>NC_081270.1:1056139-1786446 GCF_030490865.1 Poecile atricapillus
TCTCCTGCATCATCTCCTGCATCATCTCCTGTATCATCTCCTGTATCATCTCCTGTATCATCTCCTGCATCTCCTGCATCTCCTGTATCATCTCCTGCATCATCTCCTGCATCATCTCCTGTATCATCTCCTGCATCTCCTGCATCTCCTGCATCTCCTGTATCATCTCCTGCATCTCCTGTATCATCTCCTGCATCTCCTGTATCATCTCCTGTATCATCTCCTGCATCTCCTGTATCATCTCCTGCATCTCCTGCACCTCCTGCATCTCCTGCATCTCCTGTATCATCTCCTGTATCATCTCCTGTATCATCTCCTGCATCTCCTGCACCTCCTGCATCTCCTGCATCTCCTGCATCTCCTGTATCATCTCCTGTATCATCTCCTGCATCTCCTGCACCTCCTGCATCTCCTGCACCTCCTGCATCTCCTGCATCTCCTGCATCTCCTGCATCATCTCCTGCACCTCCTGCACCTCCTGCACCTCCTGCACCTCCTACACCTCCTGCACCTCCTGCACCTCCTGCATCTCCTGCATCTCCTGCATCTCCTGCACCTCCTGCATCTCCTGTATCATCTCCTGCATCATCTCCTGTATCATCTCCTGCACCTCCTGTACCTCCTGTACCTCCTGTACCTCCTGTACCTCCTGCATCTCCTGCATCTCCTGCATCTCCTGTACCTCCTGTACTTCCTGTACATCCTGTACATCCTGTGCATCCTGCATCTCCTGTACCTCCTGTACCTCCTGTACATCCTGCACCTCCTGCACCTCCTGCACCTCCTGCATCCCCTGTACCTTGTGGAGCCCAGGCTGTTTGGTGTGTAACAGCAAAGTCCGCTGCCTTCAGTGCAGGTGAGTATTGGTGCCTTTTGTTTCCCAGGGAATTCTGTTTCTGTGTTCCCCCTGAGCAGTGCAGGGAACACTGCAGCACTTTAAACAGGTTTGGATCTGAAACTGTTCAGCATTTGGAGACACTTTGTTGTTCCACTGTCCTGCCTGAATGGTGCTGTGGGAGACCTGGGAGTTTATTGAGATAAATACAGATTATGGACAATCAGCTGGGTTTCCCTTGTTAATATTGGTAATTCTTGGGGGCCCTAACCAGGATTTGGGGGTAAGGGACAGGATAACTGTTGATTTATGAGTCTGTTGATTTATGAATCCCTTGAAAGCTTTTTCTTCAGAGCTGCTGCAGCTGCTCCCCTGACCCTTTGTTTGTCCACAGGCTGTGACCCCGTGGGAGTGAGAGGAGAGGAGAGGAGGATTTCAGCCCCAGCTTCCCCTGGTGTGATGGCAGCTGTGAGTGTTTCTTTGGCAGTGTCTTAGCTGGTTGTTGTGAGCAATGGTCAAGGAAGCAATCAGCAAGTATACTGCCCTAGAAGTGCTGCACATTGTTGGGCCTGGGACGCTGCCCAGGGCATCCTGGAGCTGCTGGCAGAGAGCCACAGGTGGAGAGGACAGGAGAGGAGAGGAGAGGAGGAAAACCACGAGAGGAACACGCTGCTGCAAGTTCTGCATTTCCCTGTCCCCCTCTGGAGGGCTCTGCTCTCCCTTTCCCTGGGCAGAGTTGTTCTTTTGCTGCTTTGCACTTTTTCTGCTCCACATCCCTCGTGTGGAGCAGCTCCAGGGAGGCTGCTGTGCCTCGTGCCTTTTCTCAGGGTCAGCTTTTCTGTCTCACCTGCACTGAAACCACAGCCCAGGGCAGCCCTTTCCCTGAAAGCTACACCCCAAAAATCCCACACCTCGCCCTGTTCTCCAACTGCTAATGTAATATATATATTATATAATATGTAATATAAGGGGTACTGTCCATGCCTTGCTATTATAGATAATGGGAATATTAGAAAAATATCACTGAAAACTTCCACGAGGATCACTGCAGAGGCCTCCTCTTCCACCCTGTGGGAATTCACTGTGTGAATGCCCTTTGCAGAGCCCTTTCCCAGCGTGCCACCCCTCCCTCTGTGCTGAGTCTGAGCTGGTGGATCCTCTGGTCAGGTCTCAAATGTCATTTTTGATGTTTGTTGGTGGCATGCTCCGTTTCATTACAGAATGTACAATATTAATATCTTTATTTTTCTCCACACAGCCGCAGCATGAAGGAATATCCCATATTAATCCGCTAATTTAAATTTGAAATTAATAACTATCACAACACTTGGAGCATCCTTTAATCCATTGATTGCTGCTGGCTTGGTTCCAGCAGTGGCACTAATTACATTCTGCCTGCAAAGAAATTCTCATTGCTCAAGGCTTTTTTTATTTTTGAGAGCTGCTGGCTGGAACTCTTGTGCCATCTCTGCAGCCTGGACACTTTTTTATGCTAATGGGGCTGCTTAAAATGACTGAACTTCTCTGCTGGCTGGAGGAAAAGAGGAGAGAGCTGAGGGGAGAGCTCTGGGTGGCTGTTTGTGTGTGGGGTCCTGTGCCCTGGGGCTGGGACACGAGGGACCCCCCCAATCCGGGGTTATCCCATAATTCTGAGGTTATCCCATAATCCTGGGGTTATCCCATAATTCTGAGGTTATCCCATAATCCCGGGGTTATTCCCCAATCCTGGATCCCCCAATCCCAGGGTTATTCCCCAATCCCAGTGTTATTCCCCAATCCCAGGGTTATTCCTCAATCCCAGGGTTATTCCCCAATCCCAGGGTTATTCCCCAATCCCAGGGTTATCCCCCAATCCCAGGGTTATTCCCCAATCCCAGGGTTATCCCCCAATCCCAGGGTTATCCCATAATCCCAGGGTTATTCCCCAATCCCAGGGTTATTCCTCAATCCTGGGGTTATTCCCCAATCCCAGGGTTATCCCTCAATCCCAGGGTTATTCCCCAATCCCAGGGTTATTCCCCAATCCCAGGGTTATTCCCCAATCCCAGGGTTATCCCTCAATCCCGGGGTTATTCCCCAATCCCAGGGTTATCCCCCAATCCCGGGGTTATCCCGCTTTTCCCAGGGTTATTCCCCAATCCCAGGGTTATCCCTCAATCCCAGGGTTATCCCACTTTTCCCAGGGTTATCCCTCAATCCCAGGGTTATCCCCCAATCCCAGGGTTATTCCCCAATCCTGGGGTTATCCCCCAATCCCAGGGTTATCCCCCAATCCCAGGGTTATCCCCCAATCCCAGGGTTATTCCCCAATCCCAGGGTTATTCCCCAATCCCGGGGTTATTCCTCAATCCCAGGGTTATTCCCCAATCCCGGGGTTATCCCCCAATCCCAGGGTTATCCCGCTTTTCCCAGGGTTATCCCTCAATCCCAGGGTTATCCCCCAATCCCGGGGTTATCCCTCAGTCCCAGGGTTATCCCGCTTTTCCCAGGGTTATCCCTCAGTCCCAGGGTTATTCCTCAATCCCAGGGTTATCCCTCAGTCCCAGGGTTATCCCGCTTTTCCCAGGGTTATCCCTCAGTCCCAGGGTTATCCCCCAATCCCGGGGTTATCCCTCAGTCCCAGGGTTATCCCGCTTTTCCCAGGGTTATCCCTCAGTCCCAGGGTTATCCCCCAATCCCAGGGTTATCCCTCTTTTCCCAGGGTCTCGTTTGCCTCAGGCAGTTCCTCCATGCCCACCCCAGCCCCATCAGTTGCAGATTTGTTCCTCCAGGAGCTGCCTCTTTAACCTTGTGTGGTTAAAGGAGATTTCCAGGGGACTGGGAGCAAATTAAAACCGGTTTTAGCTCAGCCCATTTTCAGTCAGTGTATCCAGAGGACGTGGAATCAACTAAAACTGGCTTTGGCTCCCCATTTTCAGGTGCTGTGGTGCCAGCACTGTCCCCAGGCTGGCTTTTGCTGTGTGACACATCTGGGGAGAGTGGGAGCTGCTGGAACTCGGGCTGGATGGAATTCCTGCTCCTCTTTACCTGCCCGCCTGCCTCTTGCTCGTTTCTCTTCCTAGATGCGTAGGGAATGCATTTCCTGGTGGGTTTTTAACTGGAGTCTTCTGAATCTCAGTGGGGAAAGGTGTCTGGAGTGGGGCAGCTGCTGAGAGAGCTCCTGAAGGCTCTGAGTGACCACTCTGGGATTTCCTGAGCAGCCCTGGGTGTCTCAGCAGTGCTGCATCAAAAGCTGCCAGTGTCTATCCAGCATGGAAGAGAAGGGGTTAATGAAGGATTAGGTCCTTAATCTGTGCCAAGAGTGAAAGAAATGTTGACTTTTTTTTCTTTGTCACATGCTAGAAAAAGCCACAAAGGACAAGCAGGAGGATTTTCAGCTCTCAGAGCCTTCCCTTAAGCATGCTGCCCTGGCTTTCCTTTCAGCCCGAGCACCGACCCCAGGAGCAGGTGATGACAGAGAAATGCTCCCATCTCCTGGAAATGAAGAGCTCAGGTGCTGGTAAAACTCTTGGCTGGCTTTTTATCCTAAATTGTGTTACAATTCCAGAGTCAGGTCTGTGTTTCAGGCTTGTTCCCTCCTGGCTGGGGTCTGACACAAACCCTGCGTGGTGCAGCCGAGGTTGTGCAGGATGTGTTTCATTCTGGATTCCTCTCAGGAGGGCGGGAGCTGTGTGTGTTAATTGTTCTCAGGCTGAGCCCTGAGAAGCTAATGAGTGCAAGGAGCAATTCTTCTGGCTTCCTTGGTTGGAATTAGCTGTGTGGTGCTTTGAGAACTCAAAGATTAAAAGGTTCTGGTTATTGCAGTACTCATCTGCTTTTTTACCTTTTTCTTGATGGGTTCAATCAAACTGGACTCAACTTCTTTTCCAGGCTCCTGCCTGAAGGTTCTGAGCTGTGCTGAGCACAGCAAAAGGTGAGCACGGTGCCTGAGCTGCTCTTGGAGGCTGGAGAGCAGCTGGAGAGAGCAGGACAGTGGTGATGGGAGAAGCATCCTTGTCCCCAGAGCAGCAGGGACCTCTTGTGGGGCCACTGGGGCCACTGGGGCCACTGGGACACTGGGACTGGGAGTGAGAGGCTGTTTGTCCCTCTGTGAGAGTGGGAAAGGCAGGATTCTCTCGGCTCAGACATGAGAAACAAAGAGCTCTAAATGGTGCAGAGGCTTTCCTTCCTCCCAGCCCACAGCTGGGATGTGAGACTGGGCTCCAGGCTGAGCAGAAAGCCAGGCTCTCCTCCCTGGCCAGCCCAGAGCTGGGCTGTGAGCATTTCAGGGGAGTAAAACAGAGCCAGAGCAGAACTTCTGCTCATCTGCTTTTCCATGGAGTGTCTTCATCTGTGATAAAAGTGTCTCACTGATGTGGCACTAGATCCAGGAGAGCAGCAGGCGCTGTGAAGGCTCTGCCTGTGATATGCAGAGGTGCTGTGGGGTCTCAGCTCCTAATCATCACTTGAAAGCCCCAAGGCATATGACCAGGTTCCCAGTTAATGGAGAACTCTGCCTCAGCCCAGCTTCCTACCCAGCTGCAAAGGCAAAGTAAAAACTTCTTGTTGAAGCCATTAAAAAAAAAAAAAAATTAAAAGGTTATATCAGTACATTCTGTCTCCCAGTGGAGGTAAATTTATGTAGTTACAGCTCACCCAGTGCTTTATAAGATGCAGAGTGCAGCCTGTGTGTCAGAAAGCTCTTTTAGTAGTTGGTGGGGTGAATTCCAGTCATTAAAAAAGATTTTCTGTGTCTTTTCACCAAATACCATGTTGCTTTATCTCCCTGTGCTGTAAAAAGCATCTGAAGGTGAAATTGTGAAAGGAGAATTTTCATTGTGTGCGTTGCTGTACGACAAGCGACTTCCTTAGATTTTTATTGCTGAGCTACAGACAATGCTGCCTTTGAATTGAGATGTGTCTTTGGGCAGTTTCCAAATATTTCTGTTCTCTGGGCAACTGCAGATTCCTTGGGGCTGGAGGAGGGATGTGTGTTTAGGCAGAGCCAGCTGCTCCCCTGGCCTGCAGTGAGGAGGTGACAGCATCAGGTGACAGGAGTGCCACAGAGAGCCCTGGAGGTGACAGAAAATGGAAAGTGATGGGAATCTTTTGGAAGAATCATTTGCCTTTTGTTGCTCAGTTTTGAAGCACAAACTGCAAGTATGCCCTGCTGTCCAGTGGTGACTTCTGTGTGCAAACTTCCCATACTCTGATGTTAGAAAACAGGGAGAGACCCAGCAGAAGATCCTCTGCCTGTCCTATTTCTGATTGTTAAGGCAAAGATCCATCTCTCAGTTTTTTATTTTGACGATTTGTGAGAAGCCATTTCTTTTAGAACTGAGAAGAAAGGAATATCTGATTCACAGCAACGAGTCGGTGGAAATGCAAGTTCTGGGTTTATCTCGATTCTCTATCTGGAATTTAAATGATAGATTTTAAATGAAGCTGTGTTGTGGAGCCACATCCATCACTCAGAATAAAAGCAGCGCTCAGCGGGCGGGGTGTTCGTCTGCGTGTCTCCGATAGGTGCCGGGAAAAGGGAAAGCAGGGAACGAGGAGGAAGCCAAGAATGTGTAAAAGCAACAACTGGGAATGCAGCCTTGACAAAGCTTTGTCTCGTGGGGTTTTTTTTGCGGGGTCAGATGGCAGCTAAAGCAAGCCTGCAATAACGATAAAGTTTAAAAGCTGTTGGTGTCAGATTGTGTGCAGGGGAGATGCAAGTTTCTGTGAAGAACATGCAGAAAGCATCACACTCCAAAATAAATTCCTAAAGACGTAAAGCCTGCCTGCCTGAAGTTTAACCAGTGGTAATTAAGGTACTTTGAAAGAAGATCTTGTTTCCAAAGGAAGCAGCTCGTGTATAAATGTGTAAATAAATCGCTGAGCTCGGCTCAGCAGGGAGGGGAGCTGTGCCCTGTCTTTGGGATGGAGGTGGCGAAAGGAGAGGAAAGGATTCCACAGCAACCCAGGAGTTTATTCCCGTCCCGCTCCCTCCTGTCCCGCTGCTCTCGGCGGCCTGGGCGGGATTTTTGATTGAAAGAACAAAAAACAGAAAAGGGTTTTCTGGGCTGCGGGGCCGCGGTGGGAGCGGCTCCCGGTGCCGGTCCTGGTCTATGTCTCGATCCCGATCCCAGTCCCTGTTCCTGTCCCGATCCTGGTGCCTGTCCCTGTCCCGGTCCCTGTCCCTGTCCTGTCCCGATCCCTATCCCGGTCCCTGTCCCGGTCCCGGTCCCGGTCCCGGTCCCGGTGCCTGTCCCGGTCCCTGTCCTGTCCCGATCCCTGTCCCTGTCCTGTCCCGATCCCTGTCCCTGTCCTGTCCCGATCCCTGTCCCGGTCCCTGTCCCTGTCCCGTCCCGATCCCTGTCCCGATCCCTGTCCCGATCCTGGTGCCTGTCCCTGTCCCGGTCCCTGTCCCTGTCCTGTCCCGATCCCGGTCCCTGTCCCGGTCCCGATCCCTGTCCCGATCCCGGTCCCGGTGCCTGTCTCGATCCCGGTCCCTGTCCCGATCCCTGTCCCGGTCCCTGTCCCGATCCCTGTCCCGGTCCCGATCCCTGTCCCTGTCCCGGTCCCTGTCCCGATCCCTGTCCCGATCCCGGTCCCGGTGCCTGTCTCGATCCCTGTTCCTGTCCCTGTCCCGGTCCCTATCCCTGTCCCTGTCCCGGTCCCTGTCCCATCCCGGTCCCGGTCCCGGCGGGGATCCCTCGCCTCTGCCCGGCCCAGCCTCTCATGACGGCGGGGGCGGGCCGGGCCCGGCGCTCCCGGGGCTGCTCCTGCGGCTCCTGCGGCTGCTGCTCCGCTCCCCGGCCGTGCCGGGCTCGGCCAGGGACTGCGGCCACGGTGACCACGGTGACAGGGACTGCGGCCACTCCGGACACTGTGACAGGGACTGCGGACACGGTGACCACGGTGACAGGGACTGCGGCCACGGTGACAGGGACTGCGGCCACTCCGGACACTGTGACAGAGACTGCGGCCACTCCGGACACTGTGACAGGGACTGCGGACACGGTGACCACGGTGACAGGGACTGCGGCCACTCCGGACACTGTGACAGGGACTGCGGCCACTCCGGCCACTCCGGACACTGTGACAGGGACTGCGGACACTCCGGCCACTCCGGACAGAGCCGGACGGTCACTCCGGACAGTGCGCGCCCGCCCCGCGGGGCTGCATCGCGCTGTCCCCTCGCTGTCCCCTCTCTCCATCTCGCTGTCCCCTCTGTCCCCCCTCTATCCCCTCTGTCCCCTCTGTCCTCGCTATTCCCTCTGTCCCCCCTGTCCTCTCTCTCCTCCTGCTATCTCCCCTCTCCCCTCTGTCTCCGCTGTCCCCTCTGTCCCCCTGTCCCCGCTGTCCCCTCTGTCCCCCTGTCCCCGCTGTCCCCTCTGTCCCCCTGTCCCCCCTGTTCCCCCTGTCCCCTCTCCCCCTCTGTCCCGCTGTCCCCCCTGTCCCCCCTGTCCCCTCTGACCCTCTGTCCCGCTGTCCCCCCTGTCCCCTCTGTCCCCCTGTCCCCCTGTCCCTCTGTCCGCTCTGTCCCCCCTGTCCCCCCTGTCCCCTCTCTTCCCCTCTGTCCCCTCTCTCCCCTGTCCACTCTGTCCCCCCTGTCCCTTCTCTTCCCCCGCTGTCCCCCTGTCCCCTCTCTTCCCCTCTGTCCCCCTGTCCCCCTGTCCCTCTGTCCCCCTGTCCCCCTGTCCCCTCTCTTCCCCCGCTGTCCCCGGCCATGCCGTCCCCTCTGCCCCCCACTCGCTTGCGGCTGGCGGAGCGGGGGGCGGTGCTGGTGTCCTGCTGTCTGTCCTGCGCGGGGTCTGTGCTGCTGCTCTGCTCCCAGGCTCGCTGGCCGGAGCTGCGGACGCGTCCCCGGCAGCTGCTGCTGCAGCTGTCCCTGGCTGACCTGCTCTCGGCCCTGTCCTATTTCTACGGGGTGCTGCGGGACTTCGAGCGCACCTCGTGGGACTGCGTCCTGCAGGGCGCCCTGTCCACCTTCGCCAACACCAGCTCCTTCTTCTGGACCATGGCCATCGCCCTCTACCTGTACCTGAGCATCGTCAGGGGCTCGCCCGCGGGCGAGGCTTTGCTCTGGTGCTTCCACGCCGTGAGGTGGGTGCTGTGAGCTGCCAGGACCCCGGGCACCCCCAGCCCTCCCCGTGGAGCCTCGCTCGAGTCTCTGTGCTTTCCTCCTCCTTCCCCTCTAATCCCTTGTAAATGGTATTTTGCTGTCTTTTAATGACCCTGCTTGTTCCCCCATTCCCTTCCCGAGTGAAGAGTTGGAGATGTGGAAAAGTTAAAGGTTTCTTGTTCAAGGTCGCTTAGAAAAATCTCTGGCAAATTCTAATGACTGGAAATCCTGGCTTCTGCTTTTCCTCCAGTCTGCTCTGATGCTCTAGAATAACAAACCTTGTGTCTGTGGCACCTGCCTGCTGCTGCCCAAGAGTTTGGGATCTGTCCCCACGGGTCCCCAGCTTCCCCTGCCAGCCTGGTCCCTGGGTGCTGCCCCTCTGCCCAGGCAGCTTCCTGGAATTCCACACAGGAGAGCGCTGTCCACGAGTGATGGAACTGCTGGAGAAGCGCTCTGAAGGTTGTTTTGGTGTGTTTGATTGAAAGCAAGACAAACCAGACCACAGAGTAGCTTTATGTCTGTTTCTGCTATTTAGGGCACTGATTTTCCACATCATGTTTAGTAAAAGCTTTCATTATGCAATTGGAGCTTGTGGAATCATGTGCTGCGTCCACGCCGAGCAAACCGTGATCCTTTAGTGCCCCGTGTTGCCAAGCTTTTGCAATAAATTATAAGAGGAGTGATCTGGTTTAAAAGAGGGGAAAAAAAGCCCTCAGGACAAGTAGAGAATTTTCTTTGCTTTCTTAGTCCAATATTTGTTACCTTTTAGTTTCAAACAGCATCGCTTGGCAGATGATTGCAGTAGAGCTGAGTCCAGGTGAGGATGGGCCAGAGACACTTTGAGAACTTCAGTTCCTGCCCTACCTGCTGGAATTGCTGAGGGAAGATGCACTGGAGGAGTATTTCTGTTATTTCATCTCAAGTAAATAGAGTTGTACTCAGAGCTGTGGTGAGGACAGGGTGCTGGTAAAGAACATGTTGCTTAATGGATATAAAAACCCAGCCTGACTCCTTCGTGGCCATTCTGGTTCCACCAGGCACATCAAAGCACTCAGGCAAATCTGGCCTATTTGTAATTTTCCCAGCTGCTAATTGCTTGTGTGGCTTTTCCTGTACTTCAGTTTCTCCTGCTGGTTTAGTGCTCCTCAGCCTTGTCAGCTACCAGGAGAGGAGAGAAACAGAGCCACTGAAACAGCTCTGGCTGCGATCTGTGCTCCCTCTAAAAACTGTAAAAATCCTGGGAGATTGCTCCAGCCCTTGGCACAGAGGGAGAGATGCTCAAACTGAGCTGCTTCTGGCTCAATTTGTTTGGTTTATTTTCGGTTCTTTACAATAAAAACGAAATCCCATCTTCAGTCCTTGGTATTCATCAGCACCATTTGCTCTTTTTAAAGGCTGTAGAGGACCTGTGAGCAGATTCTGCTTTGTAAATGCCTCCTGTTCTGTGCAGGGCCAGTTTAAAGCTGCTTCTGCTTTATGATCTGTCTGAAAAGGCAGAGAAAACAAGTGAGGACGTGTTCTCTGCCCATCCCCTCGTGACACATCATCCTGCTTTCCTTCCCTGCACTTCTGGAGTTACCTGAGAAATTAATCTCTGGACATAATGCCTGGAGATGGAGCTGACTAAATACACGTTGGGAGTCGGTATCCAGAATTTTCCTGAGGGAAATCAGGGTGTCCCAGTGGATGAAACCCGTCAGACGGGTTTGTGCCAGGGATTCCTGTGGTAACACATCCACCAGTTCCAGGCTGGAGAGCTGCAGCCTCTGCTTTGGTGTTAAACTTGTTGAGCTCAGAGGAGCTTTGAAAAGAAGCCTCCAGCAGCTCTGGAAACTCTTGGCCAGCTGGAACTCGTGAATTGTGGCATCCAGGGTGCAAAGGAGCAGCTGCCTCTCTGCTTCTGAATTTCCAAGGCTCAGGTGTCGGTGGGGGGAAACATCCCCTTTGTTGTGAGAGGAGCTGGTCCAAACTCGGGGTGAGGAATGGAGCAGACAGGCAGAACCCACCTTGGGATTGTTTCCTGCTTGGCTTTTGGTACCAATTGCTGACATTTGAAGGGTTTTCATTTCATGATTAGGCTGTGCAGATATTATAACCATAAATATACTTTATTTTTAAAAAAAATCTATAACATAGGCATGCTTATATATTAAAATATATGTTATACATGATATTTTATATATAAATGTATATATATATATACATTTATAACCATGCATAAATATTCATGTCCATGGAGTGCCTGGGTCCTTTCATGCACTGCTGCTCTGTTCACCTCACTGCTTCATGGGCTGCCTCCTGCATGGTTGAGCTGGGTTCAGCCATGTTCAATCAGTTCAATCAATCAATTCAATTCAATCATGGGTTCAATCAATTGAAGCTGGCCAGATTTGGAGTTCTGGTTACACTGTGTGCTCACTGCTCCTTCCTGGAGCTGCCTGGGATATCCAGGAGCCCAATTTTCCTGTCCTTACAGAGCAGAAATTGCTGTCCCCAGAAGGAGCTGTGTGCAGCCCTGCTGGCTGCAGGCTCCTTGTCCAACCTGTGCAGGCAGGTGACAGCAAATCCCCTCCTTGTGAGAGCCCCCAGGGGGATCAGCAGCTGTGCAGCAGAAATCAAAATGTGTTTATCCAGAGCTCTGACCCCAGAAAACCAGGGCAGGTCAAGCTGAACGCTGCTGGAGCTGAAGGTCCTCACCCTGCTTTGTTTTGGTTTGACTGCACAAAGATCTGCTGGGTTGGATGATTTTTTATTCACAGACGACCAGGAGCTGTATTGGAGGAATGAGTACTGTTGTGTCTGTCTTACAGACTGGATTTCCAGCCTTTTTACAGGAAGCAGGAATCCTCTTCTCTCACTGTTTGCATCCAGGTGTGCTTTGGAGAGGCCCAGCTGACACGAGGGTTCTTTGGGGCTCAGAGGAATATTTCTGCTTCTCTGTTATCCTGGATCCTTTTTTATTGCAGTCCTGACACTCACCTGGGGTGCTGAGTCCTGATCTTCAGTTCCTCCTCTCTCCTGGTTCAGCACTGGCACTTGGCAGCCCCCCTGAGTCTGTGGCTTAGGAGCTCTGAAGAACCAAAGCACCAGTCTCAGTTCTCCTTTCCAGCCTGCTGAGATGGAGCTGAAATTCACAGAAATGTCTGATTCCTTCCTAGGTCCTTCCTAATTTCACTTTGTTGGTAATCCCTTTGCTTGGTGTTGGTGGTAAATATCCATCTGATCCCAGAACGCTATTCCAGTGCTAATTCACTTCCCATTAATGCTGCACTTCTCTTCCAAGCTCTCCCTTTCACCAGTTATCTCCTGAAGGTTTTTAAGTCCCTTTCTTAGTGGTGGGTTATTTCCTGCTGTGTCTGTACTCACACTGTCCTGTCTGACATCCACACACAGCCATTTGACCTGCCTTTATCTTAATTCTCTTGCAGCTCGCTGATGAGATCATTATTTAGGCAAATTAGTTTCTTAATTCACTTCCTTTTTTTTGGTGCCTTTGTGCCTTAAAATGGTTTTTCTAAGGAAGTGAATTTCTCTTGAATGCTTTCCCTTAGTGCTCAGCTCTCCCAGGGGTGCTGAGAGTGGAATCTTTGCATTTGCAGCTCTTTCTGAGAATTCACCAGGTTTACCAAAGTGACTCCTGGATTGTGTGGAAACTTTCTTGGTGGTGGTGACGTTTGGGATGTTTTTAGAAGTCTGCTCTGATAACAGAGTGGGGAGGGCTTCCTGCAGCACAGCTGTCCTTAAATAACACCACTGCCTTGGATTAGCACTGCTTGTTCTGAGCTGAGCCCTGAAACAAAATGTTCTCAACTCTGAAGAGTTGACTCTCAAGTTTTTTACAGCCCTGTATTTATTTTTGTTTCTTTTGTTAGTAGGTGAATCCAGACATTATATCAGAGTAGGTAATGGGGTATTTTTGAAATCCAGTATCATGGGATTGTCTCTGATTGGGCTATGGAGTTTCAGATAAAGTTCTGCCTACCTAGTCTGGTGTCTCTGAATTCTGGGGGCAAGATCCTTTCCATGCTCCTGCAGCTGCTCCAGGCTGTCAGTGAAGGCTGTTTGAGAGCAGGACACTCATGGATTTGTTTTCTGTGTGCTGGGGAGGGCAGGAGGGTTGTGCTGTGAGCCCCTGTCCCTGTCCCTGGGGTGGCTGTGGGAGGGCAGGTGACACATTCAGCTGCATGCAGGGCACTCTGCTGCTGTCATTTCTGTTTGGGCTGCTGGCATTTTTCTCTTCTTCCTCATGGTTTCTTGTGGGCAGCCCAAGCAGCTGAGTGATTTAATTCCGTGTGTCACCACAGTTATTTTGCTTCTAAATGCTCCCCTGTATTTGCCTCTGCTGTCAAGTGAGAAGCCAAAGCCACAGGTCCAAGTTGTGTGAATGTGGCTCCTCTTTTCTTTCTCAGCTTTTTGCTGGTACTACCAGCACTTTTCCCTGGCTCTTTGTCCTTCAGAAATTATATTTTTGCTCCCAAAATATTGACTACACCTCCACTTAAAAGCAAAGTAAAGCAAACAAACAAACAAGGCACGGATAGAATGAAGTTGTGGATTTCTTTGTGTGCCGAGTTTCACTTTGGAATCAGGAGGTGGGACTTGGCTGCTTGTGCTCTGAAAGCTCAGCATCAGCTGGCTGGGTCCTGCAGGAAAATCACATTTTACAATGCCCTGGCCTTGTCAAATCCTCAACCTGCCGGTGTCCAGGAGGGAATGGGAGAAGGGCAGGAGCTGGGCTGGGTCCTGCTGCCCTGGCTGCACCCTGAGCTGTGCAGCCCTGTCACTGCTGGACACGAAATGATTCACACACACCCAGCTCGAGGTGTGGTGAAAGAAGAAGAGTTTATTTGTCCTTTCAGTATTTATAGGTTTCTGACCAGCACCAGGGATTGGATAGTCAGGTCACCACCTTCCCAACCACACTGGCTGTGAGGGATGTTCATCACAAGGCATATCTTTAATGGAATGGATAAACCCCTGTGTTTATAGTTACTCCTGGGAAAATGGTTAGAAATGATGAAAACCATATGGAAAGGGCTGATTCTCAGGGCAGCACAGGCCAGCTCAGAGTGCAGCACGTTCCTGACCTCTGCCCTCAGGGCTGGGCTCCACATTCCCACAGTGGATCCCTGGGAGGTGGATTTGCAGTCCTGGGTCATTCAGTGCCTTTTGGTCACTTCCCCTCAGCCGGTTCAGCAGTGCTGCTGCTCCAGGATAAACGCTGGATTCCTGGCTGGGGAGATCCCCTGGCTCTGCCACCCATCTCCTGAGCTGAGGATGTTCTTGGCTTAACCTCATTCTCTGTGTCCCCCCAGCTGGGGTGTCCCCCTGGCCATCACGGTGGCCGCTGTGGCTCTGAAGAAGATCGGCTACGACGCCTCCAACGTTTCTGTGGGCTGGTGCTGGGTGGACCTGGACGCTGAGGATCGGCTCCTGTGGATGCTGCTGACGGGGAAGGTGTGGGAGATGCTGGCCTATGTGACCCTTCCCGTGCTCTACATCCTCATCAGGAAGCACATTAACAGAGCAGTGAGTATTTGCTGCCTGGTTCCATCCCCTGAGCTCTGCATTTCTCATTGCTCAGCAGCTGCACGGGCAGGGGGTGCTCCATGACTCCGAAATGTCCCAGCCCTGGGAGAGGCAGAGCCCTGATCCAGCAGCACCATCACACAGGGATTTAGCACAAGCAGAATGTAAAAGCCCTTTGAAAAGGAGCAGGGCTTGTGGGATGTTCATGAGGGAAATGCTACAGTCAGAATTGAAACGGAATGTGAAGGACAGATTCAGCTTTAATCAGTTTTCTGCAGTTCCACTTGTACCAAGATTGGAATTCTCCAGCCTCATTCCTTTCAGTGTCTCCAATGCCAGTTTGTGTTTATGGATGTTACTCTGTCCTGGCAGCTCAAAGCTCCATTTGGGAATCCAGGCACGGGATGGCTTTGGGCACCACACAGGAGATTCCCTGTCCTAGCAGGGGTCTGGGATTCAGAGCTTCAGTGGTTGCTGTTCCTTGTGAACACTCAGAATCCATTTGGACAGCACTGGCATAGCAGACAAGTCCAGATGAGAGTGGCAGGAGGAGCTGCATGCAGAGATTCCTCTTCTCTCTGAGCTGTCTCAGGGAAAGGAGCCCCACGTGTGGGTTATTTCCTTCTGGAACTTTCTGCCTCTGCTGGTGCTGCAGCTGTGGCGGTGGTGGGGATAAACACAGCCCTGCCCAGGGCAAGGTCCTGCAGATGATTTGGGATAACAAGGCACTTTCCAGCGGGAAGGGAAGGGAAGGGAAGGGAAGGGAAGGGAAGGGAAGGGAAGGGAAGGGAAGGGAAGGGAAGGGAAGGGAGCTGGGGACGGTTTGCTGGTGCCTGTCAGCATCACCAGGCGTGCAGGACACGCTGTCCCAGCCATGGGCAGAGATTGCAGCGTGAGCTCTGCAAACCTGACCTGGCCTGCCTGTGCCTGTGTCTGTGCCTCTGTCCCTGCCCGTGTCGCTGTCCCTGCCGGCTCTGGGGACACGGCCAGAGCTGTGGGGTGTCTCGGTTCTGTCTCTGAGGTTCCGCAGCCCCCGGAGCCCCCCGCGCTGTGCCCGCCTGTCCCCGCAGCAGCGCTGGGCTCTGCAGAGGCGGAGGTGACCGGTGGTGGCTCTCCTCTGTCCCCCCGGGTCCCAGGGGCTCTCCTCTGTCCCCCCGGGTCCCAGGGGCTCTCCTCTGTCCCCCCGGGTCCCAGGGGCTCTCCTCTGTCCCCCCGGGTCCCAGGGGCTCTCCTCTGTCCCCCCGGGTCCCAGAGGCTCTCCTCTGTCCCCCCGGGTCCCAGGGGCTCTCCTCTGTCCCCTCGGGTCCCAGGGGCTCTCCTCTGTCCCCCCCGGGTCCCAGGGGCTCTCCTCTGTCCCCCCGGGTCCCAGGGGCTCCTCTCGCTGCGGGAGAGCCCCCGGGGCCGGCCCTGAGCCCTGTCCATCCCCCCGAGCAGCGCGCTGCGCTCTCCGAGTACCGCCCGATCCTCCCGGGGACCCCGGCCCTGCGGCCCCGCGCCAGCATCGCCGACACGAAGCTGATCCTCATCCCCGTCATCTTCATCTTCCTCCGCATCTGGAGCACCGTGCGCTTCATCCTGACCCTCTGCGGCTCCCCCGCCGTGCAGAACTCGCTCCTGGTTGTCCTGCACGTGAGTCTGGGGAGCGCTCGGGGCTGCCCGGAGCGGGATGGGCACGATGGGATGGGCACGATGGGATGGGCACGATGGGATGGGCACGATGGAGCCCCTGCGGCCCGAGGGACAGCCCTGCCTGCGACAGCAGGGACAGCAGGGACAGCAGGGACAGCCCTGCCTGCGACAGCAGGGACAGCAGGGACAGCAGGGACAGCAGGGACAGCCCTGCCTGGGACAGCAGGGACAGAAATGCAGCAGTGACAGCAATGACAGAGGTGCCAGAGGTGACAGCAGTGCCAGAGGTGACAGCAGTGCAGCAGTGCAGCAGGGACAGAAGTGCAGCAGTGACAGAAGTGCAGCAGTGACAGCAATGACAGAGGTGCCAGAGGTGACAGCAGTGACAGCAGTGCCAGAAGTGCAGCAGTGCCAGAGGTGCAGCAGGGACAGCAGTGCCAGGAGTGCAGCAATGATAGAAATGCAGCAGTGCCAGAAGTGCAGCAATGACAGAAATGCAGCAGTGCCAGCAGTGCAGCAGGAGCAGTTCCAGCAGCATCTAGTGGCTGCAGAGGAAAGCTGCAGTGGCAGGGATGGACGGGCCCCGCTGCTCCAGGGAAAACAGCTCCGAGGGGAGCTCTGGGTGTCAGACCCCAGCAGGGCTCAGCCTGTCCTGCCCACACCAGCGCCAGCAGCAGCTCCCTGGGTGCTTTTGGGGGGAAAAAACTCATTTTTCTGAATTCCTTGTTCTCCCAGCCGGTGCCTCAGTCCAGCAGCTCTGTGACTCGGTGTGTGCCCTTCTCTGGGGGTGTCTGTGGGAGCAGCCCCGCTGATTCCTCGCCTGCCTTGCAGGGGATCGGGAACACGTTCCAAGGAGGAGCCAACTGCATCCTGTTCGTGCTGTGCACACGGGCGGTCCGTGCCCGGCTGCTCGCCCTCCTGGGCTGCGGCCACTGTCACCAGCTGGCCTGGCCTGCCCGGGGGTCCCACGGCTCCTGGCAGCCCCACAAGGACAAGGACAAGGACGTGCCCGGCCCCGAGCAGACGAAGCCGCTGCTCTCCAGCACCTGAGCTGCCCCGGCTGCTGCTGATTCCTCTCTTGGTAAAACTCCAGCCTTTGCTCCTGCCCTGTGCTCAGAGCGAGGGGTGGGAGCAGTGCCAGGGGGGTTCTGCTGCTGCTGCTCTGGGGTTCCCTGTCTGACTCTGCAGCCCCAAACCATTTCTAGAACTGCTCTGCTCCCTCCCCCTGAGCTGTTCCTGGAGCCTGTGAAAGGAGGAACTGGGCTGCAGGGCTGGCTGGCCACAGGAGCAGGACAGCAGGCAGAACTGGGGAGGAATTGGAGGCTCTTTTCAGAGTGAAATGCCACGTGCACACACATCTGGTCACTGCACAGATCAGATGTTTGCTGCCCCAGGTTTTGCCCACAAGGGGATGCAGCCCCTGCTGCCCTGAAGAGAATCACCCAAGCTTGCCTAGAAAGTGTCTGGGAGCAAAACTTGGCCAGAATCTCCTCATTTCAAGTGCAAGAACGGGCACTGATGTCCCTGCACTGGTCTGGTTGTGTGAGCACCTCGTTTCCTGCAGCTTGAGCTCCTGAGCTGCAGAATTTCTGGGGGTGTCAAAGTTCATCCAGGGCAGAGCCCGTGGGGCTGTGGGTTTGTGTCTGTGGAGCAGCAACACAGCTCTGTGTGCCAGAGAGCAGCTGAAGGAGGGGAAACCCAGAGCAGCTGTGCTGGGATGTGCTGGGATGAGCTGGGATGATGTTGGGATGTGCTGGGATGTGCTGGGATGATGTTGGGATGTGCTGGGATGTGCTGGGATGATGTTGGGATGTGCTGGGATGGGCTGGGATGGGCTGGGATGTGCCTGGAGCTGGGATGTGCTGGGATGAGCTGGGATGAGCTGGGATGTGCTGGGATGATGCTGGGATGATGCTGGGATGAGCTGGGATGTGCTGGGATGAGCTGGGATGATGTTGGGATGTGCTGGGATGTTCCTGGATGATGTTGGGATGAGCTGGGATGTGCTGGGATGTGCTGGGATGAGCTGGGGTGTGCTGGGATGTGCTGGGATGATGTTGGGATGAGCTGGGATGTGCTGGGATGTGCCTGGAGCTGGGATGTGCTGGGATGAGCTGGGATGTGCTGGGATGAGCTGGGATGAGCTGGGATGTGCTGGGATGTGCTGGGATGTGCCTGGAGCTGGGATGTGCTGGGATGAGCTGGGATGAGCTGGGATGTGCTGGGATGAGCTGGGATGAGCTGGGGTGTGCTGGGATGGGCTGGGATGGGCTGGGATGTGCTGGGATGAGCTGGGATGTGCTGGGATGTGCCTGGAGCTGGGATGTGCTGGGATGAGCTGGGATGTGCTGGGATGAGCTGGGATGTGCTGGGATGAGCTGGGATGAGCTGGGATGAGCTGGGATGTGCTGAGATGAGCTGGGATGTTCCTGGATGATGTTGGGATGAGCTGGGATGAGCTGTCTCTTCAGGCAGAGCACTAAAGCCTCTAGGAAAGGACGCTGCTGTGGTCCCCTGCAGGTCCTGCTCAGTCCCAGGGCTGGGGCAGCAGGCAGGGTCCCTCTCTGGATCAGGATCCTGGAGGTTCCCAGGCTGCTGGGAATGGCAGGGCTCTGAGCAAACCTCTCCCCATGCACCTGTTTCTCCTTCTCCCACACCACACAGCCCAGAAAAACAAAGGACTTTTAATTTGTCATCAGTTGCCATTTTTAATTTGTAGAAGAGGTTTTTGCAAGGGGAACAGGAGCCTCGTGAGCTGTCTGGGGAGGGAGGGCAGCTGCTCTGAGCCCCCAGCTGTTCCAAAGATGCTTTTTTGGCTCCTTGCAGTCGTGTTTGCAGCAGGCAGCACCATTCCATGGCGCAGAGTCCTCGGGGGCTGTGGGCAGAGATGAGTCCTGTTCTCTCCTGAAGCCTTGGCATTCACTTTATAATTCTATTGGTATATTTAACCCCAAATGTGCACAGGCTGTGTAAACACGGGGAGTCCTCAGGAGCTCTGAGCCCATTTCATGGGGCTGCCGAATGGCTCTGCTCTTCAGCCTCCCCAGAGCCTTTGAAAGGTAGATGGAAGCATCTTATCTGTGCCAGAGATGACTTCAAGAGGATTTTTCCTCCTTTCAAAAGGCTTTTAAAAACTTCTGAAAGCTAAATAACAACCTTGGTAGCTCAGCCTCTTGTGAATCCCACAAGGCTTGGAAAGAGGAGCTGTGTTAAACTCCTTGCACAAAGGTAGGATAGATATTTTTTTAATTTTATGAGACTCAGTATCATGCTGTGTTCAGTTTTTTTGGAGCCAGTCCTGAAGAGAGAAAGTAAAATTGTCACCAACTTGGCCTAAGGGAAAACAAAACAGCAGAAAAAAAACACCACCAAAAGTAATCAAACCAGACTCCATGTTCTCAGATTGCCTTTTTCCATTGCAGAGCTCTGAGAAATGCTTTTGGAGGGACGTGCCAGGGATGCATTTCCAGCTGCAGGCTTGCTGCAGGTGAGGGATGGTGCCACAGTCCCACAGAGGGAGCTGCAGCCCGGGGAAAGCGGCTCTGGAGAGCTGAGCCTGGACAGATCCTGCTCCTCACACTCCTCACACTCCTCACACTCCTCAGCATCAGTGCTGGGATGCTCTGGGACCCTCTGCTCAGCCCAGCTCCAGCTCAGCTCCCCTCCTTCCCTCGCCCTGCACTGCAAACATTAAAAACTCCTTGGGGTCTTGTTTTTGTGCCTGGCGAGGCTGTGCCTGGGGAGTTCTGAGGTGAACAAAGGCCGAGGGGCAGGAAAGCTCCAGGAGCTGCTGCAAGGACTGTCCTGGGCTGGCTCCTGCTCCTCACCCCCCCAGGACAGCAGGGATTGTTTGGTGCTGGTGATGGAAGGTGCCCCTGGGTGTTCACCCTTCTCCTTGGTGTCCAGGGGGTCACCGTGGGCTTTGTGGTGGCACCTGGGGGTTCTCCCGAGGGAATGGGAGCCCTGCAGGCTCCTCGGTGCTCAGGGACACGGGGATGTGTCCCCAGCAGGGACAGCCCTGCCAGCACAGGGCTCTGAGCTCCGCTGCTTTCTGTGCCTTGGGAGCGCTGGGTCACCCTGGCCAGGGGCTGGGGCTTTGTGTGCCATTTGGAGATAATGTTTTGCCTCATTCAAAGCTCCTCACTTGCTTGTTTTTAAAGTATTTTCTCCGACTTTTACAAAATAAAGTTCTTTTTCTTTACCAGGACGGTGCCCAGCTTTGCATTTGTGCAGCAAAACCAGGATCTCATCTGGTTCTTGGTTCCAGAGCTCTGCTGCTGTTCCCTGCAGAGTCCCTGTGGATCCAGCCCTTTCCCAGTGCTGGGATCAGAAATGTTCCCTGCACAGTCCCTGTGGATCCAGCCCTTTCCCATTGTTGGGATCACACTGTCACACTGTTCCCTGCTCTGGATCCAGCCCTTTCCCATTGCAGGGATCAGACTGTCACACTGTTCCCTGCTCTGGATCCAGCCCTTTCCCACTGTTGGGATCAGAACTGTTCCCTGCACAGTCCCTGTGGATCTCCAGCCCTTTCCCAGTGCTGGGATCACACTGTCACAGTGTTCCCTGCTCTGGATCCAGCCCTTTCCCATTGTTGGGATCACACTGTCACACTGTTCCCTGCTCTGGATCCAGCCCTTTCCCATTGCAGGGATCACACTGTCACACTGTTCCCTGCTCTGGATCCAGCCCTTTCCCAGTGCTGGGATCACACTGTCACACTGTTCCCTGCTCTGGATCCAGCCCTTTCCCATTGCTGGGATCACACTGTCACACTGTTCCCTGCTCTGGATCCAGCCCTTTCCCATTGCTGGGATCACACTATCACACTCTCCTGTCTGACTGCATGCCATTTGTACAGCTGCTAAAGCAGGGGCTGTGTATGATTTATTTTCAGGCAGATCATTTATTTCTTAAATCCTTGTTTCACCTAAAGTCCCACAGTGGCTTAGGGGCCCAGAATATTGAATTAGCCTTGCCTGAATGTGCAATTCCTTCCCAAAATGCAGGAGTTCAGGAACAGGGTTTGAAGACCACGATAGAGAATTTTCCTTCCCTGTATTTTGTGAGTGACAGGGCAGCTGTCATTCTGCTAAGAGCTCCCAGAGGGTGATACTGCCTTTAAAGGACTGGAATTCCATGATGGAAATTTGTCCTCTTTGCAGTTTCCCCAACTGTGGGGCAGAATTTTCCCTCTTGGCTTAAGATCTGTGAAGGTGAGGACAACACAAGCTGCTGAGGGTGCTCGGGCTGTGGCCGCCCATCAAGCGTCCTTCAGGCTGTTCACAGAAAATAAATGCAATAAAAGAGAAATCCCAAGGAGTCTGGGGACTAAATTCCACCACCCTGAGAGCAGCAGGGCTCTGCTCTTCTTCCTGCTTTGGGGCATGCAGCTTCCACGTGGAGGAGGCGATGCTGCAGCCAGCCAGGGAACGTGTGCAGGACACGTGGGGAAGAGGTGTTGCTCAACAGATGCCTTTTTTCCTGGGCTGGCTGATGAAAACAGACCAATAAAACAGGAGGTTTCTTCTGGTTTCTCTGGCTGCTGGGGATGCCTGTGAACTTTGCATTTCTCTGATAAACTCATCCACAGTTGTAGTGGATGATTAACCTGGGCTCTTGAAGCAGTCCCATAACAGAGGAGGTTAAAAGAGCCAGCAGCACGTGTGTGCTCCTCGCATGGAGAGGAGAGGGAACCCGGCTGCTCTGGGGGAGACACAGCCCCGGCTCTGGGAGGAGGAGAAGCTCTGAGGACCGCAGGAGTGCCTGAGGCAGCTGCCAGGTAGGAGCACGAGGAGTGGGTTTTTGGCCCAGGGTGGATCTGTGCGGTTTGTGGCTGCAGGGGCTGCTTGGGGCTCAGGGCAAACACCCTCTCTGTTGCCAGGGATGCTCCCCGTGTTCCCTGATGCTGCAGTTGCTGGGCAACACCTCCAGCTGTAGCAGCCCCAGCTGCAGCTCCTGGCTCTCTCCTTGCCCATGCAGATACCGGGGGGAACTGGCTCATTTCAGCAGCTTTGCTGAAAGGTCTGCCCCTCCTCGCTGGGGAGCACCTCTGCTTGAGGGTCTGCTAAGAGAACATCTGCCACTGGCAAGAGCTGGAAGAAAACTGAATGGGAGCCACGGGAGAGCCAGGCAGAGGATGGGGATGATCGGCCACAGCGCTGACAGAGCCCGGGGCTGGATGGATGCGTTTGGAACTCAGAAGGTTTTTTCTCTGCAGGACATTTCCATCCCCCGTGGCTGCCTGGGCTGGAAGAAGCTGCTCTCAGCATCTGTGATTCACACACCAACATGAAGCTGAAAGGAGGGAAGCAGGAGAGCTCCGAGGGCAGTGAAGGTGCCAAGGGGGTGAGTGTTTTGGGTGCCTGCCTCCAGCTTGAGGCTCCCAGGGGATCCAGAGTAAACCCTGGGGGTCTGTGGGTACTGTAAAAGGGAGGAAGAGTTGAGATCTTTTGGGCTGAGATGTTTCTATTCCTGAGCCCAGTTTGTGTCTGTCTGTGGCACAGCGTTGTGCTGAGTCCCGTGGTTGTCTGCAGCTCTCCCAGCCCTTAACTCTGTGTGACTTTCCCCTTCTGAGTGACTTTCCCTCCTGTGTGACTTTCCCTCCTGTGTGACTCTCCCCTTCTGAGTGACTTTCCCTCCTGTGTGACTTTCCCTCCTGTGTGACTTTCCCTCCTGTGTGACTTTCCCTTTCTGTGTGACTCTCCCTGTGTTTTCTCTCCCACTTTCCCATCGGTGTTAGGCTGGATGGGGCTCCTCTCATGGCAGTGTTTGGGGAACCTTGCACCAGGCACTGCTGGGGAATGCCAGCGGTTTTCCTGAGAGCGCTGGATGTCAATAATTAACACCAGTGGCTCTTCTAAACTCCTGGAATTTGGTTTATGAGAGCAAGGCAGATGCTTTTCATCACCAATGAGAGAATGGCAGCAGTCTCCTCCCAAAAAACACCAGACCTGAGAGCCTCAGTCTCCTCCTGATCCTTAGGCTGAGATCAACTTGAATTTTGATCTCCTGTAACACCTTAAACTCTGCAGATCCCTGGAGCTGAGCTGCCAGAGATTCTGAGGAACAGAAAGAAGCTCCAGTGGTTATTTGGACAAATGTTCAATTAGGGAGATGCCAGAGCCCTCATGTGGGACCTGAGCTGAGTGCTGGGACAGAAAACCTCGCAGACTTTATGCCCATTAAGGCTGGTGATGGTGGCAGCAAACGAGATGAAAATGAAAAATGACTTTATTTATGTAGCAGCAGTGAGATGCATTAGTGAATAAAAACCCAGCCAAAAAAAATCCCAACCCAGCTCTGTCAACACAGCCTGGGGGCTGCATGGCAGCTAAACTGTTGTGAAAAGCGAGATTTTTTGGATTTTTGTGACGATGGGGAATGTGTGCCCACAACAGGGTGCTGACCCCACAATTCCCCTCCTCTGTTCCAGTGCAAAGTGCAGCTCCTGTAGCCCCTCAGCCAAGCCCTCCGTGGGCTGCTTGAATAAGTTCTAATTGGCTTCAGGGGCAATCAGATCCATAAATAGCTCTGTCCCAAAATACAGAGGAAGAAAAAACAACCAGGAAAGGGATTTTGCCACTTGATGCAAAAATCCCATCTTTTTAAAGCTTTCCCTTGCCAGTATCCTGTGTTATTCCACTGTCCAATTTGCACATTGGGGAAGAATAATTGTGTACAACCTTTTTCCCTGCAGGGTGGTGTTTTAAGAATGGTAACTTGAAAAAAAATTAATCATCCAAATGATTGGTTCCTACCAGCAAAGCAGAGTAAATTGCTCTAATGACCGTGGGCATATCAAGCAGAACAAAATGAGTTGTAATGGAAACAGCCCATTGGGCAGCAAAACGAAAGGAAAAACACAGAAAGCGAGACTTCCTTTGTTTTTACTTAAAGTTCTTAATGCCTAAAAGCCAGACCCATTTCCAAGGTGGTGCTCATGGTTTTTTTGTCTCTCCCCCTGCAGAAAATGACACTTCTCCTGGCCCTGGCAGCTCTGGTTTCTGCCTTTGGATCTTCCTTCCAGTACGGCTACAACGTGTCTGTGATCAACTCTCCTGCCCCGGTGGGTGAGGCTGGCTGGGAGAGGGGCAGGTGAAACACCCCAGGAGTTCCCTGGCCTTTGTGGTGTCTGTGGGGACAGGCTTGTCCCCTCTGTGCCTGGCTGTTGTGCTTTATAGCAAGGCAAACCCCCAGGTTCAGGAGCCAGCACGGTGGCCACACCCAGGCCACTCGGACCATTCACCCACAAGACACCAATGTGATGGATGGTGAAGAAATGGTGTTTATTGCTGGAGAATCTGACATTTTATAACCTAGGCTCACTGTGTTACTCCCATCTGCTTCCATCACAGCCAGGTGCTATTGGCTAATTGCAGGGCTCATTATTATACTAACAGAGAGGGGGTTTATTATCTTCCCATGACATTCCGATATCTTCAGAGTGCCAAAACCTTGCTTCAACACCTGGGACAGCTGAGCTCTGGGTGCCTCCCCCTCTGGCCACCAGGCACCTCCTAAAGGGCAGCATAACCTGGAGGAAGAGTTTTCCAGCCCAGGCTGCTCCATCCCTCTCTTGCACTCATTCCCCAGCTCGCCCATTCCGGGTTTTTATCAGGACAGTTGTTTTAGGGCAGAGCTTTATGGCATTTGTTGTTATCTAACCTTTACAGCATGGGAATTGTGCTCACTGTGTCAAATGTGCTCTGTGTTTCCCTGCAGTACATGCAAGACTTTTACAACAGGACCTACCTGGACAGGACAGGAGCGCCCATGGACAGCGGCTTCCAGACGCTGCTCTGGTCCCTCACGGTGTCCATGTTCCCTCTGGGTGGCCTCTTTGGCTCACTCTTGGTGTGGCCCATGGTCAACAACTGCGGCCGGTAAAGTGAGAGCTGGAGCTGAGGTCCTGCCCTCCCTCTGGGAGAAGATAAAAGTCATCTCCTGGTGATTCAGCCTTGCCCAGCCCTTCAGCAGCCTGAAATTCCCACACACACCCTGAGGGGAAAGCAGGGGGATGAGGGAGAGCTGCTGGGCTCAGCCATGGCTGTTGGCTCCGTAAATTGAAGGAATTGATGTGGTTCTGGTGTGGCCAAGGCCGGGCTGTGGGCCCTGAGCCAGGCAGGGCAGTGAGGAAAGGAAGCCCTGGCATCTCAGATCAGGCCCAGCTTCTGCTGCTCAGGTTTCCTGAGAAGCTTCACTTCTTTCTGAAACCTTCATTGCCTGCAGGAAAAATGTGGGAATTGCCATTTCCTCCTTGCTCAGGGTTTGGCATGGTGTGAGTTTTGGACAGCGTGAAACAGAGGGGATCTCTGCAACTCAGAAATGCCCAACTGAATCCATCTCTTTTCCTGTTACTCTGCAGAAAGGGCACTTTGCTGATAAATAACCTCTTTTCCATCGCTGCTGCAATCCTTATGGGAACCTCAGAGCTGGCAAAAACCTTCGAAGTAATCATCCTTTCCCGTGTTGTCATGGGAATATTTGCTGGTAAGTGGATGGTAAAGGGAGAGCAATAAATATTTCTTTGGCTGTGGAAAGGTGTTTTATTCTCCCAACAGATGCTTTCACAGGTAGCACACACTTTAGAACCTGCATGACAAGGCTGTGCTTTAGCCCGGTGCAGAAGTACTAAAGATCTTTGGGAGATAATGGCCCTGGGACTGGAATTTAAACTGCAGGGAGGAGATGTGTGTCTGTAAATGCAGCAATAAACATCTGCTGGGCACTGCAGCTCCCACCACCAGCAAACCTGCTGAGGATAATCTGCTTTCCCAGACAACTCAAAACAGATAGTCTACTTCTTTCCTTTTCAACATAACCAGAATAATCCATCAAAAGCCTTGCCAGACCCAATAGTGCAGCCCTGGAACTGAGTGCTCTTCCTGCAGGAGAAATGTTAAAAGGGAGAGCAGAGGGCTCAGAGCCACTGGCTTTCCTGCAGGGACAGAGGGAAGCCAAGGATATCTGTGTGCTCCTGGTGTGAGTGGCTTTATTGGAGCTGCAGGAGCAGGGGACAAGCAGAACCATGCTGGGGACCCCGAGCACAGCCAGGTCTAGAAAGGTCCTGAGATCATTTAGGCTCAATTAATTGGCTTTGGGCTGGTGAGACTGGCACACTCCCTGGTTTGTTAATGAGCTGGGATAGCTTGCAGAGACAAATTTCCTGCCTTAGCTCACCAATTGCTGCATGTACAGATCAAGCTGCTTTCCCAAGCCAGGTTCTTGTTTTCCTTTTTCTTTTCTTTTTTTTTTTTTTTTTTATTGTTAGTCCAATGGTTTTATTTTGGCTTTTGATTCCCTTCAGCCTGGCAGCTGCTCTCAGCACTGGAGCTTGGGATAAATGCTAAGGGTCTTGTTAAATGTGATCCCTCTTTCCAGTTATTTATAACCAAAAACCAAATCCAGCCTGGCTGCCCTGGCTTGTCCTTCTCAGGCTGACCTGGCCTGAACTGTGGGTGTTGTGCCTGGAGAGGATCTGGGAGGATCCCAGTGTCACCCTCTGGCACTGGTGGAATTTGTTTCTGTAGCTTTTAGGCTTTTTAGCTTTCAAATATCAGCCTGATCACCTTTGTAACACCCGGCTCCTGAAGCCGAGGGCCTCTAGAAATGTCAGAGTTGCCTGTGGACATTTGATTCCAGGAGTTTGGAGCTGCCAGAATTTGCAGCGTAAGCACAGGAGCTGGCAGCTCACTGGGGTCACTGTGGGCAGCCCTAGAACGTTCCTAAAAATAACCTGTGTCCCTGGTGTCCTGATTAGAGCATAAATACCTATTCCAGCAAGGCACCTGCAACACATCTCAGCCCAGCAAAGCTCTCAGCACAGTCTTACTGAGCAGGGAATTTTTAAAAGCTAACACAGAGTCACTTCCTTCCACTTTCACATCAGTGTGTCTGGAGACTGATTTCTCTTCTCGTTTTAGAGGAAGAAAAAGTTCCTCTCTCATCCTTGGAGTTTGTTTCCAAGCCTGAAGCAGCAGGATTTTTGTGTGTCTTGTGCTGTTCCTGGCAGAGCCTGCTGGGAGAAAGCTGCTTTTAGGAGGATGAACACTGAGCACTCAAACCAAGACACCCCCAAATCATCTGCTGGCTCTGTAGGCAAGGAGGCTCCTGCTAATCCTGTCAGACTCCAAAAATGCTTTGCTGCCCAGCAGCTGATAATCCAGACACTCAAAGCAGAAGGGTTTGAGGGTGAAGTTTCTGCGCATCCTGTGGTTTATTGGGAATCTCTTTTGCTCCCCATGGGAAATCAGCAGCTTGCTGCAGCTGGAGCTGCATGTCCAACACCGTTCTCTTAACTTCTAGGCCTGGCTTCCAATGTGGTTCCCATGTTCCTTGGAGAAATGGCCCCCAAAAACCTGAGAGGAGCAATTGGGGTGGTGCCACAGCTCTTCATCACCATTGGCATCCTTGCAGCTCAGATCCTCGGTCTCAACAGCATCCTTGGGAATGCTGAAGGTAAAGCTCTGGCTCAGGCCCTGTCCGTGGGCTCCACAGGGGGAGGATTTCTCTCAGCTCACATCTTGCCTTGCTGCAGGGTGGCCTGTGCTGCTGGGGCTCACTGGGATCCCGTCCCTGCTGCAGCTCCTGACGCTGCCCTTCTTCCCCGAGAGCCCCAGGTACCTGCTCCTCCAAAAGGGCAACGAAAAGCAGGCACGGAGAGGTACAGAACCATCCTGCCCTGGCAGGGAGCTGGGCTGGGATGGACCTGCCTGTGGGACACAGGAGAGGGGAAACTCTGCACTGATGTGCTGCTGGTGGGGGGAATTCTCGGAATGCTGCTCATGTGGGGATTCCCAGGGTCACAGCCTGCTGTGCCTTGCTCTGAAACAGGACAGCTCTCTGTAAACCTGGGCTCACAACTCCCCTGGGGCTCACAACAACTCCCCTGGGCTCACAACTCCCCTGGGGCTCACAACAACTCCCCTGGGCTCACAACTCCCCTGGGCTCACAACAACTCCCCTGGGGCTCACAGTTCCCCTGGGCTCACAACTCAGCTCCCCTGGACTCACAACTCAACTCCCCTGGGCTCACAACAACTCCCCTGGGACTCACAACAACTCCCCTGGGCTCACAACTCCCCTGGGGCTCACAGCTCAGCTCCCCTGGGCTCACAACAACTCCCCTGGGCTCACAACAACTCCCCTGGGGCTCACAGCTCAGCTCCCCTGGGCTCACAACAACTCCCCTGGGCTCACAACAACTCCCCTGGGGCTCACAGCTCAGCTCCCCTGGGCTCACAACAACTCCCCTGGGCTCACAACAACTCCCCTGGGGCTCACAACAACTCCCCTGGGCTCACAGCTCCCCTGGGCTCACAGCTCCCCTGGGCTCACAACTCCCCTGGGGCTCACAACAACTCCCCTGGGGCTCACAACAACTCCCCTGGGGCTCACAACAACTCCCCTGGGCTCACAACTCAACTCCCCTGGGCTCACAACAACTCCCCTGGGCTCACAACAACTCCCCTGGGCTCACAACTCCCCTGGACTCACAACTCAACTCCCCTGGGCTCACAACAACTCCCCTGGGCTCACAACAACTCCCCTGGGCTCACAGCTGCCCTGGGCTCACAACAACTCCCCTGGGCTCACAACAACTCCCCTGGGGCTCACAGTTCCCCTGGGCTCACAACTCAGCTCCCCTGGGCTCACAACTCAACTCCCCTGGGCTCACAACAACTCCCCTGGGCTCACAGCTGCCCTGGGCTCACAGCTCCCCGTGCTCCCCACCAGCTCTGCAGAGGCTCAGGGGCCGGGAGGACGTGGATGATGAGATACAGGAGATGTACCAGGAGGACCAGTCAGAGAAGGAGGAAGGGCAGTTCTCTGTGCTCAGCCTGTTCACCTTCAGGGGCCTGAGGTGGCAGCTCATCTCCATCATCGTCATGATGGCAGGCCAGCAGCTCTCGGGGGTCAATGCTGTGAGTGGGGCAGGCTGGGGGTGCAAACGAGGGCTGGAGCTTCAGAGGGGGTGATGGGGACAGCGCTGGCACAGGAGAGAAACCCAGGGGTGCCCCTTTGCCCAGGACACAGCCAGTGTCACCCTGGGGTGGGCCAGCCCTGGCCAGCAGCAAACCCATGGATGAGGTACAGGGTCAGCTGCCCTGTCAGTAACAGGAATCTTTTTAAAGTGCTTGTGCACAGATCCAAACACCAGAAATGGACAAATTCTGTCCTCAGGCTTGTGTGCACCAGTGCCAGGATTTCAAAAGGGGGATTGATTCCCATGTTCTGCCTCTGAACACAGCTGTGGTTCTGCTGCAGGTGTTCTACTACGCAGACAGGATCTTTGAGTCAGCAGGAGTGCCCAGCAGCAGCATCCAGTACGTCACCGTGTCCATCGGCGCCATCAACGTCGTCATGACTTTGCTTGCTGTAAGTTTGTGCTGGGGCTCTCAGTTCTGACTTGCCTCCCCCTGTTGAAATTAGGTTGTGCTCATGGACTCCTACAGGCACAGAATGGTTTGGGTTGGAAGGGGCCTTAAAGATCATCTCACCCCAAAACCCTTCCCCTAGAGCCTTATTTGCAATGGGAGATGCTTCCCATGACAGATACCCTGTGGTGTCCCTTGGACAAAAACATCTGCAGCAATTGCTGAGCCCCTGGTGCCTCCCCCTGTCCCCTCTCCTGTCTCTCCCAGGTTTTCATTGTGGAATCCCTGGGGAGGAGGATCCTTCTCCTGGCTGGCTTTGTGCTGTGCTCTGCCTCCTGTGCAATCTTAACTCTGGCCCTCAACCTCCAGGTACGTGTGAAAGGCTCGGGTGGTCCCACCCAAGATTTCTGGACTTTACAGGGAACAGGCCACTGGAATATTTTGAGGATGCTTCTACACCCTGGGGAGGAAGGGACAGCATGAAAGGTCTCTGTACTTGCATATCCACCTTAAAGAAAGCCAGGAAAAGCTGTGATCCTGCTTGCCTGGATGCTCCTCCCAGGATGTCACTGCATGTTCACAGCTCCTGCTGCATCCCCCAGCAGGGATCATACCCAAGCTGGGGTTTCTGTGTCTAATTATGGCCATGTCTGGCACTGAAGGGTGACACAGCCTTTAAATGCCTCCAGATCTTACTGGGAACAGTGCCTTCAGTGTGCTGGGGATGTTCAGACAGGAGCCACATCTAACCTGTGATCCAATCCTCACAGACCACTGTCTCCTGGATGTCCTACCTCAGCATAGTCTGTGTCATTGCCTACATCATTGGACATGCCATCGGACCCAGTGAGTGCCCACAGCCCGCCCAGTCTCCCCCACAAGCTGGTGAAGCCAGGTGTTGTGCTCAGTTTCCAACCAAAACCTTTGTGGGGCTCCTCCAGGGAGGTTGGATTTCACCTCTGTGTGGCCATGCCCTGTGCAAGTCATTGACCTGCCCCGGTTTTTATCTTTAGATTTAATCCTTGTTTGATTTACTGGGTTAGAAAGCACTGAGATGAGCAGTGTAACTGGGGATTCAGGGTGAGGGGGTTGCCTTTGGGATTTCCTCAGCTGTGGCTGCCCTGCAGGTCCCATTCCCGCTGTGATGATCACGGAGATGTTCCTGCAGTCGTCCCGACCCGCGGCGTTCATGGTGGGGGGCTCTGTGCACTGGCTGAGCAACTTCACCGTGGGGCTGGTGTTCCTCTACATGGAGGTGAGAACCCCAGCACAGGGCAAGGCTTGGGCTGGAAATCAGCTGCTCATCCTGCTCTTACAGAGAGGCTTTGAGGAGCTGTCAATGCACTTGCTGGCTCTCAAAACCTGTGTGTGGGATTGTCTTAAGGGCAAGAGCCTGATGCTCCTCAGCACTTTCCCATCACACCTGGCTGCTGCACAGGCTTTGAAAGAAAGCAGTTTGATTGCCAGGACTCATCCTGAGCTCAGGAGCTTGGAAAAGATGGCAAATTCCCCATCCTCCACTGCAGGATGTGCCTGGGGGGGACAATTTGAGCTTCTGAAATGTGGGTGCCCTGTTCAAACTGCTCCCAGCAGCAGTGACCCATAAACTGCTGCAGCCCCTGCCTTTAACCTGTGCAAAGGCAGCTGCTGAGTTCAGTTTCCCAGTAAGTTTCCAATAGACCCGTGGTGGTTTGAGAAGACAGAATCTGAAACCACCCCAGCTTTGAGTGGTTCAGCTTAAAATATGTGCACCTCACTGAGGCTGCTTCTTCCATGGCCAGTGCAGGGTGCAGCAGGTCCAGAGCAGGTAAATCCCAGCTGGAATGTTGTCCTGACCCCTGCTCTCTCCTGTCACTGCCCCAGGCTGGGCTGGGGCCCTACAGCTTCCTCATCTTCTGTGCCATCTGCGTCACCACCATGCTTTATATCTTCTTTATCGTTCCTGAGACCAAGAATAAAACCTTCATGGAAATCAACAGGATCATGGCCAAGAGGAACAAAGTGGAGATTCAGGAAAGCAAAGAGCTTACAGATTCCTACCCCCTGCAGAAGCAGGAAGAGAAGAAAGTGCTCTCCAGCAGTGAGATGTGACCCAGCTGTGTTTGGCCTGACAAGATCTGTTCAGCAGGAAAACAAATACAGGGATTCCTCCTTTGATGCTGATCTGATAATCATGGAGCTGTTACGGCTGGAAAAGACATTTAAGATCAAATCCAGCAGCAAACCTAATGCTGCCAAGTCCTCCTCTTGTTCCAGGGAAAGTTCTGGGCCAGCTCAGTTCTGTGACCAAGTAGCTGATGGCACGAGGTGAAGTGTCCCTGGTGTCCTGGGGACACGTCTGGGGACATGAGCCAGCCCTGGGCTGGGTGTGGGGCACTCGTGAGCAAGGAGTGCACTGAACTCCTCTGAGGAACTTGTGTGCTTGAGGGTCCAGCAGGGGGAAATTAAATTCCATTTGGTGTATCAGTGTGCTGCCCTCTTCTGAAAAAAGCAGAATTGTTGAACAGCTTGGCATGGATTTTGTGTTGTAGATGGAGAATCCTTCACACAATTTACATTAACCTTAGAACATTAGTTTATATACACATAAACCTGCACTCGAGTTTGTGATGTATTAGTGTTGAAAAAGGAGATGTTTCTGTGCTCTGTCTCTACATGCACCACAGAAAGGCAGAGTTGTGCCAAGGCACAGGGATTGCACAGGACTTGTCCTAAGAGCTCCCTTCCAGGACTTCACATCTGCTCTCCCACGGGATCCAGCTGCAAGGGAAGGGGTGGTGAGCTGCTGGTGACAAACAGGAGGGACAAGCAGGGAAGATGGTGAGAAACTGAGACTGGGTGAGGGATGGGAGAGGAATTTTATTCGAGGAAGCAGCTCCTTTGACCAGAGAGCAGCTCTTTGGCATGAAAAAAAAATCTGTATATGGGGATCTAAATCAACACCCTGGGAGGGATGTAACAAGCCAGGGTGCTGGACTGTGCCAGGTTCTGCAGTTCATTGCTTTCATCTCACTGATGGAGGTTTTGGTCTCTTGGAAAACCCCTGGGAACACCAGGAGATGCACAGTGAGCCCATAGAGAGCAGGAGGAGAAACAAGCACTCCATCTCAGTCTTCCCAGCAGGCAGCTTGGATTCTCTGGATGCCTTGAGAGGAGCAGAGGCTGTGCTCACTGGCAGCTGGTGTCAGGCTGCAGGATCACCCCTCCCAGCAGGGCCATGGGGGTTTGTCCCCAGGCAATGACGTCCCCCTTGGGCTGCCCCTCTTTGCACAGCGCCAGCGCCCGAACCTCGGTGGCGTTGAGGACTCGGCTCCACAGGTTCACCTGGGCCATCCACCCCACAAAGCCATTGGAGAACGTCCCAAGCAGAGTGTCCCTGTCCTTGCCAAGGAGCAGTGTCCCCCCAGCCCGGCTCACGTAGCCCTTCTGGAGCCTCTGTGCTTTGCCAGCTGCTCCGTTGAGCCACAGGGTGGCCGTTCCCTCCCGGGAGGCCCAGGCCACGCAGTGGTGCAGCCAGCCCTGCGCCTCCTGCTGCAGGGGGAAACTGAGGAACTGCCCTCCCAGCCACAGCCCCAGCTCCGTGCCCACCGTCACCACCAGCTCGTGGTCACTGTCCCCAGTGCAGTAGGACAGGATGGTCTGGCAGCCCAGGGGCTGGGCTCTGCTCCAGAAACACAGGGTGAAGGCTTGCAGAGACACAGCACGGAGGGGATGAACCTCCACAAAGCTCTCAATGTTTTCCACGGGGAAGTAGAAAGCTGGAAAGGTGCTGGATTTCGTACCTGAAATAACCAAAAAAGCCAGCAGTTCCATTTGCTGTAAATCAGCCCAAATTCTGGAGAAGAACAGCCACAGAACTGGCAGGGCTGTGCAGTCTGAGTTTCCAGTACTGCTGTGTGTTGTGCCAGCAGAGAAGGGGTTTGAAATGATGAAAAGCTGAGCTTAGCTCCCCCACCCAAATCTTTGGGAAAACCTGGTTTTTCCCTCCTTCCTCCTCTTTTCTCACATTGTATAAAATAGAGGTGATGATTATTTATGCTGTGGGAATTGAGCTGAAATTTTTCACTGTAAAAATGTGTTCCCATGTGGCAGGAGAGCTGCAGCTGCAGCAGAATGTGGTCCCAGATATGGGACCAAATTCTCTGTGTGTCAACACCAAACCTGTCAGTGGTTTGGGCCACCAAGGTCAGCAGGGCATGGGTTCCTCATCCTCACAAGGTGAGCTGGACCCATCCTGTGTTTCTTACCTGTGTGGCTCAGTCCATTCAGCAGCTCTGCCCTCATGTCCTGGAGCTGCATCTGGATTTGATCCAGCCTGAGGGTGAATTCCTCTGGATGACACTGTGCTGGAGCAAGCAGACAGCTGAATTTACAGAAGGCTGGGACCTACACGAGCTACATTTTCTAGTTTGAGCAAAAGCTGTGTTTCAAAATGCAGCTCCTCTCCTCTGTGTGGTGCCTGGCTGCCCAGCCAGAGCTGTTCCCACACACCAGACACCCCTGAGTGAGGGTCCTGACGTGGTGCCAGCTGTCCTGGAGGTGTGACACTCAAAGGGCAGGGCTGGCACACACCTTAAACAAGGGCTGCCAGCAGGGACACCCACGGGACCCCACCTGAGCAGGGACACTGCTGCTCCGGCCATTCCAGCCCATCCCACCCAAGGGATTCACAGTTTCACACCTCCCCTGGGGTTCTGTCCCCCCCAGGTGTGCAGGGAGCCCTGGGCCTTACCCTGGGCTCGGAAGGAGGCCTCCACCACACGGCCCTGCAGCGGCTGCACGTGCCGGTAGTCATTGCGCAGCGTGCGGTTGTGTCTGTCCAGCAGGGAATTCTCCAGGAGCTGGATCTGGGACAGCACACAGGGCATGGGGACATCATACAGGGCATGGGGACATCACACAGGGACATCACAGGGACAGGGACATCACACAGGGCATGGGGACATCACACAGGGCACAGGGACATCACACAGGGCATGGGGACATCACACAGGGACATCACAGGGACATCACACAGGGACACAGGGACAGGGACATCACACAGGGACATCACAGGGACAGGGACATCACACAGGGCATGGGGACATCACAGGGTCAGGGACATCACACAGGGACATCACACAGGGCATGGGGACATCACACAGGGACATCACAGGGACAGGGACATCACACAGGGACATCACAGGGACAGGGACATCACACAGGGACACAGGGACATCACACAGGGACAGGGACATCACAGGGACAGGGACAGGGACATCACACAGGGCATGGGGACATCACACAGGGCATGGGGACATCACACAGGACACAGGGACATCACACAGGGACATCACAGGGACAGAGACATCACACAGGGCACAGGGACATCACACAGGGACACAGGGACATCACACAGGGCATGGGGACATCACACAGGGACACAGGGACATCACACAGGGACAGGGACATCACACAGGGACAGGGACAGAGACACAGGGACACAGGGACATCACAGGGACAGGGACATCACACAGGGCATGAGGACATCACACAGGACACAGGGACATCACACAGGGACACAGGGACATCACACAGGGACAGGGACAGGGACATCACACAGGGCAAGGGGACATCACACAGGGCAAGGGGACATCACACAGGGACAGGGACATCACACAGGGCATGGGGACATCACAGGGACAGGGACATCACACAGGGACAGGGTCATCACACAGGGCATGGGGACATCACACAGGGCAAGGGGACATCACACAGGGACACAGGGACATCACACAGGGACATCACAGGGACAGGGACATCACACAGGGACACAGGGACATCACACAGGGACATCACACAGGGACACAGGGACATCACACAGGGACACAGGGACATCACACAGGACAGGGACATCACACAGGGACACAGGGACATCACACAGGGACACAGGGACATCACACAGGGACATCACAGGGACAGGGACATCACACAGGACATGGGGACATCACACAGGGACATCACAGGGACAGGGACATCACACAGGGCCAGGGGCACAGGGCCAGCAGCTCTGCCCAGAACCACAGCTCACACCCTGCAGCTCAGGGCTGCACTGAGAGCTCCTCAGCCAGGAATCCCCAGGGTCTCTGTCCCAGCACAGGAGGGGAAGGACCAGGGCTGAGGGCTCTTATCAGCTGAGTGATGATGAAGGCATTTTTCCTGGGGGACCTCTGAGCACCTGCCTCATGACATGCATGCATGGAGATTTTGCTGCTACTCTCTACCTTTCTCACAAATGCCTTCCAGCCTTCCCCTGCCAAAAAGAGGATTTCTTTTTCAAAGAGAGCACACTGTGATCCCCCACTACTGTGCTCTCAGTTTTATCTTGTTCTTCTCCTGGAAGAAAATGTTTCTGATGCTTCTTTATTATTTATTAAATTGAAAGCATTGCTTTCAGTGTAAGTCTAGACAATGAAAAACCCTGAAATACCTTCTAAAATCTGCCAATTATTCTGTAATTATTTTAATGTTATGAATGGCTTTTTTGTTTGTTTGTTTTTGGGGGTTTTTGATTTTTTGTTGTTGTTGTTTGGTTGGTTTTTGTTGTTTTGGGGTTATTTTTTGGTTTTTGTTTTGTTTTGTTTTGTTTTCAGGGGGAATCTCTTGCAGTAGTTTTTGCCTTGTTAATTCTCACTGGTCTCTTTTTAGTGCTTCAGGGTGGCTGAGCTTAACAGAGCAGAGAGTTTTGTTATCAGACACCAGACCTTGGGTCACCTGCTGCCAGCCTGACCCTGCTGTGATGCAGAATCACAGCCACAATTCCAGCTGCTCAGGAATCCATCCCAAAAGCTCTGTGACAGAGGTGCCCCAAGAGCTGTTCCCAGGATCCCTGGAGGGCAGGAAGGGGAATGTTTGGAGGGAAGGGAAGCTGGTGGGAGGCAGCACTGACCTGTGTGTGTGACAGGACAATGGGGGAGTGGAAGATGGTCCAGATGACGCTCTCGGAGCACGGGGGGGTGGTCAGGGAGCCCTGGTACCTGTAGAAGTGGGAGAGGTTTTCTGGCAGCATGGCCTGGATGTCCAGAGAGCTCAGCGTTGTTGATTGACCTCCAAAGGAAGCAGAGAGGACACCAGGAGTTAATGGGGAGGGGAGAGAGAGATCAAAGTGCTCTTGGAGCTGGGGGTGGCAAATCCCCCTGGCCAGAGCTCATCAGGCCTTTGGTGGAACTGGGTGGAGATGGAGAGGCCCTTTCTGAGCCCGTGGTTTGTCACTCAGAGATGTCTGGGTCTGGGGGTGTGGGCAGCTGCTCCCAGCGCTCTGCCAGTCCTGGGGGTGCACCCAGGAGGCATCAGGGGGTGTTGCAGGCTGCAGGAAGCTGATATTTGGTGCTGCACAGCTCCAGGAGTGCATTTATTGCTGCCCTGGGCTGGGTGGCTGGAGCTGTGCAGGGCTGAGGATGCTCTGCCAGCACAGCAGCAGGAAAATGTCTGTTCCCAAAGGCAGTGTGTACACACGGGCTGGGAGTGTCAGGGACAGAGAAAGGCATTCCCAGGTCTTACCTGCAAACCTGATCCTTGCCAGCTTGGAAATGAATTCGCTGTAGTAGGTGTTCTCAAAGTGCCCATCCTAAACACAGCACAGACACTTGATCAAAAATTATCTTTTGATATCTGCCCGTTATTCTCACTGCTAATCAGCTGGGGGGGGCTAACTCATGGGCTGGGAGACAAAAACCAAATACCAGCACAGATCTCCTGATGGGCTGGACAGTGCAAAGCATGGTCAGGTTTGTGCAGCTTGAGTAGAATAATGAACAGGATTCTTTTTTACTGCTTTTAAATCCACACTGAATCAAATGTTCCCAGGGGCAAAGCAGAGGAAGGCTTGGAGGCACAGCAGGGAAACCCCAGCTGCCATATCTGATATTCTTATATATGGGATATATCTCTATATATCTATATCTATATACAGATATAAATAAAATCCTACTTATGGGGTTTTCTGGGGCTCCCAAGGGGTATTGGCTGGAGTTGTGTGAAGCCCAGATGGCCCAGGGGAAGCAGCAGAGCCTCCTAAAGAGGTGCCAGACCCCATCTCTTGGGACAGCTGTACAAACGTGGCCAGGGCTGCTGTGTGTGAGGGAGGTTTAACCCAGGCAGTGCCCCTGCCCCAGCCTGGGTCACAGGTACCATGTACAGGAGAACCAGAACAGCCAGCACAGCCAGCACAGCCTGGGTCACAGGTACTGTGTACAGGAGAGCCAGAACAGCCAGCACAGCCTGGGTCACAGGAACTGTGTACAGGAGAACCAGCACAGCCAGCACAGCCAGAACAGCCAGCACAACCTGGGTCACAGGTACCGTGTACAGGAGAGCCAGAACAGCCAGCACAGCCTGGGTCACAGGTACTGTGTACAGGAGAGCCAGAACAGCCAGAACAGCCAGCACAGCCTGGGTCACAGGTACTGTGTACAGGAGAACCAGCACAGCCAGCACAGCCTGGGTCACAGGTACTGTGTACAGGAGAGCCAGAACAGCCAGAACAGCCTGGGTCACAGGTACTGTGTACAGGAGAACCAGAACAGCCAGCACAGCCAGCACAGCCTGGGTCACAGGTACTGTGTACAGGAGAGCCAGAACAGCCAGAACAGCCAACACAGCCTGGGTCACAGGTACCGTGTACAGGAGAGCCAGAACAGCCAGCACAGCCTGGGTCACAGGTACTGTGTACAGGAGAGCCAGAACAGCCAGCACAGCCTGGGTCACAGGTACTGTGTACAGGAGAGCCAGAACAGCCAGCACAGCCAGCACAGCCAGAACAGCCAGCCCCAGCTGGGTCACAGGTACCGTGTACAGGAGAACCAGCACAGCCAGAACAGCCTGGGTCACAGGTACCATGTACAGGAGAGCCAGAACAGCCAGAACAGCCAGCACAGCCTGGGTCACAGGTACTGTGTACAGGAGAACCAGCACAGCCAGCACAGCCAGCACAGCCTGGGTCACAGGTACTGTGTACAGGAGAACCAGAACAGCCAGAACAGCCAGCACAGCCAGAACAGCCAGCACAGCCAGCACAGCCTGGGTCACACATACCATGTACAGGAAGGCCAGCACAGCCTGGGTCACACATACCGTGTACAGGAAGGCCAGCACAGCCAGCCCCTGGGGCTTGTCTTTGGCTTCCTCAAAGCTGGAGTAGTTTGCAGAGTTGTAGTGGACAATGTGCAGCTGTGGAGAGAGATGGGGTCATTCAGCAAGGAGTGATGAATGGCCTCTGGGTGTTCAGAGGGACAGACTGAGGGGACAGCCACCACCCCAATTCCTGCTGCTTTGGGACCTTTGGTTTGACAGGTTTCTGGTGGCTGTGGGGGAACAGCTCCACCTCTGAAGGACATGGGTGCCTTGCTGTGGCTTTTCTTGGAGCCTTCTGTGCCAGCAGCGTCAGGCTCAGCCCTCCCATTGCACCAACCCCCTGTGGGAGCCCCTTGGCTGGGCATTGCTCCCTGCAGGCTCTGAGGGGTGCAGCTCCCATCTCCCTGTGCCAGAGCCCCCGAGCCCTCCCTGCACCAACCTCGGCGAAGTAGCGCATCCCGTCGATGGTGTGCTCCGAGCCACTGGTCTCCAGGTCCAGCCCACCCCAGTGCAGGTGCATCTGGACAGCTGTGTACACACCTGGGAGCCCTCTGGAGATGTTCAGGGTGGGTGGCAAATCGATCTGAACTGAAGAATGGCAGGGTTGGAGGCAGCAGTGGGTGCAGCCTTGCCCAGCCCTGTAGCGGCTCCTGCGGTGCCCGCGGCACCTCCTGGAATGAGCAGGACCCCAGTGTGGGAGGGAAAACGGGGAAGTTTAGAGCTGGGAGTGCTTCAAAGCTTTCCTGGGCTCAGGCTGGTGCAGCAGAGCAGGCACAAGCGGGACTGGGCACTGCCCAGGTGTGCCTGCAGACCCCTTCTCCCCCAGCAGCTCCGCGTTTGGCTCAGGCACCAACGAGCGCTCGAATGCTCAGCTCTCACTCAGCACAGCACATCTGGCACATCTGGCACATCTGGCACATCTGGCACAGGCCTGTTAACCACTTCCTTCCCAAGGCAGAAAAGGGGAATAGGAACCAACACAGTGCCTGGCCTCATCCCTTTCCACAGTTCCCAGTGAGGCCATTCTGTCGGTTTGAAAAGGCTGTGTCATTGCTGATGGATTTGGGGAGATAAACCTCTTTTCTTCTCCTTGCCGAGAAGTCACAAACCTTCTGTCTTCCTGCTAATTCACTGCCAGAAATCATAGATTATGTTAATAAATCTGGGAGTGAAAGTGGAGAATTGCCTCATCTTAATGAAAGCCCCCAGCATGTTCTAAAAACTAGCAACTATCCTTGCAAAATGCAGCACAACATAGTATTAATTAGTCACAGTTTGGGTTTCTGAGGAGTTTCTTTTGTTTGTGAACTGTTTATAGACAGACAAGATGCAAGCATGTTTCCTTTCAATATCCCAAAGGCTCTAGAGTGGGAGGGATAAAATAATCTACCTTTTTCATAAGTTCCCTGCTGACTGCCTTCCATAATGAGGGTTATTTACTTCAAGTACCTCACCAGGGTATCTAGTGTCTACAAAACGCAGCTAGGGAATTGTGTTGTGAGTTTGTAACAAGCTTAAGACTCCTCTAAGATACTCCAGGCAAATATTTTTTGCAAGCACAAGGTTGGGAGGGCCTGGTTTGCTTCTGCCTTTCACCCACGTGGAGTGACTGCTCTGAGCTGGCAGCACCTCAATCCTGCTTCACCCTGGCTCTGCAGGATGGAGAATCAGCCAGGGATGTGTAGGGTGAGAATCACCTGGGGATGTGCAGGGTGAGCATCAGCTGGGGATGTGCAGGGTGAGCATGGGGATGTGCAGGGTGAGAATCAGCTGGGGATGTGCAGGGTGAGCATCAGCTGGGGATGTGCAGGGTGAGCATCACCTGGGGATGTGCAGGGTGAGAATGGGGATGTGCAGGGTGAGCATCACCTGGGGATGTGCAGGGTGAGAATCAGCCAGGGATGTGCAGGGTGAGAATCAGCTGGGGCTGTGCAGGGTGAGAATGGGGATGTGCAGGGTGAGAATGGGGATGTGCAGGGTGAGAATCAGCTGGGCTCTGCAGGGTGAGAATCACCTGGGGATGTGTAGGGTGAGCATCACCTGGGGATGTGCAGGGTGAGAATGGGGATGTGCAGGGTGAGAATCACCTGGGGATGTGCAGGGTGAGAATCACCTGGGGATGTGCAGGGTGAGCATCACCTGGGCTCTGCAGGGTGAGAATCAGCTGGGGATGTGCAGGGTGAGCATCAGCTGGGGATGTGCAGGGTGAGCATGGGGATGTGCAGGGTGAGAATCAGCTGGGGATGTGCAGGGTGAGAATGGGGATGTGCAGGGTGAGCATCACCTGGGGATGTGCAGGGTGAGAATCAGCTGGGGATGTGCAGGGTGAGAATCAGCTGGGGATGTGCAGGGTGAGAATCACCTGGGGCTGTGCAGGGTGAGAATGGGGATGTGCAGGGTGAGAATCAGCTGGGGATGTGCAGGGTGAGAATCACCCGGGGATGTGCAGGGTGAGCATCACCTGGGGCTGTGCAGGGTGAGAATCACCTGGGCTGTGCAGGGTGAGAATCAGCTGGGGATGTGCAGGGTGAGAATGGGGATGTGCAGGGTGAGAATGGGGATGTGCAGGGTGAGAATCAGCTGGGGATGTGCAGGGTGAGAATCACCTGGGGATGTGCAGGGTGAGAATCACCTGGGGATGTGCAGGGTGAGAATGGGGATGTGCAGGGTGAGAATCAGCTGGGGATGTGCAGGGTGAGCATCAGCTGGGGCTGTGCAGGGTGAGCATCAGCTGGGGCTGTGCAGGGTGAGAATCAGCTGGGGATGTGCAGGGTGAGCATCACCTGGGGATGTGCAGGGTGAGCATCAGCTGGGGATGTGCAGGGTGAGCATCAGCTGGGGATGTGCAGGGTGAGAATCACCTGGGCTGTGCAGGGTGAGAATCACCTGGGGATGTGCAGGGTGAGAATCACCTGGGGATGTGCAGGGTGAGAATCAGCCGAGCCTTCCCCAGCATCCCTGCCCTGCAGTGCTCTCTGGCCACCCCTGCCCCAGCACAGCCAGCCTGGCTGCCCAGCTCTGGCCCTGAGTTACTCCAGGTCCCAGTTAAATCTGCTCCTGGAGGAGGATGCACACATGGATGACATTTTAATCTTTCAGAGCTGTGCTTGACCTGGGTACCTGCTGGAGGACCAACCCTCTTGAAAAGGAAAAAGAAAGGTGCAAAAGCAAAAGGCTTTGTTAACCCAAGGCTCTCTGTGTGAGGGACTCACAGCATGGCAAACAGGCGTTTTCAGGTGGGATTTAGCCTGGTGCTAACACACCTACAGAGAAAATTAACCTGGTTTCCTGGGTGAGACATCTGGGGTTTGGCTCTGAGAGCTTGTAGGGAGAGTCCTGCTGATAAATCCCTCCCCTGCCCCTTTCAGATCTGCTGAGTGTTTTCCCTGAGAGATTCTGCTGCCCTGTCCCATCTCACTGAAGCCAGTAGAAAAACCCAGCCTGACTCACAGGAGCTGTGAATAGGGACAGTCGTTTGTCTTTGTGCTTTAGGAAACTGCCCCGCATCAGAAAATCATTGTTGGGAAGTTAACAAAAGAATGCACAAATACACACATGCAGTCAAAAAAGCTAAACCTGCAAGAATTAATGTCTAGGCAGGCAGGGCAGCAGTGCTGACACAGAGCTTCGGGCTGAACGCTGAGTTTGTGTGGGCCACACAAAAGGAGTTTCCATTTTCAGGAGCACAATCTCAACAGTCTCCTCTGCTGGCACTTGGTCTCTCATCACTGCCCTGCCCTCACACCGAATTTCCCTCTCTGTTGCAGGCAGAGCTGCTGTGCAGGACTCAGGAGTCGACAGCTTTGTGTTCCCAACACCTTCCCAAAACCACCCATCCTCTGTCCCCTGCAGCCATCAGAAACTTCTCCCATTGCTCATCTGTAGTCCAGAGGCATTATCCCCATAGTAGCAGCTGATGAATTATTTAGGCAATGAATTACAGATTGCAGCAGGGGAATCTGGGATCTCCTAAAATGATAAGCATTGCCCTGAAAGTGTGTAGACAATGGCTGGGATTTTAACACGTGCTGTGCTTCAGTTTCCTTTCCTGAGCCCCAAAATACCAATCCTCAGGCTGTGTTGTACTGGGTGACCTACATCCAGCCAAAGCTGGGATGCAAAGGTTCCATTCCTGTCACTTCTGATTAATGCACAGGCCAAAAGATGCATTTTTCTGAATGCAGAGGAGTCAGCGTGCTCCAAACACCACTCACTGCTGCACTCCTGTTGTCTTGCAGCACATTAAAGGAAAGGGTCAACTTGGAATTCTGCAGCTGCATTCTATCCCCTTTTCATGTCAGACAGAGAAAATACCTTGCAGAAACCTAACTGCCTTTTCTTTGTCTGGTTTATTTATGTATTTCTAGAGAGCTTTCCTGCGTGATTGAGGAAAGCAGCAAACCCAAGAGAGCAGAATGAAGCGAGATGGCAAAGTAAGGTGAGGTCACAAAAAGGGGGCAATGTCTGGGAGTGCATTTCCAGAGCTGAAACTAAAGATTGTTCCTGCAGTGCCCTGAGCCTTACCTGAGTGGCCATTGTTGGTCATCCTGAAGTGGCCCTGCAAGGGCCCCTCGTAGCCACCGAGCTGCAGCTGCAGCAGGGGGTTGTACCTCACTTTCCTCCTCTGGATGTCGATGGGGGATTGCTGCTTGCCAGCACAGTCGGGGAAGTGCTGTCCCCAGTGCTCTTCATCCAGCTCTCCTTCTCCTGGAGGGGAGGCAAGGCAGGTGTCAGGGCTGTGGCAGTCAGGAGTCAGAGCACTCTCCTCATCTGCCAGCAGGAATTGCCAATCTCATTACTGGAAAGCCAGGAGCTGCAGCCAGAAGAGGCTGCTTTGCCTTCCCCAGAGTGAAAATACACATTATTGTGTCTGCAGGACAGCTGTGCTGCAAAGGAAGAAACCTGCATTGCAGCAGGGCTCGGTGGCTGCTGGAGGCTGAACCTCACCAAAAGATTCAGTGTTCACATGGAAATGGAGATTTCAATGGGTCCCAAATGCCAGAGGTGTGGAATTGGCTTCTTAACCAGAGCAGTGAATAGGATCAGGGTGATAGGCAGGAAGGCTCAGCTTGGGATCAGGAACTGACAGCAATTAGCTATTTTTAACTAAGGAGAGAGCAATTGCAACATTGCAACTCTTCAACAATATCCTTTGTTTTAACTTAGCCCACTGAAAACCGTGAAAGAATTAACATTTACTTCAGTGAGCTCTGCAAACAACCCTCAACACAAATTAAATTGAGATAAAATTTCACCAAAAAATATAGATACCTAAATAAGTACTTCTTAGTGCTCTGTACTGCCTGGGATAGGACAATAAAATAAGAAGCAGGCAGTATTTAAATCAGCATTTAAAGCTTTTCCTTGCAGGATCATCCAAAGGGCAGCTTTTCTTCTAACACATTCTAAAGATTTCCCCCATTGTTTGAACCTCCTTGTGCTGCCAACCCTGACAATGTGTCCCAACCACACAAAGGAGGAAAAAGAGGTGACATTGAGGAGAATCACTTTCAAGCCACGGAGGCATCAATAAAGTGGAATAAATTAAAAGGGAAGGGAAGGGAAGGGAAGGGAAGGGAAGGGAAGGGAAGGGAAGGGAAGGGAAGGGAAGGGAAGGGAAGGGAAGGGAAGGGAAGGGAAGGGAAGGGAAGGGAAGGGAAGGGAAGGGAAGGGAAGGGAAGGGAAGGGAAGGGAAGGGAAGGGAAGGGAAGGGAAGGGAAGGGAAGGGAAGGGAAGGGAAGGGAAGGGAAGGGAAGGGAAGGGAAGGGAAGGGAAGGGAAGGGAAGGGAAGGGAAGGGAAGGGGTCTCTCCAGCAGCAGCAGTGAGCCCAAGGCAGCCCTGTTTTTACCTTGGTAGGTCCAGGGCAGCTCGTGGGAGAGGCTCAGGGGTGCCAGGAGCAGGTGGAGCAGCAGCGCTGCCAGCAGCATGTCTGTGTTGTACCTGCAGCCAAGGGAGAGAATATTTAACACCCCCGAGAAGCCAAATGACTGATTCTCTCCAGGCCTGGCCTGTCAGCAGCCCTCCTGCCCTCCTCCTCACCCTCCCCAAGCAGCAGTATCAGCACACAGGGCACAGGGTGGCTTTGGGGTGCACAGGATGGCTTTGGGGTGCACAGGGTGGCTTTGGGTGCACAGGGTGGCTTTGGGGTGCACAGGGTGGCTTTGGGTGCACAGGGTGGCTCTGGGGTGCACAGGGTGGCTTTGGGGTGCACAGGGTGGCTTTGGGCAGGCAGCTGCAGGGACCCTCCTGGCACAGCTGGCCACAAACAGGGACAGGTTTCCCCCATGGCCACAGCCCTGGGCTGGCTGCCTGACTCCTGCACATCCCTGCTCGCTTTTCCTGTCCTGGAAATTCATTCCTGGATCGGTACAACAGAGCTCTGTGAGCAAAACTGCCCAGCCCAGACCTCAGAGCTGCTTCCCTTAGCCCAGAGCGAGGAGCCAAGGCAGGAGGCATTTCCAGGGCTGGATTTCAAAAGTGCAGAGCATTCACAATCTTACTAGAAATCAAAACTGTAGACACTTTGCTCCTCTGAAAAGCAGACTCCTGAGACTGGGTTTAAAAGCACTCCACACCCCTGAGCCTCAGCATTTAAAGCATTGCTTTCAGCACCTTCCCCTATCACTCAAAATCTGGCTTTGAATGGGAGAGATTTGCAACCTTTGAAAAATTCAGAGCTCTCAAAAGCTATGCAGACTTGAAATATACAGGCACCATACAAGAGACTGAAATCCTGATGGCTTTTCAAGAAACATACAGGAATTCAAATAAAAAATAGCAGGTGACAGGTGTCTAAATGCTCTGTGGGCTTCTGTATCCCTTCAGACACTTGATTTCCTTAAAAATGTGTCCCAGGCAAATACTTGTCCATGGTCTGGTAAAAGTCATTTGGCAGAACAGGGAAGAAGAGACCAGGGATTCTCCTTCTGGCTTTTTGTGTCCTGTCACCACTGTCATCAAATGCCATTCCCTTTGAAAATCCTCCTCCTCCCTCAGGAATGACACACTGCTGGCAGCCCTTTCTTCCCAGCTCCTAAACCCATGGTTCCAAAACAAAAGGGGAGAAGAAATCTCCCCAGGAATGGAATTTTTACCTTCTATGGAAAAGAGCTGGAGGTTCCAACAAAAGCAGCACAGCTGGGCTGTTGGTTTTAGGGGACAGGCAGAAATATTAAACACGAGGCAAGAAAGCTCAGGTCAGTGAAATCCCAGCACTTCTGTTCCCAGTGTCCCTGCCACTTGGGACAAAACTGGGAAATATTTTCAGGAACAAGGTGATTTTCATCCACTCAGCGAGGGGGCAGCAACTGAGGTGAGTTTGGGGTGCAGGTCAGGCTGAGCTGCACAGAAGGCAAGACCCAGTGTGGCAGTTTGGGGCAGTTTGGGACAGTTTGGGACAGTTTGGGACAGTGTGGGGCAGCTTGGGACAGTTTGGGGGGCAGTTTGGGGCAGTTTGGGACAGTTTGGGACAGTTTGGGTGGCAGTTTGGGACAGTTTGGGACAGTTTGGGGCAGTTTGGGACAGTTTGGGTGGCAGTTTGGGACAGTTTGGGTGGCAGTTTGGGACAGTTTGGGACAGTTTGGGACAGTTTGGGACAGTTTGGGGCAGCTTGGGACAGTTTGGGTGGCAGTTTGGGACAGTTTGGGTGGCAGTTTGGGACAGTTTGGGACAGTTTGGGGCAGTTTGGGACAGTTTGGGGGGCAGTTTGGGACAGTTTGGGGCCATTTGGGACAGTTTGGGTGGCAGTTTGGGACAGTTTGGGACAGCTTGGGACAGTTTGGGACAGTTTGGGACAGTTTGGAACAGTTTGGGTGGCAGTTTGGACAGGACAGGCCCCAAGACTCTGCAGCACAGGCAGCCTGCTCATTCTGTGATTCTGTGAATAACAACAGCAATTCCACAGGAAGAGGCACAGGTGAGCTGCAGGTGCCATGTGAACTCAGGTTTCTGTGCTGAAGAACAGATGCAGGTATTTTACTCAAAATCTCATTCTTTGCAAGTGAATTGTTAACATAAAAAAGGCCTTTCCTGGGTTGCTGGTTTGTGCAGTGCATATTTCATCTTTGGGAACTGCTGATTAATACTGAGCTGATTAACCAAATGTGTTTTTTCCCTCTCTCCTCTGAAGAAGTCATTTATTCTGACGGTTGCACTGAACTGTGCAAGGACCAAACTAAGCAAACCTGCCCTGCAATGCACTTCTTAATCCTTGTGTATCCAGTTGTGTAAATAGGCTTTGAAATTAGCTGAGGGTGAAATTTGGGGGTTTTATACCTCTTTGCACTTGAGGATTCCACACAGCAGCACAGGAGGGTGTGAGGAAGGGTTGGGCACAGGAGGTCACCTCTCCTGTCACCTGGCCCTGAGTGGATGGATGGAATGGATGTCCCACAGCAAGAAGCTGCTTCCCCTGCCTGGGCTTCATTGATCAGCCAGCCCAGGCTGCACAAAGGACTTGAAATAAAGCCCATTTGGGAATGAACCAGTGCCAGGAAACTGGAGATGACAGTGAATTAATTTTTAATGGAGCTTCTGCAACATTTGTGACATTTCACTTGACATCAGCAGGAACTGTGGGTGCTCAGCACATCCAAAACCCACATCTGTGTTAGCTCAAATTATTCTTATTAGTCTTTAAGGTCCCTTCTAACCCAAACCATTCTGTGATTCTGTGAAGACAGAGCAATCCATTGAAAGGATTTACTAAGGGCACAAAGCATGAATTTGTTTTGGGGTTAGGACAGAACAATAATTTTAATTAAGTTCTTTAAACGTATTTGGATACTGAGCTTCTAACTTTGAGCTGAATGTTATGGAAGTCCTCCTGTATAAAGTATTGCCCACATCAACCACTGGTTACTGGTTCTTGGAGTTTTTTTAGTGTATCTGGCATTAAACCTGGCTGGCCTGAGGCTTGTCTTGCTCAGCTCTTTTGTTACCTGGACATAATTTCTGGAGAGAAGAATGGACACAGTGCCTGGGAACTCCAGGTAGCACAGCAGCACCGAGCCTCAGGTAAGCTGGGGGTTCACGGGTGGAGACTGGAACAGGACTCATCTCTGCACAGAGATTTAGCCAGTGAGAAAATCTGATGTTGTGTCTCAGCCATGAATATTCTGGGTTTCTTCCCAGAGGCAGGGAACTTTCACAGTGACCTCAGCCTTCCCCCTCCCGCCTGGACTGCAGTAGGAAATAAGCCTTTTATCCCACATCGTTGGCTTCCATGCACTTCACTTTTATCTCTACAGTTTCCCCTGACTCTTTGCCATCTTTTAAATCCTGCTTCTCCCAGGCTATTCTCTCTGTCCTCGCTGGCCTAAAGCTCAGCTCAAGTCTGACATTCTGAGTATTGGTGGCCACATTAAAACCTTGATGTGGCTTTGAAGCAGCTGGCTCAAACCTCAGTGCTCCTTTGACCCAGAACTTGAAAGGGTTAACTCCTCTGCCTCTGAATCAGCAGGAATTCCATCAGGGCTTGCAGTAAGAGCTGCATCACTCCCCAGCCCAGCAAACATTTGACCAGGAATGGGCTGTTTGAAGTGAGATGGACAGAGTGCCTTCAATCAGGCCATGCAGGTTTTTCTAAGTGAGTCTAAAACCTTTTCAAACAGAGCTCTCTCTGCTCAGGCTGTGCTGGATGAGTGAAGGGATCCAGAGCCTACACGAGTTTTATGAAAGGCAAAGATCAGCCAGTGCTGGCAGGCCCAGACCCATGAGGAAAGCTGACAATAGCTGTGCAGACTGAAACACGAGATTCTTTTATTCAGCAATTCCTGTAATGTTTCTACATCTTATTTCCAAAACTGGCCCTCTTTTCTTTGATATTTTGCCCATGCTCTCTTTTTTTCTTCCCTTTTTGCCCCTGGTTTTCAAGTACAGAGATCACAGAGGTAGAAAAGCACTGGAATTCATTTCTCCAGTTCACACAATCCCTTTAGACCTCCTTCATCTTATACAATATTTTGATGTATTTGACTAAATTTAATCATAGAATCACAGAATGGTTTGGTTTGCAAGGGACCTTAAAGAATATCTAGTCCAACCCTCTGCCATGGGCAGGGACACCTTCTTACCTTCTTCTGATATAAATTCAGACACCTTTATGATTCTGCTGAAGCTTTGTGGAAGAAATGGGCTTTGAGGCAGTCAAAGATAGACACCAGAGATCTACACCAGTGCTCCTAAAGGCAGGATTTGCCCATTTGAAAGCAGAGAGGTTTCCTCTGCGAATTCCATTTCACGGTCTAACAGATCTCAGCATTAGCTACCTGCAGCTCATTGTCAACCTAAATTTTCTTTTGCTCAGTTTCAGCCAATTACTCTTAGTTATAGCCGTAACCCTTGGATTATCTTAAAATAGTTTTCCCTTTTTAATGTTCACATCACTTCTGGGGTGGTTATCACCTCGCTGCACCATGGGCAGGAGCAGCCTTTCACTGCCATTTCCCCAAGGTGGAGAAAAGGACAATGTGGTGCTATAAAAAGGAGAGAACATGGTCAAATAATCCCTCTTCATTTTCATTTCCAGGAAATGTCATTACAGCTCTTGTAATGTCTCTTTAGGGCTGCTCTACAGACTTTGCTGAAAGGGGATTTCATGTTCTGGATCTCTGCTTGAGACTTTGGAAGAAAGCAAAGGATGAAGGCAGGATCAGGAAGGGGGAGGCCAAACTTGCCACTGCATTGAGTGTGAGGAGCACTGGAACGTGGTCTGAGCGTGGGGATGGAAGGAGCTGTGCCCAGAGAGAGCCTTGGAGAAATGTTTCCATCATCCCAGGGCTCTGTGCTGTGCTCTGGATGGGACAGAGAAGGAATAACTCAGTGGCAAGGCAGCTGGGCAGCGTGTGCCAATACCTGTTCACGGTGTAATTGGTGCTTTATACATGTCTGCACTGCTCCCCCTGAAAATGCCCAGCTTGCTCCTCATCTCCCGGTGTTATGGCAGGCAGGGGAAGCACAACTGCTGCTCCATCTCTCTGAAAATCAACATTAGCAGAGCACAAACAGAGGAGAAGACCCCAAGCCCCTTAACAAACAAACACAGTGCACAGAACAAGTAAAGGCTCTGGAAACTGCTGCTGCCCATTGCTGGGTAAGCACTTTTCCTTTCTGCTTTCAGCTGCATTGTGTGTTGAGCAGCTGTGACATCCAGTGGCCAAACACAATACGGTTGGGTCTGGTACAGACCTCTTCACACGTGCTAACAATAACAGAGCCCTTCCACGGTGCTTTTCATCTTCAAAAAGCTGTGTAAGCAGGAATTCATTAACCCCTGCACAGCTCAGCAGGGCAGAGCAGAGCAGTGATCCCAGAAGTGTGCACAGGAGGGGACACCACTCTCCAAAGGCACAGCACTCAGCTCTCCAGGCACGTGGAGAACCTGCTGCAGGACCAGTGCAGGACCTGCAGCCCCAAGGCGAGGAGCAGCCACTCAGTGCTAAGGGATCAGAAAGGTGCAGCTCATTCAGTGCCTGATGAAGAGGCCACACCTGAGGGATGGGTTGTGCTTGTTTTCCCAAAAGCAAAACAGTCCATGGTAAAAGAGGGGGAAAGATGAGGAAAGCTGAGAGATCCCAGCAGGACCAGAGATGGAAATGACTTTGAAGAAGTGACTACAAGGAGATGCCACCTTAAACTTCCTTTCTAGCCCCTGCAGCAAACCAGCCTTGACAGAGATGCTGGGTTTTACATGGTTTTACATGGTTTTACATGTTTTACGTGGTTTTACATGTTTTACATGGTTTTACATGTTTTACATGGTTTTACATGGGTATCTCTGGTGCCAATCCAGACATGGCCTTTTGATGATAAAAGCAGATTTCAATCAGATGCATTAAGATCCAAACTGGGACAGACACACCCAATTTCAGTGACCAAGGAAGCAGTCCCTGCTTTCCCGAGGTCATCACTGCCCCAGTGTTTGCTTGCTCAGCTCTGCAGTGGCTTTTTCTGCAGGCAAGGTCATTGCAGGGACCTTCAGGAGGAGCAAAGTGCCCACAGTCCCTCCTCTCCCAGCAGCTCATCAGCTCTGCACTCTGAGGAGCCAGAAGTGATGATGGGAGCTGGAAGTGTTTCCCATGAGAATGAAGCTGATTTTTAAGGCAGGAAGACAACATGAAGGAAATGTAAATCCTACTGTCTGTGCTGTACCTGTTCTGTGGCAAGAGAATCCTGCTTGATAACTCCTGTGCTTTACATAAGTATTTTGCACTCATTAAGGAAACAAATGAGTTGTTATTGGAATACTCTTTTTTTTTTTTTTTTCAGGCTATCATTCCAAAAACCCCAACCCTGAAGACCAAATACAATTTTAATGGCTAATCAATTCCTAGCTTGCTCTCCCCTTTATAGTGGAATATATTTTAAAGAGAGAGGGAAGGCCCTGCTCAGCAAGGAGCCTCAGGCACCCTGTGAGAGGCAGTGCAGGACTTGCACTCTGGCCCCTATGGAGAGCATTACTTCATGGTTTCAGCGTGGTTGCAATAAACAGCTATGGCCTTTGGATCCACAACTCCTGGCAATTAATATCCAGCTGCTTCAGAAGCTTTCAGTCTCCCTACAAATCACCATATCAGATCATCGGCTCCTGGGAAATGAAATGATATCAGCACCCTGATTCATGCTTTGGTTGCCTTCCAGATAACCATTGCCCTGGAAATGGATGTGGTAGCTGTAAATGTAGGTCAGCATTTACAGCAGTAAAGAATAAATCTCCTGCCTGGTACCTGAGTGTCTCACACAGCCCTCAGGGAGGCTGGGGATGGACCCACACTGCACATTCACAGCTGCCCACAGGAACCACTCTGTTCTAACCAGCCCTTCCCTAAAGCCCTGGGAGAAGACAGGATAATGAAGACCTGCTGGAAGTTAAGAGCATTAAGAAAGCCATGGTCTGTCACCTCCAGCCATTTCACTATTCATGTGCCAGCTGAAGCTGTGGGACAAAGGCATGGCAGAATATGGGATGGAAAGTGAGGGAGAAGGATGTAAAGTCAGAGGAGGTTCTGAATGCCTGGAAGAAAACATCTTAAGCAGTCATTCCACAATTGAAGGCACCCGGAAAGAACACGACTCACTCTGCCATTACCTTTCCAATGAACGTTCCTTAAAACCAGCAGGATCTGCAGGGTCAGTGAAGAGCAGAAATCTGAATGAGAGCTCTCACGTCTGCCTGTGATGGATTCCCTCTGGAGATGCCACCTGGGCTGAGGAGAGGTGCAAAGCCTGGCTCCCTGCGATGCAGAGCTGCCCTCCCAAAGGATTCTGCTCGGAACACAAACAGGCTGGAGTGCTGGAGCGGGAGGGAGGTGCTCCCACAGCCACCCAGACACATCTTGAGCTGTTCTGGGAGGCTCTGGGGGCAAGGAGAAGTCCCTGAGCATGCAGGAAGTGCCTTCAAGGTGCTCCAAAAGCTCACGCCCTGCACAGCGAATGGTTATTAGCACTTGAATGCAAACAAGTCTCGATCTGTGGTGGTTCTGCTCTGCCTTGGCACCCTCAGCTGCCTGAACCTGTGGTTTCACACTCTGCTCCTGCCCAGCTGCTCTAGGCAGGGCAGGGAGAGGCTGGTCCGCTTGATGAGCTTTGTGCTCATCAACACGCAATCCAAAAATGTATCACGCTTCAGATTTTACCTGTAGAGCACAGGGAATGTGAGGCCTTGCAGAGGAGGGATTTTGCTCCTGAGAGCTGTTCTCTGTTTCTGGCTGCTGGTGGATGCCTGGGAGCCAGGTCTGTGCTGGTGGCTTTTCCTCATCTGCTCCATCAGCAGATCCTCTGCTGTGTTCGTGTTCCTGCGTGGGCTGTCAGTGGGGACACTGGATTTATGTGTCCCCAAACTCTCTGTCCCCAGTGTCCACCCCATCAGCCATACAGGCCTCTTCCAAACCGTGAAATATTTTAAGAGTGTACTGAGCATTTGATAAACTGAAAACGAGCTTGGATTCCCAAAGAAACCCATGCTTCCTAGAAATCCCATAGCCTTGGGGATGCTCTTTGAAGGAAGACAAAAAGAAAAATCAGGCAGGATACACGACTGAGCAGCGGCATTTTTAATATCAGCTCTGAGTTTAATTTTAACGTGTATGGCACAGTGCAATTTTAAATCTGCTGATCCAGGAAAAAGTTATACCAGCACCTGAACAGTGCCAGGCTGGTGCTCAGGGGTGCCTGAGCCCTGCTGCCAGTGTCCCCAGCTGTGGCTCCTCGGGGACACGGGGCCAGCGTGGCTCCTGGCACGGCGTCGGTGGCCAGGGGTCCTGCGGGGATGGGAATGCAGGCTCTCAGCACTCGGCTCACTGCTCACACTCCAGCCGAGGAAATCTGCTTTGTGCTGCCTCTGTGCCCACAAGGGAAGGAGAGAGAGGCAGGGGACAAGGCCTAAACTCCTCCTGGTGAGTTCTGAGCTCTTTCTCACAAGGAGGGGTTTAGGCTGATCTCCCACAGCCATTCTCCCCCACAGCTTTGGTTTGTTTGAATGGGAATAAGGCAAGAGCTCAGTGCTCCAGGCAGGGGGTTTGCTTAAAACCCCACTTCTGCCCCCCACCAAGCCAATTATGACCTTTCAGAATACGTTTTGTCCCCAAAGAGCACCCTGCTGTACTTCAGCACCAGCCTTTGCTCGGCTACTACAATATTAATTTCCCTCAGCCTCAGGCTTTCTTGTGCTCCATTTTCTTTAGCTCATTATAAGACTTGACACCTCTGTGTGATTTTCCTTCACGGCAATAAAGGCACTTTTACGAAGTGCAAAGATAGTAAGGCATCTCTAATCCAGCAGTTAACCAGCATAAAAATGCAACTTTACGATTTCCAGCATCTGGAATGTGTTTTTACAGGGAACATTCCCCTCTCTTGCCCTCACACCAGGAAGGGTAAGGCTGCAGGATAAGCCAGTGCTGCCAAGGGGTACAATGTGCAGTTTTGCAGGGGTTGGCACTTCAAAGAATTATCTACGTGTGACAGTTTAATTGCAAGGGCTTTTCCTGCCCAGGGGTGCCTTATCTCAGCTGGTTGGGCCCACAGCACCGTGACCCCACTGAGGGCTGTGAGGCACACGGAGCTGCAGGGGAAGCACAAACCTCACACGCAGCGGGCACGTGGGACACACGGCACTGTCACAAAGCTGCCTGCCTGGCACTGAGCTTCTCCTGCTGGGGAACCTGCTGTGAAAAACGAGGTTCACATCATTTTTATAGAATTTAAAAGTTTAATAAAAAAAACAATTAGGAGAAAAAAATAAAGTATACGGATACGGCCGGGTGTCTCTGCATTCAGCCAAGAGAGCACACCTTACTAACAAAGGATTGTCCCTTAAAAACAGAACCCTGCTCCATATCCATAAATTCTCATACATATTCATACATTCTTCTTAGGATCTTTGGGGTTCTTCTGTTTAGTTTTCTCTTGCCCCCTTCCCAATAGATCAATCTTCTTGGTGCCATCAAGATTACATACCAGAAATGCAATAAATTCCTCCCCCCAGAGTTCTGCTCACTGCTGTCTTCATCTGGATAAGATAGTTTACAAATGCAGGAATTCTCTAGCTATTTTTTTTTCTCAGTCTTTGGGTTATACAAACAAAAGCAGTTTTTATTTTAATACTATGCCATAGCCTAACATATATGTATTATACTACTATTTCTAAGTTTCATCAATAACAGAAATAAAGAAAACTATATTAATACAACAAAATTTCCCATTCTTATACACATAACATTCATTTTAATATTTGTGAAAAGCCAGCAATATAATATGTATCTATAACACTGCTGTCCCAGCCCTGCTCACAGGGCGTCTGAGGCCACTGTGGAAGGCCTCGGCAAGGTCAGTCCAGCAGACTTCCTTTGCTCTTTATTAGACTTTAAGCTTGCCCCGAGGGGATGTTATGAGGAAGGAATGAAAAATGTGCCCAGAAGGTACATCAGGCACAGGCTGGCAGGGCGAGGCAGGGCTGGAGGAGCTTCACTGATCTGTGAGCAATAAAATGGCTTTGTTGGTGCAGGCAGGGTGAGCTGGGCACTCCACATCATCACAGACAGAACACAGAATACAGGTTTGGGTTGGTGGGACCTTGAAGCTCAATCCATCCCAGGGACACCTGCCACTGTCCCAGGTGCACATCCCAGCAGAACATTTGGAAAAGTTTGTTTTCCTGCTGGCACACTGAGGTGTCACAGCCCATCACATTCTCCCTTCTTCCCCCCAGGATGTGTGATGGTTATTCATGTCAAAATCAGAGTGAATATTTCTTGTGTTTGCAGTTAACCTTTCCCTGGCGCTGTTACAAACACTCACCCCCACTGCAGCCTTCCTCTTCCAGCTTTATTCCTTTTGCCCTCACGCTCTCCGTCTCCCTGGGGCTCCCAGTCTCTCCTCATCAGGGAGATGCTGACCCCAATCCTGTGGCCTCCACTGGACCCTCTCCTGTAGCTCCTTGTCCTTCTTGTACTGAGGAGCCCAGAACTGGACACAGCGTCTGGATGGACACAATTGTGAGGAAAGGCTGAGGGGATTGGGATTGTTCTGCCTGGAGAGAAGCTCTGGGCGGCCTCACTGTGGCCTTCCAGCGCCTGAGGGGAACTTAGAGGAGAAATGGGGCTGGACTGCGTATAAGAGCAAGTAGTGACAGGACACGGGGGAATGGGTTCACACCGACAGAGGGCAGGTTTACATTGGAGAGGAGGAAGAAATTCCCGGTGAGGGTGGTGAGGCTGTGGCACAGGGCGTCCAGGGAACTCTGGATGGAGGATAACTCTGAAAGTGCCCAAGGCCAGGACGGACGGGGCTTGGAGCAAGCTCGGGACAGCGGGAGGCGTGTCTGCCCGCGGCAGGGTTTTGGAAGCGGCTGATGTCCAGCACCGCTCCCGCCCCAGGCCGTTCCCTCCGCCATGCTGCCCCTCACGGCTCCCCCCGCGCTCCGCTCCACATGGTCCCGCCCGCTCCCCCCGCGCACTTGGGCCGCGCCGGCCCCGCCCCCTCGCGCGGGGATTTTCCACGCGGCCGCGGCCCGGCCGCACGTAGCGCACGCACGCGAGCCCGCCGCTGGCGCGAGGCGGCCGCAGCCAATCGGAGCGCGGCGCCGGGCGGTGCCGGCCAATGGGCGCGGCCGGGGGGCGGGTCCTGCGCGCGAGGGCGGCTATAGCCGGGCGGGCACCGAGGCGCTCGGTCTCAGTCAGAGCCGGGGCGGCGACAGCGGTGCGGCTGCGGAGCGGGGCTGCCGGCACAGCGGTGAGTGCGGCGGCCGCAGCGCCTCTCGCTCAGCCCCCCGCGGGCCGGGAGGCCGCGGTTTACCCCTCCCCACGTAGCAGCCGCCGAGCCCCAGCCGTCCCCGTGGCAAAGGGCCGGGCTGAGGCTCGGTGGTCCCCGGGGGCTGCAGGCCGCTGTGTGTTCCCGCAGCACCGGCGGGGAAGGGAGGGCCTGCGGCGGCCCGAGCCCCGGCAGTGTGCGGGGGTGGGGGTTAAAAACGGGGGGGATGTTCTGGGTCAAGGCGGGGGCAGAATCGGGGGAATATGGTGGGTCAAGGCGGGGGTAGAATCAAGGGAATATGATGGGGTCAGGGTATCCTCAAAGGCAGAGTTTAACCTCTTTCTTTTAATCATTAACAGTCGCTCTCGGATTGCGTGTGATGATTTGGACCTTCCCCTCTTTAGTGGCTGTCCTTCAGCTTCCCATCTCAAATATTTAACGTTTGCTGGCACTCCATCTGTGCCTGAGGTCTCTTGGTGGGTAGTTAGGTGCTGGTTATCCCAAGGCAGCGCTGCTGGGGAGAAGCCCCTGTGGATAAAGAGCTGCCTGTTAACCATCCTGCCTCTCCGAGAGGATCCTCAGCTCTCTCCTGCTCCGTTATTTGCCTGCTGAGTCACAGGGAAGGGCCGGGGCTCTCTCAGCCTGGCAGGAAATAGTGAAGTTTGTCATCCAAACCCACAGGGTGAGCCAACGCAGTTTCAGGCCTCCATCTTACTAAACACGGAGAGAGAAAGTGGTTGAACGTGTCTGTGATTTGCTCCCTGCCAGGCATCCTTCAGAACCCGTTGGATCATGTTGTAGAGGTGAATTAATACCCCGTGGAGTGCAGAGGAGCAGGGATGGAATGTGCACATTTGTCCTGTTTCTAGGAATGCTTTGGCAGGGGAATTAATACGTTGGGATCTGATAGAGTGCACTCAAAGGTCTCAGCTTTTTTCAGAGCACTGGTGGTATGAGAGTTACGGTCATAAGGACATTTAAGCATTGAGAGAGGCTTCCACTGATAAATGTGGCAGGCAAATGTGGCAGGCCTGTAATAAGACACTCACTAGGGCAGTTATTTCTATGGCTAAACTTTAGTGCTGCTTTTTAAATCTCCATTCAGATACTTGCAGTGCTCAGCCTTAACCCTGTATTGATTTTAGAGAAATGTGGCTGCAGAATAGCTCACAAGGACAGGGTTTGCTATAAAAAAAAAAATCTTTGGAAATAATTTTCAGTTGGAGTAATCTCCAGTTGAGAGTACTGCATTCCCTGTGCAGGGCATGGGGTCAGATGAGGAATAAGTGGTGATTTCTTAGACTTGAGCAGGTAGTGAAAAAGGTCCTCAGAGCTGGCAGAAGGTTGTAACTTACCCTTGGAGTAGGTACTCACTGCTCCTGGGTAGGCCAGGCAAGCTGGAGTGTGTGGCTTCCCCCTGAAGGGAGACAGTGACCTTGTCAGCAGATTATGCTGCAAAAAAAGGTTTAAGGCAGTGTGCTCGTTAAATACCACCGTGGTATTTGCGTGTTTGGCAGAGGACAAAGGTCTGAGCAGACAGTGCAGCTGTGACCTCTCTGCCCTCAGTCAGCATTTCCATGGTTAAACCTGGGCACACAGGGGCTGACCCTTGTCTTCTAGATGAGTTGCTTGAGGTAGAATACATCGTGCTGTGCTTGTGGTGAGCTAAACAGCATCACTTCTACCCTAGAGCTCAAAGGGAAAATTGTTTCTTGAACACAGGAGTGGGGGAATTTTCAAAAGGAGCATCAAGAATTTCTGGGGTGATGCAGTGCTGTGAAATGCCCCTTTCTGCAGAAAAGGGAAGGACTCTGGTTCTTTGTTAAGGATGCTGGAGTAGTGTCTGACCAGGCAGACATTCCCAGTGGAAGCTCTTGCAGCGTGTATTCCTCAAGTGCCTCCTTTGTGAAGGTCAACAAACAGCTCTGGCTCTGTGCTCAGAGTTACAGGGGGCTGGATGTGCTTTCAAAGATTGAGGCACCTCAGGTTTTGTGGCAAAGCCAAGGTTGTAAAGATGAAAATAAGGTTTAGCAGGTGCAGCCTGATCAGCTCTGGAAGCCCTTTTTGGATAAGTGGGCATTCTTCCTGTTAGCCACTGCTCAGTGCATCTGCAGAGAGCAGAGTGTTCGTGTGGGTGGGACTGATAAGCAGAGAGTTGCAGGGATTTATTTCTAGCTCGTGTGTTCACAGACTGAAGCTCAGTCGTGGCAGCATGAAGGTCAGCTTGAAGAAGTGGTCTTGTTCCATATTTTAGTGCTATCATGTGTCAGTGTGGGGGTCCGACTGAAACCTTAGACACTGTGCAGGGGCAGGGCAGCTGCAAGGGACACTTGAAAGCAAAGGCTGCCTGTGCTTTTGACCTGGGGAGGGCAGAGTTTGCTGTGGGGGCAGGAGTGTGTGCAGCTACCCCCTCACAGACTCTGAACCAGCAGCAGCATTTCTAAGGTCATGTTTTTTTAACTTTGCAGTAACTGTGGAAGGATTCATGACCGTTTCTGTAAACAGGGTTGCCACCCACATTGGCTTGCCAAAAAACTGGCTTCCAGATAGTTCTGTGTCTGAGGCTGAGTTCCCTTCTGTGCAGATGGGCTGGGTTTGGTGCCAGTCGATGGCTTACAGGCATGTGTATGACTTGATTTTTAAAATGTAGCTGGGCTTACATAAGAATTCCCTTACTGCAGTTTTCTGAAGTGGGTAAATGTGAGAAGGGAAAAAGGAAGTATTCAAAAGATCAGGGGGATTTTTATTCCTTTTAAGAGGAAAAATTAAGAGGAAAAAGTATTCCTGTAAATGCTCAACAGGGTGTAACTATTAATGCAAGCTTTTAATGAGAGCTGTGACTGCTTCTGTTTCGTCACTGGTTCCGTTTGGCTCTGAGCAGCTGCTGTGCATACTAAGAGCACTCTGCATACTGAGAGCTATTGCATTCTGGTCTCTTATCAAAAAGAACTCCTAACTGATAGCAGAGAGTTGCTGTTTTGGGATCTCTCTGCTGCTCTGGCCTGGTGAGGTGATGTTCTTTTAGATTTGTCACCTGCTCCTGCTCTTCTGTCTAGGGTCTGATGATACTGCAGCTCAAGTCTTTTGGGAACATCAAAAGAGATTGTCCCTTGCACATAAGGAAGTGATTTTTCTAATAATAAAGTCATGGGACACTGGAAGAGCTTGTCCAGAGAAGCTGTGGCTGCCCCATCCCTGAGAATGTTCCAGGCCAGGCTGGATGAGGCTCATCCAGCAGCCTGCTCTGGTGAAGGTGTCACTGCCCGTGGCAGGGTGTGGGATTGAGCTTTATGGTCCCTTCCAACCCAAACCATTCAATGAGTAATGCTAAGCTCCTCTTTTCAGGTACTAAAGATGTCTATTACCAAGATCCACGCCCGTGAAATCTTTGACTCCCGTGGGAATCCCACTGTTGAGGTAGACCTCTACACCAACAAAGGTGAGTCCTCAGCTGCAGGTGTTCATCCCTGGCTTAGAGCTGATAGAACTCGAGGCCCTCAGAAGTACACAACCTGCCCTGTTCTAGCAGTGGAGCTGTGCTTTTTCCTCCACATATAAAACTTGTTGGAACTTGCTGTGAGACTTGCAGGAAAAGCCTCTGCCTCATTCTGTTGGATGAGTTTGCTGAGCTTGAGCTCCTGGCCTGGGCAGTGCAGGTTTTTTGAAGGGTGCTGCTTCTTACAGCTTGAACTGTGTGAGAGCTGTTGCAAACCTTTCCTCCTTCCCTTTCCCCAGCATAAACTGGGATAGCACCTGGAAATTCTGAGTTAAGGTTCCTGCCCCCTGTCCTCGAGCAGCTGCTAATGGGCCTGGCTGTCAGTGCTCCCCACACTCTGTATGAGTACACTTGAAGTTTAATTCTTATTTTGTCTGCAGTGGCTTTCTGTAATGACACAATCTTCTGCTGCACAGTTGAATTTTGGGTAATGATTTCTTCTCTGCCTAAGTACTCGGGCATGACTGAAGAACTTGTCTAATTGGGTTTTCACATGTAACATATTTTTAATTATTGTAGGACTTTCCCTTGGTTTGTTAGTTGTTCATCCCACATCTGATGGGATCTGACAAAAGCATTGTGCAAACTCATAGCAATGTGGTTTGGTGGAATGAGCAAACACAATGGCTGTAATACACTGACTAAAGAGCTGATCTTTCTGCCTCAAAAGATTAATGCAGTCATTTAATGAGACTGCCCCCACTAAGCTCCTTGATTTAGTGGGATAAGGGAAAAGACTGGAGGCTGAAGTTGGCATCTTGAACCCTGGGCAGAGCAGGCTCCATTGTGCAGATTTGCTCCAAGTTCAGCATCCTTGGCTGAAGAAATGGGCTGTCTGGGTGGCTCTGCTGCTGTCAGAAGAGCTCAGAACTCCTGTTAATAAAACAGGTCTCCTAATTGTCCCTCTTATGCCATATCCTAGAAGAATTTAAGAGCTTGCCTTGCTCTTAAAAAGCAGATCCAGTGAATGAAGCTATCTTTTTGGAAGGGGAATGGATGCCTTCCTTAACTCTTAATGCACAGTGGAGGAGGAGGACAGTTTGCTGTTGATCAGTGTGAGGGAGATGCTGATAAATTGGTGCTGCTGTAAATGAGCAGACAGCCCTGGTAGGATCACTGGACATGAGCAGAGGTGTGGTTTAGAGATTCCCTCTCCCAGCTCCAGGGCTGGAAGTGTGTGGCAGGCTGGAGTGGTGTGTGGCTGGAGGATGTTTTGTGGGTTGGAGTGTGCCAAGGTGTTTTTTCCTCTTGTGAACAGGTCTGTTCAGAGCTGCTGTTCCCAGCGGTGCCTCAACTGGAATCTATGAGGCTCTGGAGCTTCGTGACAATGACAAGACACGCTACATGGGCAAAGGTAAAGCTGGGCACCCAGAGGGCTGGGGGACAGGGCTGCATGTGCTGGGCTCCTGCTGCCCTGTCTGTTCTGCACAAGGGCTGGCAGCTGAGCTGAGGGCACACAGGGAGGGACAGCAGTGCCTGGCAGCTGTGGGCTGGGGCAGAGGCAAAGCTGAGGGACCTGGCCTGGTTTCCTGGGCACAGCCTGGAGGTTGACTCTGCCTCCAGCAGTGCAGCTGAATGGTGCTGCAGGGCACCTGCACAGGTGGGTGTGTGCAGCTGGGCACACCCAGCCAGGTGACAATGTCTCTGGTACAATGTGCCCAGGTGTACTTTGTCACCCTGTTCCTCCTGTGCTGTGTTGGTGCATGGCAGAGTGCTTTACCAGTGTTGTAAGGGAGTCTAAACTGCCAGCTCCAAAAGCCTTGGTCATCCTGCAGTTAGTCACAAGGTCTTTTTGTGGACCCAATTTTCCCAGAACATTTAAATCTGTCAGCTCTGACACTGCAGACTCCTTAGATCCCAGCATGTTAAATCCTGAACCTGAGGTTTTATGCCAGCTGCTGTCCATGGCAAATGTGCAGCTCTGCACTGGTAGTCCTGGAAGGTGCCTCTATTCCAGACCCCACAAACAGCCCACTGGGGCTCTTTGTCTGCCAGGACAGGTAGCCAGGACACTGAAGTTTGTGTTAATGGTGTAATATTTCACTTGTCTGGGGGCTGGTTGTGTGTTCTGAAGAGAAGCTAAACCCAGCAGTCACCAGGATGGCTTGGGAACAAGTATGGGTGAGAATGAATAGCTGCAAACAAGATGTCATTGCCTAATAAACATCCCAGCAGTACTTCTCATGATTATTCTGAGAGTTTGGACAGTCAGGGCTCCTTCTTAACTTGCTGCTCTAAAAGCATTGGCAATGCCTTTGAAGTGTAAGCGATCATCTTGACTTTTGGCTGGAAGAGAGAATTATTTTCAAACTTTGCTGCCAGTCAGGTGAAAAGAAACTGAAACATTTTTGCTGATTAAGAGCAATTAAAGTGGATAACTACTGAATTGAACTTAAAGAGCCTTGTCTTAGAAGATTCATGATTGTTAATACCTTAACAGAGAATAAATGCCTGGATGACTGAATGTCCTTAAAACCTGAGGCTCTTATGCTGTTTACCCAGGGCACTTTTTCTTGCAAAGAGTTAGATGTGTATGTACCTCACTGTGCTAAATGTGTCTGCTCAGACCTGTTAAGTCTGATCCTATGGGCAGTTCTTAATGGCAATTAATTAGCCTGTAGTTAACAGGCTGTAGCTGAGGGGCTTTGTCAGCTGGGAAATAACACAAGTTATGAAAAAATAATCATCAAACAGGATGAGTTGCAGATAGCTGGTAGGCCTTTTGTAATAGAGGTCTGCAGACTTAGACTATTTGAAAAAGCAATTAATATGGTTTACAATGCCATCAATTAGCATTCATCATTCTGAAGCTTAGGTTTTTGGAAGTCTTTAAACACTGCACAGTAAATAAGGTGATGCTATAGCAGTGGTACAAAATAGTGCCAGGTAGTGAAATGCCTGAGCTGCTGTGTGTGTAACTTCTGGGGAAAGCTTTTTTCCTCCCCTTACTCCTGGGTTCTGTGAGGTGATGGGAGAGCCCATCCAAACACCTCTAAGTGCTGTCATTGAGCCCTTGAGGCTTGGGCCAGCAGTGGTGATGGCAGAGTTACAGGGGCCTGGGTTAGGAGCCCAAACAGAGCCTTGCACAGCTTCCTGTGCCCTTTGAGCTGTTTGTGTCCAGTCCATTGCTCAGTGCTGCCTCTGTGTCCTCTCCTGCCTTCCTGTGGGGTTGGCTGTGGGTCTGCACCTGTGCCTTGACTCTGGTGTCCGTTTCGCTTCTGTCAGGTGTCTCCAGAGCTGTTAAATATGTTAATGAGTTCCTGGCCACAGCACTGTGCACACAGGTAATGGATGTGCTCCCAGTGCAGCCCTGGCACTCAGATGAGTCTCTCCAGTGCATGGCCTGGCAGACTAACCTGGCATTCCTGGACAATTCCTTGCCAATGCATCCTTCCTGTGCCTCCCAGTCCAGCCAGGGCCTCTCAGTGTTCAGACCTGGCCGTGAGCTCAGCTTGGACTGGGGCTGGGGTAGCATGAGGTGGTTTTCCTGGATGTTCCTGACATCCCCTACTAATCCCTGCATAACCTGTGTGTTGACCAGTGTCTGATCTGCTTGTTCCTTCCAGGTGTCTCAAAAGCTGTTGAGCACGTCAATAAAACGATTGCACCTGCACTGATTAGCAAGGTAGGAGCAATCTGTCTTCTCTTAACATCTCCTACAGCCAGGCAGTGTCCAAACCATCCTCTGTGGTGTGTAACCTGGGGAGTGTCAGCCCATGTGTTGGAGTGCATGTGATCAAACTGACTACAGCCATGGTTTTACTTAATTTACTTAATGAGTGCATATCTAACACGTAATGAAACACTCTCCAGCAGCCTGGTGTTGTAGTGTGCAGAAACACTTCAGCCCCTGGGAGCTGCAGTGGTGCAGCTGGGATACAAGCTGATTTATGCTTCAAAGAGTGGCTGAGTGATGCAGAGGGGCTGGGTTTTATCCAAGCAGGGTAATTTGGAAGGGGATCTAGAGAAGTGAGCTGCCTCTGTTTAGTGGGCACTAAGCCCTGCCTACAAAGGCTGGTGCAGAACTAAGTGGTAATTGGTAAAGTGATGGCACATCCAGCTCAGCTGTCAGCCTTGGGCTGCTGCTGTGTGGTAATGACAGGAATTGGTCTGGTCAGCTGCCCTTGAGCAAGGGGTGTCAGTGCAGTGGTGGGCAGGTGAGGCTTTGTGCACCTGTGCTTGCTGTCAAACAGTGTTTTGGTTGCTTCTCTGCAGAATGTCAACGTTGTGGAGCAAGAAAAGATTGACAAGCTGATGCTGGAAATGGATGGGACAGAGAACAAATGTGAGTGGGCTTTGTGTTGCACTGAGGGGTGAAAAGATGGGTCAATAGAATTCTATTTACCAGAACCAACAGCCAGCGTATGGCCTTGTGCTGTGCACTGCCACAATGCAAACCATGGGCTGGTATTGCTGAGTCTCTTTTTATAAAGACATTTCTCTAAACAATTTCTTCCCATTTCAGCCAAATTTGGTGCTAATGCCATCCTGGGTGTGTCTCTGGCTGTGTGCAAAGCCGGTGCTGCTGAGAAGGGTGTTCCCCTGTACCGTCACATCGCTGACCTTGCTGGAAATCCAGAAGTCATTCTCCCGGTTCCCGTAAGTGCCTGGGTGGGGCAGGCCTTGCTTTGACTTCAGCCTGCTGCTCTTGGATCCAGCTCTAGAGAACGAGTGTGAATGTGAGGGCTGTTACCATGTTCCAACCTGGCTTTTCCTGCTTCCTCAAGGCTTTCAACGTGATCAACGGGGGCTCCCACGCTGGCAACAAGCTGGCCATGCAGGAGTTCATGATCCTGCCCGTGGGGGCAGACAGCTTCAAGGACGCCATGCGTGTCGGGGCAGAGGTCTACCACAACCTCAAGAACGTCATCAAGGAGAAGTATGGCAAGGATGCCACCAACGTGGGGGATGAGGGTGGCTTTGCCCCCAACATCCTGGAAAACAAAGAAGGTAAGGATGAGCCAAGTGTGGGAGGAGATGTAACTGACAGCTGGAGAATGATCCCATTGATCCTGCCTGTCATCGATATTGGGCAGGCTATCAGCTCAAAGGGGTAGAACTTCCTGCCGTGTCTTTGCTCTGTTTCTTACCCTGCCAGACATCCTGATGTGGTCAGGTATTCCCTTGGACATCAGTCTGTGCAATTTGACAGGATGGTTTTTACTTCAGTGCCTCATTACTCTCATTCCTGTAGCAGCTTGAGGGAATCTTGTGCCCTTCCAGTTGAAAAGTGATGTGGGAACATCTGTGCACTGCAGGTGTTCCAGAAGTCAGCAGACAGAGATGAGTGGAGTTGTTTTTCTGCAAGGAGGGAAAACAGTTTGTGCTCTGCCTGGTGGTGTGTGGGAGGGCACAAAGGTTTGCCTGGGAAGCTGAGGCAGTTGCTGCTTCCATGGCCAAACAGTTCTGTTCAGGAACCTGTGGGAGAGGCAGTTTGTCTGTGGGAAGCAAAATCTCTGTTCCTACAAAAACGGTACCAGAGGAGCTTTTTCTGCCTCTCCAGAGATGGAGCTGCTAACAAGGCAGTGGAAAATGAGCTCAGCTGAGTTGACTTTATTTGGTTTTGTTATTGTGGAGGGCACTGGTGAACTGTGCTGCCCTTTCTGAAGATACTGAGGCAGCACCAACAATTGTGGCATTTCTGAGTCCCAGTGTCACATGCAGCTTTGCTGGGTCTGTACCCTTGCAGACACTGGTGAAGATGACCTTGAATGACAATTACATTCCAAGGAATTTTTGTTGCTGGCAGCAGCTGCTTTTGCAGTTTGTGCTACATTAGCATCTTACAAAACACAACCAAACCCCCACAAAAGTAACCCAAACAAAAAAACCAACCCAACAGCAAAAGAAAACACTTGAGCTAAGCGTCCTGCTGCAAACAGCCTGCTGATCCCAGCTGCTCCCCTGCAGCTCAGGGGTGCTTGGGACTCTGCCAAACAGCACCGTGCAGAGACTTGTGCTGAGTGGTTCTGTCCCTTCTTGTGCAGGTAAATGTGCATGTGGAGAACAGGTAGGTGCCAGGAGGAGTCTCCTGTGCAGAGGCAGGCTCTGTCTCCTTGCTGACAGGGTTTGGATGCTCAGCACTTCCATGGTCAACACCTGCTCAGGAGCTAAAAGGGATTAGAGTGCAGGCACTGCTTCCTGCCCACATGCATAAAGTTGAAAGAGGATGTGAAATCATTTGGTATTAAGCTTTCTGGGCTGACATGTAGTCCTGCCTGAAGAGATTAGGAATCCCATAATGGTGTCTCAAGGGTATTACAAGCTAAAAGCAGTATTAAAGTAATATCTTGTTCCAGTCAGTTCAGAAGTAGGAGAATTTAAGAACCTTTTCCTTTGGGCTTTCTGAAGGGGCTAAGGGAGATTGTTTGCCAGTGAGTGTGGTGCTGTTGGGAAATGAGGAGCTCTGTGGTTGGGATGGCTGGCAGGCACTCAGGAGCTCTGTGTTACAGCTCTGGAGCTGCTGAAGACAGCCATTGCCAAGGCTGGCTACACGGACAAGGTGGTCATTGGCATGGACGTGGCTGCCTCCGAGTTCTACCGCGATGGGAAATACGACCTGGACTTCAAATCCCCTGATGATCCCAGCAGATACATCTCTCCTGACCAGCTGGCTGACCTGTACAAGGGCTTTGTCAAGAACTACCCTGGTAAGGTGTTCATCAGTGAGAAGCACAGTGTGCTGGTGGTGAATTGGGTCAATTGGTGGTGAATTTGATCAATGAAGGAAGGAGTCGGTGTGCAGCCCGAGCTCCTGCCTTGCTCAGCCTCTGGGGGTCTCAGGAATGTTCTGGGTAGTGGGTAGCACTTGTCTGCAGCACTTTGGTACCACTCATCCAGACAAGACCTTAGTGCTGGCATTGTCCTAAAGCTGCTGTGTCCCTCCACAGTTGTGTCCATTGAAGACCCCTTTGACCAGGATGACTGGGGTGCCTGGAAGAAGTTCACTGGCAGTGTCAACATCCAGGTGGTTGGTGATGATCTGACTGTGACCAACCCAAAGAGAATTGCCAAGGCTGTGGATGAGAAGGCCTGCAACTGCCTCCTCCTCAAGGTCAACCAGATCGGCTCCGTGACAGAGTCCCTGCAGGCGTGAGTTGTGCCCTCTGGGCCAGGGTGGGGCTGGTTTTAACTGGGGGAGATAACACACAGAGCAGGTCTAGGGGAACAGAAATCTATTGGGGTATCTGTGAAGAGAGAACTGTTATTAACTGATAGGGGACATTGACAAACCTGTACCTTCATGGTCCTGATGTCACATGGGTGCCCTGAGCAGCTTCCCAGGGTCTGAGCGTCTGCGACAGCAGCTCCAGATCACCTTGTCCTGTGACCCTGCCCTGTCCCAACAGGCAGTCCTGTGCTGCCCCTTGGCAGTGTCACTGGAGCAAAGGCTGCTGGGCACAGGGCGTGGTGTGAGCCTCTTCTCTTGATCCCTTGCAGCTGCAAGCTGGCCCAGTCCAATGGCTGGGGTGTGATGGTGAGCCACCGCTCTGGAGAGACAGAAGACACCTTCATTGCTGACCTGGTAGTGGGTCTCTGCACTGGCCAGGTTGGTATCTGCAGCTGCTGCAGTTTGGCTGTTTGCTTGATGGGATAATTTTGTGGTGAAGCCAAAGCCATGGTGCACTGCCCTGCCTCCAGGGGTGCAGATTTGCTGTGACTGTTTGCAGGGAGCTGATTTGTTAATGGAGTGTGACATGGGAACACCTTATCTTGTGCAAACTCACCTTTAACCAGCAGTGTCAGAGGTCCTGGCTCCAGTGGCTGTCCTGGGGTTTCCTGGTCCCGCAGCTGATAGCAAATGAACAACCTCTGTTGCTCCCAAGAGCTCTTGTGTTTGCATGTGCAGATACTGAGCCTGATGCCCAAAGCAGAGCTTCTGATGATGCTTATTAGGAGAATTTTTGTGTTGTGTTGAAGTTTTGTGTTGGCACTTCAGAGTTCTTCACTAACTTGGTGATTTCCCTCAGATCAAAACCGGTGCCCCGTGCCGATCCGAGCGTCTGGCCAAGTACAACCAGCTGCTGAGGTGAGCCTGGGACTGGGAAAGGGCTTTCATTCTGCTGCTGCTCTGGGGGCACAGCTTGGGCTTTGCCCCTCACAAACACCTGCAGCTGCAGGACGTGCCCTGGCAGAGGGGCTTGTGGCTGCTGGGTGGGTGAGGTCCAGAACAGATCACACCAGGCATGCTGTGATGCTGCACTGAGACATTGTTCTCTGTGCCTGAGGCAGTTCCTGGGCAAGCATCAGAAACATTTGGGTTGGGTGAGGTGTGTGGCCCTGCCCCAGTGTGCAGGGGCTTGCTGGGAGCTGCCTGGTCACTGCAGGACCTCCAGGGCCGGGATGTGGATCGGGTGTTGAGTGTGAGGCCCGTGGCTGTGCTAGTGCAGGGCTTCTCTGCTGGCTGCTGACACCCAGTGCTCTCTGTCCTTCACCAGAATTGAGGAGGAGCTCGGCAGCAAGGCTCGCTTTGCTGGGAGGAACTTCAGGAACCCTCGTGTCAACTAAGGATGGAAAAGTCCCCTGTTCTGGTTCAGCACTAGTCATTGACTTAGATCACAATTACTTGTACTAGAAAGAAAAGGGCAGCTGAAGGAGAAGACCAGTCTGCAGGTCCTCTTATCCCCTAGATGATCCCTTCACCCAGTGTTTTCACCAACTCTGGTCTGTTAATTGTAATGCTCTGCTGCTTCTGTAGAACAATCCCTGGGGGTGTTCTGTGTATTTAACACCCTCAGGGGTCATGACATTGTGATTCTGGGCATAAACACTTTAGTTCCCTTCTCTGCCTGTCTGATCTTCAACGTTTGGAGCTGTGTGATTTGCAGTGCAGCAAGAGGTACCTGCAGACAGACCGTAGTGTTTTTACATGTGATAAATAAAAGCATCAAACAACCCAATGTGAGTGTGGCTTGCAGTTATTTGGAGGAGTCTCTGGAGCAGGGATTCCCCAGCTTTAAAACCATGGAATGGTTGGTGTGGGAAGGGACCTTAAGGCTCATCTTTGCCCTTTTTCCTGGGTTGTGGGGAGAGTTTTTGGGGTGTCTCTGTCTCTGTGATGGTGTGGGGACAATCAGAGGAGCAGAGTTGTGATCTCAGTGTGTTTTTGGGGTGTCTCTGTCTCTCTGGTGGTGTGGGGACAGTCAGAGGAGCAGAGCTGTGATCTCAGTGTGTTTTTGGGGTGTCTGTGATGGTGTGGGGGCAGTCAGAGGAGCAGAGCTGTGATCTCAGTGTGTTTTTGGGGTGTCTCTGGTGGTGTGGGGACAGTCAGAGGAGCAGTGCTGTGATCTCAGTGTGTTTTTGGGGTGTCTCTGTCCCTGTGGTGGTGTGGGGACAGTCAGAGGAGCAGAGCTGTGATCTCAGTGTGTTTTTGGGGTGTCTCTGTCTCTGGTGGTGTGGGGACAGTCAGAGGAGCAGTGCTGTGATCTCAGTGTGTTTTTGGGGTGTCCCTGTGATGGTGAGGGGACAGTCAGAGGAGCAGAGCTGTGATCTCAGTGTGTTTTTGGGGTGTCCCTGTGATGGTGTGGGCACAGTCAGAGGAGCAGAGCTGTGATCTCAGTGTGTTTTTGGGGTGTCTCTGTGGTGGTGAGGGGACAGTCAGAGGAGCAGAGCTGTGATCTCAGTGTGTTTTTGGGGTGTCTCTGGTGGTGTGGGGACAGTCAGGGGAGCAGAGTTGTGATCTCAGTGTGTTTTTGGGGTGTCCCTGTGATGGTGTGGGGACAGTCAGAGGAGCAGAGCTGTGATCTCAGTGTGTTTTTGGGGTGTCTCTGGTGGTGTGGGGACAGTCAGAGGAGCAGAGCTGTGATCTCAGTGTGTTTTTGGGGTGTCTCTGTGGTGGTGTGGGGACAGTCAGAGGAGCAGAGCTGTGATCTCAGTGTGTTTTTGGGGTGTCTCTGTCCCTGTGATGGTGTGGGGACAGTCAGAGGAGCAGAGCTGTGACCTCAGTTCATTCCCAGGCAGGAAAAACCAAATTCTTACACAACTGCGACAGGATGCCAGGCAGTTCTTGCTGCTTACGGCTCTTTCCGGTGCTGGTGCTCGCTGAGAGAAGCGTTGATTGCCCTCTCCGTTAATGAGCGCGTTAATTACCGCTGCCTGCTCATTACGGCCGGGCCGTGCCCAGCAGCGCCCCCCGGTGGTCGCGCCGGGCTCTGCAGCGCGCCCGGCCCGGGTTCAGTCTCGGTGGGGAATGGTGGGGGCAGCTCTGAGCGAGCGTTCCCTCTCCTGCTGGGAATAACACGGCAAAAACCTTCCCTCAGGACATTCATCTCAGCACCTCAGGCTGCTCTCAAGAGCTTTACCAGCCCCAAATTTACCAGCCCCAGCTCAGCACCGGCCCAGGGCTTCCTCTCCCCCATATTTGTCCTTTCCCCAGGCCCTGCTCTGAGCTGGTTGCGCTCCGTGGCAGATTTGAAACCCACTGCACTTTTCACACTTAGCTGATCTCTGAATTAGACCTGTTAAATGAATAAACCAGCTAATTACACACAAATCCTATCAAGGGATTTTTTTTTTTCTCTCAAAGAGGCAGCTTCTAATATCTGCAGAATGCTTTAGGAAGCTTTTTAGTAGAGCTGTGTTCAGGAGCACGAGTAGGGCTGTTCCTCACCTGGCACTTCAGTAAGTGAAGTCCAAATGCTCAACCCCCTTACCTGGGCCTCTATTTCCACCTGGTGATTTGCTTTTAATAAGCATCAGAAAGCAAAAGGATCTGGAAAATCAGGTCAGTGGTTGCCATAAATCGAGCAAAGCCCGAAGGGCAGCTGAGGCTGTGATGAAATGAGTGACAGGAGCAGGGCCTGGCGCCTGGGCTGCTTCAGGCTGGGGGAGAGGCTCCTGCTCTGTTCAGAGGAAAAGCTCAGTCCCAGCTCTCTCAAAAGCCCCTTCCCCTTGTGCTGGTTCACACTGCAAATGGAGCCGGCCGTGAATTCATTAGCGTTCACACCTTGGCAGAGCAAGGGGGAGAGAACAGTCACAGGTCAATTACCGGGTGGGTCCTGGTGCCTTAAAATAACCAGGAAATGGCAGGGCTGGAGCATTGCTGGGGCTGCACAGCCCAAAGCTGGAGTCAGCTGCCATTGAAGCGTGTGTTCCTCCCTGCTCCGTGACTCAGTCCCGCCGTGGCAGATGCTGTGCTCACCTGTCCCATCAAACCCCTTACATAAAGCTTTCAAGTTAAATCTCTGAGAGTATTTGGGCCAGATCAGCGAGGTGCTTCCAGCTGCAGCGGATTCAGGCTCTCCCTAATGAGGCTGCAGCGTTGAAAGGAGTCACTTGCAAAGGAAGAAAAGAGCCCTGAGTGGGGAAGTGCTGGAACGTGGGGCTGGGGTTTGTAGATAAGAATTTGAAGCGTGTTAGAGAAAAGTGAATGATTGGTAACGCTGTGTGTGTTTGGAGTGAGGGGAATAAGTGAATAGGGAACAAGATTTGATTGCTGAAAATCAAGACCTAAACCTGCAGTGCAGGAGGGGGGAGCTGTGTCTGCTCCTTAATCAGGGCTCAGCTCCCGCTGCACAGCTCCTCACCTTTCTGTGCCGTCCCCGCGGAGCTGGACTCGAAAGGCTGTGCTTTATAACAGAGAGCAAATGTGGCACAGCCAGTGGCTTTATTACTGCAATAATTTGCAGGGATGGCACTCCTTGGAGCAGAGGAGGCATCAGCTTAGCAAACACGAGCTGGGAGGCTGCTCTGAGAATAGCAGCCAGGCTTAAAAGCAGAGCTGTGGTGACTGATGGGCAGGGGGGAGAGGCAGGTGGTGCTTCTGGGAGCTGTTCAGAGCAGGATTTATAATGGACTGATGCAAAGGAGTGCAGTGGGAAAGCTCTCCCATTACCCCCTGCTCTGTCTCTAGGTGTGGAGGGGTGGTTTTCTCCTTGCAGCCCAGCCTGCTCCCAGCACTGATTTCCTCATGCTGGTTTCCAGGTCTCCTCCAGGCCCTGTCCCGATGAGTTTGCTCTGGACAGGAAGGAATGTTGCCCTCCCTCCGTGATCTTGAGAAAGCAGATGATTCAACATTTACTTTTCCTGCCAGACATGAGCCCTGGGAGTGAGGGCATCGCTCCTGACCTTCCCTCTCAGCAGCTGAGGCTGGGGCTGAGCTCTGCCAGGCCACTGAGGGTGGCTGTGCCACAGGGACGGGCTCAGAGCCAGCCCTGGCAGCCCCCAGCAGCCCTGGGGCTGGGGCAGCATTGAAGAGCTGTGCCAGGCACCAGCTCAGGCCCCACCACTCCCTTGGAAAGCTTTTCTTGCTTTTTGTATTGCAGGGTGAAATGATTTCCCTGCAGACAGGAGCTGGGGGTGGCTGTGAGAATGCAGGAACCCAACTCCTGTGAGCATGTGGGACCAGGGCCTCTCCCTGCAGCAGCTGCCTCCTGGGTCAGCAGGATGGGGATGGGAATGGGAATGGGATGGGGATGGGGATGGGATGGGATGGGATGGGATGGGGATGGGATGGGATGGGGATGGGAATGGGGATGGGGATGGGATGGGATGGGATGGGGATGGGATGGGGAGGGGATGGGGAGGGGATGGGGATGGGATGGGGATGGGATGGGGATGGGGATGGGGATGGGATAGGGATGGGAATGGGATGGGGATGGGGATGGGGATGGGATGGGGATGGGGATGGGGATGGGGATGGGGATGGGGATGGGGATGGGATGGGATGGGGATGGGGATGGGATGGGGATGGGGATGGGAATGGGATGGGGATGGGGATGGGAATGGGATGGGGATGGAAATGAGGATGGGCATGGGATGGAAATGGAGAATGGGGAATGGGGATGGGATGGGGATGGGGATGGAGCTGGAGATGGGATGGAGCTGGAGCTGAAACTGGAGCTGGAGCTGGAGCTGTCCCTGTCCCTGTCCCTGTCCCTGTCCCACCTTGGGGAGCCCAGGTCTGGTCCTTCCTGCAGGGAGAGAGAGCCAGGGGGAGCCATCAGACCTGGTGCACTTGGTGCTCCATGGATAGACACTCAGAGACTGGAAGTGCACGGTGTGGAGAAGGGGAACAAGGAGAAGGAATAAAGCCAAACCAGCTGCAGACCTCAGTTCTGCTAGGAAAACCTGGAGGCAAAAACAGAAGAAGGAAAAACCCCATGAAAAAACAAGGAAGAGACCTGAGGAATGGAGGAAGAAAAGGGGTTGAATAAAGAACTCAGATGATAAAAATGACAGATACAAAATAAACTATGAGGAAGAAAACAATCCCAAGGCCCAGATGACTTCCTTGTGCCACACTTGCAGGGAGTGTGTGGTGAAATCTCAGGCCTGAAGCACGAGGTGCAGCTGTGTCGGGAAGCACACACATTTCATCATCCAGGTGCCAGTTACAGGCTTGAGTTACAGGAGAGAGCAGGAATATGGGCTAATTCTGCAAAAGAAACCCCTTGGGCACAGGCCAGGCAAGCTGACACCTCTCTGCCAGCGGCGTCTGCGGGAGCATCCCGGGGCCAGCACGGCTCTGCAGCCCCAGGGTCAGCCCCAGGCCAGTGTCACCCCACTGATGGGGGACACTGGGGGAACTGGGGGACACTGGGGGACACTGGGGGCCTGTGGTGGGCTCAGGGTGTAGAGTTCCCTTGGAAAACGAGCTGGGAAAGCAGCTGGGCTGGAGCAGTCCCAGAGCACCAAGGAAGTGCAGGGGGCAGATGTTTCCAGGTCTGAGCCTGTCCTCAGCCCCAGCAGGACAGGGGGATGGCTCTGAAAAGGCAGGGAGGTTTCTCTGGGACTGAGCAGACCCTGAAATGCTCTTGCTCAGTTGCTCAGGGTGCAGGATGTTAAGAGCAGAGCTCTCCACTGGAGAGAGGCCCCAGGGGCAGCCGCAGGTTTGAGCCCTGCACAGAGCCCGGCTCTGGTGTTCATTTCCCTGCTGCTCACTTGTCTCGCCTGTCCCCAGGGATGGGTGACACTTTCCAGGGCGGCGGGGAGGATTCCTCAGCCGGTTTTGTTCAGCTCTTTGAAGATAACAAGTGCTGAGGGGGAAAAAAGAGATGGTGCTTGAAATGGAAATGTTCCCATTGCTGTGGCTCTGTTTTCTCTCCCTTCAGAAAAGTCCATTCAGAGGTGCCATCAAAGGCAGCAGGGCTGCAACAGCAGGGAAAGAGCAGCTACAAGGGGGAGGTGGGAGCCAGGCACCTCCTCCTGGAGGAGCAATTTGCAGTGGGAAGGACAAAAATGTAAATCCGAAATCAATCCATCTCTCCCTTGAATGCTTTGGTCATTTATAACAGCTCACAGCGAAGTGGGTCACTTAGGACAAGGAGGGAAGCTTGTAAATGCATTTACTGCTTCCTGCACTGCAGGAGGAGCGGTGCATTTCCCGTGGGGATGCAGAGAGTGCCCAGCTGAGGTGTCCCACGATAGCAGGAGAGCTCAGGAGAGGCTCAGCAGTATCAGAGCAAACCTTTGAAGAGCCAGAAAGCACCAGGCCAAGAGCCCCTGTTTGGGGCTGCTCCTCCCTCCCCTGGATGTCACATTTAACCAGTTTTCCATCTGCTCCTACTGTGAGCACTCAGTCCATAATTGATTATGAGCAATCAATTGATATTAACTGTAAGGGACGTAGAAATGAGGCAGCTCTGTGCACGTGAATTCCTTTTTGCAAAGCCCAGGGGTTCAGAAGATGTTGAAAATACCCCTCTTGGAGCTGTGTGAGATCCCCACCGGACCTGCACAAGGCACCTTGTCCTTGTCCACGTGCATCTGCAGGGCATGGCCTGATGGAAAACTGCTTTGCTGTTGGGAAGGAGAAGGAAAAGCCTGGAGATTGTGTGTGTGGCCCTGGAGCTGGATGTGAAGGTGCCCCTGTGTTTGTGGGAGTGAATGTGCATGAACTCAGTGTCCAGTGCCTGCTCAGACACGAGCCTGAGAGGATTGAAAGTGAAAAGGTACCAAAAAACACAACAAAAAATCACCCCAAAGCCTCCTGTGCTTGGATCCCTTTTCCATCCCCCTGCTTCAAAGGGCTGCTGTCAGTCTGTGATGTTGGAACAATCCAGCAGCTGGTTGGGGTTGAAAGCAAGTTAGTTCTATTTCATTTGTTTAGCAGGTTTTATCTGGTATGTAAATCCCAGAATGGGCTCCTGTGCCCGTCCCTAGGTGTAAGCAGGATACAGAGCTGAGCATCAAGGGGTGATGCAATTAATCCCACTCATGAGGAAAGACTCATTAGTCATTTGCAGCTTCAGCACTGGTGCCTTTCAAGGTGCACAAATCTCTCGTTAGACACGTTTCATGTTCTGCAGATGCCATTTTGTCCCCTCTCCACATGCACTGGAACATGCCCAAGTTTACAAAAATGAGAGGAGCGATTGTTAGGGCTGAAATTTTTTTGTTCCCTTTCAATGGGATTTTTTTCCCTTTGCACGGCGCACATCCTGGGCTTTGATAAATGAGTCTCACCAGACACTGTGGTAAGCCAACCTCTGCTAATATTCATTATGCAGAACCCACTAGGAAATGGTCTGAGTCAGGGAAATTGAAAACCTTTAAAAGATAAAAAGGTTTTAAATTTTTTTTTTTTTTTAATTTAACGAGGAAACTAATTTATAACATTTTACATTTCTGGTATGTTTTAAAATATTTAAAATATTAAACCCAGAAATTTCATGGTTGTATGTGCTGTGTGTTAGAAACCTTTCACAGAGGAAATGGAGCTTCCCCCCCAAACTCCTGGGGTGTTTGGGAGGTGTGCAGGGACATGGTTTGGTGGTGCACTGGGCAGGGTTAATGGTTGGACTGGGTGGTGTCAGAGGGCTTTTCCACCTCTGTGATTCTGGAACCCATGTGTTCAGAACTTCCTAGAACAGAATGAGACACTTTGAGGCAGCAGAAAATGGATTTGAAGGTGGCTGAGGATGGTGAAGGCTCTGCAGGGAGCCCCCGAGGTGGGGCTGGCTCTGGAGGTGTCCCACAGACCCCCTGAGCCCATTTCCATCCCGGGGCCATCCCCAGGAGCTTCTCCCTCGCACAGAGGAGCCAGGAGTGGCTGTGCTGTGCTCACCTGCCAGCCCAGCCTGTCCTGCCGGGAACTCGTTCCTCCAGCCCCAGAGAAGTTGCATCAGATCAGGGAACAGCACAGAGCTTTTCTCTGCTGAGCCCCTGGCATTTGCTGCTCCCTCCAGTGTGTGTGGATATGCCCAGACTGATTTAAATCTCATTTCCATCACTTCTGCTTTCATTGCAAGCCACACAGCCTCTTCTAGACAGAGATCTCTGTGTCCAGGAGGAGTTCACACATATCCAGGGCATCGGCCTCCAAGTGGGACGAGCCTTCCCAAAAATTCTCTGGTAATATCTGTGGAAATGAGATTTTAAATTCCTGAGATTTCTACAGTAAACAAAACAAAGCAGAAAACCCCCCAAAGCAAACAGTTTTCAGCTAAAGGGCTGGTATTCAGCTATGACAAAGGGAAGGAAAGAATATAATCCTTTTTTGTGAGTGGAGTTAGGTCATCTGTAAAAGCCTCTCAGAATATTATCTCCCAAGCTAATCGCTGTATTGACATTTGCCTGTTTCATTAGAGCTGAGTTTTTACTGCATTGCTGAGGTTACAACCTGACTCATCTGTCATGGTCAAGGACTGGTTTGTAATTTCATGACTGGAGAATTAAAAAAAAAATAAAAACCCCTCCATTATTTAAACTAGTTGGGCTGAAATGGTGTTCACAAAATTCTCAGTATTGCTGTGTTTTGACTTCATAGTTCCTAGTGAGATTTTTTTCTCCTAGGTTTTTGTTTCAGTCAGTTGGCAAAGTGTCAGTTGTTAAAAAAAGAGCCAGGTTAAAACAGATTTGTAAAGAGATCATTTTCAAAAGTTAAATATACCACATACACTGCCCTATGGATGTCAGATAAAATGGGTGCAAGGGTTGGCAAAGGGAGAAAGAACCACTCGCTGGAATTTTGCCACTTGGGTTTTGTTCCCCTGGAATGAAGGAGAGGGAATGGGAACAGGTGAAACATGGTGTGATTTTACTGTGATGACAACAACAACGACACAAGAACAGAAATAATTTGCAGTTCCTGATGTTTCCTTGCCTCAGTGGATCTGGGGGTGCCCAGAAGAGCTGAACTCTGTGGCTGAGAGCCCTGAAAGGACAAAGCAGGGCAGAGCCCCTGGCAGGGTGTGGAGACGGGGAGCCAGAACACAGCAGAAACTGCTGCTCAGATCTTCACAAATATCCAGGGGGAAGGAACAGGAATGTGAGGATTAACATTCTGTGTGGATACCCCGTGTGGCACGCTGCAATTCAGGTGTCTCTGTGGATTTGGCCAATTAGGATTTCTCCGTGTCAGCAGTTCCCGGGGGCGCTGGGAGACACAGGCACAAAACATCCAGAGACTGAGACTCTGCCGTGCCAGAGACCTGCCAGGATCTCACAGGGATGAGCTGCAGGAACATCCAGATATTTTACACATGGAACACAGAACGTGCCACTCATCCCACCAGCGACCTCTCTCCACTTGGACGCGAACCACAAAAATCTGCGGTGACCGCACAGAGGAACAAAGGTCTCTCAGCAGCATTTGGGTGTTCCTTGATCTTCCTGGTGTTAACTAAACCCCGTGGCTTTAGCTGGGAGAAGATTATGGGCCAAGCTCTGTGGCTTTGTTTATTATTGTCCACAGGGAGAGCTCCATCTTTGCCAAAAAAAAAAATAAAAATAAAGACAACCCAAAAAAAGCAGCAGCTTCAAGTGCTATTCCTGCAGCAATCCCCTGGCTATGGACCAAACTCATAATTGGATCACTTGTTCGTGGTGTGAGGATGTGGCTTTGCCTGCTAGGACAGGCTGGGAAGAATTTTGGGGGGCACACAGATGTTTATTATACAATAGAATCCCAGACTGGCTTGGGAAGGACCTCAGAGCCCACCCAGTGTCCCCCAGCCATGGCAGGGTCACCTCCCACTGTCCCAATGTCCAGCCTGGCCTTGGGCACTGCCAGGGATCCAGGGGCAGCCCCAGCTGCTCTGGGCACCCTGTGCCACCCTGCCAGGAACAATTCCTGCCCAAAATCTCATCCAGCCCTGCCCTCTGGCACTGGCAGCCATTCCCTGGCTCCTGTCCCTCCAGCCCTTGTAAATCTCCTCCCTCTGTCTTCCCTGCAGCTCCTTCAGGTCCTGGAAGGCCACAATGAGGTCACCCCAGAGCTTCTCTTTTCAGGGTGAACAACCCCAGTTCTCTCAGCCTTTCCTTGTGCCCCATCCCTCTAATCAAGGTGTTGGCCTCCTCTGCACTGGGATACACACATTATACGTGGATTTATGAGGTTATTCCTGCCCAGAGTGCTTGGGTTTGTTTAACAACAAAACCTGGCACCAAAATGTTGTGAGTAAACACTTCTAATCCTTGTGTGGTGACTTCATCACCAGAGCAGAGGAGAGGAAAGAGGAAGAGAAAGGGAGAGAGGCTGCTGTGGAGAATTTCCCCATTACAGAGAGAGTGGCAGGAAAAAGCTGAAGGCAAAACTGCCTTCGTGGCAATTGATGGAGATTTTAATGCAGACATCCAGAGGCCAAGGAACATGAAATTGTAATTAGTGCAGAAAATAGGAGAGATGGAATCAGGCTCTATCAAGGACAGCCTAAGTGTAGCTCCGACAGTGTCAGACGCTGAACTGATGTGCATTTCCAGACCCTTATCTAAATTAGTTATTAGAACACAATCAGCTCTGTGTCTCACCCTCTGGTGGTAATGTCCCCGAAGTTATGCTGGGGATAAATTTGTCCTGTATGTTCAGGGCAGAGAGCTGAATTCCTCTGATGTGCAGAGCTCAGATCTCCTTGTGTGTTCCCTTCTCTTCAGTGAGAACAGTTCCCACTTCCCCCTGCTGAAGGCAATAACAGCCTCAAACTTATCTCTGCAGCACCACTGGAATCGACCACGGAGACAGTTTACAGAGGCAGCAAACAGTTGGGGTTACACGAGTGTAATTGAGGGCAAAATCTGCCCTGACATATCCGAGTGCCTTTTCAGAAGGAAGATATAATTCCACATGAAAATGCTCAGATCCCCGGCTAGAACGTGTGACTTTCTTTACAGCCATGTGATTTATTTTGCTGGCCTGTGGAGGAGAGGTGAGGTTAATGTTAAATAACAAGTTTGCTCTATTTTCAGCTCTGGTACCTTCACGTTATCTTGTCTAAATATGTGATAGCTCAGAGATGAAGAAGCTTAAAAAAAATCTCCTAAGTGACCGAGTGTTTTATTAATTGTTATTCAGTAATTTGGAATTCTGCTGTTGTGTCAACTTCCTCGCTGCACAGAGCAGCAAGAAGCAGCATCAGCTGTTTATCCAGCAAAGCACTTCTGCATAATCTGAACATTCGGTAACAGCAGCTTAATGTGACTGATAGAGAGTGTGAACCTTAGAGGGCTGATGGACTTGAGCTTCTGACAGAGCCATAAAACTCTGTGCCTCGCCTCCCATTGAAGACACTCCAAACACATTTACTCTAAAGCTGGAAACTGTTCACTAATTGATGAGAACGAGACAACTCAGGGCAGCCAGAGCACGCTGGACACATCCAGGACAGAGGGATGTGAGCACAGCAGGGCTGCTCTGCCCTGGGCACTGGGATGGGCACCGGGAGCACAGCAGGGCTGCCCTGCCCTGCCATCAGCCCTGGGCACCGGGATGGGCACCGGGAGCACAGCAGGGCTGCCCTGCCCTGGGCACGGGGATGGGCACCGGGAGCACAGCAGGGCTGCCCTGCCCTGGCACCGGGATGGGCACCGGGAGCACAGCAGGGCTGCCCTGCCCTGGCACCAACCCCGGGCACCGGGAACCGCCCGGGCCTGAGGAGGGCACAGGACAGGACGGGCCTCAAGGTCCCTCCAAGCCAAACTATTCGGCCTCTCTCACTTTCCCCCTTAAGCTGCGCCAGGGAAGGCTCAGGCCGGACCTCTGGGAGGTCTGAGGGGACCTCTGGGAGGTCTGTGGGGACCTCTGGGAGGTCTGAGGGGACCTCTGGGAGGTCTGAGGGGACCTCTGGGAGGTCTGTGGGGACCTCTGGGAGGTCTGAGGGGACCTCTGGGAGGTCTGTGGGGACCTCTGGGAGGTCTGAGGGGACCTCTGGGAGGTCTGAGGGGACCTCTGGGAGGTCTGTGGGGACCTCTGGCAATTCGGGAAGAGTTTCTGCACATTAGGGGTGCTCAGGGCTCGGCAGGGGCTGCCCAGGCGGGTTTGGAGCCCCCATGGCCGGAGGGGTCCGGGGAAGGCCGGGACGCGGCACTCGGTGCTCTGGGCTGGGAACAAGGTGGGTGTGGGTCTGGAGTCGGGCTCGGTGCTCCCGGAGGTCTTTTCTAACCTCCCCGACGTTGTGGTTTGTAACCTCCCCGGTGCCGTGACTCCATGGCCGATGCCGGGGCAGGCACGGGCTGGGCTGGGAGCAGCAGGGGGACAAAGGCACCTCGAAACAACGCCCGTGGCGCTGGGGACAGCGATCATGAAACCGACCCGCAGAACCCGGGGAAGAAATGGAGGAAGGAAGGGAAAGAAGGGAAGGAAGGGAAGAAAGGGATGGGGCAGAGGGAAGCGCTGCCGGGGCCGAGCCGCCCCTCCCTCACGGCCGCCTTTGTGCGCGGCGCCGCCCCCGCCTCCCCTCGCGTTTAAATCCCCTCCATCCCGCGCTGCCATTGGCCGGCGGGTCACGCGGCGCGGCGCGGCAGCCAATGGCGGGCGGCGATACTGGCGGGGCGCGCGGCCGGCGGCGTTGCTGGGCGCCCGCGGTGCGTGCGTGCGCGAGGGCAGGGGCGGGCGGGGGCAGCGCGGGACCGGCCGCTCCTCCTCCTCCTCCTCCTCCTCCTCCTCCTCCTCCTCCTCCTCCTCCTCCTCCTCCGTCCCCTCCTTGTTCCCCGGGAAGATGCCCCTGGGCTGCCGCTGCTGAGGCACCGCGCGGGGTCCCCGCCGCTCGCTCCCCCCGCGCCGCCGCCGCCGCCGCTTTGTCCCGGCAGCGCCCCGGAGCGCCGCGGATGCTGTAGAGCCGCCGAGGTGGGTGGGCGGCGGGGCCGGGGAGAGGCCGCGGCCGCCCCGGGGAGCGCGGGGAGGGAGGGAGGGAAGGAAGGAGGGAAGGAAGGAGGGGGGGAAGGAGCTCGCTCGCTCCGCCGGGGCTGCGGGGATGCTCCCGCGGGGACACCGAGTTCAGCCTGCCGGGGCTGGGCTCTGTCTGTGTGTCTGCGCTCGGCGGTTATTTGTTTGTTTGATCCGCGTTTCTTTATTTATTTCTTGGTTTTGCTGCTCGTCTGTCGTGTCTGCCTGATGCTCCGTAGGAATAATGTGCTCGGGAAAGGGCTTAACTTGTTAGCCATCCAAATAAAGGGGGTGTATGACTTATATACGATTTAAATGCACGCAAACGGGAGAACGACTTAGCTGTTTAAAAGGCACGCTTGCTTTCATGTGTGTAGGTATGGAATCCTGAAATGAAGATTTTATGCAAATTGATTTAATCATAACATTTTCAGTGGCATAGAAAGGGGTGGGGTTTTCTCTCCCTTCTTTTTTTTTTTTTTTTTTTTTTTTTTCCTTTCGTTTGTTTTGTTTTGTTTTGTTCCCATTTCTCTTTCTGAAGTGTGAAAAGAAGATGCCCAGAATCAGGAAAGTAGTAGGAGGTAGACAACATTGGAGGCTTCATTGCTGAAACTGACTGCTCATGAAATTGTTGGGAAGAAAACAATATGATTCATTGTTGAGGTGTCTCTGCCCTTAGATTTATTTTTACAGGCTGCTTGCAGTTATTTTGGTTTGCTGAGTTCTTGTGCTGAGTTTTTCCTCGAAGCAGCAGCATTCTTGGAGATGATGAGGAGCTCAGAAGGTTTTTATGCAGTCAGCAGGCTGCTGTCTGATGGCTGTTTACTCCTGCCTTACATTGGCCAATTATTGAAATCAAAGGTGTTATTTTGTTTGTGCACCAGTGCAGCTGAATTGAGGAGCCTCATGCACTAGTTCATCCTGTTAGAATTCAGTAAAAATGCTTTCTCGGAACAGATCTGAAGTGACAATTCAGGTAGTGTCCCTGTTCTGAAATGTGGGCTTTAACCAGATAAAAAAGAACACTGTTTCAAAAGAAGTTGCTTGTGAAAGGCACATGTCAAATTTTTGAATAACGTGCAGTGTACATTTTTTTGTTGTTCCTGTTCTGGTATTTCCAGGCAAACATTTTGGGGTTTTTCTTTTTTTTTTTTTTTTTCCCTTTTTTCTGTTTTACCCAGCTCCCTTAGAATTGAGAAATCCATGGTGGTTTAGAGGCGTGGAAACGTTTCTATGATAATAAAAGCACTTCTGGTAAAGACGTCTCCTGTGCTTTTCCTGCTCCAGTTTGCCCCCCAGATGTCGGAGGGGGTTGTTTTCTGTTCCTGGCGGGGCCCAGGAGCGATTTTGGGCTGGTTTTGGGTGTTTGTGGCCGCGGTCTGGAGGCAGGAGCAGGAGGTGGCTGCACACAATGCCCGGCCTGGGAGCTCATTGTTCTTCTGCGCTCGCCGCCTCCGGGACTCCGCTCTCTCGCACGGCGCCTTTTTCCACGGAGAGAGGGGCACAGAGAGCCCCGGGGCCTGTCCTGCCCCTTCCCTGCCTCCCCAGCACGGCCTTTTGGTGCCTCGGAGCAAGAAAACAGCGAATTAGCGGCTGAAGGGCGCCCAAACATTGCGTGTGCGCTGTGCTGCTGCCGCCGAGCCCCGGCAGCGGGAGCACGCGAGGTGAGGCTCGGAAGTGCACTCACTCCATGGAGCCCTCAACTTTCCTTCCTTCCTTCCTTCCTTCCTTCCTTCCTTCCTTCCTTCCTTCCTTCCTTCCTTCCTTCCTTCCTTCCTTCCTTCCTTCCTTCCTTCCTTCCTTCCTTCCTTCCTTCCTTCCTTCCTTCCTTCCTTCCTTCCTTCCTTCCTTCCTTCCTTCCTTCCTTCCTTCCTTCCTTCCTTCCTTCCTTCCTTCCTTCCTTCCTTCCTTCCTTCCTTCCTTCCTTCCTTCCTTCCTTCCTTCCTTCCTTCCTTCCTTCCTTCCTTCCTTCCTTCCTTCCTTCCTCTCCTTCCTTCCTTCCTCTCCTTCCTTCCTTCCTCTCCTTCCTCTCCTTTCCTTCCTCTCCTTCCTTCCTCTCCTTCCTTCCTCTCCTCCCGGAGCTGTGTGTGCGAGGGGAGGACACATCACATAAAAGCCTCAGGATGACAAAAGCGAGGGGAAGTGCAGAGGTTGATTTCAGTGTATCCACGGTTTCCCTTCCTGCTGATTGTTTGGGCCTTTTGTTTTTCCAGCAGCGGCTGTAGGATTGTAGGATGTGTGGAGTGGAGCCCCAGGATCCCCGAGTGCAGATCTTCCTCCTCGCAGGGCTGAGCTGGTGCTGAGGATGGGAAAGAGCAGCTGCTGCACAAGGGCTTGGGGGTGAGGCTGGTGAGGCATGGTCAGATCTCAGCTGCCTGCCTGGGGATGCTGAGTGTGCAGAAGGGAGTGAAAAATAACGTGGTTCTTCAGCTAAAGTTGCCAGTGTGCTGGATCCTTTGGAAAACAGGAAACAGTGACTGTCACAGTTTAATCGTGAGGTTTCTCAGGTTTGGTTGTGACTCTTTAGCTGACTTCAGTGTGTAATTAGGGTCAATGACTTCATTTTCCTTACCTGAATAGAATGTGGTGGTTGCCTCTGGGTTGGGGACACTTTTTGTGTGTTTTTCTCCCAGTCCCAGCTTTGGTGTGGCCGGGGAATTGGTGATTGTGTGCATGGCTGCTGTGGTGGGAGTTCAGAGGGCTGCTGGAACGCTTGTGCTGCCTCTCTGTGGCTCTGGGACTCCTGTGCCGTGGGAATTCATTCTGTGCAGAGGCTGGGATGGGAAACTGTGCATGGACAGAGCTCCTGTGTGAAACAGAGAGCATTTCCTGGGCACAAAAGGTGAGTGGGACCAGGAGAGACAGAGCTGTCCTCACTGGGCATTCCTGGAGGCTGAGCAGGCAGTGGTTTCTCTGCAGCCAGGGGTTTGTTTTACCTTGCTGGGGTTGTTTGCATGCAGAGCCCTTCCTGGGCCCTTGTGGCTGCAGGTTCAGGGCTGCCACAGCAAAAGGTGAGAGTGACACCATCGGTGGCATTGAAGAGCTGTGGTGTGTGTGATTTTTGAAGCTGTGCCAGGGGAGGGTCAGGTTGGGTTTTAGGGCAAGGTTTTCCCCCCAGGGTGCTGGCACTGCCCAGGCTCCCCAGGGAACGGGCACAGCCCCGAGGCTGCCGCAGCTCCAGGACACAGATCCCAGCGATGCCCAGGCTGGGATTTTGGGGTGTCTGCAGGGTCAGGAGCTGAGCTCTGATCCTCCTGGGTCCTTTCCAGCTCAGGAGAGTCTGTGATCCTGTAATTGTTAGCACTGGTTGCAGCGTAGGTGAGAAAAAGGACATTTTGATGTTGTGGTTTAATAACTGACTTTTTAAAATAACAATCTGTAGATTTATTCTCACAGCTCCAAAATGCATCTTTCTGTTGAAGCCCCTCCGAGCGGTTGTTCCACCCATAAAGAATTTATTTCACTTTTGGGGGAGGGAGGGGCCGCAGGTGTGCTGGGAGCACACGGAATTTAGCGAGTATGTGTTAGTGGAGGGGGAATTGTGCCTTTTCCTCCCAAGCAGGGCTGTTCACAGCCCGGGACTGCCCCAGGGCACCTCTGACTTCATCCGGAGCTGCGTGGGGGACCCTGAGCCTCACTCAGTGCCAGGTTGCACTCTGCTCTTGGTGTGCGAACACAGTGCCCGAATTGTGCTTCATTTCTACTTGGAAAAATAATGACAATTGGAAAACAATTAGTTATTATGTGATCCTGAAATGAGATGAGGGAGGAAGGACATAAATTAAAAAAGGGTGGCTGGGGTTGGAATTAACTATTAAAAAACCCAAACAAACCCCAAACCACCAACTTTAGGTTTCTAATGAACTGGTATTTGGGTTTTTTGAGGTGGTGTCATGCCTAGACTAAATATTTTTAATGTTTGGCTATTTTTCACTCCGGTTTTGCTATATACTGCAGTTGTCTCCGTTGCATGAGGTGTAAACAAATCATCCTGCTTGACTTAAAGGGCTGCATACTCTGATTTTAGCTCAGAGCTTCAATTTAAATTAATATGCTTAAAATATTTTAAAGTGAAACCTATCTTTGAACCATAACAGAACAAACCCCCTATTGATTGGAGACCTGTTTATTTAATGTGCTTTTTTTTCCCCAAGAGAAAGATGAAGTTTGCAGGTTACTGCTGTGGAGGTGGCACAGGGTGAGTGTGATCAGCTGCACTTTGGGGATGGCTTTTCCAGCAAGCTGCTAGAGGAAAATGCGTGCCCTCCTTGGAGTGCTAGAGGTGCTGGGGAGCAGGATGCACAAGGCAGCTTTGTGCTCTGGCTGTGGCTTTGCCAGCAGCGTTTTACACAGGCTTTGCTAATGTTGGTGGCTGTGCCCAAGTGCTCCTTTCAGAGAGGCTGATGGGGGAACAAAGGAGCAAACAAGATATGAATGCTGCACTGGCTCCTTGTGCCTTCGCAGCCCACAGGGGCAAGGGCTGCCTGGAAGGGACTGAAAAGCACAAACAGATCGAAATATTAGCCTGGCTGTGCCTGCCTCAATAGGTGTTGTGTGCTTCGGCTTCGGGGTGGTTTTTTAATGCAAATGTTTGTTAGTTCACTGAGCACCCAGGGTTGTATGCTGACCTAGAGAAAAGTGAAACTAGTGAGGATGCAAACATCACTTTTCCCTCTGTGCCCAGCCGGGGTAATGATCACCTTTTTTTTTTTTTTGTTTTCTTTTTTTTCCTCCTGTGGAATTCTTAGAAACGTGTGTTTGGAATGTGCTGTATGGAGCTGCTGGTGTTCCTGTGGATTCGAGACAGAAAGGGTTCTATTTGCATTTGGCATCTTAATTATGTTAGAAATGCAATTCTGAAAATGTGGATCACTTTAGGTATCGAATAAATTTGATAGATTAAAAAGTAAGTTTTGATGATTGAGTTACTGAAAAATGGGCTATTCTCTGTGTAGGTTGTCTTTTGTTCTTCCTACAGAACACAAATGAGAGGCCAGTTCACGTTATAAGATTCAGGATAAGTGGAAGAAAATGAGTGCTCATTAATTTTGAGGTCGTAGTTAATCTATGTATTTAATCTACTTGTCTGTAATAAAAAAAGTTACTGTGGTATTATTAATCCCTGGTACCGAGAGTCAATTTTGGCCTGTTTCAAATATGTAACAGGATTTCTCTTTTATGGTCATGGGTGTTCCATGATCTTTTCTGGTACAGGCGGTGAGGGCTGGAGTGTAAATTTATTTTCCTGATCAGCAGAACTAATGAAGGTTCTGTTTTAGTGCTTCTGCTGAGGAGATAGGAGCTTGTAAATCCTGAAGTTTGCTCCCTCCATCCCTGTGAAATCCTCTTTTTTCTTTCCACTGTCCTTCCTAACAGTTGAGTGGGCAATAACATGGCTGTGCCTACGGGCTCCTGGCTGCCAAGCAAAACCCCAAATGCTGCTTTCTGTCTGGCCATGCCTTACTGGGGATGTAATTAATTAGAGAGTTTTTTCCTATCCATCTGCTGGCTTGCACAAAACTTTCAGGAATGTTGGTTATTGCTGAGATGACTGTCGTGGCAGGCTGGTTAGAAATTCATTATGCACTACAAGTTACTGGCATGAAATAAGAGAAGGAGGGAATTGGGGGAAGGGGGAAGTGAGGTGAATTAGGGAAGTTTGTTTTCTCTGAGGAAAGGGGATAAAGAGAAAGGAAGTTGTGTCATCCAGTGCTAATAAATATTTCTGTCAGGGTGATGAGCAGTGTCTCCTTTTTGTTGGTCCTTTTCATGTGGCCAACTGCTTTGGGGTGGAAGCAGACAAGTTATTGGGCACTGGGCCCATCTTCCTGCAGATTCTCCTTCTTTTTTTTGGGAGCTCTTTGGAAGCATTGTCAGGGTCAGCTGGTCTGGGAGCAGCATCTCCTACAGCTGTTGGTAAAATACATAGGGGAGACATCCTTGTGCTGTACTGAAAATGGATAAAACCAGTGAGGAGCAGAATTTCTTACCAGTGAGAAGTCGCTGTTAAAACTTTTAGAAAACCCAGCTTATTTTTTGGATTGGTATGAATGTGTGTGTGTGTGTTTGTAGCATTTTCCCCACAAAAGTCAGCAGGTGTTCAGTGCCATGCAGGTTTCCCTGGTGCCAGTTTCCCTTCCCTGAAGGCCAGGTGACTTCCAGCAGCCCTTTTGTGTCTGTGCTTTAGGAAATGGCTCTGCACACTTAACTCAGAGTGCCTCTGACTCCTGGGATCTCAGCCCTGCACTCAGAGCTTGGCTCAGCACACTTGTAGCACTGCCTGTTCCATAACCACCCCTGAATTGCATAAACTGACACATGGTCTCCTTTCAGCTAACATCTTTCAAATTTTAACAAAAATTAACCCAGAGAAGCCTTTTCTCTGTTGCTGCTGAGATCACAGTGGTCTGGAGGGAGCTGCTGGGACTGCACCATGTTTTAAACCTGAGCACCTACAGTAATTATGTGGCTGCATTGCAATGTAAAGCAGGATGATCTAGACTTGAGTGTTTTGGTGTGGTGAAATAGAGAATTAAACCAGAATGTGATGGTTTACTTATTTTGGCAACCAGTTTATTTCCCTGGTTTAAAGAAAATGGCAAATTCAGTTAGTAATTAACTATGCATTATAGGGTGTTAGGGGATCAGCAGCTTTGTGCTAAATATCAAAGCTATTAAATATATGTGTTTAAGGATTATGAATCTTCTTAAACAAGTGCATATATGGCAGTAGTCTGCTGATGCCAGCATCCACAAGGGACTGGAATATGTTTACATGAAAAGTGTCATGAATATGAAAGAAGAAAGTGCTGTAGATCATGGAATTCTGGTGCTTTAAGGGTTGTATTTCCCCAAGAAAGACCCAGTAAAAAACGGTGGTGTCAGACAATTGGGACCTTCAGATGGGCTTTGGATGAAGGAAGAAGTTGAGGTTCATCAGGGCAGCTGATTCCTGCTTTGGGTGAAACACAATTTCCCAATGGTGTTGTGTCCTTTGGTAGCTGGTACAGCTGTGCCAGGGGTGCAGCCTGGCTGAGAAGAAATGCAATGTCTCCGTTAAAGATCTTCTAATGAGGTCGGTGCAGGAGACTTAAACACTTAATCCTCATTTCTACAAACTGGGAGTGAGAGGCCGGAAATCTAATTTATGTCTCTAAGGTCATTCATTTTCATGAAACTTAATAGACCTGGCTCTGACTGCTCCTTAAACCACTGAATTATGTTACTTGCCTTCCAACATGAACCCTTCAGATGAGAACCTTTACTCAATGATTCAACAAATCTATTTACCTGTACACTTAGAGATTCCTGTGAGTCAAATGCCCAGCTTGCCCCTCCTGTCTGTGCTTGATCAGGGAAACCTTGATCCAGGGAAATCAGAAAACTGAGGCAGAATCCAGGTTCTCTTCTGCTCTGCTGGAACACTCCTGGCTCTTTGAGTGCTCCATCGGAGTTCTGAGCTGTTGGAGGGCAGTAGGTGAAACGGCAGTGGTGCCCAGGGTCTGGTTATCTGAATTTTTTGATTGTCCTGATTCATTGGGAGGTTCTGGGTTTATCAGTGACACGTTCCTGTATCACACACAGTCCTATGTGACTTATAACATGTTTATTTGGGACCTCTGCCTAGGTTTTCTTCCATAATTCTGCCCATTTTCCCACTGTAGACTTTGAGATTCTCCCTGTTGTGGTTTTTGGTGATTAATGTGAGTGTTTGAGGATGTTTCTTTTTCCTTTGAGTCTCAGTCCCTGTCACAGCTCACCTTCCAGGGCTGGCTTTGTTAAACAGCCTGTAAACAGCATATCTGCTCATTCTTCTGGCTGGAAAAAGTCATTTGATTCTTATTTCCTGCTTGTCTTCATGCTGAATAGCCTCAGTCCCTCATTGTTGGGTTTTATTGTGTAAGCGCTTCTCTTTGGAGCGTGAGCAGCGCAACTGCTGCGCTCCTGTTCTCCGGCTCCGTCACCGCTCTCTGCAGCCCTGCCTCAATTAACGCGCTCTTCCCTGCGCTAATTAGTCATCAAATAACTCCTTGCACAGCTTTTGTCCCAAAGTAGGCGTTCAGCAAGATGTGGAATGTAATTACTTCTGTGGACGTGTAGTCAAGTCTTGGGAGTCCCCAGAAGTTACGTTCTCACTTCTCCTTGCCGGGCCCGTTCTGGTGAACTTTGGATGTTCCTGGAGAGAGGCGAAGGCTGGGAGGGATTCTTAGTGAATCTCTTGTTCTCTCTGAAACTGAACTCGATTCCTGTATTGGATCCCAAGGATTTTATGCTTAGGTAATGTGTTTAGTTCCTGGAGCTGATAAAGGGTTCAGGGTACCAGCAGGCAACAAGAGAGCCTGGGAAGATTCCAGGCTGTTAATTCCTGATGAGAATTCAGATGTTGGTATCACAATATTTGGCTCCAGACACTGAAAAAACACAGAAATCTCATTGCATGACCTTGAGCCAAGTAACTCATTGCAGTTTTGTTCTTCTGCTTACAAAAGAGGTGTGAGGGTACTTTGTTATCAGGGAGTTTTATTGCTGTTGGGCAATAAGAAAGTGCCAATTTGCTGTGTGTGTTTACTCTGCTAATCTAAAAATGTGTTTAACTTAGTTCAACACGTCGTTTCCTTTTCGCAGTGGTCGTGAAACAGGCAGTTAATGTGTTAAGAACATAAATATATAGAAGTATATATATATATGTAATGGTATATTTGCATCAGAACATCACTGAGCTGTTCCAGTGTACTCCAGATCACCACATTCTCACTGTGCCTTTAAGGCATTTTCTCTTCTTAAAATCTTAATTCTGATGGCAACTGTGTGTTGTATCTTTGGGTTTGTTATTTTGTGGCCCGATGTATCTATTTGGTATTACACATCCGTAGCAAAGCAGTTCAGGATCTTGCCATACCAGCAGCTGTGGAGAATATCTAATTCCTTGGTATTGAATGGAAATTATTCTTCTTGTTTTTTTTTAATGCCTCTTTTGTTAGATGCCAAATTTGAGCTATGTTAATTTCTTTTTTCCTTAAAAGTTTTAGAGGAAATTTCTGGTTTGCCATTTTCCGTTGTTTTCAGAACTCTTTTATGCTGTAATCCTTGTCCTGGATCGAGTTTGCCTTTAAAATAAGCTTTGTAGGAGCAGTCTTGCCCTTGGTTTATGTATTTGTGTTTTCAGTGGAGCAGAAAGATGAGGCAGGAGAGCTGTGAGTGTTCCTGGTGCTGAGTCCTGCCCTTGGTGTCCCTCCTGCTCCTGATGGGCTCCTGCCAGAAGCACTTCCCAATCCATCCTGGAAATACCCTGAGGAACCTTCTCTCTTCCTCCTGAAGCTGCTTGGAGTTGGGATTTCCCTTTCAGGTGCACAGAGGTGAAGTTCTGGATGGTGAATGAGCCTTCCAGGATGGAAAGAGGTGGAGTCACCCCACTGGAAGCTGAGGAAAGCCAGGGGGGTATTTCCTATGTACGTGTTTGGTTTGAATAAAATACGTTCTGTAGAATCCAGTTCAGTAGAAACATAATTTGCACCTCATTTAAATAAGGTTTTTTAAATCAGTCTGTGGTCCAGTGGGTGTATGAAGAATCAAATCCGTGTTCTCTCTTCCCTGGGGAGAGGAAGGGCGGGCTCCGGGGAGGAAAATTAGGCAGAAGAGATTAATACTTGCAGTGCAGGAAACACCGATCCCTCTGAGATCTAAAGTTGCTGTTTGAAGTCCATCCAGGTCTATTCTCTGTGTGCCTGGATGTGTTTTGGAGCTGCTGTGGCCTTTCTGTCTGGGCTGTGATTAGAGAAGAAGTGGTGGCTGTAGTGAGCTGGTGTCACAAGTAAAACCAAAATATTCTTTAAACACTAAAATAAAATCCAAACAATTATCAAGGAGCGTGGCTGAGGCAGGAGAGTTTCCTTCAATTCTGAGTGTACTTAGGCACGTGCACGAGTTTGCCTCATTTCTTGAATGTGACTTATGTTTTCCCCCTCTAGCTGGGTTTTTTTTTGAGGTCCACTGCCTTCATTTTCCACATTATGTTGATACAGAAAGACACCAGACTTGAAAGGTACCTTGAAAGTACCTCTTGGCAGCAGCAGTGTCTTCAGTGCTCAGGCAAATGCCTCAAAAAGTACTTGAAATTTTGATTTTTGTGTGGGCAGAACCTGTTTGGGGAGCATCCTTAAGCATCCCTCCCTCGGCGATTGCTGCCTGCTTAGTTCCTTGATGTTCACAGTTCTCAGGTCATCAGTTCCTGTGCAGAAATGGGACTTGAGGGGCCACTCATCCAGAGCACAGTTTGACTTCTGCAGCTGTGGAGAAATGGCTGGTGTTTCAGAAGGCTGCAGATGTTAAGTGTTTGTCAGGAGGAGCTGCCGAGCGTGGCACGTGCCTGATGTGCTTGCTCTGGTGACTTGATTAGCCCTGAATTTGGACTGCAGATAAATTGGCTGTCAGGGAGGGCTGCCAGTGTTGTCTCTGTAGCACAGTGCAATTTTTGGGTTTTTTTTTTTGGGTTTTTTTTTTGAGTTTGTGTATTTTTTTTTAAGCCACTGGTATCAAAACAAACCTTGAGTGCTCTGGGGACTGAGCACTGCCTGAGTTGGAAGCTTTGACATTAGAGAAACTGCTTGGAGATGAAAGGTGCCCTGGGAATCTGACATTTGGGGGTAGCCCTGGGTACTGAAATGCATCAAATCATTTAAGAGGAGGGAGCTGCTAAATGCTGTTAGAGAGCAGCATCTGAAGGGGTTGCCTTCCACATGTACAAGTCCTTCCTCTGAGCCACAGCACCCTCCTGGATCCCTGCAGGAGCTGGAAATCCACGGGAATTGCATTTGTCTGCTACAATTAGTGGAGTGTGTTCCTGAAAGGACAAAGCCTTTGTATAGTCTGGCTTTTTTGATGCTGCCGAGCTTGAGGAAACCCACATTTCTCTGTAGTGGTAACTCATTCAGCTGTGTCTAAAATTTGATTCTTTCTTGTAGGAGGCAAAAATATGCCTTTAGTTCTCAGTGAAGTGTCAGAGCTAAAACACGTTTAAAGGAATCTGTGTTAGATCACAAGGTTTAATTCTGCTTGCTTGTGCACTTTTTGTTCTCCAGCATGGGATTTCTTGCTATTTTCTTGGTGTGAAAAAGAGCCCTTAGAGTGCCTTTCACCATGGCACAGTCTCATCCAAAAGGAAAAAGGGGGAAAAATGTGGGAAACTTATGGGTTTAGGGAATGTGCTTCTCCAGAAGAATGTGACAGCTCACCTACCCATCACTTCATCGTGTGTGTGCCAGGAGAGTTCCTCAGAGATGGATTTGCTCATCTGTGTTAGAGAGAATTCCTTCTGTGACTCTGAGAAACTGTAAAGCTCAGTTTCTCAGCTGGAGGTTGAGGTGAGAAGGTGATTCAGGTTTGGGACACAGGTGGGTGCCACTTGTGTGCAATTTTGGATTTCATTATTCTCAGAGCAGTGAGGAGCTGGATGCTCCCGTGAGCACTGAGTGGCCATCGAGTGGCCAGGGCTGGCCTGCCTGGACTGCTTGTTGCTTGCCACACGTATGAGGCACTGGCTGTGGTCAGAGGCAGCAGGAAAAGCTTTCTGGAGGCTCTCAGGCAGTTGAAAATATCCCTGACTGGGTTTAGGAGAAGGGGAAAGAGCTGTGCAGATGATTATTAGGGGAGCTTGGGAGTGCAAGTTGTATTTATTGGAAAAAAGCCAACTCTTAAACAGAACTGTAAAGACCCGTGCTCTGATCAGCTTTTGAATGTGGAAAGAGCTCCCTGGTCTGAATTACAGGGCTCTGGTTAAATGATTACATGAGGTATGTTTAAAAATAGCAAATGTCTTTTATGTCCAGTCAAATAAGGTTCTTGGCAGTCAAATGAAATCTATGTTGACTTCCATCTGACAGCCAAGTGACTCAAATTCTATGTTTCCTAAAGGAAAATGGCTTTTTTTATTTTTAGTTTCCGATTAATTCCATTGTAGCCTGTAACAATAAATAATCCTGTACTGGATTTTCTTTATAAAAGTAGGATCCATAACTCTGCAAGCAAGCTTTAGTTCAGCTGTTTACAACGGGGGGGTTTTAGATGCTGTGCTAAGGCAAGTTAGAATTTGTGAGGGCTCTTTTTGCAGTGGGAAATGGTCTGTTGAATGCTTCTCTAGCATGTTCCTGTGCACTTCAGTTTGCCAGATTAATGGAGCTATTAATAATAGCCACTCCTGCTCCTTCAGCCTGAAAGAGTTGGTAAGCATGGAGCTATATGTAGTTTGTATTTTTAATTAAACTTGTACTGGGATTATCTTGTATTACCAGCTACCTTCTAGAAGATTATGTTCATAAAAGGTTCATGAGTTGTTAAGTGGAAGAGATTAAAGTGATTGTTGGCGTGTTAGTAGAATTATTTGTTGCCTACGCAGCATTTGTTCATAGCTTTAATTTGCCAGTAATGGCAGACAAGTAAAATGCAAGCATCTGACTTTTAGAATCTACACTAGCTGACAAAACCAGGCCGTATTTCAGAGTGATTGTCTTTTTTATTATTGTTCTTCTAATGTGATATTTGGCTGTTTAGAAGTATTGAGTGGAAGAATATTGTTTTCAGTGTTTTCGGCGCTCTTACGTTCTGGTGATGTTCTTAACGGTGTGACCAGAAATGTATTTTATTAAAAAATGGAAAACCACTTAAAGCGTGGAGGGGATAAAGGAGCACAAAGAACTGATGAGCAGATGCTGGAGGATATGGTTTCTATTATAGTGGACTTGTAAATCCTTGCTGTGTTGGTCATTTAATCAATATAGGAGAGGTGTTGGAGGGATCCTGTGCTTAGGGAGATAATGTCTTTAAATGCAGTGCTTAGGATGATTTTATGCATCCACATCTGTTTAGAATGAACTGTGAAATAGGTCGGGCAGTGCTGAAGAATACAGTGGGTGTCTCTGCCCTTATCAAAACTCATTATTGAGTTGTGCCTGCCTGAATGGCTCTCATTGTGGAGCTGCCTCCATCCCGGAGCAGGGAGTGCCTGGCCTCGTTTGGGGGATGAAGGGTGCCTGTGTGCCCAGCAACAATGGTGTACAGTGTGAATAAACATCTGCTGGCCTTCAATAATGCATGCCAGGCAGCCTGGGGAGCTCCAGCCTGCACTCGTGTGGCTTTGAGACACAGCAAGTTAAAACAAACAGGGCAAACTTCCATTGTGTGATTGTGCACAGATGCACTGTGGACGTGGGAGTTGTTACCTCTGAAGATGATCTGTGGGGTGGGTTTGTGTGTGTGCACTGTGATAATGGGTAAAGCCAGTTTGCAGTGCCTTCAGGGGTGCTGTGGGAATGTCTTGCACTGTTCTGCTCTGGATGTGGTGTGAAAAAAAAAATTAAAAAAAATAAATATATATATTTTCCCATCTTCCTTTTGCCAAGAAGTTGCCTTGGAGTTGTTTGGGTGTGTGTGGCTGGGGAGGAGCAGGCTGGTGCCAGCCCCAGCTCCTCATCACCCTGGCTCTGCCACAGGCTGCTACCCAGCTCTCCAGGGCTGAGATCTCGAGATGATGAAGGATTCTGATGTTAATTGCTCTTTGGTTGCCAGAAATGTATTCTGTTAACAATATGTGCAATTTGTGTCCCTGCAGCTCTGCCTGTGCTGGCACTGCCAGCTCTTAGGGACTGCTCAGGGGTCGTGGCCAGGGCTGGGATCAGCTCACACAGCACTGACCATTCCCAGGCTGCTCTTTGGAACTGGGAAAACACAACTCCTGTCTGGAGCAACCTGAAAACCCAGATTTCCCTGGCCAGGCTTGTGAGAGGTGCATCTCTGTGTTTGGGAACACAACTGCTGGGTTTCTCCGTGCTCCTCAGCCAGGCAGCATTTTCAGAGCAGTGTCCAGTCACCACAGGCCAGTCACCACATGGTGGCAATTTTCTCAGGAACAGAATCTGTGGATAGAAAGCCTGAACTTGCCTTGCTCGAACATGAAGAATGCAAGTGTGCTTTAAGTTAGGATGTGAACTACACTGATGGCTCTGCTTTGCAGTTGTAGTGAGTTTGAGAAGGTCTATAGATAACAGGAGACTATTGAGAAATCACCATTAGCTCTGTCCTTGAATTTAGTATTTCATGCATGTCTAGCTGGTAAAACGCTAAATGCAACTTTTTCAATTATAAAGGCTTAGCAAGGCTTAGAGATGATTTTCTGAGATTCTAAAATATGTACTATTTAATACATAATGCAAAAGGAAAAGCTGGTTTCTTAATGTAAGAACACGAAAATGGAACCAGCTGCAATGTTATGCCACCCTGGTGCAGCTTTGATGCTGCACTTTTAGCAGTGGATTAAATATTGATACCTCTTTCTGCCCCCTCACCTCCCAGTACACTTCAAGCTTTTGCCGTTGTTTTTAAGTGTTTATAGAAGAGCTCATCAAGTTTCTGTAGCTTTTCCCACTAGATTTTTGTGAAGTATTAAGGGTTTATGTTTGTAGTTTAGGGGGAAGAATGTGTGAGCAATTCTCTTCTATAAATACATGGATCTGTTGGTGAGCAGAACTGCAGAACTCTGTAAGCTCCACGTTAATATGGGTAGGGAGGAGCATGATGTCCCTTGGCTGCAGCAAGATCAGACCCCAGATCAATTAAACAGTATATGAAATTAAACTATAAAATGGAAAATAAATGTGTGATTGTATCACAAATGAAAGGCAGATGTGAGGAACCCAGGGATTACACGGGCTGGTATGAAAACATCTGATGCTTGTTTGAACTGTCTGTTAGCTCTCAAGTGTGAGTTCCATCCCCCTGAAACTGTTCAGGATGCTGGGGAAAAGTTCCTGTACTGCCAGGGATTAGGGAAGTGAGGAGGTTAAGAGGAGATTTATAATATCTGTTGGAATATTCTGCTAGGAGTGGGAACACAGAGTTCAGCTGGACAAGGAGCTGCCTGGCAGGGGCAGTTTTCACTGTGTCCCTGGTGGCCTCTGGCTCCCTGTAGCCCTTGGACTTAGCTTAGTCCATCACCAAACTTCTCAACATCTGCAAGCTGACTTGTGTTTCTGACACAGATTCACTGAAGGGCCTTTCCCTGCTACCACAGAAGCTGAAATTTCCCCATAGTTAATAGAATTGTTTTAGTGAGCTAAAGGTGGCTGCAGCATTATAACTGGAGTTGGATCAGGATCACTGGAAATGTTTCTAGGTCCTACTGTAAGCTCTGTAAAATACTTGGTGTGCTAAATCCTTATGTCTTTATTTAGTCCTCGTTGTGGTGGAAATGAAGTCGGTGGCAGATGTTGCAGGACTGGCCCATACTGACCCAAATATCAGCAAGCTAAATTTATTCTTTTTTCAATTTCTGTACATTGCATTGTCTTGCTTTTTTCTACCCTGGAAATGGAAATTGTGCCTGACTTCAGTTGCAGGATCACATCATTGACGTTCCAGGGACGGGAGGCAGTCGATATTCCCTGGTCCTAATAAAACATGGCAGCTTTGCAGTGACAGCCCAGGATCATGGGAGCCTCTCACATTTACAGCAGTGCCAGGAATAAACCTTCTGCCCTTGTTTTTGTGAAGAACCACGAGACTGGGGTGATGCTGTGGGTGATTCCTGTAGGGCAGGTGGTTCCTCTCCACCTGGCTCCTGGATGTTCCTGCTGGAGCAGTGGGTGCAGGGAGTTTGGGTGTTCCCCACAGCATTAACTCTGCTGTGTGTTGGGGTGTGTGGATTTATCTGTGCCTCGCCTGCTGAAAGCTCTGCTGGGATGGAGAAGGGTGGTGCTGTGAGAATCCACTGCTCCAGAGCTGCTCTGGGAGCCAGGCAAGGCAATAAAAGTGCAGCTCCACGGCAGAATGCTCTGTTCTGAAAAGCAGCGTGAGGAGAGAATAGTCATATTCTGTGACAGCAGAATCAATAGGGCCTCTGTGGAAACAAATGAGAGTTTTATCTCTCCAGGCTATTGTTGAGGGCAGACTGAGGCAAATGTCTAATGGGTTCATGCTTTTGAAATCATTCTGTAACTGTAAGGGAGAGGAACATGCTTTTAAAAATGGAGTGAGCAATTATGAAAAGGAGGTTACTGTGCACTCCTGGAAATGGTGTTTTGTCGGGGCTGGGTGTCAGAGGCAGCAGTCACAGCTTCCCCAGAGTGGGGCTGTGTGTTTACACTCGTGTGGGTGGATTTGTGTGCCTGGAAAAGCTGCATGTGTGTCCTCAGCAGAGCTGAGCCTGTGTAGAGAGGCAGAACCCCTGGTTTCCCTGGGAATACCTCTGCAATTAGAACCTCAGAGAAGCAGAGACCATTTGGCAGCATCCCTGTCATCCCTGAATGTTGGCATTTAGCTTCTCCCCCAGGATGGCTGTGAGGAGTGTGTGATTCTCAGGGTGCTGATCAGCTCTGAACATGCTGTTCTGCAATCAGGAGCCCATTACTGACTGCAGAGGTGTCCATAAATATTTGGGAACGGGGATGGTAACAGGGATTACTCACAGGAACGCTGTGGTACATGGGAGCAGTGAGGAATGGGCTGTTCTGAGCGTTTCCTGCTGCACAGCAGATGAGAGGAGCAAATGATTTGAGAACACAACATTCACATGCACAAAGTGTTACCATAAGCTGCACTTGGATACTGGAAACCTGTGATGCTTCTGCCAGCTCGTGAAATTCTTGGGTTGTGGGGTTTTTGATACAAAACCTGGGAACGTGGGGATGCTCTGTGTTTGTTTTTGATAAAATAAATGGATAATGTGGTGTTTTGGCCGGGCATGCAGCTCTCTTTAACTTCGGAAGGAAGAGTCAGAAATTCCAGCTGGAATTTCTTGTTTATACAACACATGTGGCTGAAGCTCTTTGCCTCTTCCTTACATATATATATATATATGTGTGTGTGTGTGTATATGTGTGTGTGTATATATATATATGTCTCTGTATATATATATGTGTGTATATAAATATATATGTGTATATATATATAGCTGTAGTGCTGATTATGCAAACAAGGAGAGATGAGCACTCACTGGATTGCCAGGGTTGTTTGAGCTTCAGCAATTTATTCAAACTTAGCAAGTTCATGTTAAGATGGGAGATGTTTACTTTGGCCATTTGCCAAGTTTGAAACTTACTTGTTTTGTTTTTAAAACACTTGGAGGGCCAAAAGCCTTTGTTACATCCTCACTTCTGTTACTGGAGTGGGAACCAGGAAAGAAAAATCCTTTTTTTTTTTTAATTTTAAATGAAAGAATAGCCTGAGTTTCAGAAATACTAAGCTGAAGTGATTTTTTTTTCCTCCCCCTTTTACCTTGTCAAATTAACATGATTGCATGTTTCACTTTTTATGCTAAGGAGTTTCTGATCTTCAAAGACAATTTTCAAAAAGACATGCTGGTTCAGCCAAGGAGACTAATATTTTAGGAGGAATATTACCAGTAATAAAAAGACAGAGTTATGATAGTTTGCATTAATTTTAATAACTTTTTGTGCAGCTCTGGAGTCAAGATGTGAGAAATTAAAGGGAGACAGTTCTTGCTTGGGCTGCAGTGCGTTTGTTGCTGCATTATCTCCTGCAGACGTGGGAAAGGCTGCAGGGCTCCAGAGGGGTCACTTCAGGATCCCCATCCTGCATCCCTTCAAACAGGACAGCACAAACATTCTCCTGCATTTCAGGAGCATTTGGGGTAGCAGAGGGTAAAACAATAATGTGATCTGTGCTGCTTCCACCCTCAGTAATTAGCTGTGCAAGTGGATTCCTTTAAAACAGCAGGGTCAAAAATAAAAATACCAGTTCAGTGTCCACAGCGTGTGTGTTTTCCAAAGAGATGTAAAATCAGAAACACTTGAAATGTGGGGTGTAAGTAGACTGTCTAATGAGTTCCTGTGAAATGTCAAATCTCATTTCTCATGGTAACCGTCAATAATGCAGCAGATGTTTTGACTGTATTTGGTTTTGTATTAAATTAAACATAGGCAGGGGTGCATGAAGTTTGTCATTAATGCTGCCAAAGCTGGTGCTGTGACAACCCCTCTGTTCTGGGGGTTTGATGTTGCTGCTGTGTGTGCCTTGTGTGTTTGGAGGTGTCTTGCCTGTAGTAAAGAATTGCTCTGAAATTGCTTGTCTTCATTCAGCTGAGCTTATACTCAAGTTAAAACTGCTTTGAACCGATTTTTTTCTTCCAGCCTGTCAATCAGGTCTTACATTATTAGTTTAGTGAGTAATTACATTCACTGTTTGCATTTTTCTGGCTGAGGTGGAGGCAGGGTTCTAAACTGTAATAATTAGATATAATACCTGTGTTGTGAGGTAAGCAGGAAACTTCAAATGCCTCGGATCTTGGAGTTAATGACACCTCTGTCTGGGATGCAGCCCCCTGGGACTGGGGAGCGAGGAGCTCTCAGCCTCTGCAGCTGGGGAGGGATGCACTCGCTGTTTTTGCTGGGCTCAGCCCTGCCCTGGCTGCTCAGGGGGGAAGGATCTGTCCTGACTCTGAGCACAGGGTAATTAAGATGGCAAACCTTGGAGATCCAGCATCCCCTCCCTCCCTCCTTAGAAAATCAGCTCCATCATTGAAACAAGACTTGAAAAGCGTGCTCTGAAGCCAGAATAAACACCCTGAAATTTTTATCATAATGTTGCTTTTAAAAGTCCTAAATGTCCTCTATTTAAAATGAAATTCTTTTGTATTAACCTGCTTTCATATGCTAGCTTTCACCAGACTGCAGAATTGCCTGATTTGACTTTCTAATGTAACTGTAATGAATCTTCTGGGAAATGGAGCGATTGAGTGCATACACTGTGCAACTCCATTGTGAAATATTCTGTTAGATCTGCTAGATTCCTGATTTTATTTTTTCTAAGGGGTGGGGTGTCCCTGTCAGGTATTAAAATTGAAACCAAATGCATTCTCTAGGGGGCTTGGGGAGCTCAGGCACTCCAGTGGGTAATATTGCCTTGATTAAATGTTTGCAGCATCACACACATAAATACGCTGGGTGATGGTGGCACAGTTAGATTAAATTCAAAGGCGTGCATTTGGAGAGAAAAGAATAAAGATGAAATTTATTGGCAGATACCTGTGTAGCTCCTTTGAATACCTACAGGACAGATTATTTTAAAAAATGTATCAAAGTGCACACAAAACTCTACACGGGGAGTGTATTTTTGTGCTAAAATGCCACCTTCTTCTGCAGCTGTACTTGCACAGTGTCTGCCTTGTGAACAAAACGAGCCTTTGAAGAATATTGCATATATGATATGTGGAAGGGAGGGGAGAATCCGAGTATCCAGTGCTCAGCTTGGCACCCAACAGCCATTCCTTTCATCCTCTGATTTCAGGGCTGAAATGCCCATTATTTGCACTCTTTGCAGTCCACTCCCAGGGAAGGCCAAACCCAATTCTCTGTGTCTTGCCTGTCTGGATGCCTTTTAAAGTGGTATATGTAGTCTTGGGGTTTTCAGTTCCTGGATCTTTGGCCTTTTTCAATTTCTTTTTGTTGTTTCTCCATAAATTTTTCAAGTTTACAAAATACTGCCAGTACCATTCAGTTTAGTTCTGGTACTTGAAAAGGCCATACTTGGGGAAAAAAAATTGTGCAGCCCACGTGGGCTTGTCGGCTGTTTGAGAGGTGAGTGGAAATCACATTTCCAGAGCAGTGGGGAGTGGAAATCACCAAATCTCCTGCACATCTCTCGGTGGTGGCTTTGGGAATGGGGTCATGATGCATCTTCCAGCAGGGGGGACAGGAAATGTTGCTGGTTGGAACTTAAGGCAGCAAAATAATGGAAGGGAATTATCTGTAAGTGCCAACTTCCAGCTCGGTGGCTGATACAGCTTCTCCTGGGAGGTCAGTGCTGCTTAAAGGGACTTTTCCCCACTGCATATTCACCTGATAAGGGCTGATCTGTTCATTCAGAGCAGCTCTGTACAGTGCCCTTTTCCTGAAAGTAATGGAAATTGCTGTGAATAAAACTAGACACAGTTTATATATCTGTGGGGAAGAAAATCAATATTTTCTTTGGGATCTGATGTTGAGTCCACTTAAATCTGTTTAACTTCAAAATGCAGGTAGTATATTGTAAGATGAAGACAGATAAGTACAAAGCAAGTTCTCAAGCCTTGGAGAATGTTAAAAATTCTACATTTTTCCTGAGATAACCTTTTTCTTCTGTCAGTTGAGTTGGGCAATTGAAATAAAGGCTGGAGTTGCACAGAAAAGATGTTCTGTGAGCTTATCTCCAAATTGTGTCAGCTTTTTCTGCTCCCCCCTCTCCCCAGGCTGGTTTCCTTCCATCCCAGATTTAATTCCTGGAATGCAGTGTAGGTGATGTCCCTGTTCTGGGCAGGGACTGGGGACAGGGCTGGGGCACCCCAGTGTCTGTCCCCAGTGTCTGTCCCCAGTGTCTGTCCCCCAGTGTCCCCCCAGTGTCCCTCAGTGTCTGTCCCCCAGTGTCTGTCCCCAGTGTCTGTCCCCCAGTGTCTGTCCCCAGTGTCTGTCCCCCAGTGTCCCCCCAGTGTCTGTCCCCAGTGTCCCCCAGTGTCCCCAGTATCCCCCAGTGTCCCCAGTATCCCCCAGTGTCCCCCAGTGTCTGTCCCCCAGTGTCTGTCCCCCAGTGTCTGTCCCCAGTGTCTGTCCCCCAGTGTCCCCCCAGTGTCCCTCAGTGTCTATCCCCCCAGTGTCTGTCCCCAGTGTCCCCCAGTGTCCCCAGTATCCCCCAGTGTCCCCAGTATCCCCCAGTGTCTGTCCCCCAGTGTCTGTCCCCCAGTGTCTGTCCCCCAGTGTCCCCCAGTATCCCCCAGTGTCTGTCCCCCAGTGTCCCCCAGTGTCTGTCCCCCAGTGTCTGTCCCCCAGTGTCTGTCCCCCAGTGTCCCCCAGTGTCCCCCAGTGTCCCCAGCCCACGCGGCGAGCGCCCTGCCCAAACCTCCCTGCCTCTTGTTGCCATTTTGCATTCTGTTTTGGTAATCACCCTTGATAAAATGGCTTTATTGTTCGCTGATCAGGTGTATCCTGCCATAAATAAAACATTGGCAGTAATTGGCTGTGACAGCTCCGCCGCTGCCGCCCCTCCTGGCTCCGGCAGCTGCGGGAGCCCCGGCCCCTCTCCCCGGGGTAATTGGCTTTGACGGGCTCTGCTTGCTGCAATAATACTGATCCATGAGCCTGTGTGAGCTGCATAATGCCTCCAGGATTTTGTACCCATCAATATGTCCTCAGCTTGAATCATTTTTTTCATACTTTTTCCGTGGCAGTTTATTAAAAGGAACGCTTGCTGCATTTACAGCGTGTTTGGTATCTACACAGCCTCAGCTGTCATGGCAGATGAAAACACCATCCTGCAATTCCAAACCCTCCTGTGTGCCTGCTGCTGATACAAAGAAAACCCCCCTGCAATTGCCCAGAGACACTTGCACTTCAAGTCTCTTATTCCTGTAGGTACATTGATGTTTAGAACGATCCGTGATAATAAAACGCGATAATCTGTTGGCAAGAGCACAACTGCTTTTGTTTGCAAAACTTAATAAGCTGTGAGACAAACACAGAAATATGCAAAGGCAGAGCTGTACGTGCTAAGTGAGGCCTGACAGTTTCGGTTCTAACCACAGCTGAAGGCGTACTGACTTGTTTGCTACCTTGGGTAATAACTCAGATTTCTTTTGTGGTGTCTGGTGGAAAAAAAAAATAAATCAAAATCTTGTATTTGCTGGTATTGGATCACACTTGATCTTATTAGGACATTCTGAGAAATGTAAATGGCAGCAAATCCAGCTTGGTTGGATCCTAATCAGCTGCAACACCAAAGTTATTGGGTTCTTAACCAGAATTGGCACACAGAGCTGAAATTCATTAAAAGTAGTTCTTAAAGTGGGATTAGTTTTTCTCAGTTACAATTACTGCTGGCTCATCACGGAAAGCAGAATTTCTGTGGGTGAAGTGTGGCCAGAGTAATTCACTGTCTCAACAGGAATCGTGACTCTTTGGGAAGGAAGTTTGTATAAATATCCCTGGAAACTTTGTTCCCTTGTAAACTCGGGGCTCTCTGCTTAGGGAATAATTTCTGAAGGATTCCAGGAGTGGTTCAGGAGCCACTACAGAGCAGCCCAAGTGTGCAGTGGCTGAGAAGAAGATATTGCTGCTCCTGAAGAAGATCAGAAGAAGATATTGCTGCTCCTGAAGAAGATCAGAAGAAGATATTGCTGCTCCTGAAGAAGATCAGAAGAAGATATTGCTGCTCCTGAAGAAGATCAGAAGAAGATATTGCAGCTCCTGAAGAAGATCAGAAGAAGATATTGCTGCTCCTGAAGAAGATCACACTCTTTACTTGAAATCAGATGCTCCTGGAGAGCCCCAAGGCAGCTTTGCAGTGTGGTGGAGGCTGGAGGATGATGCATCCTTGGGAATGGGCTCAGGCAAAGGGCAGGGATTTCATCTGCTTGTGATTCAGAACTCTGCTCATTCACTAAAATCACCTCTTTATTTTTTTATTTGGAGCTTACCCGTGCTGATTGTGCCATGGGTTATGGGTTTGCAGTGGTGCAATACCCCAGTGCTGATGGCTCTTGGGGGGGAATAGCAGAGAACTCGTGTTGGGATAATCTGCATCTTTATTTTTAGAAACAAAACCCTTCCCAGAGAGAGAAACCCTCTTCTTTCGTTATGTCATTGTGGGAATGTCTGGCAAAGTTTTAGCTCCTTGTTTCACACACTTAGCTGTGTCTTGATATTGAAAATAAAAGTTGTGTGTTTAATTATGGGCTGTGGAGAGGAGGTTGATGATCAATGCCTGGCTGCCTGTTCGCTTTTGGGTACCAGCTTTCCCTGACAACAAAAAATGTTTCCTACTCAGCTCATATTTTGTTTTTATAATGCTTTGGGTCTTGAACCTTCAGGCAAAACCCTGAAGCAAAGTATTCCTCAACTGTGTTCCTTCCACTGGTGTTTTGGAGGGAAAGGTACTGAAATGTTACTCTTTCCACTAGGTGAACTCACAGTGCAAATAAAATTTCAGAATGAGATTTCCCTTGTTTTTTTGAAGATTATCTCTCCTGAAAATTACAATAATCACTCGGGTACAAGCTTTTCAGAGGCAGAAAAAGCCAGTTTCAGGAGCTCACTTCTGCATTCTGAAGTACTTAGAAACCAGAATGTGGCAGGGTAATGTTTGAATCCCTTTTCAGCTTGTGTGCACTGTGAGCACTCGTTCTGTCCCACTGGACACTGCAGATCATCCTCTGTGTTCCAGATAAGCCTGAATTTGAGAACATAAGGATATTTCAAACCATTCAGCCTCTTCTGTCGTCTGGCATTTTTATCCACCCCATCCCAGGAGCCAAAACCAGGGAATATCAGTTTGTCAAATATACCCAGCAAAGTCTTAGGAATTAAAAATAGCAAAATGCAATTACAGGGTAATTGATGAATGTAATTAGATGTAGATTTGACCACAACTAGGTTCTGCAGCATTAGCAATTTAATTACAAAATGCCTTGTGATTGTAAAACTAGCAAGAAATACTTTGCTGGTAGCTGTAGCTGCTCTTTCACATCCTGTTTTTCACAAAATCAGCTTTAGGAGCCATCATATGAACAAGTGAAATATTTGAATTTGCATCAGAGCAAATCTTGCTCTGGAAACAATTCAAAATTGCTTAAAAAACTTCAGCTTCAGGAAAGTAGCATCACAGCTTTAGAGTGTTGCATAGAGATTGGATTTTATCCATCTTGTCTCGTGCCAGCCAGGGAGTTCTCTCGGGGTCCTTGCCCAGCTTGGCTCTCCTCACTCATCCTCCCTCCTTCCCTCTGGGTCTCCTCCTCTCACCAGGGCAGCACTGTGAGTCTCAGCACTTACTTCAGGAGCTCACCCTGCCCAGGTAATTTTTTAAAAGCTGTTTTTAAGCTCATCTTTATTGGCTTAACTAAACCCTTGGCTTGGAACTTGGATTTCAGCATTGGTGTGGCTGAGGAGCTTTGTACAGAAGGAGGAGGAGGAGGATGATGAGGATGGCGTGTGCTGGGTGCAGAGCAGTTACTGCCTGTGCTGCTTTGGGGTTTTAGTGATTTTATTTATTACCAATATCTTGTAAAGGCCTCGTGGAGGCCCTGTTGGCTCTCCATGGGGTTTGGCACTGCAGAGAGTGCCAGAGGTGGGGTTTTGGAGCAGCCTGTGCTCCTGGCACAGGAGGGAACAGCAGTGGGAGCTGCACAGATGGGGCAGGACACAAATGGGAGCTGCTGCTCTGGCCAGGCCTGGAATTATTGCTGCAATTCTTGCTGGAATTCTTGCTGGAATTGTGTCAGCAAAGGGCACGGTCCTGCTGAGCCCCTGGGAAAGGCACCCAATCTCGTTAGCACACACTGTGCCACCCCAAAGAGGATTACACAGCACTGATGGTTCATGGGCTGTCTTCTCATTGCTCTCCAGGGGACATTGATGCATTTGTCAGGTGTGTGAATGACAAAACACAAAACTTGAGTTAACTTGTGTTCTTAATAAAATGTACATTTCCTGTAACACTTGAGATGTGCTCTTCTAAATAACCTCATAATGATCTACAAGCTTGCCTTGCCTTAAGAAGATTAAGGAATTAATGTCAAATTACAGACACAACTGCAAATAGTATTTGCTGTGTTCGGTGTGCAGGAGGGGTAGACGGTTGATAAACATGAAATATATTTTTTAATTTCTTATTTTCTTAGAGGAAGACTCCCAAGTGTTACAATAATTCACTGTGAGTGTGTGAAGGCAGAAGATGCCCAGCCAGTGCCTGTGGTGTTGTGAGAGGCTTTGGCTGAGGATGCAGGCAGGGCTGGTGAGCAGATGAAGGTGTCAGTTCAGCTCTGCATCAGAGGCAGTTCCTGTGTGTCAGCACAGGCTGTGAGATCACAGCTCCCCAGTCAGGGGTCGTGTGTGCAGGGGCTGCGTTTGGCTGAGACAATGACAAAATGCCTAAGAAGATTGTCTGTGTTACATAATGCTAATGGAATTATGCTTGGATAAACACATTAATATAAGGGAGGGAGAAAATGCCCAGACTTTAGCTGTGGGAGGCATAAATGTTGCTGCTGAAAGCCGTGGCATCATTTCTGGAAATGCTTTTCGGTTCAGTGTAGCCGGTTAAAAATAACACGTAATAAGTTTTCGTTTTCTGAGCTGTAAATGGCTTACCTTAATCTTTCTATTTTGGTCAAGTGAAAGGGAAATGAGGTCTGAAGAAATGTTCTTTAGCAAAAGATGTGAGAGCCACCAAGATTACTGATGTGTCAGTGGAACTGCAGGTAATTTTTTTTGTGTTCAGGATCAGAGCAGGGCTGGGTGTGCAGGAAGAATTGGTTCTGCTAAAACAGGGGCTGCACTGCTGATCCTTTTTGAGAGAGTCTGTATGAGGTTTGGAGCTATCAAAGACTTCAGGTTTGTCTTTCAATAGATGCTGGTTTTAGCTGCTGTTCTTAATTATTTGTTGGTAATAAACTTGTAAGATGGCTTGAGCTTGAATGTTCCTGTTGCTTCTTGCACTGAGTGTTACAGAACTGAGGATTCTGTGAGCAGGAGGTCTGGGGATGCATTGGCTGGCTGTGACACTTAATTTTGGCCTCAAAAGCTGTGATTCTCTTGCAGCAAATACCTCTGAGGAGGACAGTTTGTGATGGAAATGTGTTGTATCCTCCTTGTACATCAGTGTTTCCGCCTGTTTGTGTTGCCAAGAATTTTTCTGACCTTTTCCAGATCTTCATTTTCCTGGCAGTGACTTTGTGTTGAAGAGACAAATGATTTTCTTCTGTCTCTTTGGCTTTATGTTGAACTGGTTTAAATATAAAAGCAATCACTTTTAGTTAAACTCCTCATTTTCCCTATGATTGACTTTAAAGGAATGGTTGGTTGGAGGTAGCCCTGCGTTCCTGCAGCCTCAGAGTTCTCCCTGTGTCCCAAGGAAGGTCCTCGGGAGCCCTCTCTGGATCCCCTCAGATGAAGATGAGTGTCCTCATCAGGGCAGATTAGGAGGATAATTGTGGATTTTCTGTCACACAGGGTGTGTTTGTGGTCTGAGATGTGTGAGTGGAGCTGCAGAGCGTGACCCTGTGTGTTCCTCTGCCTCTCTGGGCTGGGAGCCGTGGCCCTGGCACTGAGAGTGAAGGTGAGGAGGAGGAAGAGCATTCCCTGTTATTCCAGGATTGCCTGCACAGCTCCCTGGGAACGTTGTGTAACTTGTTCTGTGTCCTCAGTCAGCACTCAGGAGTCTGCCTGATTTGGGGCATAAAACCAAAAATACACCATTAAATTCTGGTTTTCCTGTGGGCCACTTGGAAGAAATGAATCCCTAATAATTGAATTGATGAAGAGTTCCTGATTAGAGGCTCCCTGCACAGCTCCTTGTGTCATTGTTATTTTTTACATGTACCTGCTTTAAGTGAAAAGTTTACAATCAGTGAGTGAGAACTTGATACACTCGCAGGCTTGGAGGTTGAAATGGGTCTTTTAGCAGGAGTTTGATAACTGAGTGGATTTTAATTAACTGAAATCCTATGCCTCAAAATCTTTCACTTACAAATAATAATTAAAAACTCCAGTTTGAGGATGGTTCCTGCAATCCATACTCGGCCTGATATAAAAAAATCTGGGAAACAGCAGCTTCTTTATTCACTTCAGTGAAAGGTGCATGTGAAGTCTTGGAAAACAAAGCTGAGTCTTTATTCAGGATGAGGTGGTTAATTCTCCTCCAACTGAGAAACAGCCTTATTTTTTATAGCTTTGTACTTTGATCAGAGGTAGTGTCTAATTTTGTTATCAGCACAGGGATGGGACCTGAGGGAGAGCAGAGATGAATGTACAGCGGGTGTAAATTTAGGAAATGCATTTATTCCCTGATGTGTGCAGAGTGCTGCTGAGTTTCCTGATCCATAAAGGTAAAATATTGCAGATTTGAGAGCTCTGCAGGGAGCAGGGCTGGGGTGGAAGGGGACACCAGAGTGATGTCAGGGATGAGGAGTTGGCTCTAGAGGGTGCTCTGAGCCAAGGCAGCGTCTCCTTCCCCTCCTCAACAGCCACTGGTGACGTTTTGCTGAAGAAAAACAATAAAAATCGCTCTGCCTCCCTTCTGCCTCCTCCCCAAGCACATGGGCTCCCACTTTATTGCAAATTGAATATTAGTTTGGCCTGGAGAGTTCTTCTGGAAGCTGCTGCTCAATTATTCAGCTCTGGGGGATTCCTGCACTGTGAGCTCTGACATCCTTCCTTCCATGTGTTCTCACACTGATTTAAAGAATTTGGGTGTTTAAGTTTCTTTGGAGGTCTTTATGGAGCATAAATAAAAGGAGGAATGATTCAAACTTGATGGCATTTTCTCCCTTTCTTGGACAGGAGGTGAATCACTGCGTTTTTGCCTCGATATATTAATAGAGAAAGAAGCAGTGTCTTGACCTGCTGTGATTTTTAATATCCCTTTCTAGCAGCCAGTAATAACTGGTAGTAAAACATGTAATAATAGATAAATTCCACAGTGAGATTTCACACAGGTTTTTTTTTCCTGTTGGCTGTATCTGTCCTTGTGACACTTTCATCTTTTCCTTCCATTTCCCAGTCCTGTGACCCTGCCCCAAACGTCCTTGGGAGGGAATTTCCTGGCCACTGGAAAAGCTCAAGGTGTGCTCAGGGCAGGTCTCTAATTCAGACAGGTTTTAATAGAGCATGGCAATTGTTTCCTTGATGCCAAAGAAAAGTTTAAAGCTGGAGTTTTTGGAATATTTACATCTGCAAGTGTCAGGTCTGTTCAGCTCTTGTCTCTTTGCTGGTTTTTGGCAGGGCTGTTGCATTTATTTTTTAGTTTAAAAGAAAGCCTTGAGTGCCTGGAGGGCAAGGCCATTCTGGCACATTAAAAACTGGGGACTGGGATTGTTTGGGCTCCCCTTTTTTTTGTACCACTGACAGTACTTTGTCTTTTTCCTCTGGAAAAATGGATCTGTTTCCCCCTGAATATGCAATCTGGGTGATAGAAATCTCGTAATTTTTACCTCTGACTTGAGTGGTTATGAGGACAGTAATTGTTTCAGCCTGATGGAGATTAAAACTTGTCTCCCATGTCAGTTATTAAATGTGGAAATAGCTGCAGGGTGTGGAATAAAATACTTGATTTACAGTGCAACTCTGAAAGGCTGTAATGCAAGAACTGTATGGATTTGTTTGGTATGAAAGCTTCATTTGAGAGGAGAAGCAGCAGCCTCTGGACCATTTCTGGTTGTGATTTGTGTTTCAGTGTGGTGATTTGTGTGTGTAATGATGGGAATTCTGAGCTGCAAGAGGAGTTGTCTGTTTTTGTGAGCCTCTCTCAGTGCTCCAGCTCCTGATCAGCAGAGTTAGCTGGAGCTGAACTGTCTGTAATTCCTGGAGTTTTCCTGAGTTAAAGGTGAAAGCTGTCCTGTGTGTGAGCTGCTGTTGGCATTGCAGGGCTCTGGATGCTTGCACATTATTGCTGTGGACATATTTTTGTACTTAAAGCGGTGAGCAGTTGTTTAATTGGAAAAGCTGTTACTTCTCTTGATCCTGAGCATAGTAAAAATCAATGTCTTCTCTGCAGTCTGAACTAATAGGAATCAAACTCATTGAAGGATGAAAATGGTTTAATCAACAGAGAGATGTCTTAAAGGTTATTTAAAAAACAAAAGCAAGCACCAAGGCCACAAACAAAGCAAACAGGCTGGCCCAGGTCTGGAACTAATGAGGAGGACGAGGTTCCACCTTCAGGAATAACGAGGGGAAGGGAGAAAAGTTTCCATCTGCCACGGAGGGAGGGATGTTCTTGGGAGCCATTTGATTTCAAAGGCTTTTCTTTTAAACACCACTTGTCTGTATCTTCAGCCTTTGTAGGAACTGACAAAAATGAGGTTTAATGATGGGTTTCTTTGTAGTGGAAGCCATGAAAGGGACTTTGTCTTTTCATTGCAAGAACTGAATCTAACGCGGTTGTCGGCCTTGTTCTTGACCTCATTTGTCCAGTGAGCTCTGCTGATTTCAGATACATTTCAAATACAGTTTCCTGGCTGCTTCCTGGCACCCCAAAGGGGACATTTCCTTGAGAAAGGAGTAGCCAGAGGAATGACAGCTGCGTGTTTACCTGCATGTGAAGTCACACAGACGTGTGCTACGGCAGATAAGCCATTTCAGAGTTTTCCTCCTGAAACTTGGTGGCTGCAGGTAATAAAGAAAGAAATGGATAACCTGGTGTGTGTTCTGTGACTGCTTAATGATGATTCTATGAAACTGGAACAAAGTGTAACCTTTAAATTACGTTTTCACCTCTTGATGTGCCACCCCAGAGCGTTCAGATCCCAAACAGCAAAGCAGCAGATCTCATTTCAGGAGGAACTTGCCTGCCAAGCTTTAATACAAGTCTTAGGAATGGATTGTTAATGAGCTCATGATGTGACATGTATACTTCTTTCTGATAAAACATTAACATGGAAATTGAGCAGTTCCTGTCATTCACCTCTCAAAACCCAGACAGAGTGCTCAGAAAGGGAGGGAGCAGCACTCAGAGCTGGGAAGGTGCTCTGGGAATCACACACTGGGATCTGCCCGAGCCCCCCTTTGGGTTCCTGAGACTCTCTCTGGGTTCCCAAGCCCCTCTGTGGGTTCCTGAGCTCCATCTCTGGGTTCCTGAGCTCCTCTGTGAGTTCCTGAGCTCCATCTCTGGGTTCCTGAGCTCCATCTCTGGGTTCCTGAGCCCCTCTCTGGGTTCCTGAGCCCCTCTCTGGGTTCCTGAGCCCCTCTGTGAGTTCCTGAGCTCCATCTCTGGGTTCCTGAGCTCCTCTCTGGGTTCCTGAGCTCCTCTCTGGGTTCCTGAGCTCCTCTCTGGGTTCCTGAGCTCCTCTCTGGGTTCCTGAGCTCCCCTCTGGGTTCCTGAGCTCCTCTGTGAGTTCCTGAGCTCCATCTCTGGGTTCCTGAGCCCCTCTCTGGGTTCCTGAGCCCCTCTGTGGGTTCCTGACCCCCCTCTCTGGGTTCCTGAGCCCCTCTGTGGGTTCCTGAGCCCCCCTTTGGGTTCCTGAGGCTCTCTCTGGGTTCCTGAGCCCCCCTTTGGGTTCCTGACCCCCCTTTGGGTTCCTGAGCTCCTCTGTGGGTTCCTGAGCTCCTCTGTGGGTTCCTGACCCCCTCTCTGGGTTCCTGAGCTCCTCTGTGGGTTCCTGAGCCCCTCTGTGGGTTCCTGAGCTCCTCTCTGGGTTCCTGAGCCCCCCTTTGGGTTCCTGAGCTCCATCTCTGGGTTCCTGACCCCCTCTCTGGGTTCCTGACCCCCCTTTGGGTTCCTGACCCCCCTCTCTGGGTTCCCGAGCTCCTCTCTGGGTTCCTGAGCTCCTGCCATGGCAGTTTTGGTGTCTGTGTGGCTCAGGGATGAGGGATTGGCAGCAGGGGAAGTGAGGAGTTTCTGGGGTGCTGCTGAGCTCTGGGCTCTCTGGGTTTGCTCTTGGCAGCCCTGCAGAGCAGAGCTGAGAAGGCTCCAGGCTCCCAGCGCTGTCTGGGTGGGATTTTCCCGGTCCCTGGGGATGTCCTGGCAGTGCTGCAGCCCAGGAAATGGATTTCTGCTCTGCCATGGCCATTGTCATCCTCCCTGCTGCTGTGAGAGCTCTGCCTTTGCCTCGCTGGGGATCGTTCCTGATGCTCACGATTCTCCTGGGATTCCCTGCAGTGAGGCCTTCCTGAAATCAATGTTTGTTGTGTGGAAATGTCCCTCTGTGTGGCTGTTTTGGGCTCAATTTGCAACCTGCAGGAGGTTATTTCAGATTTATTATTTCAGATTTATTATTTCAGATTTATTAGTTCAGATTTATTATTTCAGATTTATTATTTCAGATGGAACACCTGGGACACGGCTCAGAGGGACAGGGAATTGGGGCTCTGATATTTGACAGCTTTCTGCAAGGACTTCCAAAGAAATTCCATAGAATCCTTCACCACCCTCGCTGCTAGGATGCCTTGGAATGATTTGGTTGCCTAATCCTGGTGGGGGTTGTATTTGAAGTTTTTGCTGTTTTATCTCCATATCACAAGAAGCTAAATAGAACACCTGGGATGCCTTTTATGTTGAATTCTTTAATAGGCCACTGAAGGAACTGTGTAAGGGAAAAACTGATGTGGTGCAGGTTTAGCCTTCCTAAAAATACTGAATTTAGACGTTCCTGTAGTGGCTGCAGCTCACATGGAACCAAGACGAGCAGAGTTAGGACTGTTGTGTGTTTTACTTGAGAATCTGAAGGAAGTTCAGAGTCAGAACACAGCCATGAGAATGGGATTTTTAAGCCTTCCGTGTGATTCTGTTGTTTTATGTTGAATACTGACAGGAGAACGTGCCTTGTGTTGACAAGCAGCATGAAGCTGATTTATGTTAAAATATACAGCAGGATCCTTTGCTTTTGAGAGTGTTTGCTAAGTTGGTGTAAGCCCTGCTTAAACTATTGCCTCCTCCTCATCTCCAGCGTGAGCAACATTGTGAAACTAATTTTGAAAAGCTTTTTTGGCTGTTAATTGGTTGATAGCAGCTATCAAAAATCTGCTGCTTCCTTTCAGTTGACTCAAAGTTCCTGTGTAGGTGGCTGCAGACTGAACACTGTGTGAAACACAGCCCTGCACCAGCAAATCCCTGTCTGCTGGAAAAAACAAATCAAAACCAGTCCAGCAAACTGCTAAAATAATAATAATGCTTCCTGTGGGAGTGAAGCTGTCTTGTTTGCTTACTCTTGGAAGCTGTGGAGGGAAGAGGAAAGGGATAAAGTGAGAATCTTCCCATTTTTCCATGTTTTGGGGCGTTCTGGAGAGGTGAATTTGTTCCATGCACTGAGTATCCTGTGCTGTGATTTTGGGAAGTGAAGAGTTCCTTCCTCATGTAACTGAACTGGAGTTGTGTGCTTTCAGACTGTTGATATTTTGTCAAGATTACAGTGGAAACTTCCTGTTTTTAGAGCTTATCTCCCTGTCTGGAGGGAGAGGTTATTATAGGTACAGTCACATCCTGTGGTTGTTGTCACTTGAAAAAAAAAAACCCCAAAGTTGAATTTTCAGAGGTCTTTGAACGTGTGAGTGATTATTGCTCCAAAAACTGAGCTGCAGCCACAGCTCCCATCTCCTCTGTGATCTCAGTGAAGGGCTGTAAATCCATTGCAAATTTTACAGCTCTGTTAGTTCCATTTCTGTGTTGAGAAAATCCCTGGGTGAAGGATCTGTCTGGCTCTGGAAGGAGGATTGCAGAGGAAGCATTTGGGAGTCATTTCCTTCAGCGTGAGTACGAGCCTGCTTTGTGCTATAATCGTTTAAACATTCCACGGGCTCTTGATGGAGGTATCAGGTTTTCCATCCCCAGAGTTACTTTTACTTTAAACTGGAGGGAAGAACAGGAAAATTCCCATTGTTTTACAGCTGCTTTGATAGAGCTGAAAAAGATGCATTTGTTTGGTTCTTCCTTTCCTCCTTTGGCTTCACCCCTCCCACACACATTTAACTATTGAGAATTTTATTTTGTTTGTGTTTTTTATATTTCATCTGAGAACAAAGAGCTTCTTGTTTGTTTTAATCCATTTGTTACATTTTCAAGTATGTAAATTTTTCTTTGAAATGACTTTTTTGACAAATATTTGGATTTTTTTTTTTTGTTCTGTGTAAGATAATACCTTCTAAAATGAATTGTGTGCATTCCTTTGTGTTAAATTCAAGAAGCTGCTGAACAGGTTGGTGTCTTGCCGTAAGTACCACAAAATCTGGCAGACACACTGGATTTTGTTTTAATATTCTTGGCTTACAGTTTAACATTCTGTAATCTGGAGTTTCCCAGGGCAGGGATTTTTTACAAAACCACTTTTGAATTTAAGTGTTGGTCCCTACAGAGAAGAAGAAACAAACCAGAGAAAAAAAAAAGTGCTTTCTTTTTCCCCCTTCTGCCTTCCCAGAAAAAGCATCCTGTAATTCTGGCTGAATTTTGCCCTCTTGGAGGTGCAGCTATCTTAGATCATTGCCTGAGAATTGAGTTTGAACCCTGCTGTGTTCCCTCCTCTGCCTCAGCTTGGCTTCTCCTTGGCCACAGGGGTCGGGGCTCAGGAGGTTCTGTCCTGGCAGAGCTGGGGGATCAGGGGGGGTTTGGGGTTTCAGGAGGGTTTGGGGTTTCAGGAGGGTTTGGGGTTGGGGTTTCAGGGGGTTTGGGGTTGGGGTTTCAGGAGGGTCTGGGCTCAGGGGTTTCTGTCCAGGCAGAGCTGGGGGATCAGGAGGGAAGAGCAGGGAGCAGGGGCAGGGCTGGCACTGCTGGGAACACTCATTTCATTGTATGGGCACCTGGGAGTGAACTCTGACAGGGCTGGGCTCTTCCTTGTTGGGCTGTGGTTGCTTGGTTAGGGTTTTTCTGGTATCTTTGGTTTGTTTGTTTTCCCCAACACTTCCTAAGCCAGGCCTTCCTGTAAACCCCTGCTTTTCTCACGTGTTAGCACTGAACTGCCTTCACAGCTCCCTGGGGGAGCCACTGCTGCTTTTTCATTCCTCCTGTGACAGAAATGCAGCGTGCGGGCAGGGTGATGTGCAGCCAGGGTGATGTGCAGTGAGGGTGATGTGCAGTGAGGGTGATGTGCAGTGAGGGTGATGTGCAGGCAGGGTCCTGTGCAGTCATGGTCCTGTGCAGTGAGGGTCCTGTGCAGAGAGGGTCCTGTGCAGAGAGGGTCCTGTGCAGAGAGGGTCCTGTGCAGCCAGGGTCCTGTGCAGCGAGGGTGATGTGCAGCCAGGGTCCAGTGCAGCCAGGGTCCTGTGCAGCCAGGGTCCAGTGCAGGCAGGGTCCTGTGCAGTGAGGGTGATGTGCAGCCAGGGTCCTGTGCAGGCAGGGTCCTGTGCAGGCAGGGTCCTGTGCAGCCAGGGTCCTGTGCAGTGAGGGTGATGTGCAGCCAGGGTCCAGTGCAGGCAGGGGGATGTGCAGCCAGGGTCCTGTGCAGCCAGGGTCCTGTGCAGCCAGGGTCCTGTGCAGTGAGGGTGATGTGCAGCCAGGGTCCTGTGCAGGCAGGGTGATGTGCAGCCAGGGTCCTGTGCAGCCAGGGTCCTGTGCAGCCAGGGTCCTGTGCAGCCAGGGTCCTGTGCAGCCAGGCCAGGGATTGCTCCCCAGCCTGCAGTGAAGCAGCCCTGGGTATCTTTGGAGTGCCTGCCCCGTTGCAAGGGATGCTGTGCCTGGCCCCTGGCAGCTCTGGGCTGTGCCCCAGGCTCAGGGCTGAGGACAGTCCCATGCAGCTTTGCCAAGCAGTGGCTCTGAGCTGCAGGGAGCAGCACAGGAGTCGGGAATGGCCGGGGTTTCTGTGGGAGGCGTTGTCGCTGCGGTGCCGCAGAGGCAGAGTTGTGACCCCACAGCGCTGGCACAGGGACAGTTGGTGGCAGTTGCTGGTGACAGTTACAGACGGGCACCGCCTGCAATTCTTGGGCCCAGGGGTCGTTAAGAAGAGGCTGAGGTTCCTCAGGCTGTTCTGAGTCCCAGCATGGTGATGTGCTGTGGGGTTTAACAGTGACCTGTGAGGACCTGGAGCTTGGCCAGAGGTCACCTGGAATATCCGGAGCACCACGTAAGTGCAGGGAAGGAGTCGCAGTTCTTGAGCCATAAAATGTGTGATAGTGTTGGTAATTCAGTTTAACAGGGAAACCTCACTGCAACAAAACAAAATCTCACCCAGCTAAAAAAGCCAAGCCTCTTAAGGTCCATGGTCTGTACAGGACACAGGTTCCTTCTGGGGATTTGAGAGAGGCAAGGAGATGGCTCATCCCAACTCCAGCAGTTACACTGGAAATGAAAATAACCCTTGGCACGCTGGTCTGGAGGAACTGCTGCGTGTGCAGATGTGGTGCAGCAGAAGTGGCCGTGGCTCTCGGCTGTGTGCACAGCTTACAGCCTCCCTAGGCTGGGACTGCAGCACCAAGTGGCTTTTGGGTCGTGTTGGGGCAGGAACAGCCGAGTTTCCTCTCTCAGCAGTGTGGAGGAGCACCCTGGTGTAACCGCGGAGCAGAGCAGCGCTGGGTGCTGCAGCTTTCCTGTGGGTGCTCGCAGAGCTGCAAGCACAGGCACGACTTCTGCTGCGAGTGCATTTGAAGGAATTTATGTGTAGACAGCAGTAAGTGTCTTGTGAGGAGCTGGGCATGGGTTCCTCCCGCTGTTTGTGCATTATTTACACAGGAACAGAGCCTCACCTCTCACCTGACCAAAGGTTTTGTGTTTAGATAGAGCCCGGGTGCTTTGATGTCCAAGTGCAAACAATCAGAGATGGGTTACAGACACTCAGTGCTGCTGCTGGGAGCACAGGGGGGTGACCTTTCCTGCTGGCAGCTCAGCCAGCAATTCCTCTCCTGTGCTGAGACATCTCCAGGTCACCGCTGGCCCCTGCAATTCTCCAGCTCACTTGGACTTGAAGCTGCCTCTTGTCACGTTTTTGTTTCACTGGAGGAACCGTGGGGGTTTTGGCCGGGGTTGCACCACTGACAGAGACTGGGGAACTTGATGAGCACCACAACTGATGACACACAAGGAAAACACTGTTGGGACAACATTAAGCTGTTAGTTTGTTCTCCATGATCCTGCTCCCTTCCTCTTCCCCCCTGCCCAAGGCCAGACCCGAGGGCAGAGCGTGATTTACGTGCTCCTCCTCCTCCTCTGTTAAGTCCCGTTCTAAAAACAGGTCCAGCTTAGCAGGGGGTCAGTGTTAGACTCCCTGCCCGCCTAAACTGGGAAGTTGTGTTGGGTTGGCTTTTGGGAAACACTTGTCACGTTCATGTCTGTGTGCTCTTTAGAGAATTTCAGGCATCTTTGTGTTCGGTCTGTGCGAGCCACCGCTGTTGTCCAACCTGCTTTAGAATCTGACTCGTGCTGAGCTTGGGGTCGGGGGGAGCCGCTTCCAAGTGTTGGTGGCACCTCTTTGTCATGAGCATCTCTTGAAGAAAAACAACTTAATGTACCCGTTGAATCTGTATAATCTCATTAAGCCTGTTTACGGTTAGTTTGTGTTCCGAGTGTTTGGATACCTGGGAGAGCCGGAATTGCTCCTTTGGAGCGGTTTTTGCAGCGGGTGGAATGTTTATGTGTGCTCGATGGCTCGTTCTGTCAGAAGTGGGGAATGCTGCTGATTGATAGGTCTTGTGTCTTGGAGGGATTACATCTTTATTTAATATTCCTCCAATTTGTGCGTCTGTGTTTAATATTCTTCCAATAGGGTCGGACTCGTGCGAAGTTATGAATTATTCGCGTTTGTTATGAGTCGTGTGTCTGGAAAGCAGCACATTTTCCAGCCCTTTGAAGATACACTGTCTGTCACTTCTCAGCGCTCAATCTTTCATGAGCTGAAGTGCGTGGGTACAGGATACAAAGTGTTACAGGATTCGGGGGAAGCGCTGAAAGCCGAAAGCTGCGAGTTAACAGGTGCTTCCCAGATTTTAGCTGCGAGAAGAGAAGGTGTGCAGGGCTGGATGTGCACATGCCTTTGAGCAGTGTCAGGAATTACTGACAGCCAGTCAAAGCCTTATTTCTTCAGATTTCCAGCTTCTGTTGTTTATTGTCACGACCTTAATGTTTCTTCAGCTAGGTGTTCTATTTAATTATGATGTTTATAGTAAATATCAGCTCCCTTGGCTGTGTGCTCAGGCCTGTAGCATGCGGAGTGCTTTGCTTGTAACTGCATCCCTTGTCTCAGTTCATTATCTGTTAATGGTACTCGACATGACAGGCTTGTTTTGATAAATGGAGCCTGCCAAGAAAGCTGGGATGGATTTTGCAGGCGGTGGAGTCGAGCTTTGTTTCATTGTGCAGCACCAGAGGACTGATGCACTCTGGACCAAACACCACGGGGTGTAGTGAGGGGTCTCTGGGCAGTGTTTCCAACCCTGTCCATTCAGGGAATCTCCACTCGAGGCTTCCTCTTTCCAGTGGGTTTTCCTGACCCGTGTGGAAGTAGATTTTGCCTGGTCTTGATGAGCTTTGTGAATGTGTAACTCACATTTCCCCCCCTCTTTCAGATATCCAGCTTGCAGAAGAGATACAAAAAGAACTGCTGTTGTAATTTTATAATGCTGTGGCTAGCAAAGGTGTATTTCATGACCAAGAAAAGATCTTTTATAGTCCATTTTCAAAAGCCAAGATAAAAAGTCCCTATTGCAAAATGGAGCTTGAGGCCGTACTCTGTGCATGTTTTTTATTTTAGTCTCTGAAATGGGGGCAGATCTCCATATCTCCTAGGAAAGCCAATTAGTGAAAGTTGAGCTGTCTCTGATGTCGGTGATTGAGTGCTGTGGCTGTTCTGCTCATTCAAGGATCTCCAGAATGCTGTGTACAAACAGATGGGACTCGAGATGATTTCTCTGCCATCTCCCACACTGCTGAATTCGGAAGTTGGTTTGTGTTGGATTTGCAAGACAGTGTCTGAGATTCAAGAATAGTCTCCAGTTCTGTTGCTGTGCTCAGACTGCCAGATGCTGCTCTGCACTGTTTGAACAACTTCCATCCTAATGGGATACAAAGAAATCCACTCATTTTAAAATTATTATTATTATTACCTGAGTGCATTTTTCCAGTGTTTACTGACCTGAGGGATTTGTGGTCCAAGCTGGCTGCGTCACCTGCCCTAGAGGAATACGGTGTTTTTGAACAAGAACCATCAAACAGGGTATTTTTCAAATGATGAAACCTGGCCTGAATTAACTTCCTGCTGGAAAGCTCTTTTGGAAGTCATTAGGAGTAAACGCTGATTTAAATACACTCTGGAGCAGTCAGTTCCCTTCTACCATGTGCCAGGTGTTGGGCCACATTTGATTAGAAAATTGAGGAGTGAGGATGAACGCGATGTGGTCGCTTTGTGCTGACTCGAGGATTGAATTCCAGCTCTGGCAGGTTTGGAGCTATCACACGGCTTCTTGGTTCCAAAGCTTGTTTTGCACCAGGTCTGGTGAAGACAGGCTCTGGTTCAGGAGCTGTTGGACCATGAATATTGCAGGAGTGCAGCTCGTGCCTGCACCACCCTCGATTTGTATCGATCACAGCAGCCCTGCGACGCGGCGAGGGCGCCTTGGAATTAATCAGCTGCTCCGGCTGGGTGGGTGGTTTTAGGGAGCTATTTCTAGAAAGTACAGAATAAATTTCAAACTTAGATCTTTGTCTGCTGAAGGACTCCTGGGCTCTGCTATGAAAATGGTAGAAATGGGCATGGCTAAATTGCGGGAAGATACACAACTACAAATAATTAGCAGCCTCTGGAAAGATGAAGTTGGCAGGCAGTACTTGAGGGTGTTGCTCTAATTAACCGGGTCTGTGAACCTTAATGATTATCATTTTTTTCCCAATTTTTTTTTTATTTTTTTCCCTTGGCTTTGTAAAACTAGCTCGGAGGTGGTGTACTCCCATATTTATTTTATAGGTAAAATATTACTGTGTGACTAGGAAATGGATTTGCTCGGCAGGGATAAAGTGTGCGTTGCCCCAAGGTAATGGATTACATAGATGACTTGTTTTGCATGTTATTCTGCAAGGGAAATAGCAGAGCTTTGCTCTGAAATGAAGTCGGTACTGACATCTGAAAGGTTACGGTTGTGGTGTTGAGGAACAGCACAAGACACTGGGAGATGAGTTACAGGTTTGCATGGAGATGCACAGGAAGATAAATATTCATTCTTTATAAAAAATCCAATTAAATACAGTTAAAAGGAACACGTTTGGCTGAGCAGATGAATTTCTGCTCCTAATGGGGGGAAGGAAGGCGTCATAGGGAAGATTTTGAACAAAATGGCTCACTAATTGAACACAGAGCAGAGTGTGCTGTGCGAGGTGTCTCGGAGCGTGGTCCTGGCCAGGCAGTGCCTGTCACCCGTGCTGGGGCTGAAGGCGTGGAGGGCTCTGCCCCAGGGCAGGGATGTGTTCCCAGGGCAGGGATGTGTTCCCCAGGGCCAGGATGTGTTCCCCAGGGCCGGGGTGCATTCCCCAGGGCAGGGATGTGCTCCCCAGGGCCGGGATGTGTCCCCAGTGCCCATCTCTGTTCCCCAGGGCCGGGATGTGTTCCCCAGGGCCGGGATGTGTCCCCAGGGCAGGGATGTGTTCCCCAGGGCAGGGATGTGTTCCCCAGTTCCCATCTGCATTCCCCAGGGCCGGGGTGCGTTCCCCAGGGCCGGGGTGCGTTCCCCAGGGCCAGGATGTGCTCCCCAGGGCCGGGGTGCGTTCCCCAGGGCCGGGGTGCATTCCCCAGGGCCAGGATGTGCTCCCCAGGGCCAGGATGTGTTCCCCAGGGCAGGGATGTGTTCCCCAGGGCCAGGATGTGCTCCCCAGGGCCGGGATGTGTTCCCCAGGCCGGGGTGCATTCCCCAGGGCCAGGATGTGCTCCCCAGGGCCGGGGTGCATTCCCCAGGGCCGGGGTGCATTCCCCAGGGCCGGGGTGCGTTCCCCGGGTCCGGGGTGCGTTCCCACCCCATGCTCGGTGGTACCGGGGCCGGGGGATGCTCGGGCTCGGCGCTGCTCCGCTCGCAGCTGCGATTTGCCGCTGCCCGCGCTCCGGCAGCGCTGCCATCAATCACGGGGCTCCCGGTTCCGGCGGCGCCGAGCGAGGAGGCGGAGCGGGGCCGCGGGCAGAGCCGGAGCGGAGCGGGCCGGGGCCGGGGCCGGGGCCGGTGCGTGGGGCCGGGCGGGGGGCGGCGGGCCCGGGACGCTCCGCTCCGCTCCGGCCGCAGCTGCTCGGCGGCGGCGGAGGGGCCTCCTTTTGTTCACCAGCTGCGCCTGCCGGCCCCGCTTCCTCCGTGCCTGCCCTTCCCGGAGCCCTCCTCCTCCTCCTCCTCCCCGTCCTCCTCCTCCCCGTCCTGCCGGGCTCCGGAGCGGGGCAGGGCGCGGGGCTCGCTCCGCCGGGAGTGCCCCCAGCCCCGGAGCCGCGGGCTGCCCGAGCCGCTGCGAGCCGCCTTCCTTCCCAGCCGGAGAACTGAGGCTGCTCTGCAAGTTGACTAATTGTTACCTGGCCAACGAGAACTGCCTGGATGGAGGAAAGGCTTGGCTTCATTCTCTTTTCCGCTTTGCGTTGCTCCAGTTTTTTTGGGTTTTTTTTTCAGAAAAAGTTGGATCGACTTGGTAGGTGAGGCGTGGGTAGGTTGTTATTGACCTGGGAAGTTCCGAATGCTCTAAAGGCTGCAGGGTTGGGGTTTTGGGTTTTTTTTTTTTTTTCAGTTGGTTGTTATTTTTTTTATTTTCTCTCCATAGCAAATGCTTTACCTCCCTGTTCTATATATAAACAGTTCGGGTAATCAGACTGCTGTGTTTAATTCTGGTTTTTAAAAGCAAATGAGATAAGGATTGCATTTTCCTTATCCTGGAAGAAAGTACTTTTTCATTACGCTTGGTACAATGGAATGCCTTTGAAGCGCTAATTGGGCCAGTGTGTGGGGGAACTTTTTTAACGATGTTTACTGGTGTTTTAAGATAGTGACAGGAGACCTGCTCGGCCACTTTGTTTCCTGAGGAAGAAACCGGCTCTGCTTTGTTTTGCAATTGGTTTTAAGCTCGTCTGAGTCCATGTGGCTTTGCCCTGCATGGGGCATTGTGTGGCTGGATGGCTCCTCACAGCCATATGGGGCTGCTTTAATTGTCGGGGAGTGGAAATGGCGCTTGACAAGGCCACTCAATTTCCTCCTTTGTTGTTTTAAACTCAACATTAATGTTGGGCACGAAGTAGAAGAAAGCTGCGAATAGAAACCCAGTAGTCTGAGTGTAATTTCAGATGCTCCTCAGATAGGTTTCTTCTGGGAACTCAGTTTAAAGTCAGCTAGATTTCGAAGCCCACAGACAGCATATTCCCATGGAAAGCTGTTAATCTGCAGGCAATTATTTCCAGACGTGCGAGCGACTCCACATTTCTCTCAGTTTTTGTTCTTGCAGGCACTTTCTGCATCCCCGTGCCCAGTGACTATCAGCAGCCACGTCTGAGATCCTGACAGCAAACTGAGAATGCTGCAGGAGCAGCATTTAAAAGCTTTTATTTGTTTTTCCAACCCTGTAATTTGGTAGTGTTTAAACTATTTTATAAAGATCTCTGGGACCAGTGAAAGGTGGTTTTAAGTCCCAGGCACTTGAGTGCTCATTGTGCTCTGGCAGGCTGGGTGCTTGGCAGGCACTTCTCGAAATGTTATTTGATCTGGCAGCACGATAGAATTCACTTGGATTACACCATTTTTTCACCCCCTGGTTGCTGTTTGAAAGTGATGCATCAGCGAGTGTTGTTCGAGAGCGTATTTTAAGACCTAAACTGCGTGTATTGGCTTTAAACAGGATTCCAGAGGGAGGCAGTTGAGAATTTGTCTTGTTTTGTGGTTAGGATTTATGAATTGAGGCGAGAGCTGACGTAATCTATCCCACCACTTCCTTTGTGTGTGCTTTAGGGTTGATAGTGCTTTGTTTTGCTTAAAATAGCCAGGACTGTTTCTTGAATACTTCTCTGTCTCCTTGCTGCTGTGGCCTTCGGTGCAAGCAGGCAACTTGTTCCAGTTGTGTGTGATTATGGCCCTTTGAGGAAATGGTTCCTTCCTTTTGGCACTAAGGTTCAGTGAATTGCTTGTACGCTAAGTAGATGAGACTTTAATTTTAATTAACATAATGATGTGTACAGCTGTTCTGTCAGAAAGCATCGCCTGTCTTCGAGGTTTTACTACAGGTTGTAGAGAGTCCCTTGATGTTCCTCTCAAAGCCTTTTGTGCTTACTTTTGTTTGTGTAAAGGTGACAAAGATGGGGCTTTGTCTCCTGATGAGCGGTTAACAGCTCACTGCCCAGAGCCTGCTTTGATTTTTGTGTGTGGGGAAGGAGATGAGCTGTTTATCACTGAACTAATCCTAAACCTCCTTGTCTTGGCTGGAGAGGGTTTGTGCTGTAATCTCTACATTTCTCATTACTGAATTCTTTAATGGCTCTGTAGCTTTCTAGAGCCAGCTCTGGGTGTTGTTGGGTCAGTGTGCCCATGTTAATTGTGTCCATGTTAATTGTGCCTTGTTCTGGGGCTTCTGCTCAGGAGATGCCGAGAGGTTCTGCTGGCACGGCTGTGTTGGATTAGAGGCACACACTGAGTATTAAAGCAGAGCAGCATTTCTGTAGCTTGTGGCTCCGTGTGGCTGGAAGGATATTCCACCTGAGAGACTGCTAGGAGAAGCAGTGAAGGCAGGGAACAGGCACGGGCACAGGAACAGGTACAGGCACAGGTACGGGCACAGGAACAGGAACGGGCACAGGAACAGGCACAGGAACGGGCACAGGAACAGGAACGGGCACAGGAACAGGTACAGGCACAGGAACAGGCACAGGAACACAGGAACGGGCACAGGCACAGGAACACAGGAACAGGAACACAGGAACAGGAACACAGGAACAGGAACACAGGCACAGGAACAGGCACAGGAACAGATACAGGAACAGGAACACAGACACAGGAACAGGCACAGGAACAGACAGAGGAACAGGCACAGGAACACAGGAACAGGCACAGGAACACAGGCACAGGAACACAGGCACAGGAACAGGCACAGAAACACAGGAACAGGCACAGGCACAGGAACAGGCACAGGAACACAGAACAGGAACAGGCACAGGGTGTTGAGGCTGTGGAGTTTTGGCCAGGTGATTTCCAGATGAAGGCTGTGTCTTTGGGGCATTAGGCTGAGCTCTGACAGAGTCAGGCTTAGGGTTCAGTTTTGTATCCAAGGGTCAGAACTCGGATAGCCCAGGCAAACTTTGGAGTGAAGATCACTTTTGTGCACTCCTGTGGGTCAGAAGGTGCTGCCAGGGCTGCTGCAGGTGGCCACTGCTCCCCCAGAGCATCCTGAGCCTGCCTGGGACTGGTCCCAGTTGCACAGCTCCCAGTTGTGCTGTGCAGGATGTCCAGGCAGGAGCTGAGCTGGGAGCTGGCTCCAGGGGTGGGATGGGGCTGGGGATGGGACAGGAGCAGCAGCATTTCCCAGGCACTGGCAGCAGGAATTCCATGTGCTCTGCTGCTTTCCTGGGGGTGCCTCATGCCTGGGACAGCCTCAACAAGAGCAGCTTTATTAGTTTTTGTGAGCTGTAATGCTTTGGCCAAGATACCTATTCCTGCTTTAAAATAACTTTTATTCTCACTTGAACCTTGTGTATTTAAAGTGCCAGACTCGGCAAATGACACATGAGAGCAATGAGTAGTTGTATTTTGCGGTTTAAAGGTAAATAAAATGAGGAATGGTTTCTAAACCATGGTAATCCTGAACAGCAGGCACCCTGATGAGGCCTTTACCTGCAATAATCACCAGCCCCTAACAGGCAAATCTTTATTAATATGTTTTAATAAGGAAGGGGGGCTGGGGAAGGAGAGCTGGGATCACAGCTGGCATAATTCAAACTCTGTCAACTGGACCTTGCTTAGCCTTGCACCTTGTTTGGCTGATTCTCCAGTGTTTCAGAGCACAGGACAAATTTCTCCATTACTAAAGACTGGAAAAGCATTTAATGATGTAACACTCCCACATAAATAAAGAGCAGCCATAAAATACACACTATCAGACAACTTCATGAAAAATAATGTCAGGCACCTTGAAATGAGTCAGAGGGAAATCTGGTTTTTATACTTCAGCTTTCTTAGCAGAAGTGCAACTCTTTCCAGAAGACTGGACAAAAATAGTATTTATTCCAAAGTTTGCCTGGGGTAGTGGTTTGAGTTCTGACCTTTGGATACCAAGTGAGAACAAATAGTGTTGAAAAATGTAAATGATTAAAACAAGCTGTCCTTCCCTAGGAAACATGTGTGTCAAGTTTATCCAAGAAAAGGGCTGGGTAATTGGATAAATGTTTTACTAGTGGAATAGATAGGATTTGATTGTGATGTGTAGATTTTCTCATAATGTTTTTTTGTGTAATTGGTGCCTTTGGAATTCAGGCATTTTCTAACGTTAGCAGAAGTACAGAAGAAGTGGAGGCTGTAAATTCAGCATTAACAATGTAGCTGTGCTCTCCTCTTGGGAAGGAATGGCAAATTTTGAAAGGAAACTTGGTTTAATTAGTCTGCTGTGGATGGATATCACTTTCATTTTCATAAGATGACAATACAGTGTGAAATAACAAATCTGGAATGTGTTAGTATCGGGGCCTAAAAGTTTGATACTTGCAGGTTTTTCATTCCTTATTTTTCCCTTTTTTAAATGAGCTGACTGCAAAAAGCTGTGATTAGGTAAATCTTTTTCTGAAAGCAGCCAATTTTGGTGTAGATAACTGCTGCTTCTGTAACACCACTTTTGTACATGAAATATATTTTGTCCTAAGTGCTGATTTGAATTTTCTTGAGACCAGCAAGAAAAAACACCCTGGTTTTGGCAACGTTTCCTTTGTGAATTTGCTTATTTGTAGAGATGAAAATTACTTGTTTTTTTGAAATAAAACTGAAATTTTGCTAATAGGCAGTAAATATTCCAGCAGCATTTGCAGTCTAAAGCATTCTGTCCTTGCTGTGGGAAGTTCACTGCATTTCTGTTCTTGCCCACAGCAGGCTTTTAACCCAGGCACAAATTGAAGCTGGGAACTCAGTTACTTGTGGTTTTTGCTGTTGAGAAGTTGCCTGGATTCGCTCAGTGCCTGATGAGCAGCCCCAGTGAGCAGTGGGATCACGAGGCAGTGTGGAAATGACTGAGCCGTGATATGAGTCAATACAATTCAAGCACTTAAGGTTGGGGACTTTTTTTCCCGAGTTTGACATAGTAACAGATCCCTACAGAATTTATTCTTCCAAGCAGTCAAAACACACTGTATTTGCTCCATTTCCTATTGAAATCTAACAAAGCAGCCAAAAATCAGATTTCCATTTCCTGCTAATAAAGCTATTCCTTCGAGATTAGAGCTGGGAATGGATTTTTTTATATATATATGGCAATTCCTGCTTAAGAATTGAATATTCTTTGGTGTCTTGTGTGCTGATGTGTGAGAGTATGTGAGACAGAACTCGTTTTCCCCATGTGTTTGATATCAGACTGCTGTAACTGGCTTAAAACTGGAGCCCCAGCTCGGGCTTGTAGTTAAAACTGGTATTAAAGAGTTAAGAGCAGCCCAAGGTTATCAGATTGTTGGGAAAGCAATTGCCCTTTCCCGGTGCAATAAAGTAATTATGAGTAGTGTATGAAAATGGGGTGCAGGCTGTTTGAACATTCTGGCTGCCTGTCTTTAGCAGAAATTGCATTGTCCCCTTTGTGTTGAGCTCATCATTTGCACATTCAGAGCATGTTTGGTATTTGCCACTTGCAGCTGGAAATGCTAAGCAGCATTTAAAACCCAAACGATGCCATCTGTTTGTTGGGGTTTCAGGGAGCTTTTTCAGATCTCGAAGTTTCACCTTGGCTCTGTTGTCTGCTCTGGAAGGAGTCGCTGAGGGAGTGAGGTTTGTTCTGGGTCAAACCCAAGGGATGCAGGGATGGAGGAGCTGCAGCTGAGCAGGGCTTTTACAGCTTCATCTCTTGGTGTTTCTGTGCTGCCCTGACAGCAGCAAAGGTGGGGTGTGGAAAAAAACAGTCAAAAAAACCCAGATGCTCTGCTGGTAACTCAAGTAGCACCTGACTACTCCCGTGAAGTTTTTAAAATTAAAAAAAAAAAAAAAAATAGGTTTTAGTCTCTGTGCAAATGAGATCTGTGGTTTAAATGATTGTAGTTGGTGACTACAATAATGTGAAAAATTTATATAGCTGGGAATTGAAATCGAACTAGGCCTGATTGACCTTGGGGTTGGTAGTTCCACTGGAATTTATGAGAGTTGGGACCTCGTGTGCCACATTGGGTTTGTCCACTGGTACCCAGAGTCAGGGGCTGTGTTTGCCCCAGGAGGATGTACAACCTCCTTGGAGCTGGTAAAAGCAGTTCCTGTGGATTTTTAGGGCATGGAGTCAGCAATATAAATGAGAATGCTGCTAAACATGCACATGCTGAACTTTAGACTTTGGCTTTTTTTAACAAACGCTGCTGTATAAAGTTTTGTTTTGGCACAAAACTTGATTGAATCCATGCTTTTGGCTGGGTTCTTCTCTTCTGAGGGCTTGCTGTGGCATCTGAGATGCCCAAGGTAAATATAACTCTTGTTCTGTTCACTCGTGGGGGAGTTCACAGTGGTTTAGGATTTCAGGAGCATGACACAGTTCCTGACAGGGAAATCTTTGCTCAGTGCACATCCCAGTTTAAGTGCAGAGAGTTCTGGGGATGAATTATAAGCACTGTGTGTCAGGTTAATAAAATTCTGAGGGCTTTTTCCTCTCTCTGGAACCTCACTGGGATGTGCAGATGGGTGGAGTTGCTGTGACTCTCATGGGAGAGTTTAAAGTTTAAAGTGTTCTACCTGTTCTTGTTGGGCAGATAAACAAGTGCTTCAGCCCTGGAGAGATGAGGAATAAAATAAATAATAAAAACTTCCTCGTGGTTATCTTTGGGAGAGGGTTGAAACTTTTCCTGCCTCTTCCAGCCTAAGCAGTGCTCGTGACAACTTCAGTTTATTTCTGTTTTGGAGCATAATATGTGAGGAAGATAGTGGTTATGTTAGGGTTTGTTTTTTTTTTGTCTAGATTTATATAGGGATATTTTTTCTTAGAACTCTTGCTGTGGTTTCTGCTTTGTTTGGGGTTTTTGCTTTGATGTGTTGTTTTCTGGAGGTTTTGGTTTGGTGGGGTTTTTTTTGTCCCCTCTCTAAAAAGACTCTTATGGGAGGGTTTTTTAAAAACTCTGAGCAGCATGTGTGGAGTTATCCCTGGCTGGGCAGCAGTGGACAAAGAAATAATACACACAGCACTAGTGGGAAATAATGAAAAGTTTTTCACTTGACTATTGGGCTGTGAGCTTGAGAAATACCCTTCTAAGAGTTCCTTTTTTCTTGTTCTTATCAGTACCATTAGATACTAAGATGCTCTACATTATTTTTTATTTCATGTTTTGAATAAAAAATAGTACATAACTTTGCAAACAGTTTTGAAATGTCACTTCTAGCCAGGTTCATTCTGATTCAAAGGCCAGATCAGCATATGTGAGAAGCAGTCAGCAAGTAATAAATCTCAGCATAGCTGTGTGTGTTATCTCAGGGGAGAGGCTGGAGGGTGGCAGGAGAAAACAGCCTAATCCCTCAAGTGCTGGCTAGATTTAATTAGGTCCCAGTTGCTTGGGCAACTGGCACCTAGTGAGTTTTCCTGTGTAGTATTTTGAAAAGTAGCTCTTAAGTCAGCTCCTGATTAGGTTAGTGTTTCAGAAAACACTGCCTGACAGGACATCCTTCTCACTGCTGCTTGTTCAGCTGCTGAATGCTCACGTGCAGGAAATGATGGAAACTTCACAGTCAAGAGTCTTCAAAGCTGAGCTTTTACAAGGAAAACTTCAGTGCATCAGATCCCTAATAAATCATGTAATTTGTTTTGCTGTCTTTGGTTGCTGAGGGATCACAGGTTTTCATTTGAAAGAACAAGGAGATATGGTAACCCCAGTTTGTTATTGTGGGAATAAAGAAGGGAATAAAGACTCTCCTTGGTCAGGGATGGATCAAACACTGCTCTGAACAGTTTATGGTGCTCTGCTTAGGCTGCTGTCTCGTCCACTATGGACTGCAGGTTGCTTTATTAAACATTTAATGTTGTTTCAGAGCTGTTAGTGGTGTCTAACCTTAAAGCTTCACCTTGAAAATAGACTCAAGAGTTTCATATTGCTCCATTTCAGGAAAATAACCTCCATTTGGAAGGTGTTTTCAGTATGAGACATGGCTCGTATTATCTTCATTTGCATGTCATGGAGTATTAGTGTGTCATTATGAAAGGTAGGAAGGTTTTCCCTTTTTTTTTTAATTTTATTTTAATTTTTTCCCAATTTTTTTTTGTGTGTACAGGGCCAGAAACCCAAACTGCTGCCATGGTACCTCTGCCATGTCCTGGACTGTGCTGGTGGCAAGTGACGAGGTGTGGTGGTACCACAGCATGAAGGAGGCCACCACATTTCATGTGTAGCTTAGTGGTTATTTGCATTGGTTATTCTGTGCTTAGTGGCTTAAGATCTCGCTCTGCAGCCTTGTTCTCAGCAGCTTACAAGATCAGACCCAAATTCAGGGATCCAGCTCGTGCTGCCACAGCAGAGCCTGCCAGAGTCACACTCCAGTTCAGAGCCTCTGCTGAGAGCCCTGCCAGCAGAAATGATGTTAATGTCTGAAGCGTGACCACAGCCAGAAGTTATTTCATGCAGTGTTAAAAGTATTTCCTCTTGGTGTAGATTAGAAGCAGATTAATCACTCGGAGCATTTTTTAATATTTTTTTTATCCCTTTTTCTCATGGAAGATGGGGCCAGCGGTGAAGCCCCTTTCTAATGGGCTCATTAGCAGTGGGTAGCTGGGTGCTGATGGGGTCACTCCTGTAGCAGAGATGTTGCTGTTTTAACATAATTTTATAGAATTGAAACACCCAATGTGTGACAGCTGAGAGCTGATCCTTTTTTTTAAAAAAAACGTACTTAAAGTCTACTCAGGAGCTCAGCTGGTTGTTGCCCAGGAGCAGTGACACCGCTGCAAGGAGGGTGAATTTATCAGTTGTCTTTGAAACCATGTTCTCTTTTTGAGAAGGCAAATCTGTGACTTGCAGAAGAGTGCAGCAGGCTTGGTGAGGAGCCAGGGGATGATGATGATGGCAGTGAGGTTGTGGAGCTGGGCAGTGTCAGGGCTCTTTGGGAAGCTCACCTCGGGCACCGCGATGTGAGAGACACCGAGCTGCGCTCGGGGGGTGTGAATATGTTGGAAGGCAAAGGCTGACATTGACAGCTTTGGTTTCTCTCACTTAAGGTCATGCAGGAGCTCATATGATCCCTGAAACACAGACCCTCTCTGCAAATCCCTTTGGACACGTGAAGCCTTCAGAGGAGCCCAGAGGGATCAGGAGCTGTTCCTTGTGTGGGGCTGCTGCACACTCGATCACTTTTCCAGCACCTCTGTCCCACAGCTCTGGGATTATTCCTTCTTGTGCCCCTTTGCTTTTCAGATCATTTTCCTGCTCCTCGTGGCAGAAACTGCTCGGGCAGCCGGAGATTAAAGATCAAAGGTCACCCTTGCAGCAGCGAGGTTTTACTGCTTTAAATACTGGCTATTTATTAGTGTTTTGTGTGAGTGCAATAAAGGAAGCGAGGTGTAATTGAATCCATGTCGGTTGTTAAGCATTCTGAGGCGGTGAGGAACAGGCTGCAGCCAGGGCTCAGGCCCACATTTCACACATGAATAAGCACATTTAATCTCCTGATTACAACAGCCAAGGAAACTCTGACGTCTGCTCTGTCATTAACCAAAATAAGCCGCTCCTCAGAGAAAATGAGACCAGTGTCTGAAATTAAAGGCAGTTTCTCCAGACAGAAATATCATCTGTCTTCATGCTTATGCATAAAGTGTTTTAATACAGTGGATAAGGAAAAAATGTCCTCTTAATATGTCTTGCTGATCCTGATAACCTTGTACCATCCTCCAGCCTTTGAAGGAGCAGGATTCCTTTGTTTCCACTCTTAGGGAATTTTATGGAGCACTTAAGTGGCACAGCTTTAGTTAGTCTTACAGATCGTCTCCAAGTCTCAGGATGCTGCTTTCTTTAGAGAGAAATTGCTTTAATTATAGGCACGTTTGCCTGGGAATGTCTGGTCAGGCAGCTCAGGGTGGGAGCCCACCCTGCAGTTCCTCTTCCCTTTTGAGAAGCTCGGATGCACAAGTGTGTCTGGAGTTAAATAAAACTGCTCATGTGGCTGAAGAGCAGAGGTTTTGCCTTTCCTGCTCAAAGGGGTTTTCCAAAAATAACCTGATCTAGTTCTCTTTTGGGTGATTTAATAACTATAGTTTGAAGCTTTCTGGAGGATGAAAGGATTGCGAGGGGACAGCTGAGTGTTCAACCATTTCAAAATGAAACATCCAGTGGAGAAAAGCTCAGCTAAAAACATGCAGGGAGGGACAGTTTGGTAGATATTTGTAGATGTGTTCCAGAGATGGAGGCACCAAAATAAAATTTAGAATGGAAACTGGAATTAGTTGAGAGGAGAGTTGGAGATGAGTTCCAGTCACAAAGCAGCAATGGGCTCGTTCTATAAACACACACAAATGAATGTGGTCAGTATTGTGCAAATTCATTTTTGTCTTCAAATAAGAGCTGGAGGCAGCAAAGGGTGTGATGTTCTGGTGACTTTGATAATCAGGCCACGTGGTTCTGTTCCATGCAAGGATTCTTTCCTGTTACCATTAGCTTGGCTGTTACTGTGTGCCAGGAATTTCTCTTTATGCTTTGATTTCCTTGTTGGTATTTCTCAGATCTGAATTTACAGCACTTTGGAATGTTTTTATTTCACCTATTTTAGTAACAATACTACAGACTTGTCTTTTATTGCCTGTCAGGAAACCCATATGCATGTTTTCAGGGTTTACCCTTGTTGCTTCTCAAAGTCTGTCTATCTGTTCAAAATAAGCTGCTGTGTAAAACAACAAGTTTTTGCTCAATCTTTTTTTTTTCCCCCCCTGTTTTAAATGTTGTTAAGCAACCTCATAATGCAGATGTTTTCATGGCTCCAAATGACTTCAGGTTCCCCAGATAATGGTTCTTGTTTTAACAGCAGCTTCTGCAGGTCCCGTGGGCCTGTTCTCCCCTAACAGGGGAGTTATCTTACATCACAGGAGGGAGTTATCCTACATTATATGGCCATTTCTTAAAGTTCTGGTTTTTAATGCTGTGATGGGATGACTGCTCTACATTACTCAGCCCTGTATTGTGGTAATCATTTACATTAAGCCTGAATGACTTCAGAGAAGGGTAAATACACGGTTTCATATTTATTGTGTGTTTGCTGCCATGTGTGGTGACTGTAGAGGCCATGAAAGCAGTTTGGAGATGGCAGGAGGAGCTGGGACCTGCAGGGCTGGGCTCTGCTCCTGCCTCTGCAGCCTGGCTGCTGCTTCTGGGGTCACCTCCAAAGCCCTGGAGCTCCTCAGCTGTGGTGGGAGGTGGGAAGGGCTTTGGGAGAGGCTGCCCTGTGTGTCACAGCCAGGTACAGAGGGCTGAGCTGGTGACCAGAGCTGTCACAGTGGGTGTGCAGGCAGCCCCTGCTCCTCCTCCTGCCTTCCTCACCAAACAGGAATAGAATAGAAAGTGTAGCTCATTCATCTGCTAATTTTGGCAGTGCAGAAACTTTTTGAAACTGTATTGATTTTATGTTGCTGCTCTTGGACCAGTGTGGAGGGAAAATGTGGCTTATTTGGGATGACATTAATTTTATGGGAGCCTGTGTGTAAAACTGTCTAAAAGCAGGTGTTGTCACACTGCTGTTGTGGATGTGGGGCATAAATTGCCCATCCATCCATTCTGGGAGGAGGTAGGAGCTGATATATTCACTCCAAATCTCATCCCCAGCCCTTCAGTCTGCTCTGTGGTCAGAGCTGACTCTTGTAGAATTTTGCTCTCAGTCCTCACTGAATTTTTGACCTCCCACAAAAATAGAAAGTTGTTCTGCTTGTCCTCCCTGTGCCCATTAGAATAACACAAAGGGAAAAGTTGCTTTGCTGTCTTGGGTCTTTACCATGCCTATCCTTAAAAATCCTCATGGCTGCCTGATACTTCCCTGGCAATTTCCTCTTGAAAATGTGAAAATGCACCAAATAACCTGGCACTTCTCTCCATAAATACAGGGGTGGTTTTGCCCTGGGAAATCTTGCTTTGCCACTCTTCCCCTGTTCTCTGTGTAGCATCAGGGCTGTGTTGAAGAGAGGGATTTAGGATCTGAGCTGTGAGCCTGCACATCTCTGGGTTGATGTGGGTTTGGGAGCGGTGCCACCGTCCTGGGCAGGGCTGTGCTGGGGTGGGTGGGATGTGCAGGGGCTCTGGGAGCTGAGATGTGCCTCAGAAATGTGAGATCTCCTGTTTGCTTTGCTCAGCTCAGGCTGGGGAAGCAGCAGGGGGAAGGAGAGGTCACTGCCTGGCATGGGAAACACCTGGAGCTGTGAGCTCCCAACTCAGGGGGCTGATGGAGCACGGCTGCCCCTGGCACCATGGGCACAGAGCACTTCAGAGGCAGCAAACACTCTTTAATTTTGTGCAATTAATGGTGTGGGCTGTGAAAACATTCCTCACAGTGACCAGAGCTGGCCACAGCCTTCCAGGGCTCTGCTTGTGTCACAAACTCCAAACACCAGGGAAGGAGATAAGGGAGACAGCTGATAAGAGGCACATAAATCACCAGAGACACTCCTGAGAGCTTTTTAAGATTTTAAGCAAATCTTCTTCCCAGGAGGGTCCCAGACCTGTCCCCTGAGCATTCCAGAATAGGCATTGGGACCCCTTCAACACCCACTGGGCACCAGCAGGATTGGCACAGAGCAGAGGAGGAAAATGGACATTTTTACTGGCTGGGGCATTCATGTTACAGGGAAGAAGTTTATTCTGTGCACTACTGGCAGGGAGAGATCTGTGTTTTGGCTCTGTGTGTGGTGGTTGCTTGGAAAAGTCTGGAGGTAAACCCAGCAGGATCTGAATTTTCAAAGTTGGGGCGAGTGTCTTTAGTAAAATCTCACCCCAACAATAAAAATCTGTCCAAGAGTAGTGGGATAAAACTCCTGCTGTATTCCCTTTTCCTTTTTTCTTGTTTTTTTCCTGTTAGTTTTGTTTTTCTCCCCTGCTCTGCTGTGTGTGAGTTTACCCTCAGCCTGCAGCTGCTGGCTGTGCTGTTGGGAGCACTGTGCCTGGAAATTCGGGATGAGGAATGGTCCCTGGGAGTGGGAATATTCTGAGGGATGTGGGGATGAGGAATGGCCCCTGGGAGTGGGAATATTCTGAGGGATGTGGGGATGAGGAATGGCCCCTGGGAGTGGGAATATTCTGAGGGATGTGGGGATGAGGAATGGCCCCTGGGAGTGGGAATGTTCTGAGGGATGTGGGGATGAGGAATGGCCCCTGGGAGTGGGGAATATTCTGAGGGATGTGGGGATGAGGAATGGCCCCTGGGAGTGGGAATATTCTGAGGGATGGGGGGATGAGGAATGGCCCCTGGGAGTGGGAATATTCTGAGGGATGTGGGGATGAGGAATGGCCCCTGGGAGTGGGAATATTCTGAGGGATGTGGGGATGAGGAATGGCCCCTGGGAGTGGGAATATTCTGAGGGATGTGGGGATGAGGAATGGCCCCTGGGAGTGGGAATATTCTGAGGGAATATCCCCCATGAGCTCTCAATGTACTTGGTCCCTCTGAATATCTGCAGCTCATATTTTCCATGGCAAACAGGCGATAGGGAAAGAATGTAGGAGAAAGTTGCTGGCAGATGTTGCCAGTCCTTCCTGAAAGCTGAAGGTTAAAGGTGTGTGGCTCCCCTGGTAAATGAGCTTTATCAGGGAGCTGGGATCAGTGTGGGAGCTCCCCTGCTCACAGCTCCTGGGCTCCTGCAGCTCAGCTCTTCTCTCTCTGGCAGCTGAGATTTCCTTTCCTTCATCTTCGACTTACTGGGGTTATTTTTCACAAATGATCTCAAAGCTTTTCTTAAAGTAGTTCTTAAAACCTTATAAATATATGGGGAAACCATTATGGGCTGTTTTCTCTGTTCCAACCCCCCCCCCCCCCCCTTTTTTTTTTTCTTTGGTTTTTAGTTTTAATCCCTTGCACTTACATGAGCTAAAATTCTTCCTTGACATCAAAATTAGAAAAGCTTCGTGGCAGGAACTCTAGCACTGGCAGCACATAGTTCCTTTAATCTGGCATTTGCTGAAAACAGTGCCTTTTTATCTGGCAATATGAGACTAAAAGCTTACAGAAGAATGGTCCTGTTGTGTTTATTAAGGCTGGTTACACATGACCAAACAAATCTTGTTAGAAGATTTATCTGTCTAGCTTAAATAAGAAAAAGAAGCTCTTCTCCATATTTTTAGTTGCCCTGCATTTTTAGATGCCTTCCTGTTACAGTCTTGTAGCATTTCTGCTGGACTTGCTTTCACATTATCTTTAAAACCTGACTCTTTAATTCTGGTTAAGAGGTTTAAGTACTTAATGTGCAGAGTGGTGCTATATGTGCCTTTTGCTCTGACAGGGGGTTCCAGGTGTACAGACAGAGTAACTTGTGGGAGCAGCAATCTCCTCCTCTCCACGCTGGGGTTGCAGTGTGAGAAGGGTTTTGTGGCTGAAAAAAAGGTTCAAACTTTAATTTGAACTAGATTCAAAATCCTGGGGGAAGGTGGAAACAAAACCAGGTGAATATGGGGAAATGATCAGTTGAAAATAATGATTATGAACTTCTGCACTTCAGATTAGATGAAGTTAAAGGTTAAATTGTGCCTGCTGGATTTCTCTAAAATCCTGGTGGGAGGTTCTCATTTCCTCATCACTGGAGGCCTGAGCATTTTAACAAGAGCACCAACATTGGAATATGATGGGAAGTTGTCAGTATCTGCATTTTCTGCTACAAAGCAGAGAACAGGAGACTTTAGTGAGTGACTCTGCAAACACATTTTTGGCTCATGTTTGATCTCTAAACAATTTAAGATAAAAAATACCTTGCAAGTCCAATAACAGAGTGGGTGGAGATAAAGAAAGTTATCCCAGAGTGCATGTAATAAACTTACTTGGAGAAATGGCCATATCCTGAGGCTCGAGTTAAAAAATAACAACAAGGAGGTCTTAGAGTGTGATTGCAGTGAAGTTAAGGATTTTCCTCAGGTGTTTCAACTTGCATTGAGCACAAAACACAGGAGGGAGGCTGTTCTCCCAGCCAGCTGCTGTAAGGTGATTTTTCCCCTTTTAGCTGACATGGCTCCTTGTGGGGTGAATTCCCCGTGGAAGGAGCAGGGATCTCCTGTGGAAGGCAGTTCTGCAGCCCCTGTTTGCTGCAGCAGAATGACAGAAGCAGCTGCTTTGCTGGGCTTCGGTGCAGACAGAAGGAGGAGCAGAAAGCCAGGGCAGGGAGTTCACCAGGAGCACTCCAGGTTTGCAGTGAGCCTGCCCTGCCCCAGGCTCTGTGTGATGGCTTCAGGGAGCAGAGAAAAGGCTGCCCAGGTTCCGTGGGGGAGGTTTTTGGGTGCTGTGTTCATTCATGATCGCCCAGAGAGCGGCACAAGCGCTGAGCCCACTCAGCAGCTGTGGCTGGTGAGTGATGTTGAGTCAGCAGATGAGTTTTCACAGGGCTCACGTGTTGGTGAGCAGTGAACAGGCTGCACACTGAATTTGTAGCAGCTTCCGTGGTGGGTGAAGAAAGAACGTGTGAGATGTGGTTTTTTTCCCTGTTACAGCTACTCTGAACGTTATGGAGCTGCTTTATTCTTAGGCAGGAGTACTCAGTGCTTCATGGATGTTGGTTTAATCCTGCAAAATCTTTGAAGTTGAGTATTTGGACTGAAATAGTCTTGGAAATGCGATATATTTAAGTAAGAAAGCAATGGCTGTGAAAATTATTTTTTTATTGGATCCTCTGAAATGGGAGCTGGGAGGAAAGTGGCCATTTGAGTGGAAATTTCACAGCTGAACAGACTGAGCAAAGTGTGGCACACACTGCTTCTTGCACAGCCCTCCAGTAAATGAAATAATCTGAACACGGTGTTTGTTTATTCAGTGTTACTCCTCTATGCAGAACGGTGTTGTGCAAAGAAGATAAAGCCAGGGAAAAAACATCCCCCTAATAATTGGACTTGTAATAAAAAGACTGAAGTACTTTGTTTGAATCTAATCTGAGGGAGCAGCCAGGGTTTAGCCCTGCAGCTCTGATGGCAGAATTGGGGTCCTGCAGGGTTTCCAGCACTGCAGCCAGCCCTGGCTCTCCTGGCAGGATGGGCACAGCACAGCAGGGTTTGGGGTGAGACTCTGTGTTTGATGTGGCCTCAGCACAGACTCAGTGCTTCACTTGAGCTCTGCTTTCAAATGGAAGTTTAGCAAGGAGCAGCCTGCACTGGAATTGTGGCTTTCTCAGAAATGTTTGCACAGCTCTGGCTCCTTGAGGCTTGGACAATGAAAGGTGGAGCTCAGAGCGTTTCAGATGGAGGTAGAATAAATATGGATGCATCATCTGACAGTTACTAATCAACTTTTTTATTTGTCCTTAAGACAGGAACTTTAAAATCATTTTGTCTTTAAGTTTAGAGGTGTGGGGTGGTTGGCACCTTCTTAGCTTTTCATCTCGAGGTTTCAAGGAGAAGCCCTGGAGCTGGCCAGGTTTCAAACCTGCTCTTTCTGTCATTTACTGCCCATCCTCAATAATGAAATGGTGACTGATGGGGATTTTTTAAATTGGAAATGATGTAAAGACAAAAAAGAATGGACATTTTGCACTTGGCAGTCACAGGAAGGTGCTCGTGCTGCAGCTGTGCTAGAGGACAGCAATAAAAACCCCCAAGTTTTGCTGCTGGGGAATTCCCTCGCCTCTGGAAATGTAAGAATCATTGGTAAGAATCCCTTGGAGCTCTGAGCAGTCCCTGGCAGCTGCCAGCTTCGCTGTGGTGTTGAGTGCAGCTCCATCACATCCCCTGAGGATCCTGGCAGCCTGGGAGGGGCACACAGCATCATCATCATCATCATCTCCCTGCCTGACAGAGCCCAGCACAGCCTCAGCTGCAGCACAAACAGCAATTTGTCTCTCCTGCTGCTCCTGCTGCCACAGCCACAGCAATATTGAGGGCTGAGCTTTGTGTAGGACTGAAGGAATTTCCAGTGCACGGGATCAGGGACTCCTCAGCTGACTCCTCAAAAATAAACCAGCCTTTTTCCTTCTCTGATGTGGTTTCAAAAGCTTAATGCATGAACAATCAATGCTCTCGGGTCCCTGCCTTTGAGACATTCTACACCGTGGGCTAATTTTGAGTTGCACCACGTAGCAGCTTCCTGGAAACTTAGGAATTGGATGTGGGCAGATTCAGCATTATTGGTGAATTAGGGGGGGAAAAAAGGATAATTTATCTTTGGGAGTTGAATGCCTCCTTTTTGAAATATCCTCCTTTCGTGGAAAGTCCAGTTTTTATGGAAAAAGCAGATTTCATTAGAGCAGTGGTAACTACTGTGGTTTGGTTTCAATTAATTAATTCCTGTAATCTGTGGATTACAGGTTAGCTCTATTTTTGGAAAAGCAGGGTAGGGGCAGGACTTGCTAACAGATTGCCCTGGAAGTGGCAGATGGCATCCCTTACCCTGTACCAGCTTTGTAGGGCATGGTTTGTGAGTGGTGCTGAGATGTAAAACAATACAGCCATTTGCTGAACTCCCTCATTTGCTTCCAGCTAAAAGCTGGACACTCTTCCTCTTTGCCCTTGTCCTTTCTTAAATGTTTTCTGGGGTTTGTGTTTTGCACTCCCTGTGAGCTGCTGGTATAAAGGACACCCGTTCTCAGTGAGCACTCCCCATCCTAGAAGTTATTATGTGTCTGCAGGGAACTGAAGAATTTCTTTAAGGAGTCAAGGGATCTTTTTTGAGGATGGAGGTAGCTTCAAACATTTGCAGACACTGAAGTTACCATTTCTGTGAAGCTTTCAAAAGGCTCCTTTGTATTTTACTGTTTGTGCTTTCCTGAATTGCTTTAGGATGTCGGATTTTATCGGGTTTTAATTTTTATCTTCAGGAATTGAAGGAATTTGGAATACTAACATGGGCTTTTTCCCTCTTTCTCTCCCCTCACCTCTTCAAGAACCTTTTTAAAACGCTGGGGTTGTTGGAGTGGTTGAATTTTTCCTGGCTTTGAGTGAGAAATTCAGAAGACTGAAGCCCAGGCTCACTGTCTACCTTTCACGGAGGCCCAGCCGTGAGAGGACAGAAGAAGGCACGTGGCGAATCATGACAGCGGACAAGGAGAAAGACAAAGAGAAGGACAGGGACCGGGACCGGGACAAGGAGCGGGACAAGAGGGACAAGGCGAGGGAGAGCGAGAACTCGCGGCCCCGGCGCAGCTGCACCTTGGAGGGAGGCGCCAAGAACTACGCGGAGAGCGACCACAGCGAGGATGAGGACAACGACAACAACAGTGCCACCACCGAGGAGTCCACCAAGAAGAGCAAAAAGAAACCCCCCAAGAAGAAATCCCGCTACGAGAGAACCGACAACGGCGAGATAACGTCCTTCATCACCGAGGACGACGTCGTGTACAGGCCTGGAGGTAAGAAACTCTGATTTGGTGTGAGAAACTCTGATTTGGTGTGAGAAACTCTGATTTGGTGTGAGAAACTCTGATTTGGTGTGAGAAACTCTGATTTGGTGTGAGAAACTCAGATTTGGTGTGAGAAACTCAGATTTGGTGTGAGAAACTCAGATTTGGTGTGAGAAACTCAGATTTGGTGTGAGAAACTCTGATTTGGTGTAAGAAACTGAGATTTGGTGTGAGAAACTCAGATTTGGTGTGAGAAACTGATTTGGTGTGAGAAACTCAGATTTGGTGTAAGAAACTGAGATTTGGTGTAAGAAACTGAGATTTGGTGTCAGAAACTCAGATTTGGTGTCAGGAACTCTGATTTGGTGTCAGGAACTCTGATTTGATGTAAGAAACTCAGATTTGGTGTCAGGAACTCAGATTTGGTGTCAGGAACTCAGATTTGGTGTTTCCTCTGGAAGTCCTCGTGCCCCAGAGCTGCCAGGCAGGCTGCAGCCAGCACTGTGCTCCTGGGAGCTGCAATCATCCCTGGCCTGGAGGAGGCTGCAGCCTTTCCCTTGCAGACAAACGTGGGTGTGCATGGGAAGCTTCTGGCTCTATCTTGTGGTATCTGACTTGTGGGAATGAACTTAGGTCCCCTTTGGAAAAGAGCCACCCTCTTTGCTTTCTACTGCATTAATTATGTGTGTATCATATGGAATCTCTGTCCCTGGGAGTTTGGGAACTAAACTGGATGATGCATTAAATGCTTCACTCCCACTTTGGAGCTGGGGGGATGTGGAGACATCTTCAGCCTTTCTGGCAAGCTTTTCTGGGAATCTCTGATTGCTTTGGAGAGCTCTGCTCCTGTTCTCTGTGTAATATGACCCAGATGACTGAGGCTCTCATCTGCTGTTGTGCTGGTTTCACCCCTGGTTAATGGCTGTGCCTGTGCCCAGCTGCTGGGCTGGGATCAGTGTGATTCCCAGTGATTCCCAGTGCTGGGATCAGTGTGATTCCCAGTGATTCCCAGTGCTGGAATCAGTGTGATTCCCAGTGATTCCCAGTGCTGGGATCAGTGTGATTCCCAGTGATTCCCATTGCTGGGATCAGTGTGATTCCCAGTGATTCCCATTGCTGGGATCAGTGTGATTCCCAGTGATTCCCATTGCTGGGATCAGTGTGATTCCCAGTGCTGGGATCAGTGTGATTCCCAGTGATTCCCATTGCTGGGATCAGTGTGATTCCCAGTGCTGGGATCAGTGTGATTCCCAGTGATTCCCAGTGCTGGGATCAGTGTGATTCCCAGTGATTCCCATTGCTGGGATCAGTGTGATTCCCAGTGATTCCCATTGCTGGGATCAGTGTGATTCCCAGTGATTCCCAGTGCTGGGATCAGTGTGATTCCCAGTGATTCCCAGTGCTGGAATCAGGGATGGTTTTGGGGACAGCAGCAGGAGCTTGCAGTGTGCTCTGGGTGCCTTGGATGTGCCTCAATTACTGCCAAGTTCACAGGAAGATTTTAGGGTCTCATGTAAGGTTGCAAGGTCTAACCTGTGGCTGCTGCCAGGGGATGTTTTCCTCAAGCTGCACTTGCAGTGAGATTACCCAGTTTCCTTTTTTTGAGTGCAAACTTCCCAGTCTGTGTGCACAGCACCTGACAAGCGCTGCTGGGAGCTGGTTCCCCACGAGCTGTGGCTGTGTTGGGCTGTGTTTGGCAATGGGGGAGCCCTGGCAGGTTCATGTTCCTGCAGTGCAGGGCTGAAGCAGAGATGGCTTCAGGCTGGGAGCAGGGAGCAGAGAGGGGTCCCATCCCTCTGGGGTGTCCCTGAGGTGCTGCACAGCTCAGCACAGCAATCTCCCAGCAAGGGTGGGAATGGTTGGGTGCTGCATCCAGCCCTGGGGGCTGTCAGGGCTCAGGCTGTGCCTGGGGACAGCTGCTGGGTGCTGCTCTCATCCTCCTCCTCCTCCTTCCACAGGAGCCTTCAGCAGTCTGTCTTCCACTTAGCTCTGCCAGCATCAGTCAGAACAGCTTCTCTCCTGAAATGCTTCAGCTTCTATTTCAGCTCATTTCATCCATCACTGCAAAGGAGCTGGTTTTGCCATGGTGTCAGTAATATTTGAGTAATATTTGTTTTTGAGCAGCGGCAACTGGGAGCCTGCGGAAGCGTCAGCTTTGGTGGCAATCTGATTTTCAGTGTCAGAGGATGAAAAATAATTCAGAATCTGTTGAGAACAGCTGTTGTGTGGGCCCAGGAGTACAATGTGATACACTGGCTTTATTGCAAAAAGAGTTTGCTTAAAATCAAGATGGGAAATCAGTTTGTGCTCTCAGTTTTATCCTGTAGTAGGATGGAGCAGTGGCTCTGGCTGATCTGGAGGAGTTTGTCCAGGAAAAGCCGTCCTGTTTGTGATAATGGGGATATTTTGTAACTCTTCTGCAACCCCTGCTTATTAAATTTTACATTTTGTTGATAGTAATCAGTGTGAGAGACATACCCTGGCATTGAAACTTTTCTGTTGTGTTGGCTCTTTGTGCTGTTGTAAAACTTGCCTTGGAAAGTGCTGAGAGTGATGAGAACAAACATGAGCTCAGCTCAGGAGGGACCTGAGCACGGCTGAAGCCTTAACTGGATAGACCCATTTTTAAATTTGATTTTAAAGGTAATTTCTTATCAGGAGGGAGATCTTGAGTACACATCCCTGTGCTGGAGGTGTTCTAAAGCAATATTAGCATCCATTACAGAAGGAGCTCTCCCAGCTCTTTACGTACAGGGAGATGCATTTGTGGCAAAGGCTGCAAATTACATAAATTTTAAGAGGGATTAGAGAGTTTAAATTAATGAGACACAGCAAGGATTAGAAAGATGAAAATTAAAGGTGTGTGCAGAAGGGATACTGTCTTCAGCTTACATCCTCTGGGCTTTAAGGACAGGAAATCCTTTCCAATCATTTGATTCTTTCTCTTAAGTGCTCTCATCTGATAGAGAGGAAAGTTCAAGGTCTGCATTTCTTGGTTAAAATTTCATTCTGTGTTTATCCCATTGCTGTAGAGTACTTAATCCAGCACTTAATTCTGCTTTTTCTCCTGTGCTGAGCTCAGCAGCTGTATTGGAGTAATAGCAAATAAACTGTAAATAAACAGATAATCAAGATCATTGAATTTTTTTCGAGTGAAAGGTTTCACTGTATTGTTACCATGTAAATACTGCTCTTATTAATTTGCATAGATATAATGAATGCGTGCACAGCTTTAAATAATGTATTAAAAAGAATTGAGTAGGGCTTAGACAACACTGTGCAATTAATCTTCTCTACTTTGCTGGAAATCACACAGGCCTATCCTAAAAGCTTGTTGGCCCAGTTCCCCATCTGTCCTCTCAGTTTCCACAACCTCCCTCCTGTTTCCTTCCAAATCTAATCTCTGGGGTTTTCCTTCTTTTTTTTTTCCCTTCACAGTTCTCAACTTGCTGTTGTCAGAAAGCCTGTTGGAGTAGGATTAATTTTTGTTGCACAGTTTATATTCAAATTTGCTTTAGGCTTTCTTAGCATAGGGAGATGACAATGAAAGAGAGTTAAGACCAAGAGTTATTTTTTCCCCTCCTCTTGGATTTCAGTTCGATCATTTAATGCTGATTTTCCTTCCATTTCCCACGTGGACTGATCCCTTCTATGCCACTGGCTTTTGCCAAAATCCAGCTCAGGAAGGGCTATTAGTGAATGAAAGGCTTGGAATGGGGATTTTGGTGCTGCTGTGGTGGCAGCTGCAGTGCTGGGTGAGAGCCTGGGCAGAGCAGGTGACTGTCACCTGCAGCTGGGGACAATATCAATTGCTCTGCCTACATAGAAACATTGAAAAGGATCTGCAGGAATTCCAAGGGTTTAGGAGGATGTGTTTCTGCAGTGACATCAGTGGATGCACCAAGAGCCCAGCAGGGAGGTGAGGCTGGGTGAAACACTGCCCTGCCCATCAGCAATGTGGGCAGTGCTGGGGGCCAGGGGGACACACCAGTGAGCCACAGTGACAGCAAAGTCACATCTTGCACTTGGCCCTTGCTGGCTGCTGCTTTGGAGCATTTTGCATTTTCCAGATGAGTGCTGGGTGAGCTGGGCAGCAGCTCCCAGTGGGCAGGACTGAGGTGTGGGACTGCAGGTGCTGAGAAAATCCTGAGAAAGAATCAGAATTCAATATAAAAATACACATAATACAAAGAGGATTTCTTTCTATAAGCTTTGGAGTTCTGGCAAGTGTATTTTGGGCTGTTGAGGCTGGAAGGAGGAAAGTCAATTATTTTCTGGGAGGTTTTAGTTTTAATTTATTGCTTGGGCACAAGGAAGAAGCACAAGGAAAGTATTCTTTCAGCTGTACTTTGTAATTTTAGGAAGTCTTTGGCCATCCTGCTGTTCTGTGCATGTTGTGTGGGTTGAGCAGGTTTGTGATGTGTTTTTGCACGTGTGGTCTTCTCCTCCCTCAGAAGCTCTGTAGTTGATAGGAGCATGTGTTCTAGGAGGGTGCAATCTGTATTTTCCTCCTCTTTTCAAAGTCTGTTATCATTGTGATAGGAGATTGTTGAAATAATTCAGTGGCAGACTTTCAGCTGCTGTAAATAGAGTAACCTTAGGAGCTGCACTGCTTCACGTGGTTGTAAAAGTCCCCTCATTTTTCACACTTCCACCACTGCTTTCAACTTTTCTGCGTGTGTGAATAGTTGTGAGGAAAACTTAGCAATCTTTTTTTTTTAGAAAATACTATCTTCAAAACTTTTGTTTCAATGGAAACAAATGCATTCTTTGCCCATTCCTCCTTCAGTAATTAAAAGAAGGAAAAACATTAGAGAGAGGGCCTGAATTAGTGTCAAAACATGTCAGGAGAGTTAAGAAAACACATGAAAACATGGCAGGAGGGTTAAGAAAATGCATGAAAACATGGCAGGAGGGTTTTCTTTGAGGCTGATGGAAGTGTGCAGAGTGGAGCAGCAAAACTGAGTGTGGAAAATAATTGAGGCTGCACAGGAGCCCAGGTCAGCCCCTGATGCACAGAGGTAACTTCTGTCCCTGCTGGCAATGCACACAGGAGCCAGACTGGGTTAAAAAAAGACATTTCCTGAGTTCCCATTTCCTTCTAGCAGGGGAGGCACTGCTGTGTCCAGGGCAGCTGCTGGGGCCTGACAGATGGAGCCTTAAGTGCAGATCAAGGTTGAGCTGGCAAATGGATTCCTCTGGCTTTGTTTGGCTCTGGATAAATGGTAGAGAGCAGCTCAGAGGGGCTGGGGTGCCCAGGGCTGGGTGTGGGGCTCTGGGGATGTGGATTCACCATCAGTTTTCCATCCTGACCTCATCATTAGGATTGAAAATGAAGAAGAAAGGCGCCACACAAGTGCTGAAACAAAATAAATACACTTGTGCTGCAGGCTCAGCTTCACAGCTGCTGCACTGATCTGTTCTCTAGGAAGGGCTTCTCAGAGCTATTTACAAACAGGAAAATACCTTTCCTTTCAGAAGATGCTTGCTATTGTGGAACATGAAGGTCATTTTTCAGTGGGTGATGGCAGGTGGCTCTCAGCTGGCAGGCAGCAGTGAGTGGGGCTCCCTCAGGAGTGTCAGGGTTTGGGGCTGCACTGCTGGGAGCACAGCATCCCGTGCAAATCCTGCTCACTCAGGTGGCACATCGCATTTTCCTCTTCTGGACAGGTCTCTGCTCAGGGCTGCAGCTGATGGGAGGGGCTGCTGCTCTCTGCTCAGGAAGGTGAAGTGATGGGTCAGTAGGGAAATGGGAATGGCTCTCATTTTTCTACTTGAGGATACACAAATAAAGCCCATCCATGTGTTGATGAGGTATTGGGGTGTGTTACACTTTAATTATCATAAGGGCAGCAAAGGGAGAGGAGTTAAGCAAGCACTTGGTGTTTGTGATGGGCTTGGGAATAGCAGAGATTTCCCAGCTCTCTTGGTGTGCTTGAGACTGTTTAAAATAGATCAAGTGAGGTCATGTAGTGATGTGGTGAATTTTTGGTGCTGTTTGTCCTTTTGTCTCCCACGTTGCCCATGAAGAGCTTTGGGAGGTGAGTGGCTACAGGGGGATTTGTGAAATATCACTGAGAAGCGCTGGGGGCAAGTGTGGCACCTCCAGCAGAAGTTTCTGTGGCCCCAAAAGGCCAGCAAAAACCTGTTAGAAATGGTCTGTGTGCAGCAAAGCTTATCTGCTGCTAGAGGAGGAGCTTCAGACTAACTGCTTATTTAATTAATTTCTTTCATCAGCCTGGATTCTCATTCCCACCCCTCCTCCCTTTTCATGTGTTTAATTGAAAAAACCACCTGCAAGGCAGGAGGAGCCCCTGGCACGAGGCAGGGGCTGAGCAGCCGCCGTGGCTTTGCTTGCAGCCTGGCATTTCTGGTGGCACAGCCGCGTGTGAAATGGTGTTTGCTTTGTACCACGTCTCTTAACGCAGGATGTGTGAATGCACCTTCCAAGGGGAACTGTGCACTGTTGTGGACATGCTTGAAAAGTGCAGGAAAATAATTGGTGTGGGAAATGTTGTAGCTGGGGGCCTGAGCCGCAGAACAGTTGCTTTTATGAAATTGGGAACTGCAGAGTACAATTAGCTGTCATTAATTTTGTTGAATAGAAATATGTTCCATTTATTGTACAATCAGGAGCCAGGCTTGAATGAGTTTAAATAGATGAAATCTAAATTATACTGACAGTCCATTAAACAGCAGCAAAACCCCTTAAAGAAAATGGATTCACTATGATACCGGTTTATAATAAAATCATTTGCCAAATAAGAACTATAGTCCAGGCACTGGGAATACTCCTGTGAGCTTCAAATGAACACAGTAAATTGGTTGAACCATTTATTGCAGAGCAGGGCTCGAGCTCGTCGTTCCCTGACAGGGAGCCAGCAGCGTTGCCTGGAATGTGCTCAGCAGGCAGTGCCACTGCAAGATCAGCCTGGCAATTTGTTTGTTGTCAGCCATATGGGGGAAGAGAGGCGAGTGCTGGGCTCCTACCTGGCACTGGGAATATTGCTGGAGTCCAGAGCACGTGTTTGCCATTCCCAGCGCCCTCCTCGCTGTGTTGCTGTGTTTGAGCCCCCGTGCCAAAGGTGTTCCTGCTGCTGCTGCAGCTTTGTCTCCATGCCTGACCTTTGTGTGCAAGGCTGTGGCAATTTTCCTGCTCTTGGAATGCAGGCAAGTTCAGATTTCAGCCTTTAGAACTCACTGAATGCTGCAAACATTGAATCTGATCCTTTGGAAGGTATCTCTGACTGCTGCTGCTCCCAATCTCATTTAACTGTTCTGGGGGGGCTGGCATTTAAATTCTTTCACTTCTTTCACTTCTTTCACTTCTTTCACTTCTTTAACTTCTTTCACTTCTTTAACTTCTTTAACTTCTTTAACTTCCTTAACTTCCTTAACTTCACTTGTGGCACCTGAACCACAGGGAGGGTCCTGGGCTTCCCCTGGATCTGGCAGGAGAAGGATCCAGGATTGTCTGCTCAGGCTTCCTCAGGGCTCTGGGACCACTGAGCCTCTTCATCTCAGGCACCAGGATGGAGGAACAGAAATATTCCGTAATAATAAATAATAATAAATATTCAGGAGTGGAAATATCCTTCAGTTGCTGGCCCACAGCTGGAGTTTGGGGTTTGTACGTGTCTGTACTCACATGCAGGGCTGGTGAAAGCTGCTGGGGAGGGATTGTGGATGGCTCCTTCAGAAAGGCTTTCAAGGAATATCCTCCCTGTGGAAGTGCAGAGCTGCACAGAGAGCCTACGGCTTTGTTCCTGGGATGATGGAAGTGTTGACTCATTAGGTGAAACATGAAAGGGTTCTAATTGTGAAGATGGTTACTACAAAAACTGTGGCCTTTGAGCTGCTGAAGGCTCAGAAAATGGAGCTGGTTGGGCTGTTTTTCCAGGAGAATTTTTTATGTCCATGCATCGAAGCTCTAATTTTAAAAGCAGCTTTTAGTGTGGGAATATCAATGTAACCCTTCAGAACTAGGGCACATCTGGTGAATATCACAAGCCCAAAGGCAGAATGACTCTGTACCATGTGTCAGGGAAATGCTTCATCTCCAGTGGGACGTTTTACACGAAAGAGGGAAGTGAGCTCGTGGCTGCAGACAGGCAGGGAATCGCTGGCTGTGCAGGGCACTCAACATTTCCTCACTCTGTTTTGCAAGGGTTATGGAAAACCCTTTATATGTTTTATTTTTGGGTGGGTTTTTTTTGGTTAATTTCATTTTCTTTCGGAGCTTTTGCTGCTTTGCCAGTGCTGAACTCTGTGATTTAACATCAACATCAGATGTTGAACTTGTCCCAGGTGGTGCTTGTGTTACCTGTGGGGAAAGCCAGAGGGGGAATTTGCAGCACACTCATTTCCCCATCCCTGCTGGCTTCAGCCTTGCTCTTGTTTCCTGGCAAATGGGGAACATGTGAGGACGGCTGGTCTTCAGTGAAAGAAATTAAATTACACTTGACTGAAGTTGTGTAAGCCTATGCAGAAGCTCTGTGCAGGCAGGGAGAGCTGAAATTGTTCCAGAAGTGTGTGGTCAGTGGAAAAAAGGGTGCAATGGCACATTCCAGTGTGCTGAGGGTGAGGAAGGGGCTATTCTGTAGCTTTCAGTGGCATAAATCTTATCTCTGCAGGTTTGTTGCATATTAGAAAAATGCTAATGTAGTTTTCCTTTTCTGGGGTCCCCATGGAAGCTGTTTGGATGGAATTGGATGGATGTAAATGGAAGGAATTGCTCTTTATGGCGAGTTTTGAGTGGCTGATGAGCGTGCATCTGTAAATACTCTCCTTTTCTGGGGGGGCACCTTTCGAGTTTCTATCATCCACAGCATTGCTGTGCACCTGGATAAACTTGTTTTTCTTATCTGCCTGGCCTCTCTTGCTTTGGAGACTCGTAACTGGATGTCATTATTGTTTTAGGGCTTGGCAGGCAGCCAGCAGTGCCTCCCTCAAATGCAGCCCAGAGCCCATCTTTATCCATGGGAGATGCCACATCCCTCACTCTGTGCCAGCCATCTCCCAGGGATGCTGGGCTGTTTGTTGTGCCTGCTGCCTGATAAAACTCTGCAAAATGAGCCTTGCACAGCCGAGATAGCGAGGGGGAAAAGCCCAAAAGGTCTCGTGAGTTGTGGTGTTGTGTGTGTCTGAAATGGGGCAGCTTTCCACGCACCCCCAGGGATCCCGAGGGCTCCTGCAGGGGAACAGGATGGGAATGTTGGCTTTAACTGCGATCCTGGACTGCTCCAAATGCTCTGATCAGCCCAGGAAATCGGGGAGAACCAGGGCTGGGGGAATACTTGGATGAGGTGAAATTGCTGGAGCTTCCCAGTCAGCTGGATTGAATTGAACTCTGCTTTGAAAGGTGTCTTGTAAAACTCTGAGATTTTCTGTAGAAATCCAAAACAGCTCCTGGAAGATCTCTCCTGTGTTTTGAACAGCAGCTCTTTATCTGTGTGTGAGAGGGGACACCAGGACTGTCCTTTCAATATTTGCTTGGCTTTGGGGCTGGCATCTTTCTGTTTAGCAAGCTGTGTGAGTTTGCTGAGTTCCAAGGTCAGGATCATTAATCAGGCACTTCTCTCCCATCCGTGCCGTGTTTTCATTCCGAGGGCACTGCTTTTGTTGTAGTTATTGCCAAGACTGTTTTGAATACAACAGACCTTATGTTCCAGCAGCCTTGGAGAGCCCAGTTGTCAAAAGCAAACAAAAATAATTACTGTGTTTCTGTCTTGTCAAATGTAATTCGAGAAAGCGCAGGCCTTCCCTGAGGTAAATCTAATTTAAGTTTGCTGTGTTTCATCTGTGATTGGTTGCCTTGGTTTTCTTCACAATTAGAAGAGAAAATATGTTAGTGCTCGGTTCTTAATGGCAAGCTGACCACGAAAAATCTGATTACTTTCCTCTCTTATTTTGGTCTGGTTCATAGGCTGTGACCTGGTCATTGTTATTAACTCAATCCAGAGTGGTCTTTAAATTCCTTTCTTTTTGTTTTCCTAGCAAAATGTCTATTCAAATCAAAGTTAATTTTTATGCAGTTTATTCCCTTATTTATCATCATAAATAGTTTCTATTTTCAGATCACACTCAGAATAAATTACACAATATGCAAATGAAATGGTGGTTCTTTCAAAGTTTAAGCTGTATTTAAATTTATCCTGTTTTTATGTTCTTTCTTGGAGGCACAGAAGTTAATGCCCATTATTCTAAAATCTTGTGTTTTTAAAGATTGCGTTTATATCGAAAGTCGCCGGCCGAACACGCCCTATTTCATCTGCAGCATTCAAGACTTCAAACTGGTAAGGAACATTTTCACATCTCCTCCTTCCCTGCCCCAGTCTCCAGAGGGGGGAATATTTCTTAGCCTGGATCCCTTCTGTAGCTCCTCCTGAGTGAATCTTTCCCCTCTGAAACAGGAGCTGGTTTTTATTAAAGCCCAGCTCTGTCCTTGGTGCAGCCTCAGTTCACCGGGGGAGTTCAGTTTGTGATCCCTGTCGTGTTGAGCTGAGCAGAAACGTGAACTTTGAGTTGAGTGTTGTCAGGAAATTGTGGCTCAGGGAGTTAAATTTTTCCTGGGAAGTGAAATTTGCCTTCTCCAGCTCAGCTCTGGGATGAGGGCTGGCTTGTGGCAGCTTCTGCATCTCAGCTGACCGTGGGCTGAAGGGACACCAGACCAAGGTGGCCAGTTTAATTGAGAAAGATAGAAAATAACCCTTAACAACCTGTTAGCACTTCATTCTTTAACAGGGAAAAGTGCAGGGCCTGAGCAAGAGCAAAGCAGAGCTGTGTTTGCCCCTGTCTGGCTCCGCACTCTTCCCCCACTGCTGCTGCTGCTGGGTCACAGGGGGGCACAGGGGCTCCTTCAGCAGAGTTCTGTGAGCAGGAGCTTTGGGAACTTCTGGCAATCTGTTACTGCTGCTCATTATTGCTTTATTGAAGTCCTGAGCACATAATAAACTCTCCTTATCAATGTATTGTCCACAGACAGATCACCACAGGCTGCTGCTATCAGAATAATTCCTTCCCTTCCCTTCCCTTCCCTTCCCTTCCCTTCCCTTCCCTTCCCTTCCCTTCCCTTCCCTTCCCTTCCCTTCCCTTCCCTTCCCTTCCCTTCCCTTCCCTTCCCTTCCCTTCCCTTCCCTTCCCTTCCCTTCCCTTCCCTTCCCTTCCCTTCCCTTCCCTTCCCTTCCCTTCCCTTCCCTTCCCTTCCCTTCCCTTCCCTTCCCTTCCCTTCCCTTCCCTTCCCTTCCCTTCCCTTCCCTTCCCTTCCCTTCCCTTCCCTTCCCTTCCCTTCCCTTCCCTTCCCTTCCCTTCCCTTCCCTTCCCTTCCCTTCCCTTCCCTTCCCTTCCCTTCCCTTCCCTTCCCTTCCCTTCCCTTCCCTTCCCTTCCCTTCCCTTCCCTTCCCTTCCCTTCCCTTCCCTTCCCTTCCCTTCCCTTCCCTTCCCTTCCCTTCCCTTCCCTTCCCTTCCCTTCCCTTCCCTTCCCTTCCCTTCCCTTCCCTTCCCTTCCCTTCCCTTCCCTTCCCTTCCCTTCCCCTCCTCCCTTCCTTCCTTTCCTTCCCTCCCTTCCCCAGTTATTCTGTGAGCTCCAGGGGACTATGGAGATTTGGCATGAGAGCTGCTGGCAATTTTGCATAATTTCTGACATGGAAACACTGTCTCTGTTCTATGTTTCCTTTTGCCTGCTCAGAGTTCTCAAATTTCTCTGTTAATTTAATTTTTCTTACTGACATAATGCATAAAAGGAACTTGTATAAATGACAAAACCAAAAACCGCCTGATGCTGATTATACCAGCAAAAAATAAATCCCCAGTGTGTGTGTGGCTGTTGATTTTCCTGTTGGGGGAAAGGGAGGATGAGCAGTGGAAAGGACACTTGGTTTCTCTTCTAGTGTGAGATACCAACAGGAAAGCAGCCTTGTTTTGCCTTCAGCTAAATATGTCAAGTGAAGCAGCAAAGTTAAAGTCAACAGCTTTGAAATGTCGCCTACTAATTAAATACATTAGCATGTTGGTTGTCACAAAATAAAAGTTTTTGGCTGAGTGTGTGAGCCTTACCTTATGCTTCCCCTGGTTCTAGGTGCACTCTGGGTACAGGAATTGATGAGGGTGTTTTATGGATAAAAACAGGAACATAAACTGATAGTTTCAAACAGAGGAGAGGGTGTTAAACGTGCCACAGGCGATGCTGTGATGCACTCGAGCATCGTCCTGCAGGTGAGAGGTGCTGGGGGCTGTTCTGGGCTGGGACTAAAATACAGAGTTTAGATCTTCAAATGAACTGGGGCTTCATTTGCTGTTTCCAGTAAGATCTGAAATCACAGTGGGGTGATTTTGTGTTTGTTGCTGAGCTAGGGACTGGTTGTGAGAAGTCTGGCAGTTTGTCTGGTTTGGCATTGCGGATCTCTGGCAGCCTGAGGAGTGCCAGTGCTGCAGCAGCAGGTGTTAAATATCATTTCAGAGCAGCTTCATGGCTCAGCCTGGTGACTTGGAGAAAGCAGCACTTGTGGTGCTTCACAGCGCTCCTGGCAGGTGAAGAGCTGTTCTGTGATGCATCACTTCATCCTTCCATCACTTCATCCTTCCATCACAGCTTTCTCCTGACATTAGGATGCATCAGTCCTATTAAAAATGATATGAGAGGAGCAGCTCTTTTCCTTTCCTGGAGAGCAGTTGCATGTCCTCCTCATGGGGGAGCTTTGCTGGCTGCTGGTTTTCCTGGGAAATGTCTCTGTGCCATCCTGCCCTGGCTGCTGTGTGGCCCCAGGTGAGGCAGAGCTTGGTCCTTTCCCCTGGGCTGTGCTTGCTGTGTTGGGATGAGCACCAGAGGTGGTTCCCAAGCTCCAAGGGCAGCTGCAGGAGCTCTCTGGGTTTGTTTTCTCAGTCAAAGAAAGCAAATGATGCCTTAAGGGAGGCCACGTGAGGAGCTGTTAAATTATTTGATCAATCTAGTTTAACTGTGTTGAAAACAGCTGTGGATAACGTTTTATCCTCTCGTTTTTACCATTTTTGTGGTCCCAGATCCCTCCAAGATTTCAGAGACACATGGAAATACCTTAGTGGAACTGAGAAGTGAAATATGATTGATGCCTTAGGGGCACTTGAGTTGTGTCCTTTGTGCTCTGCCACTGCTCCAGAACTTCCTGCAGGATCAGTAACATCCCCAAATCACTTCCACAAGGTGTCCATGGTCTCAGGGGCTTTGGGGAAGGAGCTGAAGGGCAGCAGCACTGAGGGTGTGACAGGAGAGCTGCTCTGCCATGTGGCTTGAGAAATGCACTGAGTGATGCTGCAGCTGGAAGAGCACTTGGGAGAAGCTGGATTTGGGAGCAGTGTGAGGCTCCCAGAGCCTGCTGGGGTAAGCCCTGAGTGCTGGAGGGGAGCAGCAGCTCTGGGGGGACAGAGCTGGGACATGTCCATGGGCAGTGGTGCCTGTGCATCCTGTCCTGCTCAGAGAAGGGACAGGGAAGGTGAGTGGTGCCTGTGCATCCTGTCCTGCTCAGGGAACAGGGAAGGTGAGTGGTGCCTGTGCATCCTGTCCTGCTCAGGGAACAGGGAAGGTGAGTGGTGCCTGTGCATCCTGTCCTGCTCAGGGGACAGGGAAGGTGTGTGGTGCTGGGAATATCCATGGGCAGTGGTGCCTGTGCATCCTGTCCTGCTCAGAGAGGGGACAGGGAAGGTGAGTGGTGCCTGTGCATCCTGTCCTGCTCAGAGAGGGGACAGGGAAGGTGAGTGGTGCTGGGAGGGAGCAGCAGGTTCCCTGCCCTGGAAGGTTCAGCTGCCTCCCCTGGCTTTGTGCCACGTCTGGCTTTGCTCCTCTGGAAAAGCAGGATGCCCTTGGGTCACTGTTCCTCCCCAGAGCAGCTCTGTTGGGAAGGGAGGAATCAAAGATGTAAAAAACAGAACAATGTTCCAATAACTCTCACGCTGTTTTATTGGTTGTGATGGTTTGGGTTTTGTTTGGAATTTTGCAGAACTCTGAGGAGTTCTCTGGGAATCCTGGTTTATTTTTGCCCTCCATCACTGCAGTGTTTGAGTGTTGGCTGTTAAAAGTGCAGCTGCTTTTTCTTCTCCTCATGGAGAAGGATGGGTGGCAGGTCAGGTGAGAAGGTGTGATATCCATAAATGCTTTTCTTTGTTTGCTTCACCAGTTTGAATTATTTAACTTAAAACATTTTAAAAGTGAAATTGCTGTTGTCTCTCAGAAGAGTATGAGATAGTTGTCTGTTTTTAAAAAAGGCACTGGATGATTTTTTGTCTTACTGATTGGGTTATTTTGTGATCTCTGTGTCTCAGAACATTTTATTAATCTCTTTTTGGTGCTAATTCATTTTCTTTGGATTAATGCTATCCTCTTTCAGGATTCAAGACCAGATTATTCTTAAGGACTTTGATTAGGAACAAACTGTGGTGAAGCAATGATTAAATCTGAGTTTGCTCTATTGCCTTACATGTTTTTATTGGTTATCAGCTCCTTCTCCTTCGTTGCTGATACTCAATATTTGCTCTCTGTCCTGAGCCAGCGCTTGGGTTCAAGTGGTCTCCTGGAAATCTGGATTATGCAAGGTCATGATTGGCTTTAAAGCAACTTTTCTAACCTTGTTTTTCCCTTGGGGGGCACCTCTTTCCCCAGTTTAACCCTGTGCTGTCCTGCTTGCAATCTCAGTTACTTTGAAAAGGAAACAGCAGAATATGGGAGGGAAGCTGGGAGTGGAGAAAGCCTGGAAAGGGGCAGAGCAGTTTGGCTTTAATGCTTTCCTGGCATTGCCTTTGAACAGCTTTAAGGAGGAAAGTGGTGTTTCACAGAATGGTAAAAGTGGGATCATTAACATGGGATTCAGGCTTTGCTTACTGTGGCTTTTTTTGTTCCAGAACAATCTTACAGCTTGGGGTTTAAATTACACAGGCAAGTCAATAAAATGGAAGCAGTTAATGCTTCGGTGCATTAAAAAAACATAAGTTTCTCTGATTATTTTTTTTCTGTGAGAAAACGTTGAGGTTGTTTACATCAGGAATTGTCTCCTGGATGTCAATCTGCTGCTTTTCCCTTCATTCTGCAATAGCACCGGTGCATTTTTAACAATGCAGTTGTTCCCACAGCAGCCTGCTGCTGTCAGAAATCCACATTTCCTATTCATCAGGAAGTTAGGGAAGCATACTTCTCGTTCATTTTAATTTGGCACGAGTCAAACATTTTAAAAATCTACAGGCTTGACGAAGTATTCCTTAAATACTCTTTGGTGCTACAAATACCTTGATCAAAGCCCAGGCAGCAGAGCAGGGCTGACTGAGCCATGTTTGAGTTGGCAGAGGAGGGGAAGTGAACTGGGAATTGTCTGCAGCTCTGAAAAGAGGAGCTGGGAATCAAATGTTGCTTCACCCCCCCCCAGTGTTAATTTTTCCTGAATTGATCCAATCTTCACTCATTTCATGTCCTTCAGCCTGGCTGCAGTTGCTTATCCTGTTATTGTGGGCTCTGAGCTGCAGCCTGAGCTCTGCTAAGAATGAATCAAACCTGGCCAAAATCACTTTGATCTCCTGAGTTTCTGGCACGAGAACGGTGTCTGGAATTTGGGGAGGAAATGGCCAAGGGTCTGCTCAGCCAGTCCTGTTTGTCATTCACACCCCAGCACTTTCTGCTGCTTCCTTCCACCCACCACCCCACTGCCCCCCAAAAGGAAACAAGTTCTTTTTTCTAAAATTCTCTTTTAATTGAAGAGTGCTGTGTTTTGAAAATGGAAATTCTCACTGAATTTCAGACCAGGCCATTTGAAGAAAGAGATTTGTATTTTCTTCAGGCTGAGGGTATGGCTTCAGAGCTAAAGGGTTTTTTTATTAAATAGAAATATTTAATGTGTTTCTTTTGTAGTTTACATTGATTGTAATACAAAGAATTATAAACAGTGAAATTTCCTTTTATCTCTTTGTTTGTGGTTAACAAGTCCTAAAATTCTGTCCATTATCTTAATTAAAATGTTGATTGTGATTACTTCTGGCTGATGAAAACACACAATTAAAACTTAGCTGGGTGACTCGTGTGAGGAAAAAGTCAATAAATGTGCAGAAATTCAGTTCCTGTGTGCACCCAGTGGGTTAAGGGACATTTTATAACCCCCCACCCCTAGGTGTATAAATTAAATCTGCTTTAGGGAGAGCTCTGACACCCTGTATGGGAAATCCAGCAGGAATATCCTTGTGAATCCATCAGAACCTCTGCACAGAGCTCAGCCAGGGGAATTTTGTCCCAAGCTCTTGGGGTGTCCCTGGTGGAGCTGCCTCCTCAAAAGTGGTTGTGAGAAAAAATAAAACCCCTCAGTGTTGGTTAGAGGATTGTTTTATCCCAATGAAAGTGTCTTCCTCACCTTAAATAGCCAGCTGTTGGCTTTAAATATATGATGCAACAGCGGTAATTACATTTCAGATAGGAATATATTAATTATGTAGTGCCTCTAAACCCATGCGTATCCAGTTTTGATTAAGGCTCAATTTAAATATCAAAAGTAGTGCAGAGCCATGTCTGTGGGAAAGGGCTTTATGTGCCTGCAGAGATCACACGTGGGGGAAGCTGAGTGAGCTGAGTGTTTGGGGAGGAGGTGTCTGGGGTCCTGAGCTGCTGCCAGGGTGGGTTGGGAAACGCTCCTGGAGCCTGGCCCGGGAGTTGGGATGGATCTGCTGGAGCCCAGGCAGCTCCAGCTCAGCTCTGGGGCTCTGATCCGAGCAGCTGATCCGCATTTTCCTCTGGGACAGCAGGAGTGAAGGGAGAGCAAAGCAGAGCAGGTGAGGATGAGGAGGGTGAGGAGCTGCTGAGCTGCCCCTTCACACACCCAGAGCTGCAGAACTGCCCTCTCTCTCCTTCCCTGCTGCGGGTTTCCAGTGGGATAAACGAGTCCAAATTGGCTTTTGAAGGTTTTCCTGTGCTCCAGAGGGACCCCGAGCCCGAGCAGCAGATGGATTTCAGCAGTGTTTGTGCTTTCTCATATCCTGCCTTAATTTGATGTCACATTTAAAATGCTAATGGCCACACTCCGAATCGGAGCATCAGAGGGAAACTTTACACCAGAAAAACGCTGAATTTGCCATACAAAAGGAAATGTTATTAATTGTGATGCAGTTGCCCTTTGTGCCTGTGTGTTTACTTGATTGAAGCATCTTGACTGTGGAGCTTTCTCCTTGAAGCCTGATTTGAATGGAGTATACAGCTGGATTGCCCCAGGGCCTTGTAACAATTTATAGTCTGGATGGAAAGGCAGAAGTGCATAAAAAGACAGTTGTGAAATGCTGCTAGTGCCCTGTAATAGAAAATCTGTGGATGATGACCTTGGCTGCGTGGGCCTCCGGGATCGCTTTGCTGTGATCCAGAGGATTATAAAATGGAAAGTATTGCATCTCACCTGGAATAAAGGAGGGGAAAAATCAAAAGAAACCTGTTTTTCTAAATTATGCAGTTCATGCTTCCTCTCCTTTGCATTCCTCCTGCATCTGGCCCTGCATTTTAGCAAACATGTTAAATTTACATCTGTTATTCCCTGCACTGTTACAGGAGCTGGGGTTTGTGCATGCAAATATCTGGGTGAGGTTTCTGTAGCCACAAGCATTTATGTATTTAAAAGCCTCATTCTGTTTGCAGATGAATTGATGTTCTGTTCCTGAACTGCAGCTGAATTAATTTGTGGCAAATTTTTCCTGGCCAGTTCCGAGGCAGCGTGACCTTTCCTTTTTTGTGTGGAAAAAATGCTGATTAATACAGATTTTTATTTTTTTTCCTGCTTCTCCAGATTCATCTCTCCTTCTACAGCCAAGAAAAGGCAAAAAGCATTTTTCTTCTTCCTCCAAATCGCTGCTAAACCTTTTCAAAGCAAGGTTGGACAGAGCTTGGAGGAAGCTGGAGCAGTGGCAGGGGTGGAGCTGGATGGGCTGGAAGGTCCTTCCCAGGCAAGGGAATTGTGGCTCTGGAATTGTGGCTCTGGAATTGTGGCTCTGGAATTGTGGCTCTGGAATTGTGGCTCTGCCTCAGCTCAGTTTGCCATTAAGGGACAGAGCAGCCTTCTAATGAGAGCCAGATGAATGAGACGTTTGAAGGAGCACTGAATTATTTAAAATAAAAAATTTAGCCTGCAAATGAGATTGGCTTTTATGTGTAATGTGCAGCAGATTGGAGTGCTGCTGTGGCTGCTGTGGCTGCAGTGTGGGGTGGGCAGTGGCAGGAGTGATGGACAATCAGAGGTGACACTTTAAGGATGGCGTGGCAGGGGCTGCACCGTGATTAAATCCACTGATGCTGTCACTGAGCCGTGAGGCTGCAGATAACATTCTCTCCCGTGCTGAAAACAAGAATCAATACAAACTCCTTGACAGGGGCTAAATTATTAAATAGAGCCTTCCTTACAATGTTTCATTATCTGGGATTTACCTCAGCTGGTGATTTGTCAGCGCAGGGAGATTTGCTGGGTGTTTTGTATTAAAATAATTCCAGATGCATATGAATCCATTTTGATAATTCCTCTCCTTTTTACAATGCTTCTCTGTGTATTTTTTTTTTTTTTCCCTGGTTGCTATTACCCAGATGCCACTTTGAATTCTCACACAGATCCTAAGCTGTGCTGCACAGTGAGGTTTGGGCTTGTCACATCTGTGTAAAAATAAATTCTTTTTGTATGGCAGACTGTTCTCTAAGTGCTGCTTTCAGGCTGTTAAATTAGCAGGGGATTTGCAGTGTCTCTCAGGTGAGGCTCAGAATTGAGGGAAGAGCCATGAGGCTGCTCTGTGGATTTATGGGTACTGGAGTTTCACTGGACTCGGCTGAAATATAGAGCAACATTCTTTTTATTTTGTTGTACATCTTCTAAAGGGAGGCAGGAGCAGGAACCATCCATTCTCAGACAGCTAAACCAGCATGTTTTGCATTCCCAAGGTGCTCAGGGCTGTGTGGAGATGCTGTGTTCAGACCTGGCTGAGATCTATAATTTCATCAGTGCCATAATTTTGTCAATTAAGCAATGTTTAACATTTTAATGGGATTTTGGGGTTGTTTTTCTGAGTAGCCTTGATAGTGTAATGCCCCAATGCAACTGAATTAATTCCTGCAGAGCTGCAATGTTATGTCACAATTACATCATGGTCTTTTGGAGAGGCAGAGTGCTCATATTTGGAGGTTTAAAGCAGATGGCAGCATTGTTCAGAGTGAGGATTAAACAGCTGGAAGTTAAAGCTATATGTGTGTTTTTTAGGGCTGGAATCCAGCTCTGCCTCCATTCCTTCCATATGGCCTGGATCTTATTGCAATCCAGACCTTACAACGTAGGGGCTACATAAAAAAACCCCAAACAAACATATAAAACACCAAAACAAAGAAAAAACACCCCAAACCTGCAGAATAATCCACACAGGGTTTGTTTTGTTGGTTTTTTTTTTTTCCTTTTAAATGTGATTGCCCTATTTGTTTTTGCACCACTTGGCATCCAGCAGTTGGAATTTTCATGGCTGGTTTGTTGGCACAGGGGCATTGGAGGCTGTGGGGGATTATTCCCCCCCAGAAAAGGCTCCTGGGCTGTTTCCCTGGGCTGATATTTATGATTTTGTTAAGCCCTTTGTCATGGCAGCAGGGTCTTCACCACCTTAACTTTTTATTTTACCTTTCTCCTGCCTTGTTTCCTCCCCCTTTACCCGAAGTCAACCTGTTTCCTACACCTGTGCTGAGATAATTGAGTGCTAAATAAATCATTGTGTGCCAGCTGGAAAATATGGAGAAAAAAAATGTTATCTCTAGCTTTTAGAGAAAAAAAAAGTACCAAATTGTACATTAGCTGGGTTTTATGTAGCAAGAGAAAATGGAGTTAGAATAAATTTAGCCGTGTCCTCTGGTGTTGAATAGTGAGAGCATCTGTCATGTTTAATAATGCTTCTGACCTTTAGGATTATTGAAGTCGAAATTTTCTCTCTGGTCATTTGGGGCTACTTGAGCACTGTCAGATTTCTTGTGTCTCTGCTCAGCCTCCAAAGACACGTTGTTACGCTTTGTGAGCTGCTGAGGATAATTCATTAAAGAAATTTGTTTTCCTGCTTTCCGAAGGGTTTCCTTGAGGAAAGGGAAATATCGCTGCGGCCACTGAATGCCAGCGTGTGTCCTGTCCCTCAGGGATGTGCTTGGAATTGCTCTTGAAGGTGGGGGTGATGCTTTTCATGCTCTTGTGGCAGGCTCTGGGGTGTGGGACCCCCTAAACCTCAGTTCAGGATCAGAATCAGTGTGACCTGAGCAGAGCCAGGTGAAGATTCACTGTGGGGGGAGCCTGGGCTTTGGCACCTCTGTGCCAGGAGGGGTTCATTTGTGTGAGATTATAAAATACTGGGAAAGGTCTCCAGGAGGCTGAGAGGGACAGAGGAGCTGGTACAGGAGGGAGAAAGTGTGTGGATGCTCTCTGAACACCTGCTCTGTGCCTGAGTGGCAGGAAAAGCAAAATCTCCTTTTTTCATTACCTGTTCTGTGCCTGAGTGGCAGGAAAAACAAAATCTCCTTTTTTTGGATACCTGTTCTGTGCCTGAGTGGCAGGAAAGGGAAAATCTCCTTTTTTTGGATACCTGTTCTGTGCCTGAGTGGCAGGAAAAACAAAATCTCCTTTTTTTGGATACCTGTTCTGTGCCTGAGTGGCAGGAAAGGGAAAATCTCCTTTTTTCATTACCTGTTCTGTGCCTGAGTGTCAGGAAAGGGAAAGTCTCCTTTTTTTGGATACCTGTTCTGTGCCTGAGTGGCAGGAAAGGGAAAGTCTCCTTTTTTTGGATACCTGTTCTGTGCCTGAGTGTCAGGAAAGGGAAAATCTCCTTTTTTGGATACCTGTTCTGTGCCTGAGTGTCAGGAAAAACAAAATCTCCTTTTTTTGGATACCTGTTCTTTGCCTGAGTGTCAGGAAAGGGAAAATCTCCTTTTTTTGGATACCTGTTCTGTGCCTGAGTGGCAGGAAAGGGAAAATCTCTGTTTTTCAATATCTGTTCTGTGCCTGAGTGGCAGGAAAAGCAAAATCTCCTTTTTTTGGATACCTGTTCTTTGCCTGAGTGGCAAGAAAGGGAAAATCTCCTTTTTTCAATACCTGTTCTGTGCCTGAGTGTCAGGAAAGGGAAAATCTCTGTTTTTCAATACCTGTTCTGTGCCTGAGTGGCAGGAAAGGCAGAAAATCTCCCTTTTATTCAGCAGGGACTGATGGAGCCTCAGGAAAACGCTTCAAGTCAGCTCCACCTTGTGCCTGTCTGACAGAGCCTCAGATGCTCTCAGGCTGGGTTTTGTCCCCTGCAGGACCTGGTGTCACCTCCCTGGCCAGCACTCGCAGCCAGGGATGTGATGGATCTGCATTTTTGACACTGCACTCACTGAACACTAATCCATGGAGAATTTGGAGTTGTAATTTTGATGAAAGTGATTGATTTTTAAAGCAGTGTCAGTTCGTTTTGGGCCATTAGAGGGTATTTGAAAGGAAAAGAACTCTTTAATTAAATTAGTAGCGCGTAAGCATCCTGCTCTGCTTTCTAAGCAGAACTTCTGGGGGATTTTCAATCATATTCCCTTCACTTGTTTGTTGGCACATTTTAAGGTTAAAAGTGATGCAAAATTATTAAAACCTACAAACTCGTGCTGAGCAACTCTTAAACTTCAAATCAAGTTTTTCTTTTGGGAAAACACCCAAGTTACGTTGTTGTGTAAAGCAATTCTTGTCCATCCCCCTGGATGTGATATTAATATACCCCATGGAAGGAATGCTGTGTAAACAACAAAGTGCTTCCCTTTTATTTGTAAAACATCATTTTTAGACTACAAACACATCTAAAAGGTTCAGTTTATAGAGAGAATCAAATAAGTAAGATAAAAGAATATATATGTTTCACTGCTGTGGAATAGAAAGACATAATTTATGCTCTGTGTCTCCCGTCGTTGCGATTAGTGACCTGAGGCTGTTGAACTTCCTCTTTATGGATTGGGAAAATGCTGTGACAGTTTTCAAGGGAATTGCTCTCTTTGAGTTTAAAGAGATGAAAATGGGTCTGCTAACAAGGACCAGCTTCAGCGTGTGCTTTCATATTCCTCGTGTTTTAAAAATAAAAAAAAGGCAGAGGAAGAAAAGGCAATTGGGTGCTTTGATATGTGTGAACCACAGGACCCTGCGAGGCAGAAGCTGCAGAATGTGGAATATCACACAGGGCTGCAGGGAATCTGCAGGAAGGTGTTCCCTGGGATGCTTTTTGCAGTGTCTGTGCCTGAGGAGGTTGGCAAAGGTGTTTTCCAAGAGGGGAGCTGCCATTTGGTGCCAGATTTCCTGTTCTGAGGTGTTGTGGTGCTTCCCCTGTTGGTGTTCCCCAGAGCCAGGAGCTCCCTGTCCCTGGGCTGGGCTCTTGGTCCAGGGTGATGCTCACCAGCCTGGATTTGGAGCTCCCCTCCCTCAGCTGGGGTAAGTTTGTGAGGAAACACCTGAAAGCTTCATCCTGATTTCAGCTGTGGCTTCGTGGGCTTTGCTGCACCCTCAGAAGTCACTACTGAACTCAAAGTTTGAAAACTTCACGCTCTGAAGTGCAAAATTCCATTAACTGTGGTGAAATATCCTCACAAATCTCTGATCTGGAGGTGATTAAACCGAGGGGCTGTTTGTTACTAAAGACATTGGGCCAGGAAAACAAACAGCTGGGAGCACATCTGGAGCATGGCTGCGTTTGAAACAGGCACAGTAAATATTGAAATTTGAGCTAATACTGCGTTATATTACAGATTAATTTATCTTGTGCTCGTTGGGAAGCACTTGTAGGACGAGTGCTGCAGTTTACACCAGTTCAAGTGCCGGGAAATGCCTTTGGATTTGTCAGTGTTGCTTGTGCCAGTGCATGAATATTTTATTTCACTTTTCCAAGGTAGGGAACGCTCAGGGAGCTCCAGGCCTTTCTGTTCCCAGGGAGATGGCACAGCCAGAGCTGCAGACAGTGCACAGGCAGAGAAACACAGGCTTAGCAGCTGATCTGAACAGGCTTCACCCCTTAACTTGTGTGTCACAGGCAGGCAGAGCTCCTCATTCATCATCTCTAACACTTCCATTTCCCAAGGACAGGCTCCTGCTCAGCAGTTTGAAGAACCAAGTTCATGGAAATGTTAAAACCGACTTCAAGTTGTTGGTTGAAATTCAAGTTAAAACTTCAATTCTGAGAAGATTGTCTTTGGTGAAAGGAAGCTGATGGAAATCATGAGCACTCTCTGAACTGGTCAAGCTGAGTTTTATACAAATTCCCTGAATAACTTTTAGTCATTTTTCTGTTTTGTGAGGTTCCCTGCGTTTGTGGTGATGGTGGCACACAGAATGCTCCTGTGTGCAGTGAGAACTGGCTCTGGTGATTCCCTTGGGGTAAATCCTTGTGCCCAGGCCAGGGGAGAGGCATCATCCTCACTCCCATTGCAGGAGCATTCCTGAGTCAGAGCCTCGAATCTGGCACTGATGGGTTCCATCCAGTGCCTCCAGTAATAGAGGAAATTAATTTGAGTTGTGCACGAGGACTGAGTGCTTGCTGCTGCTTGGTCTCTGCTGCTGGACTGGGAGTGAATTAACACCTTGACTTCTTTAATAGAAGTTATTAGTGGCTTCATTTGTTGAAGTTGTAATGCTGTGGTGATTATATGGCCCAAGACAAATGATTAACTTTGGAATTGTGTGCTAGCTTGGCTGGCTGTGTTCACTGCAGTTCAAAGCAGAGTGCACATGGTGGCTGTGGGATGTGCTAGAGGTTTAAAAACCACATTTCTTTATTTCAGAACTGCTTTTCTTGTGGACCATCTCAGTTGTCTGTATGTTCACACTTCCAGCACCCAAGAAAAGCCCAAATGGGTTTTTTCTTTGTATCTCTCTCCCAGCCATTCCTTTGAGGTTTTTTCTCTTCTAGCAGGTAAATGCATCCTGTTTATTCTCAGTGTAGTCATTTCTGATTTTAGTGTTTTCAATATCTGTCTGTTTCCAGATGAATGGAGGGCATCTTTCCAGTCTTTCAGTTTAGATTAGATTGCAGCCTGTGGAGCTGGTTTGGGGTATGTTTATTTAGTACTGATTTACATATAAATACAAAGAAAAACTCCAAAGCCCAGTGTTGCTAATTTAGCTATTGATACCAGGGCAGCCAGCACCAATCTGTATTAGAAATTCCCTGTGTGGTGAGATACAGCCCTGTCTTCTGCAAATTGACATTTTTGAAGATTGCTGCTCTGGGTGTTGCCCATTAATTACTGGCAGGGTTTTTGCTGAGGCTGTGGCTGGCCCTGCTGTCAGCCCCCTGTGTGAATTCTGGGGGAAAAGCTGATTCTGCTCTGCTTTGAAGCATCAGCTGCTCAATAACACACGTTGGGGCAGTTTCTGAGAAGATGTAAACATTTCAGTCAGTGACCATTTGCTAAGGAAATTGCATCCTCTGGGGAGCTGCTCAAGGAAACGTTCACTTTCCAGGCATTTCTTTTCCAAACACACTTTGTTTCCTCGCAGGAACGGCTGTGGTGAAACAGCCAAGTCACAGGATCTGGCTGATCAGAGCATTTTCTTTTCTTTTCGGAATTTCCAGCCCCAGCCTATTGGCAAAGGCACTTTAATTTTTCCTGTTGCAGAATTCCCCTGCCCATGAGGTGATATTTTAGCAGGCAGTGACTGTTCAAACTCCGGGCTGGGTTTGCAGAGCAAACTGTCTCCTGATTGTTTTATCCTCCAGCTCTTGGTGTGTCTTTGTTCAAAGGTAAAGCCCTCAGTGAGATGGTAAAGAAAATGTGGCCTCTTGATATTTAAAAGGTGAGAAATCTATTTAAACTGTGTATGATGGCTTCGAATAGCCCCACTGCTGAGTGCTGCTTGTTTTAATAGAAGTGATAAATACTGTGGCTGGTGCTGCTCTGCAATTAGATCAGAGCTATGTGCTATAAATGACATTTAATGGCAAATGTCAGGCGGGGCCCGAATGGAATCTTCATTTCAGTGTTGCACTTCTTTGGCATAATGCTAAAAAAACCTTAATGGGATTTAATTACTGGAGCATCCATTCAATGATCAGTTAAATGCATTTGTGATCCCATTAGGTGGTGCTGGCTGCTGGTGCTGAGCAGGAGATGCTCGGGAGGGTCCCTGTCAGTTCTGGGTCAGCAGCTCCCCCCAAATCTGCCTCTGTGGAAAGGCAAAATCTGTGATCAGAGTGGGGCTGGGAGGGGCAGAAAACCTGAGCAGGGCTGCTGTGACCAAAAGCAGATTTTAATGAGAGCCATTAATGACTCATTAATGTGTGTCTCGTTTTGGGATATTTGTGCAGGAGCAGCAGAGATGTGGCTCCTCCACGGCCTCACCTGGGGTCTGGCAGTTTATAGAAATACATTTGTGAATTTATTGGGAAATAGGATTTCCCTGCCCAGCTGGGTGCAGTGGAATAGCCTTGAGCAGCAGCAGCAGCAGCACCTTCACCTGCACAATTACCTGGAATTCCACATAACGTGGAGATTGGGTGGGAAAATAAACCCAGGAAACCTGGATGGGAAAAAAGGAAATGGAGCAGAAAGAGACCACAAAGGGATTAAATGAGGTAGTAAGCAATGACCCATAACCTTCATGGAAGATCTTATCATAGTTTTATTTTAAGCCAGTCAGTTTTTAAGCATAACTGCTTTTTTTTTTTTAACAAGATGAAATTATCTTTTGTCGTTTAGGATCGCAGTGAAATTTTAAGGGTATTTTGAGCTTGAGTGTATTTCAGTTAAATGAAAACAGGTGACTCGCTGGTTCTCAGCACAGCGAGCAGCTTTGTTTCTGGGAAAGCTGGAAAGCTGATGGAATAAACAGTACAGTTTATTTTAAATACAGCCATCTCTCACAGTCATTACCTGACATGAATAATGTTCTTTTTCTCCTTTAAAACCCTGGATGAGGCTGTGTTCAAGGTGAGTGACACTGGAGAGAAGAAAGGGCTGTTGGGTGACACTTGTTCCATGTCAGCTTTTGTTAGAACATGCTGGGTTTGTGGAACTTTAGAGCTGCGGCTTGGCTGAGGCAAGGGAAGCTCCTGGGGAGGTGGAGATCCCTCTCAGAGCTGCTCATTGCATGTCCTGCTGGATCTGTGCCACGATTCCTGTCCCAGCAGAAGGAACCCGTGAGGTTCCTGGGACAGAAGGAACCCGTGAGGTTCCTGGGACAGAGAACCCGTGAGGTTCCTGGGACAGAGAACCCGTGAGGTTCCTGGGACAGAGGGAACCCGTGAGGTTCCTGGGACAGAGAACCCGTGAGGTTCCTGGGACAGAGAACCCGTGAGGTTCCTGGGACAGAAGGAACCCGTGAGGTTCCTGGGACAGAGGGAACCCGTGAGGTTCCTGGGACAGGGAACCCGTGAGGTTCCTGGGACAGAAGGAACCCGTGAGGTTCCTGGGACAGAGGGAACCCGTGAGGTTCCTGGAGCAGAGGGAACCCGTGAGGTTCCTGGAGCAGAGGGAACCCGTGAGGTTCCTGGGAGAGAAGGAACCCGTGAGGTTCCTGGACAGAGGGAACCCGTGAGGTTCCTGGGACAGGGAACCCGAGAGGTTCCTGGACAGGGAACCCGTGAGGTTCCTGGACAGAAGGAACCCGAGAGGTTCCTGGACAGGGAACCCGTGAGGTTCCTGGACAGAAGGAACCCGTGAGGTTCCTGGACAGAAGGAACCCGTGAGGTTCCTGGACAGAGAACCCGTGAGGTTCCTGGACAGAAGGAACCCGTGAGGTTCCTGGACAGAGAACCCGTGAGGTTCCTGGACAGAAGGAACCCGTGAGGTTCCTGGGACAGAAGGAACCCGTGAGGTTCCTGGAGAGAGGGAACCCGTGAGGTTCCTGGGACAGAAGGAACCCGTGAGGTTCCTGGGACAGGGAACCCGTGAGGTTCCTGGGCAGAAGGAACCCGTGAGGTCCCTGGGACAGAGGGAACCCGTGAGGTTCCTGGACAGAAGGAACCCGTGAGGTTCCTGGGACAGGGAACCCGTGAGGTTCCTGGGCAGAAGGAACCCGAGAGGTTCCTGTCCCAGCAGAAGGAACCCGTGAGGTTCCTGGGACAGAAGGAACCTGTGAGGTTCTTGGGACAGAAGGAACCCGTGAGGTTCCTGGGACAGAGGGAACCCGTGAGGTTCCTGGACAGAAGGAACCCGTGAGGTTCCTGGGCAGAAGGAACCCGTGAGGTTCCTGGGACAGAGGGAACCCGTGAGGTTCCTGGGACAGAAGGAACCCGTGAGGTTCCTGGGACAGAAGGAACCTGTGAGGTTCCTGGGGCAGAGGGAACCCGTGAGGTTCCTGGGACAGAGGGAACCCGTGAGGTTCCTGGACAGAAGGAACCCGTGAGGTTCCTGGGCAGAAGGAACCCGTGAGGTTCCTGGGACAGAGGGAACCCGTGAGGTTCCTGGGACAGAAGGAACCCGTGAGGTTCCTGGGACAGAAGGAACCCGTGAGGTTCCTGGGCAGAAGGAACCCGTGAGGTTCCTGGGACAGAGGGAACCCGTGAGGTTCCTGGGACAGGGAACCCGTGAGGTTCCTGGGACAGAGAACCCGTGAGGTTCCTGGAGCAGCTCTGCTGAGCCCAGGACCGTGCTGGGCCGTGTTTCTGAGCGAGGCTGGCAGCTCCAGTGCCAAACTGGGAGACAGCCCAGGGCACCTTGGTGGTGTTCCACAGCCTGCAGAGCTGCCCCACACGCACAGCCGGCCCTGCAGATGACATGCCCTGATGGAACATCGCTTTTGGCCGTGTTTTGTGGTTTCTGAAGGTGTGGACAGACTGTTGTTTGATACCAGCTGTGGGCCCAGCTGTGTTCATGGGGCTCTGGTGCCTTCCCCTGTCCTTCTGTGAGAAACGAGGCCACAAATGACCTGGTTGTGACGTTTGCTGCTGTTGGCAGACAGCGCTGCTTCAGATTTTGTAGAAAGTACAGCAGAGATGTGGAACGAACACTTGTGTGTGAACAAACCCCTGGTCTGTGAGCAGGAACGTGCATCCCTGGGCCAGCTGTGTCCCTGCAGGTGTGCAGAGCACCTGGGAGAGGCTGCAATTCCGGGCAAGGTGAGTGTGAGGAGTGTTTTACATCTCACAGTTACTCCTACGCCACGCTGAGTTAATTTCCAGCACGCCGATGTGACTCTGTGAATTCCAAAAGGAATTTTATTTGCGAATAAAAAGGACACATGAAAAATTCTTGCTGTAAACAGTCAGAAAATGTCAGGCGCGAGCCATTGTGAAAAAATCCGATATTGTTTTGTCAATAAATTATGCTCTGCCCTGCATAGATCACAGAAATGGGCCTTTACCCTGGAAACAGCAATATTTGATACCCCAGGCAGCTTATTCCCAGCTCAGCTCACACTTGAGTGAATCCGCTGATCGATTATCCGCGGCTTTCCCAAGGCTTCTCATTTCCTGCCTCCCATTACTGCGCTCGATCAGCCCCGCTTTGTGCCCTGCCTCGTGTGCCCAGATAAGCCATCGAGGCATGTTCCTATTAGAAAAGCCCTTGTAGATGCAGCAGTCATTAGATAACAGTAACAGGTTTAGAGGCTGCAGGCTTTGTGTTGGCTCAGGGTAAGAGGACAGCCCTGCTCCGGGCAGGGGCGCCCAGGATTAATCTGCATGTGGCCACATTATTGCTTTTATTTCACGTTTGTGTTTCTTGCTGAACGCTGACAATGCTGCTCTGTTTGCAAGGAGTAATTATGTGTTGCTATGCAGGCGTCTGAATTAAATAATCAAGCTGCAAAAATAACATTCATTTGTAGTAATAACCTCTGCATTTCCAGGCTGGGTTTGCTTGGCTTACAAACAGCTGATCAGTTTTCTTAATTAATTAGCAAACAGCCTACAAAAAGATACCCTGAGAACGTGAAATTACACGTGCTGGTGTGGAGAGGGAAGAGAAATAATCCCTGCTGTATCCCTTTAGCTCCTGATTTCCAGATAGCTTCATTTGTATCCCACCTCTGGTTGGTTTTTTTTTTCCTTTTTTCCCCCACAGTGAATCTGAGTGGTCTTTATTTCTCCTTTTCTCTCCTTTGACTATTAGTAAATGTCAGAATTGACTGAGAGTACAAACCAGTTGTGCAGCAGGAGAGGGGTTTCGTGGTGGGAAGGGAAGCTGTTGTGCTCCCTGTCCCTGTTCTGCTGTTTGTTTCTCTGGAATTGCTGCTATTCCCTGACTCCAGCGTGCCCATCTGTCATCTCCAGCACTTGGCTCATTGTTTCCAGAGCTGGTTGTGATTTAACTGCATCTAAATAGGGCGAGGAGTGCCGTGATGAAATCCCTGTGGGAGGATCTGCAGGACATCTGTGGCGCTTGGAGCAGCGTGGTTCCCCAGCGCCTGGGGAGGGAACCTGCGAGGTTCTGGGACAGAGAATCTGTGAGGTTCTGGGGCAGAGAACCTGAGAGGTTCTGGGGCAGAGAACCCGTGAGGTTCCTGGGACAGAGGGAACCCGTGAGGTTCCTGGGACAGAGGGAACCCGTGAGGTTCCGGGGCAGAGGGAACCCGTGAGGTTCCGGGGCAGAGGGAACCCGTGAGGTTCCTGGGACAGAGGGAACCCGTGAGGTTCCTGGGACAGAGGGAACCCGTGAGGTTCCGGGGCAGAGGGAACCCGTGAGGTTCCTGGGACAGAGGGAACCCGTGAGGTTCCTGGGACAGAAGGAACCCGTGAGGTTCCTGGGCAGAGGGAACCCGTGAGGTTCCTGGGACAGAGAACCCGTGAGGTTCCTGGGACAGGAGGAACCCGTGAGGTTCCTGGGGCAGAAGGAACCCGTGAGGTTCCTGGGACAGGGAACCCGTGAGGTTCCTGGGACAGCAGAAGGAACCCGTGAGGTTCCTGTCCCAGAAGGAACCCGTGAGGTTCCTGGGGCAGCAGAAGGAACCCGTGAGGTTCCTGGGACAGGAGGAACCCGAGAGGTTCCTGGGCAGAAGGAACCCGTGAGGTTCCTGGACAAGGAACCTGATCTGCTCTGGGCTGTGCAGTGACTCTGTCCTGCAGCATGGTCTGGGGAAAACAGCACCTTGGAATTGTCACAAGTGCTGTGGAAATCAAGACATTCCTGCTTTCCGATGAGAACTTGCAGCATTATTTATTTTTTCCCCTATAAGGCAGAGGCTTGACCAGATGCCTCTGAACTGAGATGCTTTAATCCATTTACAGATCCCATCTAATTCTTGTTCCATGTCCAAAACTGATTCATGCTGTTTAAAAGGAACAAAACCCAAAATGTCAGCGAGAACAAAATCCCCAAATGAGCACTTTGTGAGTGCTGCAGCAAAAGACAATATTTTCATTAAGGGGGAGAGTGTGGTTTTGTAGCACAGGGAATCATTTTGAGCTGACAGAAAGACACTTGAAATTTAGAGCTCTTGCCATGGCTGCAGTTTGTGCAAGCCTGGATTTGGCATGTGACTGTCTGCAGCTTTTCAGATGTAAAGGTGTAAAAAAGGAGGGGGGAGGGAAAAAAAGTCACACTTTAGGAGGTAGAGGACACTTCTTTTGTGTGCACATGGTTTAAAAATAAATAGTCTGCCACAGAAGTTGGCGCCTTGACACCTCTGAGTGTAGTCTGCTTTATAAATGACATACGTATTTAGGAAGTTGGCTGACAAAATAGCATGTCTAGGAATTTCTGTGCCATGAGGGATGTAAATGTGAAAAGGGAGACTCTGACAGACGTTTTGTATTTTTAGCAAGATTGAAGCTTCAGGTTAAACCCCACAAAATCATCTTGTGTTAGAGAACGGGCACAGAAAAGAGGCTGTCAGGGCGCAGCTGTTAAATGAATTGGATAAAAATGACCAGTGGTGGTAAAAAGAGGTATTTAGGAAGGAGATCAGCTCATCCCTCCCCTGCCCAAAAAAAACCCAAACCCAAAGAAACCCAAACCCACAACCCAACCAGCCCCAAGTGCATCATTGCCACAGGCTTTTCTGTGAACAGCTCCTTGCACATCTCATTGTAAATGATATTTTTGTTGCTGCTTGGCCTGTGTGTGGAGGCACGGAGCCATTCCATTGGCAGCATTCCATGATCCAAATGGGGACTGTCAGCAGCACGAGGCAGAATTGTTCTGATATTTACATTGGCCCCGTTTATCTTCTCATTTCTGAATCACTTAAAATGCCTCTGTGCTAGAATTTAGGTGTTAGTTAAAAGCCTGGGAAGTGGGTGCAGACCATGGGTTGTGTTCTGGTTTTATCACCTGTTTTGGTTATAACTCTTCATGTGTTTTCTCCATAGCTTTAAAAGACACATTTTAGTTTTCTGAGGTGAAAGAGAAGCCATTTCTGGGTGTAAGGGAAGCCCCTGCAATCTTTGCTGAGCCCTGTCAGTCCCACCCTGCTGGGCAATCCCATTTCTGAGTGCTGAGCTGATAAAACACTGCACAACACTGGAAGCACCTGGGTTCACCTCTGAATATTCCTGATGAGCTCTTGTGTAATCCCTGCTATTCCAGGTGTTTGAGTGGGGCTTCCAGGAGCTGTGGCAATCAGCAAAATCTTCTTCTTGCCTTGCCTGGAGGACCAAAAGGGTCTTTGGGAGGTGGGAGAGAGTGAGGTGCTCCCTTACAGCAGCAGGACTCACTTTGAAGCACTGATTTCTCCTCTGCAGTGTCAGAAATGCTGTTCTGTGCCACAATGAGGGGCAGTGAGCTGGGGTGGCACCGTGTCCCCCTCGGGCTGTGGCTCCCAGCTCTGCTTTTTGTGGGGTCCCCTCGGTGCTTGCCGATGTCAGGGATCCCCTGACAGAATCTGGGCCCTCCCAGAGCTCCTCCTGCAAACCTGTCCCCTCCTAGCAGGGTCTGCAAGGACATTCCTTCCCATTCCCTGCCTTCCTCCCCCTTTCCTTGGCTGTGGCTGCTTCTTCAGCCCTGGGATGATTTTTGGTGTGATGGGAACGTTCCCTGGCAGAGCACAGTGCAGATTTCCAGTCCTCCCCTGGTGCCATTTGCTGTTCCAAACCCCCATCCCCAAATCCCCCCTGGTTCTGCAGTCCTTGCTCAAGGTTCCATGTGCCTGTGCTCCTGCAGTTCTGTTATTTCAAGCACTCCAGAGGCACAGACCCTGAAAAATCAGAGTATTGATGCCTGTTGTAAACTGTGCCCATGTGTGTGGATGCGTTTTGTGCCAGGGTGAAGCTCTCTGAGCATCCTCTCCCAGTTTGTGGAACAAAAGAGTGGGGTTTTTGTCCTCTCAGCTGAGAAACACAAAGAGAAATTGCAGAGAAATGCTGGGTTGATGTTTCCCATAATAAATAAATAGAATTTTTGAACTCTTAGCGAGAGGGTAACAGATTATTTACTTGGACTTTTTTGTCTTCAGAATTCAGAGAGGCTGCTCATAAAAGCTGTGGTGCACAGAGCATTATTTCAGGAGAACAGACGAGTCTGCAACCCCAATTTTTGAACAGCAGGCAGCAGAAATCAGAGCCGCCTCTCACTCGTTGTCCTTTTGATTATTTTTTTTCCCCCATGCATTAGACAAGCTCGTTGGCTTTGATTGCAAATGTGTTGTTTAAAAAGGGCTGAGGCTCCTCCATCAGCCCGGGGATGCTCGGAGCGGCTCAGGCCCAGCTTTCCTGGCACAATGCTGCCACTGGCAGTGGTGTGCTGGTATTACACGGGCTCTGCTCAGGAAAGGCTTTTCCCAGCGAGGTTTGGATGTTGTTTATTCAGCAGAAGAGCTCCAACAGCACGGGAGAGGCAGCAGCCCGGTGACCCGCACTGAGCAGCGATCTCAGGCAGCTCCAGAGGAAAACAGGCTTTGCCTTGTGCCAAAAGAATGTTCCTTTCCTGCTTCCTTCCTCCCCCTTCTTCTTTTGGAGCAGCAGGGAGAACTGCAGAGATAAACTCAGCAGAGTCTGCACTGACTTGATCTAAAAATTCTCTTTAAAAGGTGTTTATGCATTGGGTTCCTTCTAAGGAACAAATTGGTGGCTGGAGCCTCAAGGAAGAAAAGAGCATTTGGGGAAGAGAGTTTTGTGTAAATTTTGCTGGGAGGTTGATGAGCAGTCAGAGCCTGTAATTATTGTGATTGAAGTGCAGTATCCTATTCTTTTGTGTAATGAAGAACGTCTATGATTACGTCTGGACCCATCTGTCCTTGGAGGGGGAAAAAATCTATTATCTCTTGGTTTCCAGTGCTGAGAATGGTTGCACTAAATGGTGCTACTGTGGGGGTTCTTTTTTGTGTGTTTGGCCATAAATACTTCTTATTTGTGGAAATTAGCAGACTGCATGATGCCAAAAATTGCAGTCCTTTTCTGATCCCTGCCTCTTTCCTCGGGTTAATTAACATGAGTGAGTTGATTGAGGTTTGCTGGTCAGATGCAGAGAGACACAACTGTGATGCAGGAGGTTCTCCTGCCTTTGTCTGGGCTGGAAATCAACCTGTCACCAGTGCAGGCTGGAGAAACACCTTCCTCCCTCTGGGTCTGCCCTCTCAGGCCTTTTTCCCCGTGGGGTTGTGGGGCTGTGGGCTGATTTCCCTGTCATTAACGCCCTGGGGTTGTTTTTCAGAGCAAGAGGGACCATCTGCTGATGAATGTGAAGTGGTACTACCGCCAGTCCGAGGTGCCTGACTCCGTGTACCAGCACCTGGTGCAGGACAGGCACAACGAGAACGGTGAGTGAGCTCTGCAGAGCCCTGCTGGGCCTTAATCCCAGCTCTGAGAGAGCCAGAACTGCCCCAATCCCAGCTCTGACAGAGCCAGAACTGCCCCAATCCCAGCTCTGAGAACCAGAACTGCCCCAATCCCAGCTCTGAGAGAGCCAGAACTGCCCCAATCCCAGCTCTGAGAGAGCCAGAACTGCCCCAATCCCAGCTCTGAGAGAGCCAGAACTGCCCCAATCCCAGCTCTGAGAGAGCCAGAACTGCCCCAATCCCAGCTCTGAGAGAGCCAGAACTGCCCCAATCCCAGCTCTGAGAGAGCCAGAACTGCCCCAATCCCAGCTCTGAGCCAGAACTGCCCCAATCCCAGCTCTGACAGAGCCAGAACTGCCCCAATCCCAGCTCTGAGAGCCAGAACTGCCCCAATCCCAGCTCTGAGAGAGCCAGAACTGCCCCAATCCCAGCTCTGAGAGAGCCAGAACTGCCCCAATCCCAGCTCTGAGAGAGCCAGAACTGCCCCAATCCCAGCTCTGAGAGAGCCAGAACTGCCCCAATCCCAGCTCTGAGAGAGCCAGAACTGCCCCAATCCCAGCTCTGAGAGAGCCAGAACTGCCCCAATCCCAGCTCTGAGAGCCAGAACTGCCCCAATCCCAGCTCTGAGAGAGCCAGAACTGCCCCAATCCCAGCTCTGACAGAACCAGAACTGTCCCAATCCCAGCTCTGACAGAACCAGAACTGCCCCAATCCCAGCTCTGAGCCAGAACTGCCCCAATCCCAGCTCTGACAGAACCAGAACTGCCCCAATCCCAGCTCTGACAGAACCAGAACTGCCCCAATCCCAGCTCTGAGCCAGAACTGCCCCAATCCCAGCTCTGACAGAACCAGAACTGCCCCAATCCCAGCTCTGACAGAGCCAGAACTGCCCCAATCCCAGCTCTGAGCCAGAACTGCCCCAATCCCAGCTCTGAGAGAGCCAGAACTGCCCCAATCCCAGCTCTGAGAGAGCCAGAACTGCCCCAATCCCAGCTCTGAGAGAGCCAGAACTGCCCCAATCCCAGCTCTGAGAGAGCCAGAACTGCCCCAATCCCAGCTCTGAGAGCCAGAACTGCCCCAATCCCAGCTCTGAGCCAGAACTGCCCCAATCCCAGCTCTGACAGAACCAGAACTGCCCCAATCCCAGCTCTGAGCCAGAACTGCCCCAATCCCAGCTCTGAGAGAGCCAGAACTGCCCCAATCCCAGCTCTGAGAGAGCCAGAACTGCCCCAATCCCAGCTCTGAGAGAGCCAGAACTGCCCCAATCCCAGCTCTGAGAGAGCCAGAACTGCCCCAATCCCAGCTCTGAGAGCCAGAACTGCCCCAATCCCAGCTCTGAGAGAGCCAGAACTGCCCCAATCCCAGCTCTGAGAGAGCCAGAACTGCCCCAATCCCAGCTCTGACAGAACCAGAACTGCCCCAATCCCAGCTCTGAGAGAGCCAGAACTGCCCCAATCCCAGCTCTGACAGAACCAGAACTGCCCCAATCCCAGCTCTGAGAGCCAGAACTGCCCCAATCCCAGCTCTGAGAGAGCCAGAACTGCCCCAATCCCAGCTCTGAGCCAGAACTGCCCCAATCCCAGCTCTGACAGAACCAGAACTGCCCCAATCCCAGCTCTGAGAGAGCCAGAACTGCCCCAATCCCAGCTCTGAGAGCCAGAACTGCCCCAATCCCAGCTCTGAGAGAACCAGAACTGCCCCAATCCCAGCTCTGAGAGAGCCAGAACTGCCCCAATCCCAGCTCTGAGAGAGCCAGAACTGCCCCAATCCCAGCTCTGAGCCAGAACTGCCCCAATCCCAGCTCTGAGAGAGCCAGAACTGCCCCAATCCCAGCTCTGAGAGAGCCAGAACTGCCCCAATCCCAGCTCTGACAGAACCAGAACTGCCCCAATCCCAGCTCTGAGAGCCAGAACTGCCCCAATCCCAGCTCTGAGAGAACCAGAACTGCCCCAATCCCAGCTCTGAGAACCAGAACTGCCCCAATCCCAGCTCTGAGCCAGAACTGCCCCAATCCCAGCTCTGAGAACCAGAACTGCCCCAATCCCAGCTCTGACAGAACCAGAACTGCCCCAATCCCAGCTCTGAGAGAGCCAGAACTGCCCCAATCCCAGCTCTGAGAGCCAGAACTGCCCCAATCCCAGCTCTGACAGAACCAGAACTGCCCCAATCCCAGCTCTGACAGAGCCAGAACTGCCCCAATCCCAGCTCTGAGAGCCAGAACTGCCCCAATCCCAGCTCTGAGAGAGAGCCAGAACTGCCCCAATCCCAGCTCTGACAGAATCAGAACTGCCCCAATCCCAGCTCTGACAGAACCAGAACTGCCCCAATCCCAGCTCTGACAGAACCAGAACTGCCCCAATCCCAGCTCTGAGAGAGCCAGAACTGCCCCAATCCCAGCTCTGAGCCAGAACTGCCCCAATCCCAGCTCTGAGCCAGAACTGCCCCAATCCCAGCTCTGACAGAACCAGAACTACCCCAATCCCAGCTCTGACAGAACCAGAACTGCCCCAATCCCAGCTCTGAGAGAGCCAGAACTGCCCCAATCCCAGCTCTGACAGAACCAGAACTGCCCCAATCCCAGCTCTGAGAGAGCCAGAACTGCCCCAATCCCAGCTCTGAGAGAGCCAGAACTGCCCCAATCCCAGCTCTGAGAGAGCCAGAACTGCCCCAATCCCAGCTCTGAGAGAACCAGAACTGCCCCAATCCCAGCTCTGAGAGCCAGAACTGCCCCAATCCCAGCTCTGACAGAACCAGAACTGCCCCAATCCCAGCTCTGAGAGCCAGAACTGCCCCAATCCCAGCTCTGAGAGCCAGAACTGCCCCAATCCCAGCTCTGACAGAGCCAGAACTGCCCCAATCCCAGCTCTGACAGAACCAGAACTGCCCCAATCCCAGCTCTGAGAGAGCCAGAACTGCCCCAATCCCAGCTCTGAGAGAGCCAGAACTGCCCCAATCCCAGCTCTGAGAGAGCCAGAACTGCCCCAATCCCAGCTCTGAGAGAGCCAGAACTGCCCCAATCCCAGCTCTGAGAGCCAGAACTGCCCCAATCCCAGCTCTGACAGAACCAGAACTGCCCCAATCCCAGCTCTGAGAGAGCCAGAACTGCCCCAATCCCAGCTCTGAGAGCCAGAACTGCCCCAATCCCAGCTCTGACAGAACCAGAACTGCTCTGCACAGGGTTATGGAACCAGGACATGGTGTTAGAAAAGGGCTGGTGGTTTCTTGCCTGCCTGGTGTCACTGGTGTGTGTCCTGTCTCTGTGATCAGGAGCATTCCAGGTGTGCTGGAAGTGCTGGGCTTCTGGCATTATTACTAATAATAATTAATTATTAGTTAAATTAATTCTGGTATTATTACTACAAATTAATAGCATGATCAACAATAACAACTATTATTATTATTGTCATCATCATAATTCATTTATGTATGTATTTATTTATTTATTAATAACAATTATTCTCTCCTTGAGAGAGGATAGAAAAGCAAAATAACCCTGGATCCTTGGCAGACCTCCTGGACATTGTACTGATAATGAGCTGAGCACCAAAGTATCTGCAGAAACTGGGGATCTCCTCTGGTTTTTGTGCCACAGAGTCATGAGAGCTGTGTGTTTTACAGCCATGCTTACACACATGAATATTCTCTGTGATTAATATTGCAGGGAGGGATGGAACTGAAGCACTTGGAGCTGAGTTTCCCCTTTTGTCTTTGCAAAACCAAGTGTGATCTTGGCTTTCATAGCAGCAGAAGAAACTTTAGTACATACCCCAGTGTCATTTATCTCCTGCCTCCAGGGAAGACATAACATTTGCTTCTGTTCCTACCAGGAAATTTCCTTGAGGCAACTGTTAAAAATTCTGAAGATACTCCAAGGTGAACCGTGATGATAAAAGTTGATGATTGAAATATGGAATGCAGCAACTTTCTGGTGCCTGACAGAACAAAGTTGAGCACACATTCCACTTTTAAAGGACATTCTTTGTGTGCTTTTAGCAAAAGCTCCACAAATAGAACATTTCTGTTACTAATTTATTTGAAACTTCTAACAATGAGATTACAGGCACAGTGTCAAAAAGTATTTTTGATAGCATGGCTGCTTTTTTGTGCAGCCTCCTGTGTGTGGAGAAGTATTTTTGTGTCTTCCTCAGAGGTATTAGAAAGAAGTCATGGAAGAAGTTGTCTTCCAGTTCTTTGTTAACACTCAGAATTTTCTGTGTTTGAACATGAATATCAATATTTACCTCAAAGCCAGAGCACTGCACAGTTCCCACTGTCAGGATTTTGTTGAAGGTTTGAGATGAAATATGCACAGGAGCCAATACCTTATCCTGGAAACCAGAACAGATGAATTCCCTTGGCTCCTTTCACCTGGGAGTGACTGCTCCCAGTGGTCCCCATGTGTCACCCAGTGCCCCTGAAAGCTTTTTCCCTTCAGAAGTCGTGGGAGGATTGATGGGTAGGAGTAGATGGGATGTTCTTCCACATTAATTCTCACTTGCCAGCCCTTCCTGAGCGCAGGAGGAGCGTGTTTGTGAGCTGTGAGCGTGCTCCTGGGGACATCCTGAGCTGTGAGCTGCCAGGGCTGCTGCAGTGGCACTGCTGTCCCAGCTGTGGCAGGGAGTGTCAAAAGCTCTTTGTGCTTTTCTCTCGGGCAGATTCGGGACGGGAGCTGGTGATCACAGACCCGGTGATCAAAAACCGCGAGCTCTTCATCTCCGACTACGTGGACACCTACCACGCTGCTGCCCTCAGGTCAGGACGGGCTGGGGACAGCCTGGGGGGTGGGGGACAGCCTGGGGAGAGCCTGGGGACTGCCTGGGGACAGCCTGAGCCTGGGGACAGCCTGGGGACAGCCTGGGGACAGCCTGGGGACAGCGTGGGGACAGCCTGGGGACTGCCTGGGGACAACCTGGGGACAGCCTGGGGGGTGGGGGACAGCCTGGGGACAGCCTGGGGACAGCCTGGGGACAGCCTGGGGACAGCCTGGGGACAGCCTGGGGACAACCTGAGCCTGGGGACAGCCTGGGGACAGCCTGGGGATGGCCAGGGCCTGGGGGACAGACTGGGGATGACCAGGGCCTGGGGGACAGCCTGGGGACAGCCTGGGGACAGCCTGGGGATGGCCAGGGCCTGGGGGACAGCCTGGGGACAACCTGAACCTGGGGACAGCCTGGGGATGGCCAGGGGCTGGGGGACAGACTGGGGGACAGCCTGGGGATGGCCAGGGGCTGGGGGACAGACTGGGGGACAGCCTGGGGATGGCCAGGGGCTGGGGACAGCCTGGGGACAGCGTGGGGACAGCGTGGGGACAGCCTGGGGACAGCCTGGGGATGGCCAGGGGCTGGGGGACAGCCTGGGGACAGCCTGGGGACAGCCTGGGGACAGCCTGGGGCTGGGGGACAGCCTGGGGACAGACTGGGGACAGCCTGAGCCTGGGGACAACCTGGGGACAGCCTGAGCCTGGGGACAGCCTGGGGACAACCTGGGGACAGCCTGGGGATGGCCAGGGGCTGGGGACAGCCTGGGGACAGCCTGGGGACAGCCTGGGGGTCAGAGGTGTCTGGGACTGGGACAGGGGTGTCAGGGGTCACTGTCAGCCAGCCCAGCTGTGTCCCCTCCCCTGCAGTGGTTCTGTGTTCTCTGCTCTGGTCCAGCAGGAGCTGCAGCCTCCTCTCCAGCCCAGTCTGTCAGTGGGGAGCAGCAGCTGCTGTTTCCCAGCCCAGCTCGGGTCACTGCCCTTCCCTCAGAGCCCCATTGCTGCAGCCCTGGCTCTCTGGGCAGGGCCCCAGTTAAATTCAAGCATTAAAGGATTTTCCTGAGTGCTTTGCAGGGTCCCAGCTCAGCCCAGGGCTGAGGAGAAGCTGCCTGCCCAAGGGAATGCCCAGGGGTGTGCCCTGCACCTGCCCTGGGGCTGCTGCCCTTCCACCCTCAGGCTTTTGGCTGGGGGAGACCCCTGACTTGAGATGTTCTCAGATCCCAAGAGCAGTTATTTGTCAGCTGATTTTCAGCATGCCAAACATGCATGGATATTGTCAGGATGCAAATTGAATAATCTCCCCGATAATGGTGCTCAGATGGTGTTCCACCACAGCCATCTGGAGACATTTTTTTGTTCAGAGTCACTTCACTGAAGCCACTTACTTCAAGACAAACTGGCTTCTGTTCTGCGGGAGGGAAGTCTTTGATTTACAAATTAAACCTTTCTTAGGAATTCAGAGCATTCCAGTGGTGTGCTAGAGCCCCTGGAATCCCACAGTGCCTCTGCTGAGTCGCCTTCCAGCTTGAAATGTCCTGATGGAAATTGCTCAAACACAGAAACTCAGCTCTGTGGCTGCAGTTTTCCCTGGGACTGTTCTAACTCCCCTGCTACATCCTTGCAGTTCTTTTTTTCCCTTTAAAGAAAAGATAGAAATGGAAAGATAAAAATGTGTGTGCTGAACAAACTGGAAAAATAACCTCTGAGTGTACGAGATGAGCAGAAGGATAATTGCACATGGTGTTCTTGCAGAGAACATGGGGGAGGCAGAATGTGTCGTGATGCATGAAAGGTTAACATGAAATTCTAATTTATTATAATATCAGATTATTTCTCTGCCCTCTGCAAACAAATGGCTCTGGACACACGATGAATTGATGACAAACCGGGGAATAAAACCAGTGATTGTAACTACCAATATTCTGCTCTAACCAATGGAAAAATTTAACTAGAGGGTAGCTGTGGATCTCTGTGGAAGTGTGCAATAAACATCACGTGCTTTTCACCTCTCTGGTAAATCTTCTGGTGAAATGCAGAACTCGTGGTCTGGAGTGCTGTAACAGGATGTGCTGCTGCCATGATGCTGGTAATGCAGCTTATCTGGAAAATGCTTATTAGCTGCCAGGTGAATTATTGAAAGGGAGCTAAACCTCTTTCCCCAGAATACTTTTAAAATGTGAATTTAATGTGAAATACCAAAACAAGCCCCCCTGCTCATTTTCTGTGTCTCTAAATGACAAAACTTGGGAAGCAGTGTCAGCCTCCAGGGAGAAAATCAGTGTTAGTGAGCAAGCCTGGCACTCAGTGTTTGTGTGTGGGGCCTCTCACAGACCTTTACAGCCTGGTCCTTTACAGCCTGGTCCTTTACAGCCTGCCAGGACCTGGGCTGTGCCAGGCCTGCTTTGGGTCTGCACGGGCTGGGAGCTGGGCAGGCACAGGGGCAGCTCTGCAGCCTCCACTCCCAGGGGTGATTCTGTCCCAGAACAGCCCTGGCTTTATCCACCCTCCTGCCTTTATCCACCCTCCTGACTTTATCCACCCTCCTGACTTTATCCACCCTCCTGGCTTTACCCACTCTCCTGGCTTTACCCACTCTCCTGGCTTTGCCCACCCTCCTGGCTTTTTCCAGCCTCCCTCCTGCAGCAGCTCTCCAGTGAGAGCTCCTGGTGCAGGGCAGGGCTCTCAGAGCTTTTTGGAAGTGCTTTACCCTGGAAGGATGAGGAAGGGGATGAGATTTCAGTGCCCTGGCCCAGGGATGCCTTTCCTGAGAGATGCAGGATTCTCCAGGGGCAGATTCATCCCTCCAGCTCTGCACTTCTGTGCCCAGGCTGCCCAGCAGGATCACTGCAGGAAAAAACAATGATTCCTGATTCCTCTCGCTGTGCTGGTGGCTACAGCACTTTTTATTCCATTTTAAACAGAGCTGGCAAACCTTGAGCAGTGAGCACGAAGCCCCTGAGCAGCCTAATTGTAACAGGGAGCACTGCTGAGGAGATAGCAGTGAGGAGAGGTGAGATCTCAGGGCCTGACAGTGTGAAAATGAGAAATTCCTGTGTTTGTGGCTCAGGGATGGTTAAAGGCCCAGCTCTGGCTGCCTGGCCCATTTCTCTGCCTGCTCCTGCTCTCATTCACTCAGGGGCAGCAAAACTGGGCTGTGGGACTGGCAGAGCTCGAGCAGCTGAGCAGCACCCAGAGCCCAAGAAACCCTCCAGGAAATGAGAAACAACTTCTTACAGCCAGTCTTAAGGATAATGACTTCATCAGCAAGCTCTGTTAGAAAAGTTATTAGCAATCTGGGGTAGAAGAAGCTAATAAATCCTCAGGTCTCTTTTCTTTCTCATTTTCTCTAATAAGTCTTTGTGTATTTTACTCTCTCACGTATGAAAATAAAAGGAAGAAACTTCTGTCTGCTTGGAATTTGGATTGCACACTTGCTGAAAGCACCACAGCTTTGCTTTTTGTTTGGAGCTTTTATTAAACTGAAGTTTTATTTAGCTTCCTAAATAGAAAGCTGACTTCAACAGTGTGGACAGTAGAATTTTGGAAGATGTAACAGTAACAGCTTTGCAAACTGACGAGTGTCAGGATTGCATTCTGAGCTGTTCTTTGTTGGGCTGGTTGCATTTGGGCTCCTCAGGACTGTGCTGGATGAAGGAGAATTAAGGAATGTTTGTGGAGCAGCATCTGAGCCACTGTAACTGCATTTCCTTCCCTTTCCACTGTGTGAAGAACCTGCATGGATTTGGTTAAAACAGCCTTGTATTTATGATGTTTTGGGCATTTATGAGAGCAGGGATGCCTGTGGCTTCTACCCAGATTGCAGTGGCACTTAATTAAAGCAGCTGTTTCTCAAGCTAGAATTCTAATGCTGTTTTCTCCTCTTTCTTGCTTTCAGAGGGAAGTGCAACATCTCCCATTTCTCTGACATATTTGCTGCTAGAGAGTTCAAGGCACGAGTGGATTCATTTTTCTACATCCTGGGCTATAATCCAGAGACAAGGTAAGTGAAAATGGCTTTTAAACTCCACTTCACCACTGACCTGAGCTGGTGTTCACTCAAAGGTTGGACTTGATGATTCTGGAGGTCTTTTCCAACCTTAATTCTACAAAAATTACTCAAGGGAAGAGAGGTTAAAATCCAGCTGGTAGGAGGCTGGGGTGGAAGGGATGCAAGGGAGAAGCTGCATCTTCCTGAGTGTTTATACAGGTGGAAAATAAGAGTAGAAAATAAAATTGTGCAGTGAGTTCTGATATCTGGGTGCACCTCTGAGTAAATAATGTGCTGCTTCTAAACAGCTGCTTTGAAATATGGAAGTTTTTTAAAGCTTGCAAACTTTAGCAGGAATTCTTGGCTGAATGTACAACCCTGAAAATACTTCTAAAAATCATTTACATATTCTAGTCAGCAAAGCTGAAATTTGGACACTTCTAAGAAATCAAATTGAAAGTTTTTAAGTGTGGAAGTTTCTGCTTTCCTGTGTAAATAATCACCCAGGGTCCAATATCAGGAATGCCTGGTTTATGCTTTGCTGGCCTAGAACAAATTAAGAGGTACAGAAAGATCTTTTTTGGGAATCTGTTCACGTTTGAGGAGGGTGTGTTCAGCTCTTCAATCTGCCTGGGGTTTGTTCAGCCAGCCTTGGTCAGCTCTTATTACAATAATATTGTTTGGAAAGCTCAGTCCAGGCTGTAGCTTTGTTATTTCCTGGCTCCAAACATGACACTTTCTCCATTAGGGATTTTAGGAGGATCCCATTAGGGGATTTTCTAACACAGAAAATGCCTCACAAGTGCCAGCCTTGAGGAGTTTGCTGTTTGGGGGGGATATTTCCATGAGCACTCCAGTGAAAGATGAATAATTTGGCCCAGGTCTGTGGCCACTGGAAGGGAATTGTTCTTCCAGTGCAGAACACAATCAGCTGGACCTTGATTTCCAGAGATACTGTTTGAAGTGGAGGTTAGATAAGCATATAAATAATAAATATTTGAATTGTTCCCTGGTAGATTTACTGTACCTAATGCAGATCTGAATCTTTGTGCTTCAGGGCATTGCCAGCCACTAACTGCCTGCAGTTAGGAAGGAGCTCCCTGTGTGGGTATTTATTATGAAATTGCCTATTTATGAGGTTTCCTGTGCCTCATTCTGAAGTGTCTCAATGTGTCTTTGTGGCTGGAGGGCACTGGGCTGTGAAACTCCCTCACTTGGGCATTTCCCATTCTCTGGGAGTCTCCTGCTGGTGGTGGATGGTGCTGAGCCCTGGGAATATCCCAAATTCAAACACCCTGTGAAACAAACTGTGTTTCAGTGCTGCTGGGACATCAGGGCTGTGTTTCCTTTGGGGCAGTGCACCGAGGTGAGGTTTTCATGGTGCCCCCTCTGATTCCCAGCACCCCCCTTGACCCTGTGTTTGCCACTGGTTTTGGTGCTTTTTGGGTTGGATTGTTGGTGTTGGTGGCTAAGGCATGATTTCTCCTGTGAAAGGACATTTTTTGTTGCTGTCAGTGGGGTTTTAAACCCACTTTCTGGGTAGAACTTGGTGTTAATTCTTCCAGCTATTAGAGAATGACTGAGCCTGAGAGGATCAATGAAATGACAGAGCAGAGCACTTAGTGATCAGCTAATTACTCACACTGGCCAGCTCTGAAAAGTCGGTTTTTCTTCATTTGGTTGCTGCCAGGTTTTTTTTCTAATTCCAGCTCTTCAAGCCTGTATTTTGTCTTGGGATGGGGGAGGTTCAGAGAGAGGAGCTAAAGGAGCTTGGTAATTTCTGAGCTGTGAGTTTTGGTGACTGAATTTCTGATGCTGGATCTCCTTTGCTTTGGGAAGTGCAGGTGTTTTAAGGCACATTTTGGGGTGGATTTCCTTTGCTTTGGGAAGTGCAGGTGTTTTAAGGCACATTTTGGGATGGAATCCTCTGCTTTGGGAAGTGCAGGTGTTTTAAGGCACATTTTGGGATGGAATCCTCTGCTTTGGGAAGTGCAGGTGTTTTAAGGCACGTTTTGGGGTGGAATCCTCTGCTTTGGGAAGTGCAGGTGTTTTAAGGCACATTTTGGGGTGGATTTCCTTTCCTTTGGGAAGTGCAGGTGTTTTAAGGCACATTTTGGGGTGGATTTCCTTTGCTTTGGGAAGTGCAGGTGTTCTAAGGCACATTTTGGGGTGGATCCCCTTTGCTTTGGGAAGTGCAGGTGTTTTAAGGCACATTTTGGGGTGGATTTCCTTTGCTTTGGGAAGTGCAGGTGTTTTAAGGCACATTTTGGGATGGAATCCTCTGCTTTGGGAAGTGCAGGTGTTTTAAGGCACGTTTTGGGGTGGGCTCTTGGGGGTTTGTCAGTTTTGTCTCCCACTCAATCTCCTTTCCTGAAGTAGTGTTTTGTTTCACGTGGAGGGTGAGAAACACTCCTGGTTGTTTGAGAATGTTGTAGGAAAGGTTGTGAAAGCTGCAGTGACCCTCACTGGGAATGTGGGGTGGGATCAGTCCTGAGCTGGGGGCTGTGTGTGCAAAGGGCATTTCTGTCTCAGGGATCCTGGGCTCAGCAGAAGATGCTCAGAAGCTTTTGCAGGACTCTCAGTGCAGCTCAGTGTGGTGGGAATCTATTTTAGTGAGTTCATATGTTTGCAAAGAAGCTATTTTAGTGTGTTTGTATTTGCAAAGGAGCTTGAAACAAGCCCCAGACTGCAGAAGGATCCCCAGCACTGGGGGGAGGTGTGGGACCAGGCCCTTTTGGTGTTGGAGGACACAGAGCTCAAGGAAAGGTTGTTTTGTTCTTTCTGTGCTGTTTGAAATGTGTGATCCTTGGTTCAGCTGGGGAATATCAACCCTGCTCCTGCTGCTGCTCATTCTCTGCTCTGGAATTGGTCAGCCTGGGCCTTTTGGGATAATTTCTGTACTTCAGGCTGGTTTTTCTCTCCAGAGTTCAGCACAGGACTATGGATGGGGTGTCAGTAATTCCACATCCCTGAGAAAACTCTGATTGTGGAATAAAACCCCAAGCTAATCTAAAAGGCAGAGGCTGAGTGTTCTCACCTTGAGCAGTGTTAATCGAGCCAGAGCTGCCGTGTGTTCCTGGCTCTCCAGAGTGGAGGATACATCTCAGCTGAGAAAAAAAAATTCATTTTATGTTAAGATCTTGAAAATAATTAATTTTGTGTCTCTTCAGAAGAGTGACTGCTTTGACAGTGACTAATTCCACCAACAGGAATCCCACTGCTGCCTCCAGCCCTTGCTTTTGTGCTCTGGCATCCTGTGGGGACCTGGGGAACAGCTCTGAGCTCTCCTGGGGGATGCAGATGTTCCAAACCCACTGGTGGCAGTGCTGGCATCTTCCCAGCCACCACTGCTCTGACCCCAGGAGGAAATAAAGATGCTATCAGGTTCTCTCTGACACTGACATCTCAAAATAAACATAGATTAAAAAGCTGCTGGATTTTTGCTTGGAACTAGAAATAACCAGGTATTATTCTACAAAGAGTTTTATGGATCAGAATTCCTCCTCCCCAACATTGATTGGTGTTGTAAAAATGAATGGTGCCAAACATTGGAGGCTTGGGTGACTTTCAGAATGGATGTTTTGGGAAGCGTTGGTCTGTGTTTTGGTTGCTTTTCCTTTATTTTTAATCTTCTGGAGCGTTTTTGTTGGGGGGTGTTGTGAGTTTTGGGGTGTCCTGTATCTTAGGGATGGCTTTGGATGCTTTCAGCAGAGCCACAGGAGCTGGAACACAGAATTTAGTGAACATTTCAATATTATGGCACGTTCAGTGAGGGAGCCAGGCTGTTGGTGAAGGTTCCCAAGCACAATATGGGAGGTGACAGAATAAGCAACAAGGAAATTGTGTATCCACCTCTGCTACAATGAAATCACTGGATTATTGTAGCAGAAAATTAAGGATTGTTCTGGGGCCTGATCCGTTTTGCTTACTCTGTGCTTCAAAATACAGTATTTGGGGAACCTTTTATCCTTCTTTATCCTCGTGGCAGAGTGAGGCATCTCAGAAGCTGGAAGATGGAGGGTACATCCCGATTAACACCGGGTGTGCTGGAGGGAACGGGGAGTTTCCTTCACTAAATGGTTGGAATTACTCAGGGGTGCAGGCAGGGAGCCAGGCCTGGCTGCTGGGGGCTCACGCTGTGTCCTGCTGCCCGGGAGAGCAGTGTTCCTTAAATGCTTCATTCCTTAACCCCAGGGATGGGAGCAGGGACAGGGACAGGAGCACAGGGACAGGAGCAGGAGCACAGGGACAGGAGCACAGGGACAGGAGCACAGGGACAGGAGCAGGGACAGGAGCACAGGGACAGGAGCACAGGGACAGGAGCAGGGACAGGAGCACAGGGACAGGAGCACAGGGACAGGGACAGGAGCACAGGGACAGGGACAGGAGCACAGGGACAGGAGCACAGGGACAGGGACAGGAGCACAGGGACAGGAGCACAGGGACAGGGACAGGAGCACAGGGACAGGGACAGGAGCACAGGGACAGGAGCACAGGGACGGGAGCACAGGGACGGGAGCACAGGGACAGGAGCAGGGACAGGAGCAGGGACAGGAGCAGGGACAGGGACAGGAGCACAGGGACAGGAGCACAGGGACAGGAGCACAGGGACAGGGGGACAGGGACAGGAGCACAGGGACAGGAGCGCAGGGACAGGAGCACAGGGACAGGAGCAGGGACAGGAGCAGGGACAGGAGCACAGGGACAGGAGCACAGGGACAGGAGCAGGGACAGGAGCACAGGGACAGGAGCACAGGGACAGGAGCAGGGACAGGAGCACAGGGACAGGAGCACAGGGACAGGAGCAGGGACAGGAGCACAGGGACAGGGACAGGAGCAGGGACAGGAGCAGGGACGGGAGCACAGGGACAGGAGCAGGGACAGGAGCAGGGACAGGGACAGGAGCAGGGGCAGGGACAGGGGCAGGGATGGGAGCAGGAGCAGGGGCAGGAAGAGGGATAGGAGCAGGGATAGGAGCAGAGGGATAGGAGCAGGGATAGGAGCACAGGGACAGGAGCAGGGGCAGGGACAGGAGCAGGGATGGGACCAGGAGCAGGGGCTCTCAGCTCAGCCTGCTGCTCCCTGTCCAGCACACACGAGCTGTGCTCAGGTGTGGGGCTTTGGCCCCCGAGAGCCTTGGGCTGATGGAGCAAAGCTTTGGGGCCGCTGCTTGGATCACACCTGGAGCAGGGCAGGGGTGTGAGGGATCCCCCAGCCCTCCCTCCATCCCTTCCTCACCCCTCCATCCCCTCCCTCATTCCTCCTTCATCCCTCCATCCCCTCCCTCATTCCTCCTTCATCCCTCCATCCCCTCCCTCATTCCTCCTTCATCCCTCCATCCCCTCCCTCATTCCTCCTTCATCCCTCCATCCTCTCCCTCATTCCTCCTTCATCCCTCCATCCCCTCCCGAGGCCAAGGAGGGCTCGGCTGCCCCCGGCTGGGGTTGATTGCTGTACAGTGGATCCCTGGCTCTATTGGCTGTATTTATTTATCAGTAGATCCCTGGCTCTATTAGCAGGTCCCTGCTGTATTTATTAGCAGATCCCAGGCTGTATTTATTTGTCAGTGGATCCCTGGATGTGTTTATGGATCCCTGCTGTATTTATTAGCAGATCCCAGGCTGTATTTATTTGTCAATGGATCCCTGGATGTGTTTATGGATCCCTGCTGTATTTATTAGCAGATCCCTGGCCAGGGTTGATCACTGCATTCATGGATTCCCTGCTGTATTTATGGATCCTGGATTTATTTATCAGCAGATCCCAGCTGTATTTACAGATCCCTGCTGAATTTATTCACAGATCCCAGCTGTCTCAGCAGATCCCGGTTGTATTCGTGGATCCTGGCTGTCTCAGCAGATCCCGGCTGTATTTATTAGTGGATCCCGGCTGTATTTGTTCACGGATTCCGGCTATCTCAGCGGATCCCGGCTGTATTTATTTATTGATCCCGGCTGTATTTATTAGTGGATCCTGGCTGTATTTATTTATTGATCCCGGCTGTATTTATTTACGGATCCAGGTTATATTTATTTACGGATCCCGGCTGTATTTATTTACGGATCCCGGCTGTATTTAGGGATCCCGGCTGTGTTTATCAGTGGATCCCGGTTGTATTTAGGGATCCCGGCTGTGTTTATCAGTGGATCCGGGCTGTATTTATTTAGGGATCCCGGCTTTGTTTATCAGTGGATCCGGGCTGTATTTATTTAGGGATCCCGGCTGTGTTTATCAGTGGATCCCGGCTGTGTTTATCAGTGGATCCCGGTTGTATTTATTTACGGTTCCCGGTTGTATTTAGGGATCCCGGCTGTATTTATTTAGGGATCCCGGCTGTGTTTATCAGTGGATCCCGGTTGTATTTAGGGATCCCGGCTGTGTTTATCAGTGGATCCCGGCTGTATTTATTTACGGATCCCGGCTGTGTTTATCAGTGGATCCCGGCTGTATTTATTTAGGGATCCCGGTTGTATTTATTTACGGATCCCGGTTGTATTTAGGGATCCCGGCTGTGTTTATCAGTGGATCCCGGTTGTATTTATTTAGGGATCCCGGTTGTATTTATTTAGGGATCCCGGTTGTATTTATTTACGGATCCCGGCTGTATTTATTTACGGATCCCCGCCGCGTTCCTTAGCGGAGCAGCGGCGGCGAGGGCAGCCCGCGGTGCGGTTCCGGAGGAGGAGGAGGAGGAGGAGGGATGATGATGGTGATGATGAGGGAGGGAGGGAGGGTCACAGCACATGCTCAGTGCCGCCGGTCCGAGGGCGAAGTTTCTGCGTTCTGCGTGCGGGCTTAGGTCACAGCACAAGCTCAGTGCAGGCTCGGCGAGGTCTCCCAGCCCGCATGTGCCTCCATTTTGAGTTGGTAGAGTGGAAAAGGCAGAGTTTGGGCTGGGAACAGAGGGCTCAGCGATCCATCCCAGCCCACAGGCGCCTGTCATAGTCATGGATGATCCATTCAGCCCCTGCAGGTAGGCTCCATCCCTGCGGCCTCCCCGGCAGCGCGGCTGCTCTCGCTGCCGTCCGCCGCTTGTGCCGTGTCCGTGAGGCTGTTCCCTTGCTCATGGGAGCGCTGCCAGCCCGGCGGGCACTGCCCGGGGCTCTGCGGGGCTGTGCGGGGCCGTGCCGGGCTCTGCGGGGCTCTGCGGGGCTGTGCCGGGCTCTGCGGGGCTGCGCCGGGCTCTGCGGGGCTCTGCGGGGCTGTGCGGGGCTCTGCGGGGCTGTGCGGGGCTCTGCGGGGCTGTGCGGGGCTCTGCGGAGCTGTGCCGGGTTCTGCCGGGTTCTGCCGGGCTCTGCGGGGCTGTGCCGGGCTCTGCGGGGTTCTGCCGGGTTCTGCCGGGCTCTGCGGGGTTCTGCGGGGCTGTGCGGGGCTGTGCCGGGCTGTGCCGGGCTCTGCGGGGCTCTGGCGGGCTCTGCGGGGCCGTGCCGGGCTCTGCGGGGCCGTGCCGGGCTGTGCGGGGCTGTGCGGGGCTGTGCCGGGCTCTGCGGGGCCGTGCGGGGCTCTGGCGGGTTCTGCCGGGCTCTGCGGGGCTGTGCCGGGTTCTGCCGGGCTCTGCGGGGCCGTGCCGGGCTCTGCCGGTCTGTGCGGGGCTGTGCGGGGCTCTGCGGGGCTGTGCCGGGCTCTGCGGCTCTGTGCATGCCGGTGCGGGGAGCCGGGGCCCCGCGGGGCGCGGTGACAGCCGGAGCAGCGCGGCCGGAGCAGCGCGGCCGGAGCAGCGCGGCCCCCCTGGGCTCCAGGGATGGTTCTGTGCCGGCCCGAGGAGCGGCAGCCGCTGTGCCCGTGCTCGCCTGTCAGCGCCGTGTGGATGAGGCTGGTGCATCCTGCAGGAGAGCAGCACCACAGGCTGGGGCAGCTGTGCAGCACCACCGGGGCAGCTGTGCAGCACCACTGAGGCAGCTGTGCAGCACCACTGAGGCAGCTGTGCAGCACCACGGGGGCAGCTGTGCAGCACCACGGGGGCAGCTGTGCAGCACCAGGCTGATGGGACCGAGTGCAGGGCTTGGGCTCTGAGGTCCTGGGGCACAGCCAGCAGTGGCAGAGCTGAACAGAAATGGGTGCATGGGGAGTTGGCTGGTGTGCAGCGTGTTCTCCTGGCCAGGGCCTGTCCCTGTGCACAGTGGGGTTGTGCTGCTGTGTCCTGCAGAGCTGTCCCCTCCCCAGGCTGCTCTGGTGTGTTCCCTTTGCCAGGGTCTGTCCCTGTGCACAGTGGGGTTGTGTTGCTGTGTCCTGCAGAGCTGTCCTCTCCCCAGGCTGCCCATGACACCTGGTTTGGTGTGTTTTCCTTGCCAGGGTCTGTCCCTGTGCTCTGCTGTGTCCTGCAGAGCTGTCCCCTCCCCAGGCTGCCCATGACACCTGGTTTGGTGTGTTTTCCTGGCCAGGGTCTGTGCAGTGCCTGTGTTGAAGGGGACAGGAGTGTGGGTGCTGCTCATGGTGACACTGCTGAACTCGGGAGCAGGAGGGTGGCCCTTGGCCCTGCACACGTTGCCACTCGTCTGGCAGGGGCTGTGTCACTGGGGCTTGGGGACAGGAGGGGCAGCGACTTCTGCATGGACACAGAGTGACAGACAAGGGGGAGCAGCTTCAGACTAAGGGAGCAGAGATTTGGATGAGAAGTTGGGAATAAATCCTTCCCTGGGAGGGTGGGCAGGCCCTGGCACAAGTGCCCAGAGCAGCTGTGGCTGCCCCTGGATCCCTGGAGGTGTCCAAGGCCAGGCTGGATGGGGCTGGGAGCAGCCTGGGATGGTGGAAGGTGGCCTTGGCCATGGCAGGGGTGGAACTGGGTGAGCTTTAAGGTCCCTTCCAACACAACCCAGCCTGTGATTCTTGTCAGAAGCTGAGGAATGAATGATGAATAAACCTGCAGAATTCTGCCCATGTCAGTGCCACGTCCATGTCTGTATCCTACCCTAAGTGTCATTCCTGTAAACATTTCCTTTTATACCTGCAGAGCATTAAAAAAATCAAGAACACCTGTTTCATGTGGATCCCTGGTCACTTTTGCCATTGGCTGAAGCAAAGTTCTGCTAATGATGACAGAGCTCAGTTGCCCTGAACTGCAGCCTGGCTGGATCACCTCGTAGTTTAGAGAGGAGTCTCCATAGGCCTGAGCTTTGGACACATTCTTATTCCTAATAAAGGAGCTCCTGGAATGTGTGCAGGAATCTGTCAGTGCTCTGCAGGAATCCAGGGATGTGTCCTTAACACTGGTTTTAAATGTTCACTTCTGGACAGAAGAGTTTGGGCAGCCAGTTCATAACCAAGCAGGTTTGTGTGTGTGGGTGCACAAGGCTGTACACTTGGGTTAAAAAGAAAACCAAACAACATAAACAGAACCCCAACCTCCCTGCTCCCCCCACCCAGGGAAACCCCTAAACCCCCCAGCCTCCCCCAGAACAGGCAGCCCAGGGCAAGGCTGGGTGGCAGTGGGGTCAGGATCTGCAGTGCTGCGAGGTGCCCTGGGCAGCCTGCAGCTGTGCTCCTGCAGGTTTCCATTCCCCAGGGACAGTTTTGTCCTGGCTGGATGCCCAGCAGATGCTGCCAGTTCAGGCACTGCTGGTAGGTGGTCTGGTGAGTTAAAGCCACTGCAAACAGCTGTTAGAAATTGCACGTACATCATGGCAAGTGCTTGAATATTGTCCTTTGGATAAAGAATAGTCTCTTCCCTTTGTTCTGCCTTCATTTCAGCTTCTTTTCCAGGCATAAATCAGTAAGATTACCTCTTTCCCCTTCCTTCCAATTCTTTAGGATGTAATTTGTTTTAATTAGAGCTTGTTTCCAGGTGTGTGGTGGAACTAGGGATACCTTCCAGCTCCTTTCACGCTTCCCATTCTTCATGCTTATCACCTCTGACACGAGCTGTGGCTTCTGCCCTGTGTGCTGCTCAGGGAAGCTGCAGATTTGTGTTGTCAGGCGAGTTCAGAGCCCCAGAGGGTGATCACTGCCTCTGATCTGATGAAGCTTTGTGGAAGAGGTCCCTGCTGTTCCCAGTTCCAGTGTCCTGCCCAGGAGCTGGGGCTGTGCTGGTGCAGTGCTGCTGCTGTGGAGTTCAGTCTGGTTTAACAGGGAATATTTGCTCTGGGAAGTGCAAAGGCACTGCCTGACCCTTGGGAAACCGTACAGGGCAAACTCTTAAACAGCATCAGCCCATGCTGAATTCATTTGCACATTCACTCACCAGTGTCAGTGCTGCTTGTAAACAACATTCTGCTTCTGTTAAAATCACATGTGACCAGATAAAAACCTTTGCATTATGCAATGGTTCCCAGTAATTATTTTTTTGAACTTAGAATCAAAATGCTGGTGTCTTCCTTCTCTGGAGGTAAGCAGGTGTTAGAGAGGTGTTCCATGGCACCTGCCAGCAAAATCCTCCCCACACAGGTAATTCCTGTGTGAGAGAACACTGCCTTCCTCTGCAGTAACTTGGCTGAATTATTGTCACCTCCATCCCCAGCACTGAGCACTCTCTATAGGCTTTTCTTTTTTCAATCCTCTAGAATGAGAAAACAACTTTATCTTGAGAAAGCCTTTCCTGTCTGTGCAAAACTTCCTCCTGCAAGAGCAGCAGGGTGCAGAGCAGCCTCCAGTCCTTGCTGTGGTGCCCCTGCAGTCAGGAGCAGGCTGGAGCTTGCTCTGGAGGTGCAGCTGTTGGGACACGTTTATTCATTCCTGCTTTGGAGGGAGCAGGCACTGAGAAAAGCTCGTTTGTCTGAAGTACAGGTTGGATTTTTCACAGACAAAATTGCTTCTGCTTCCTTTTTTTTTTTTTTAATTATTGCAACACACATTACAACATTACAATTTTAAATGAAGCTTAAGCATACAAGGGGCAATCATATTCTCAGTGTCAGGGTACTATTTCTATGAAATGAAATTTAAAATTTTGCTTAAAGGTTTAAGACACAGCTGAATTCAGGGGACTTGTTCCTCTGAGGTATTTAACTCAGGTTTGAGGTAGTTGTGGGGCTTTTTTAGCTAAAGGTTGAGTGGCCTGAACGTGTTTGTCCCTTTTGTATTGTGAAGTGTGCAGAGTTTGAACATGACATACATAAGATAATTCTGGGTTCAAATTAAGGATCCACTTGGCTCAATACCCTTTCTCCCAGCAGTGACCATAAACAGATGCTCTTGGCTGCAGTGCCAGTCACTTTCAGGCCCTGATAAACTGGTTTTTAATCTGCTGAAGTTGGAGCGGAATAATTTTGTTCTCCCCTGTTTTGTCCCTCTAGAGATGGAACAAAATGATCTTTGCCAGATGTTTTTAGAGCTGCCTCTGAAGAGCAGGGCTCTTTCATCTTGGGTATTGGACTATTTGAATTAAAGGATTTTTTTTTTTTAAAAAAACTTTCCTTGGGATTTTCTTGGGAGCTTCTATTAATTTTACAAAAATCACAAGTTATCTAGGAATTGCTTTGCTGTGTCCCATTCTCAGTGGATATAACTGATTGTCTGTTAATGATGGCTGGTTAATCAGTGCTGAGTGTGTGACTGCAGTTTGTAATCTATCCTGTAACACATATATCTAACATGGGCTTGGTTTTATTCAGCAAAGCCACTGATGTTGATACCAGGCTTCAAACATAACCCCAAATCTCATAAGATTCATTGTTCAGTGCTATAGCTTGTTATTGCTTATTCAAAACAAACATATAGCCCAAACCCCTCTATCCTGGCTTTAAGATGTGTCTTTCCTATTTCAATCTGTGGCAATACAGCAATTGTGACCTTTTCCAGCTGTTTTTGGGCACTTCCTTAGCCAGTGAGGTGTCCTCACATGGGCATGGCTGAGCAGCCAGCCCTGACCCTGCTGCACTCCAGGCTGGGGGCGCTTCAGGGATGGCTGAAACTCCTGCACGTGGGGTTTGTGTCCCTGGGGTGCCCAAGTCACTCCTGTTTTAGCAAGTTTGCTTTGAAAACCCTTCTTGGGGAGCTCCAAAGAGAGTCAGAAACGCTGCTTGAGATGAGGTTTGTGGCTGAGTGAAGTGGCTGGTTTAAAAACCTTCTTCTGCTGAAGCATCCCTCTCATTTAATTAGGGATCACCTCAGTCTGCAGAATCAGGGGTGAGGATGCTCAGGCTGGGTACGTGGGCAGCACAGAATGCTGTCCTGTGTGTGTTGTTTGGGTTCTGGTTTCGCTTTGGGGTTTTGTTGTGGGCTGGTTTTTTATATTAATGGCAGCACTGAGTTATTTCCACGGGGTTTGAGCTGTTGCTGGCTGGCAGAGGATGTCTGAGAGCCCAGAGGGGAGAGCACTGAGGGCAGGGTGAGCACAGCAGGACAAGGCAGCCCAAATCAGTGCTGTGCTGCTGGGGGGAAGGAGCTGCAGAGGAGCAGAGCTGGTCCCTGCGGCGCTGCAGCAGTGCCACCTCCCTGAGCCCCGTGCCAGGCTGCATGGAGAACATGCAGCTGCTGCAGGGCAGCTCTGGTGCTGAGCTCTGGCAGTAAAAAGGGAAAGGTGAAAGCAGCAGCAGCATTTCTGAGACTGCACCTTGTCAGGCCATCCCTGACCCTGCAGGATGGATCCAGCCCGTGTGCTTCCACAGAAACCTCCTGGCAAAGGGCAGCACACCCAGGGATTCACAGCAGGGAAATGGCTGTGCACAAATCCCCAGGGCCCTTCTGCCATCCAGGCATTCTGTAGCAGGGTCCTGAGCCCAGGTTCTCCCCAGAGCTGTCCTGCTGTGCTTTGGGCAGCTCTGGTTGCCATGTCCCAGTCCTTGGTGGCACTGTGCCCATGGGCAGAGCTGCCAGCTGTGCCAGCCCTGGGTCCCTGCTGAGAGGTGAGGGCAGGTGACAAACAGAGGGTGAAGATGTTTCTGTGCTGGGAATTGTGCAGGCACTGCTGTGCCAGCCCTGGGTCCCTGCTGAGAGGTGAGGACAGGTGACAAACAGAGGGTGAAGCTGTTTCTGTGCTGGGAATTGTGCAGGCACTGCTGTGCCAGCCCTGGGTCCCTGCTGAGTGCTGTGGGCAGGAGGGCAGGTGACAAACAGAGGGTGGAGATGTTTCTGTGCTGGGAATTGTGCAGGCACTGCTGTGCCAGCCCTGCTCCCTGCCCAAGCAGGACAGGAGAGATGTGGCCAGGCTGTGGCCAGGCTGTGGCCAGGCTGTGCTCAGTCCCTGCCCATCCTCACTCTGGGTGCTTTGTCTGGTGCTCCAGGGCAGATGGAGCAGGACCTGCTCCTGGCTCTCCTGGAGCGTGTGAACACGGCTCTGTGGATCAGGGCGTGCTGTTTGCCCTGCTCTGCCTCCTTCCTGCCTTTTTGATATTCCAGCACTGGCTCCCAGCTCCTTTCTGACCAGCCCCTGTTTACTTTGCAGAACACAACGTTGCCATGGCAACAGGTTACTTTTCAAAGGGAACATCTTGTCATTATATTTAATCCACTGCAGCTGAGGAGGACTGAAATATTAAGTTGTTGTTGCTATGGATACTGCTTTGTTACAGCAGTTTCTTTTGTGTCACATTTCATATACAGTGTTGGCTCCTTTTTTCCCTTTCCCATGGAATAAACACAGGATGCCATTCCGTTCTCACTGTAATTGCTCTCACCAATATGATTTAGCTTCAAATCTGCAGTGCATTTTAGTTTCCATAGCAAGATTTTTTTTTATTTTCCCATTTGAAACCTGTTCCTGAGGATGTGAAAACAGTAGAAATTAGGGAGCAGATGGTGTGTCCTTGAGGAGCCAGGGGCTTTGTGCCCTTTTAAAATCCAAGTGGGATGTGGGGCAGCCTGCCAGAGCTTCCTGCACAGCAGCTCAGCCCAGCCCTCACCTTTTGGGCAGGGGGGGAGCACCTGGAGGTGTGAATATTCCCAGGAAATGGTGACTGGGTGATGCAAAGACACACAGAAATACTTCTGTCCACACTTCATGAGGAACGGTTGGGAGCCCTTTGAACTCCCACAGAAAGAGTTGGGAACAAAAGTCCCATCCCAAACTTTTAACTTTGCAATTACAGGATGTTCCAGCCTCGGTTCTTAAATGTTTTGTTTGTCATAGTCAGTGGGGAGCTGGGGGATTTTGGTTCCTCCTGTCTTGAGTGTTCAGGGTGGGCACAAACCCTGCCCAGGAGCGTTGTGAGCTTCACTTGCACTGATGAGCAGGGATGTGCATGGCCTGAGAATGAATTCTGGGAGGAAAGGAAGAGCATCAGCATTTTCTGTTGTCAGCTTCCCCTTTGCTCCTCACAGGGAAGAGTTCTGACACCTTGTAGTAACCTGGTATTTAATGTATGACTTTGTAAATAGAAAATTGATTTCCTAGTTCAGTCATTTCCTTGCATAACCTGAAAACAAGAAAACAGTGTCAGGTTGTCTCGCAAAAATATGCATTGGGGGAAAACATTTTGATGTGTTCTCATTGTTTTCTGGAGGCTTTTGGCTCATGTTTGGAGTGGATTTGTTTCCTGGGAGGGTGGCACTGTGCCAGCCCCTGCCAAGGGGCACCTTCCACAGACCAGGTTACTCAGCACACCTGAGCACATCCCCTCTTGTTTTTAAATGAGGTGTTATTTCTGCTTCTGCTCCGTTTGCATTGGAAATGCAATGACAAAAAAAGAATATGACCCTGAATTTCATGAATTGCAATTCTTTCTCACTGCTGTTTTCCCTTTGTATCTTAGGAGGCTAAACAGTACCCAAGGTGAAATCAGAGTTGGACCCAGCCACCAGGTAAGGGGTTTTGTTTGTGTTCAGCATCCAGAGATGCTTTTGCCTCTTGATCTGTGCAGATGACAGTTGTTTAGAATTGCATGTGTTCAGACACAGCGAGGGTTTTCAGAATCATCCTCAGATGACTCACTTCTGTGAGTTCTTTAGCATTCCTTAGCTCAGTTACTGAGATTTTTCTGTGTCAGATGTTGATATGTTAATGATTTTCAGTAGCAGAGGTGCTACTGGGTTAATTCTTGAATAAGATTGAGGGAATGTGAGTAACTGCTGGAAGTTAAAGAAGTGCTTTAAGTCATTTGGATTGTTAAAACAGAAATTGAGGAAGCTGCTGAGTGTGTTCACGCACTGGGAAGCAGAATAAGGTTAAGACTCTAGATGTTCGTGGTATGTTAATTCTAATTTGAGAGAAATCCATCATAAGCATTGGAAATAATCTGTTCTTAAAGAGAATTAACATACAGCTTGCTGTGGTTCGTAGGGCCAGATCTCTCACTGGGAATGAGGCCTCTCCTTCTCCTGAGGAATTGACTTTGTAATGTCCAAGTGCTGGAGTTTTGCATCCAAGTAATGAATATTCATTCAGACCCTCTTAAAAATCTTGTTTAAGAACTAGTGAAAGTAAATATTTATGGAACCTGATGTCACATTCTTGAGGATGTTTTGCCTTCAGAGGAAAAAAGTCCTTGGCAATTAAACCTGTAGTGTTCTTTTCAGTAGTCATAACAAGAGTACTGTAAATGATACCTTCAAAACAACTTTCATCTCAAATTGTCATCTAATATTTTGGCAGGCATTAGTCACCCTGCTCTAAGGTATAATTACCACGTGCATTTATGGATGGGGAAAAAAAAGGAGGAAGCAGGTCCATTGATTTAGAATACTGTTAATCTTGCTTGCTTCGTGTTTTAGACTTCCATTGCTCCCTCAGTCATCTTGTTTGTGGCAGGTGTCCTCACTGCCACTCCCCTCAGTGAGCAGCAGGTGAAAGCAGCAGAGTCCAGAGCCTGAGGTCCTGCCAGGGGTTCCTGATGGTGCCTTCCTTTTCCCTCAGCTGTGCACATGAGCAGTGTCAGAGGTGTTGGGGTTTCCTCAGTGCACAGATCCCCCACAGCAGAGGAGACAAATGTTCTGTAGGACTGCAGAGCTCTGAGAATTCACCTCCCAGGGGAGCAGGGTGGGTCTCTCCTGGATGTCTCCAGACAACTTCTGGCTACAAAGAACAGCCAGGGAGGTTTGGGGTCCCCACCCCTGGCAGAGGCACTCAGTGCTCTGGGCTGGGGACGAGGTGAGGATGGCTCACAGCTGCCACTGGATCACCCTGGAGATCTTGTCCAGCCTCAGTGGTGCTGTCTGGGTGAAGAGGAAGCTGCTGCTGGGAGAAGCTGCAGTAAGTGAGCCCGTTCCAGGGGTCCAGGAGGCTGAAGGTGGGCTGTGCAGCCCCCTGCTTGCTGCAGTGCCTCTCTCTCCCACAGAGCCCAGTGCTGGCTTATCCCTTGCCACAAGAGAAGTTCAATGACATATCCATTTTCCCAGGCAAGAAGTAAAATAAAGTACAGATTAAAGAGCAGAACATGAAAGACATCTGAACCTGTGACTTGTAATTACTGGTTATGTATAAATGTTGCCTCTCAAATACGTTTAGCGTTGTAAGTATAGGAGGTAATTATAGGGCTTAAAAGCTGTTTCTGAAGAGGCTCTCAGCTATCTCATCTCGGAGCAGGAGATGACTAAAGATGCTAATTGGGTCTCTGGGTAGAGTGTAATACGTTTTTAGAGGCAGTGTTCATTTCGCTGAGCTATCTCCCTTTCAGGAAATGTCTTTGTTTCTCTTTAGAGTTCTAATGATTTACCGAGCATTAATTTTAAACTTGGTGTCAAATGTGTAGTGTTTCTGGCTGATTTCAAATGGGACACATCTGGTAACCAGCTCCCTGCCCTCCTCCCTGGGAGTGTGTTCTGTGGGGTGTCAGCCTGGCAGGCAGCAGCTGGATCAGTGTCCCTGGCACAAATGCAGCTGCAGTGTCGGAGGGGAATCATCCTCTGGCCTTCCATCCCACGGGGCTGTGCAGCACACAACGCTTCCCTCTCAACCTCTGCTGCTCCAGAGTACAGAAGGGCTCCACTGGCAGTGGGCTGAGGAGGTGTTAGCCCTGAATAACCATCAGGAAAATCACTGCCCTTCTGAGGAAGAAGTGCTGGATGAAGGGAATGGGCTGGGGCTCCATGCCTCAGCCTCCTCAGAATTTGGAAACTTGGAGCAAAGCCCATCCCCAGCTGCTGCCTGAACATCTCCCACCTACCAGATCCTGCTGCTGCAGAGAATTCACGAGCCCAGGTGTCCTCCTGCCATGTCTGTGTGCCCTCGTTTTCCAGGCCAAGCTCCCTGACCTGCAGCCGTTCCCTTCCCCGGACGGGGACACGGTGACACAGCACGAGGAGCTGGTGTGGATGCCAGGAGTCAACGACTGTGACCTGCTGATGTACCTCAGGGCAGCCAGGTGAGTCCAGCCCAGCTCTGGGGATGGCCAGGGCTGCAGCCCCACTTCATTCTGGTGGCTCCAGCTGCCACCTTGGGCTGGAGAGAGCTCAGGTTTGGGCCAGCACAGCCTCCCTGGTGTGGCTCTGGAGCCCAAAGCCAGCAGTGCCCTGTGGGATGGGTAACGAGGGAGGAGCTGCTCAGGGTGGAGAGGCTGGGACAGCGCAGGATCCCTGCAGGGAACCCCCCTGGCAGCTCCAGTTTGCATTTCAGCCCTTCCCTGGGGGTTCAGCAAACCCACTGGTGGGCTTCACAGTAATTCTGAGCCTCACTAAATTACATGTAGCTTGCAAGAATTCAGGGACTGGGGAATCTGCAGTTTCAGTCAGTTTTCTGACATAATAAAAGCAAGATGACAGCGCAGAGTTTGCTGTCTCTGCTGAGACTCCATTCTCCTGTCTGCAGGTTTCAGCTTCTGTAATCCTGATCAGGCCCTGCTCCTTTGGCAGTGCAGACTTTCAGCTGATGAAAGCAAATTAGATTGGATTTTAATGCTGGATTTATTCCTTGTGCTGGGGTGACTCAGCTTTGCAGTTTTGTGGTACCTTATTCAATCCATAGTGTCACAGGGCCCTAAAATTCACGATTTAATGCAGTGTGTGAGTAGTGCAGAGTGCACCCAGCACAGCTGAGGAGCTGACCCCTTTCCTTCCCCTGGCATTGCAGGAGCATGGCAGCCTTTGCAGGGATGTGTGACGGGGGATCCACGGAGGATGGATGTGTGGCTGCCTCCCGGGACGACACCACCCTCAACGCCCTCAACACGGTGAGTGCCCCCGAGGGGAGGAACCTTCCTGCCACTCCTGGGCCTCCCACAGCAGGGAGGGCATCAAATGTTTGGTGTGTGAGCCAGATTTTGGCTTTTTGGTGGTACCTTCCTCTCCAAGTACCGAGTGATTCTCAAAGCTCTGGGCTGCAGAGGTGCAGGGAGGAACTCGTGGGTGCTGCTCCACGGTGACCCCAGTGATGAGTGGCTTTGGGAGGCTGCTCAGGTCAGGGCCACCAGCTGGAACTGGGACTTGCTCAGCTGCCCCTGCCCTGGCTCTTGGGGTTTCCACTCAGCCCAGCTGCTCTGGGGTTTCAGCTGCAGTTGAAACACCTCCATTCTGCACAGGAAAGATGTTCCTTGTGTTCCTTTCCTCGGGATGGAGCCCCTGATGCTGCTCCCTCACCACTCTGCACTTGGCCCAGTTGTTCCCTGACATCCTTCTCAGAGACTCAAATTTCTGTTAAGGTCAATAATCATTAAAGAGCTTTTGGAATTGGAATTTCTTTCCCCTTATCTATAATAATAGCCTAATGCAGAAAATTCATTTAACTTCACTGCTTCTCTATCTGCTTTAATTACTCCCTTTAATTGCTTGGCAGCCCAAGGAATCTGCAGTTGCACTTGTGGAGTTCTTGCTTCTGAAATTAGATTAGTCCCAAAATATTTTGGTTTTGTTCTTCTGCTTCTTTTCTCTTTGCATTTCTGGTACATGTCTATTTTAGAAAATGCTTTCCTTGTCCACTTTGAATTTTTTCTAGAAAAGAGTTTCCTTATAAATAATAGTTCTGTCAGGGATATTTTAAGAAACTTTGACTTATTTCTGAGGCCCTGCTTTTTTGACTTTAAAGAGTTTGGATAGGTCACCTGTTGTCCTGACAAAATGGTACCTTTTTTATCTTTCAGTTCACCACCTATTCTAAAGAGATCAGATTTATCTGATAAATGATTTGTGAGCCTCTTAACCTGCACTAAGTTGTGTCTTTGTTTAGAAATTATCATATGCAACCCAGAAGATGAATGTAAAAGAAAATGGTGTGGTATGATTTCTTATTATGGAAATCCAATAAACTTCAGGGTAGCACTTCACATAAATCAGTCTTGACACCTCCTTTGCTGCTGTTTTATTTATGTAATAACAGGTGCTGTAAGCCCCCAGAATGATTTATTGTTAATTATGCCAGATAGAAATGAAGATCATGGAAGGCACAATGTAACATACAGACATCACATACATGTATTTATATCTCAGCTCACTGAAATGATTATTCACTCAACATTCCAGGTGAATTCCAGCTCCTGTTCCTTTGTTTGCTGTTGGGGTTTGCTGCCACATTTGTCACTGTAGCCCTTGGGAAGGAAATAAAGTTTTCATTTGGAGCTTGCTGCCCTCCTGATGGGTGTTGGTGTCAGACTGGGAGGGCTGGAGGAGGACACTGCAAGCCTTTCTCCATAATAATGGTGAAAAAATGACCCCAGAAAGCTCATCCTGCTCTGTGGGGAGAGGGTGCTGCCAGGTCTGATAATCATGGGAAGGATGGAACAAGGTGAATATTGAGCATTGCTGCTGGCAGTGCTGAGGAAGGAGAGCTGGGGGAAATTTTGGAGTAGTTCCTTCCCCTCCCTCCTTCCCTGCTCTTTGCCCTCCAGACTCTGATTTAGCATCAGATGTGGTTTAGATCCTTTCTGTGTCCATTCCAGTGCAAGGCCAGAAACTCATGACCTCTTTTATCCCTTTGACCTGTGCCTGCTGGTCAGAGGTTGTGCAGTGCTGTTCCCAGAGATCCCAGGCCAAGCAGGAATTAATTCACTGCTGTGTGCTCAGATTTGACAGAGCTGCAGAGGAAGAATTCATTCCCAGAGGTCAGCCTTGCCTGGTGTTCTGTGGAACAGCAAAGCCTGGAACAGACCCTGGGGCAGGCAGGCTGCAAGCTCAGTGTGGAACACGGAATCTCTGAGGTTTGCTTCATGTTTGTGCTGTGGAAATCAGAGCCAGCCACTCCTATTTATCCTCAGAAGGTGAAAAAATAGCACCACTTAGGCTCATGTAGTGCTACGTGGAGGAGGGCCCAAACAGTGATATGCTAATATTGTGTAAATCTCTCTTTACTAATAGTGTTGTTGTGCCTTCTCATGGCTCTGCTGCATGGGAACGTGTCATTATGAGTGACAAACATGACAGGCTAATCTCAGTGCAAGGAAATTCAGTTCTAACTAAGATGTCACCCAGACAAATTACTCCCTGTTTTAACTTGCCCTTAGACCAGATTTTCTTGTTCATTAACTGCAGACAAGGTTGAAAGCATAAAAAAAAATGATTTAAATATATGTTAGCATTTCTCCTTACGACTGGTTTTCCTTGTGGATGATGTTAATGAGCAGCTGCTCTCCTGGTTCACACGAGGCAGGGCCAGGCTCCCTGCCCAGGCCTGTCCCAGGCTGGAGCCACTCAGTGCAGGAGGCAATTCTGCAAGATCCATTCATCCTCATCCTCGCTCTTACAGGCAGGTAAAAAATGGCCAAACCTGATTGCTGGGATTGCTGTTAAAATTTTGGGGGAGTATGCAAAATAGTCATATTTTGGAAAGGTGTTTTTTAAGTGCTGTTGCACATCTTGCAGGTGGTTGGCAAGTTCTTGCCCTGGCTCTGTGTGGAGCACTGGATGTGCCTGCATTGCCCCCCAGCTGTTTGGCAGCTGCATTTTGGGCTGTTTGGCAGCTCCCTGGCAATGCCAGTGCAAAGTGGCTGCATCTCAAATACCAGGATTTTTATGCTTCATCATCAGCTCTTTAGATGCTTAAAATAAATTAGAACTAGGGGGAAGAGATGGAAGTTGGGGTGTTTTTTGGGTTTCTTTTTTGTGTTTGATTTTGTCTGATAGCCAAATTATACCTTAAAGGGTACTTGGGGCTCTGTCTTGCTGGGTTTTAGAAATATTTGATAAAAATTAAAAGAAGAATATTCCATTTTCATAGTAGGGCAAGATGTCCACAGCTACACAGAATATTCACAGCCCACTGAAATGTGTCAGCTCTGCTACTGAAAGAAGTGGCCTGAATTACATTTTGTATTCAATGAGGTGTTGGGTTGGAGTTAGCACACCCAAAGGTGGAGCTGCTCATGGCAGTAATCCCCATCCTGCTCCTCATTTTCCTTGTCTTTTCCCTTCTCCCTCATCTTGGGGTGTGATTTGTCCAGGACAGGTCATCATCCCATGGAAGAGCCAGCTCTGGAGCCTGGAGAGCTCTGCAGTTCCAGTGCTGGACATGCTGCAGCCCCATAAAAGTGGGCTTGGCTGAACAATCCCTTCTGCTTTAACCCAAGCCAGGCTGGGACTCTGATTTTGAAGCATTCAGTAAAACTCTCATGCGATAGCAGCAATTTTTCCTTGGAGAAAAAGGCTCTGGGATCTCAGTGTTCTTAATGGAGTGCAATTATTTAATGGTGAGCCCTGAATGCAGCCTCACTGAGCTGGGCTTTTCAAGGCAGAGCATAATGGCTGTAATTGCCAAAGGAAGCCTTGCTGGAGCAGGAGCTGCCAGATGCAATGGCACTCTGCTCTAAAAAGGTCACAGGAAAGGGACATTTAAATTAAGTTATAAATTACAATTGAAGAACAATATTTTGATGAGCAAGCCCAGAGATGTCAGAGCTGCAAGATGTAATTCATGGGTTCATTACAGACTGGAGGTGCCTGACAGCTGAGCCATGCCAAAGGAGAATTTATTTGCAGCATCACCCAGACAGAAATGGCAGCTCTGTTCAGAGGCTGCAGTAGGAACTGGAGCCTGGTGGGAATGTGCAGCCTTGATGGAAATCCCTTCCCTGGCTTTCTTTAATAGCAGTGTAAAGGAGGCTTTTGGGCACGTGCACGTCCAGAATTTTGCTGTAATCCTGCCCAGTGATGCACAAGTTGCTGTATTTCTGTTTTAAGGTATATTTGTGGTGGTTCCCTTTGTTGCAGTTGTTGACAGATCAAATCTCACGGCGGTGCCAAATTTGGATGCAGAGTTAATGCTAAAAATGGAGATTCTCTGGCTGGCTGGACAATGATCCAGTGTTTATAGAAATACCTGGAGAAGTTCAAGCAGAAGTTAATGAAAGCAGAGGCAGTCATCATTAGCTGTTATTTATACATTTGCATCTTGCCAATGGAGTGCTCAGGAATACTGAATGGCTCAAAGTAAAAAGCAGAGAAGGAGCCAGACCGGAGCACGTCAATTTAACTCCAGCACTTAGAGGACATATTTTTCCTTTCTGCTGCATTATTCTACTTCTGGCATTTATAAAACGTCTTTTCCCACTTGTACCTGCTAAAATTAACATTTTTCAGGAGACTCTAAGCCTGTATCACATTTTCACAGGGGTCTTCTCTGTTCCATGGCTCTTCTGTCAGGTCTGTGCTGGCGGCCTTTGGGATTGTTATTAATGTAATTACTTGCTCAGAAGTTAATGCCCATGTTATCTGCTGCTGGTCTGGGACAGCCTTGCTGGCCTGTAAACTTTTCTTTTTCTGGAGTAGCTGCCTGTCAGACCAGGCTGTTCTTTCTGGGCTTGTCTGGTTTATTTTTCTTGCAGGTTGAGCTGCTTGGGCAGCGGGGCTGCCAGGGGAAAACACGTGTTGTCCTTGAGGCAAAATAAAGATGCCCTCCAAGTTACAAAGAGGCTTTGGCATCCCTCGTGCTTTGGGAGGGAGCAGAGAGGGGAGGGAAACAGGAGCACCATTCTCCTCAGCTCTGTCACATCTCCTGAGTGAAAAATCTTCTAGGTAGTGGCATGCACAGAAAAGAGGCATTTGCCAGGTGAGCTGGCAAAACAAACAGTGTTTTTTCCTTTGAGATGGATTTGTTCCCAGTGCTGGAGTGCAAACAGGGAGGAAAATTAATGTGTACCCAGCAGAAAAGGCAACATCTTATTTTTGTGCCTGTAAGTAGGCACTGCATACCACAGGAGCCTTGGAAATACTTTTTTTTAAGCAGATTTTTTTTTTTTTCAGGCAGTTTTGGCGCTTGAGCAGAGCCAGTGAGGGCTGGCAGTGCAGGCTGAGCTCTGAGCAGAGCCCAGCTCAGCTCCCTGTGCCCCTTCAGCCCAGCTTTGCACCCATCCCCTGCTGTCCCCAGCGAGCTGCAGGGCTGGGAGCAGGGGCTGAGCCCAGGCAGTGACAGTCAGGGCTGCTGCTGGTCCTGCTGGTCCTGCTGGCCCTGCTGCTGGCCCTGCTGGCCCTGCTGTGCTGGCCCTGCTGTTCTGGCACCTCCCAGAGCTGGGGCTGGAAGGGGGCACCAGGAGGAAATGAGCTTTTGGAAGTTGGAGCATTGTTGTCTTTTATTCCTGCATCAGTGCAAGGAATAAATTCCTGCACCCAGAGCCTGGGACCTCCCTCAAGGTGCCAAACAAAAGCTCAAAATTAACAGAAAACCACTGTGGCTTTAGTTTTCTTTCTTGTCCACCTTCTGTTATTCAAGCACTCGTTCCATTGCAGAAACCCTGTTTGTATTGTTGTTTCAATTGTTGGTGAGGATAAAGAAGTTCTGTCTGCCAGTTAAGGATCATTTTTGTTTGTTCCAAAAACACACTGCAGGTAACAGCAGAGGGCTGTGCCCAGGAGTGACCTTTTATTTTTAGAAGTATTTTTTTTTCCTTTAAAACTCCCCTAAGTATTCAAAACTAATGAATGCCCCAGTAACTTGGTGGAGGGGAAGAGCACCTTCAGCAGTTCAGATCTGTTCCTGCTGACAACAGGAGGTTTGAGCCAATTTGTGTGAAGTATAACCCATCACATACTAATTTTTATTTTATCATGGCTGACATCACATTGAGCCCTGTGAGTAGGAGGGAGCAGTGTGACTTTGGCTTAAACATTACCTGGGACAGGTTAAGGAAGGAAAGGGGATCCCTGCTTGGTTTAACGCTGCTGCTTCTACTGATAAAACCTCAGTTACCCTTCAGGTTGTTTAAATTTCACTCCATACATCAACAGTAAAAATAATTAGGCAGAGAACATCTCATGTGGCTCCCTGTAGTGGTTTTGTTTTTTCTCCAATATCAGATCACTGCTAATTCCTTTGAATGATCTATTTGTCTTCTTTATTTTTCAGCTACATGAAAGTAACTACGATGCTGGAAAAGCCCTGCAGCGCTTGGTGAAGAAACCTGTGCCAAAGCTGATTGAGAAGTGTTGGACTGAAGATGAAGTGGTAGGAAATGATTTATCTCCTCAGCCTTTATGGTTCACGTTGCTGCTCTTGCTTTTTTTATGTTGGTTTTTTTTTCCTAAAGAGGCTATCTTTATGAGCAAGAAGAGGGCGGGTGTGTAAATAAAAATACACATGCCTGGGTATATAAATGAAAATACATGGGTATATAAATGAAAAAACCTGATCCAGTGTGTGACAGAATTGCTCATGGAAAAGTGACAGTAAAAAGTTTGTTTGGTTTTTTTTTTGTTGTTGTTGTTTGGGTTTTTTTTGCCTTGAGTGGGTCAATTTTTAAGCTGGTTAATTGCTGAAGTGTTTAAAGAAGTAAACAAAAATAAAAGTGTGATCTTGTTAAGCTACTGATAGAGCTGGCATTGTGTTAGAAACCAGAACTGATTAATGGAGGAAACGTTCATGTTCTCATAGTGGTTTTAATTATTCAAGCAAGGGCTGGAGAGATTTTTTAAGCTGTAGGTTCTCTGCAGGGCTCTCAGGGCATCCTTGCAGTGCATGACTCTGCTCTCCCCTGGTTTAAAGCTTCCTGCAGGAGCTGGAGAGGGCTGGGCCAGCCCTGAGCCCCCGTTTGGGGCTGGTTCCAGGCTCAGTGAGGAGCCTTTGTGGGGCTGGGCTGGCAGAGCCTGGGACTCGCTGGGCAGCTCTGCCCTCACCGTGTCCCAGAAGGGACAAGTGTGCAGGGACTGTGGGCTGAGATTGCTCCAGCCTGTGCTCTCTGCACACATCCAGGGGAAAATTCGAAATATTGAGAGGTGCTGGCACCTCTCTTTTTCTCCCTGTGTAGCTTTTTTCCCCCCTCTCCTCATTTTTTTCCATCAGCTGCTTGAGCTGTGAGTGCTGGAGCTGCTGCACTCGGGGGTTTTGATGATCCACCCATGTTAAATGAGAGAGAATTGAGCCTTACCCATGGAAAAAACAAAGTTTATTGAAAAGTGAAGCATTACTGCAGAAGTACAGCCTGTGAGCACAGAGTAATGATCACTGACTCTATAAATCATTGTCAGCCCCAGCTCATTTTATCATATTTGTTCTTGTTCTGTTCCATCCAAGTTTCCAGAAACATTTGGCAGCCCTCCAGCCTGGGCAGAGCCAAAGATCAAACTGTGCTCTTATTTATAGACAGCAGAGCTCCACCTGCACAGCCTCAGAGCCTCTTGGTCCCTGCAGCTCCAGACAGCTCCAGCCTGGAGCAGCTGTGCTGCATTTTGGAGCTTTCTGGAGCTTTGCAGGGGAAATTTCCTTATTGCAGGCCCTGGGAAACTGAGGAGAACTCTGATCCACAGGGTGCTGAAGCTGCAGAGCGATTCTACAGTGAAGTGTTGGTCAGAAAACACTCAGGTGTCAAAGCCTCAGTTGGGCCAAACCAATGAAATTGTGGTGACAGCATTAACTCTGTGTGTCCCCTGCAGCTCAGGGTGCCAAGGGATGGAGCCTCCAGGGAGGGGGTGGCTGATAATCCCAGAGAGAGTTCTGAGGGAAATGGAGACCCAGGCCCAACCCCTGCCCTTATTTGGCCTAAACTTGGAATTAATCTCTTCTTGCAGCCCAGCAAATGGGGCTTACTTAAATTTCAATACTTAAATTTAAGTTATGCAATTGAGTAAATAAGCAGATCCCAGATATGATACAGCATGATTAACCTGAATAATAATAATAATAATAATAATAATAATAATAATAATAATAATAATAGTAATGATGACAATAACATGTTTAAAACTTTTATTTTGGTGGACTCTCAGCTGCCCAAAGACCAAGCCTTGTTTTCCATTAGAACAGCTCTGCTATTCAAACTGTGAGGTAGGAGCTGCTTGGCAGTGTCAGACCCGATTAAAACTAAGGATGGGAGCTGTGTTATTTTCCCTGCTGCTGATGTGGTTGCAGATGTTTAGATGGAATTAAGGAGAGGATAAAATTGGGCACTGATTGAGTTACACAAGGGCTGTGTAAATATGAAGGCTGAGGTTTGTTGTCTCCCCGGTGTCTCTGAGGCTGTGGCTGTTTTTAAAGCGTTTTTGTCCCGGTGTGTGGCTCCATCAGCACAGGGGGAGAGCCAGTGAGGTTCCTCCTCTGCCTGGGAGGGTGGCCAGAGCACCTCCTGCCCTGCTGTGTGCCCGAGCAGCTGCTGGTGAGGCTCCTTCCCCCATTTCTGCAGAGATGCCATGGGCAGGGTTTGGTTCTCTTGTCACACTCAGCACTTCAGTTCTGGGGACAAACTGCAGCAAGTGTCACATTTAATGCTTGGTTCTGAGCGCTCCCCAAGCTCCAGCAGCATCAGCTGCTGCTGAGGGGCTGCAGCTTCCATAGAAAGTGGGATGGAGGAGGGATTATTTGGGGAGAAGCCAGGAGCAAAGTTGTCATGGTTTGATACAACTCGTGCCTCCTACAGGTTTAAATCTCCACTCAAACCAGCCCAGGATGTCAGAGCAGTGAGTTCTGCTTGGAACCTTATGCTCACCCCAGAAAATGCCCCTTTAAGTCTCTGCCAGGTGTGGGATTTTGGATGCAGGCAGTCAGAAATCCCCCCAGGGGCGGAATGGAGCTGCTCTGTTCTCCTTGGCCTGGCAATCCCTGGGATCTGCTGTGGGAGTGGAGTTTGGAGCCAGGAGATGAGTCTGACAGTGCCTCTGTGCTTGCCCTGGTGGTGGAGCTGGGTCCTTCCCACAGATCCCAAATCTGGAGCCAGGATCATGAACTTCAGCTGGGGTAGAAGTGACCATCCCATCCCTGCTGTGGTTCCAGTGGGGACATCTCCCAGGACAAACTGTGCTTATAAAATATCCACATTTTGTCTTGGGACAAAATCTCTGCAAAATGGCTTTTGTACCTCAGTGAAGTTCAGCACAATTCTGACCCTGCCCTTGCTCCAGGTCCAAAAATGAGCTCCCACTTTGGCTCAATAACCTTTCAAAGAGCTGTAATTTATGCAGGGTACAAGGCTCATCTCTAGTTTTGGTAACCTTATGGAAAGCTTTTCTGTTCTGGAGTGCTTCAAGAAATGTGGAAGGAGAGGTGCTGGTTCTGACTGCTCCTCACCCAACAGCTCCAATTCCACCTCACATTTTTATATCTTCATTCAAAATGTGCTTTTTTCTCTCTCTTCATCAAAAGTTCTGACAAAATCAATAGGGCTTACAGGAGAGAGAAATCCGAATCAGAGCTAAAGGAACCTCCAGTTTATTAGGTTTTTAATTAAACATGATGAACACATTTTAAATACCACAAAGGCCTGGGGCTGAGCTGCATCTAATCGAAACAGATTAAGTCACCCGTCCACACTTGGGTAGTTATTAATTCTGTTTATTTATGCATGCTTGCTACAGGCAGAGTCTGCTGCTGCTCTGCTGCAGTTTATTGCACAGGGATGCTCTCCTGCATGGAGCTGTGCTCCTCATTAGCATTCAGATGTTGATTATGAAGAACTGGGGAGGCTTAATTGAAGCACCTTTGGAACTCGGGGCTGTGCCTTCCCCAGTGAGGGGAGATCTGGGTGAAGCAGTGCTTGAACATTCTTTATTGGGCACTTCCTCCCTTTTCCTCCACACTCCGTTCCATCCACGTTCAGTTCTCTAAAGGAAGTTTCCAAGTGTTCCTTAGGAAGGTTCTTTCCCTGTGTGCATCCCTGTGCAGAGCTGTCAGTGCCACCCGTGACACTCCTCAGAACTGCCTTTTATCCTGAAATATTCTGCCTTTTAAATATTTTACATGGCTCTTGATGTCGAGTAGTTGAGGTAAACAACCTCCATTCAAACAGCCTCAATTTATGAGCAGGGGTAGTTAATCCTGGCTGGAGCTAAATCTTAATTGGCCATGTACATTGATTTACAAGTTCATAAATTTTAAAATATCCACACCTGGCTTCAGCTTAAACTCGTTTATCATAAAATACAAGTGGAAATCCTTCTGCCAGAAAGGACAAGAGACAGCAAACTACTTTCCTAATGTGTTTGCAAGTGTTTGTAATCCAGCGTGGCAGGTCAAGGAATTACTTGTGCAGAACCCACAGACTTATTTGCTTGGCTTCTTTGCCTGGAATCATCCTCAAATGTCTCATCCACCCTTTTTGGAGTGTGTGCTCATGAAAATGTTGTTCTCATGTTCTCCTTTGCAAGCAGGGCTCTTCAGATATGCTGGGAGACAGAGCTGCTTAGTGGGGCAAAAATACCATGAATTTTATTTACTGTTTATGTGGCAGCTATAGAAAATGGAATTCAGAGCCAGACTGAAACAGAGCCTGGAATGGTCAAGTGGAAAAAAATCATAAAGGGGTATTGGAAAAGCTGAGCAGCATTGCAGGGCTGACTCCTGGAGTGGGCTTGGAAGGTTTAGACACCAGTTACTGCTCAGTTTCATTGTTTTACCCACAAAAAATGAACCTTACAGCTTCCCAGGGGAGCGACAGTCCCACTAAATGAGCATTTTCTGGAATTTAGTGATCCAGCCACGTTTGCAAGTGTGATTATCAGTGACAATTGAAACTTAGCTGAGCACTGAGATAAAAAAGCCACCAAACTCAGATTGTCATGGCCTTGTAGGACCTGTCTTTTAGGAATAAATAAGATTTTAGTTTAAGCACGTTTTGTCTGTGTCTTATTCTAAGAACTCAGAGTGGAAAAGAACCATCAGCCCTCACAGTCAAAAGTGACCAGTGAAGGATGAAATTATTCTGCTTGGGGGAAAAAGTTGTTATTTAAAGGTTGCATAAAATTATAGTTACTGAGTAGCTGGCAGGTTTTCAGAATGCTGAGGTGCAGTACAGCTGGAAAATACAAGGTGTATTACAGCTCAAAAAGGGGAATTTGATTTAAACACAGGTTCCTAGATGAAAGATAACAATCTTTTGTTTGTGATTAACTTGCATCAGTCTTTGATGCAAGCCCTTGTTGAAAGGGATCAATACTGCACATACAGCACCGAGTTTATTGTCAAGTCCTTTTGGAAATAAGGCAGTGAATTAAAAATCAATTATACGTGCAGAAAAGTTTGTGTAGGGCAATCAATTCTGTCCTTTTAGTTTGCCAAAAGATTCCATTGTTTAACCAGCTGTGAAAAGGAATGAATTTTAAAAGCCTCCAGCAAATGAGGGAGCCCAAAGGGGCGGGGGGAGAGATTAAAAAAAAATTATTTCAGCATTTCATGTTCAGCAAAGGCTCTTCAGGGATAAATCTATAAATCCTGTCAGTGACCTTGGCTTCAGAATGGGTGATTTCAGTGCTTTCCCTGATGTTGATCTTTGCCCAGCTGCCAGAGAAGTTGTTGTTTCCTTAACAGAATCATTTTGGGGTTTGTTGAACTGCCCTGTGCTTCTTGATCCGCCGTCTCTCTGCCTTCACGTGGAGTATTTTTATCCATTAAACACTTCCCATGCTGCTGATCCCCAAAAATGCCAGCACAGCCCCTTGCCATGCTGCTGATCCCCAAAAATGCCAGCACAGCCCCTTGCCATGCTGCTGATCCCCAAAAATGCCAGCACAGCCCCTTGCCATGCTGCTGATCCCCAAAAATGCCAGCACAGCCCCTTGCCATGCTGCTGGTCCCCAAAAATGCCAGCACAGCCCCTTGCCATGCTGCTGGTCCCCAAAAATGCCAGCACAGCCCCTTGCCATGCTGCTGATCCCCAAAAATGCCAGCACAGCCCCTTGCCATGCTGCTGGTCCCCAAAAATGCCAGCACAGCCCCTTGCCATGCTGCTGATCCCCAAAAATGCCAGCACAGCCCCTTGCCATGCTGCTGGTCCCCAAAAATGCCAGCACAGCCCCTTGCCCCCGTGGCTCAGGAGCTGTTTCTGTGTGGGACACACAGAAGCTCCAAGCTCCAGCACAAAGCAAAGCACGCGCAGGTGCCTTGGGGAGCTGCTGGTTTGTTTCCAGAGCAGGGTCTGCCCTCCACGCAGCCCCTGAGCTCCTGTTGCCAAGGGGAAGGGATCTGCTGCTCGGAGGATTAATAAACACGGCCGAGGTTGATTGTCAGAACCGCGTTTTTCATCTCATTTTCAAGGGCATCTTAGAGCGGAGCTCCCTTGCGCTCCTGGCGCTCTCCATCATCGCCGTGCGAGCGTTTCCAAACGGGAACGATGCTGGGGGATGTGGGGGGCTGTGTGTGTCCTCCCAGGTGATTGATAAACACAGAGGGCCCCAGGAGCTGCTGTTGCTCAGCACAGGGACAGCTGGGTGTCCGTGGGTCTGTCCCACCCCTCGTGGGCAGGGCAGGAGCTGAGCAGCTGGAGCAGAGCCCGTGCTGGGCACAGAACAGCCCCAGGTTCCTGCTGGACCCTCTGCTGATGTCTGCAGGGACACAGCTCCTGCCTGCACCACCCTGACCTTTTATCCAGATTTTATCTGCTCAGGGATCCGGAATCTGGGTTAAATATATCCTCCTGCTGTATCCTGTTCTGCTCCAAAAGGAAACTGAGTCATGACACTCTAAAGAGCAGCTGGGGAGTGCAGGGATCATCACAATCGGGGATTTTCTGAGCTTAATGCTTTTGGTATAGCAAGAGAACCGAGGGAGGGATTGTAACTCACCTCTGGTGCTTGTGGTGAAAGTGCAATTGAAACTCAGTAATAAATAATGAAGTGCTTTGATATTTCCTGGTTTTAGTGTACGGCAGAAATCTGCAGCTTCTTTCCACGTGATTCAGGTTTAGTCCAAGTTGCTATAGGTAAAAGTGTCTCCTTTTCAATTGCTTATGTTGGAATTACACTTTATGAAACTCACAGAGCCTGGGAATGGATTACTTGACATGGCAAATGTCTGTTTTCTTTTGGAGGAGTTGTTTGCTGTCTAAATGGCAATTTGCTGTTCCTAACAAGATTGCTTTACAAACACAAAAACCCCAATCCCTAAACCAAAGTGAGTGCAGACAGTTGACAGCATTGTCTGCAATTTGACAGGATGATATTTGATTTTTGATTTTTTTTTCCCTGGTAGTTTGGGTCTCTGTCTGAGTCTTGACTTTGATTCTTTGTTTGAACACTGACAGCCCCAAACCCCCAAACTTCCTGAATGTCACTGAATTCTCTGTGTTCTGCCCAACAGCTTAGCTGGGAATTATTTAGTCTGGCCCAGTGGCCATTGCAGCAGCAAATGACAAAATGCTCTTCAAATGGGTGTAGTGACATAATTCCTATTGAAGAAATGTTGATTACTGTCACAATGTGGATGCTCTGTGTGCTTTAGTGCTCAGGGCTTATCTTTCTCGCACAACATAAGCAGTATGAATGCCAAAATACACCTCATTTGCAAGTGCTGTTTGCATGATAAATTTTATTTCTCTAATCTCCCCTATCAACAGAACCAATTTTTTTTTTAATCTTTCCGATGACATAAAAATGCATTTTAATGAAGCAAATTATCAAGCTTTGTCTCTTCTGTGTACGAGCGGGGCGGCCACATTCAATTAGGCTGAAAAATGATCATTTGTTCTATTACAGGCTGTAACAGAGCGAGTGCAAAACCATGATCCATCACCAGTTGCTCAGCTTTATGTTACTTAAATCACTTGCCATCCTGTCAGGGGCTCAGAATCCTCCACGGGAGCCATTATTTAATTTAAGTTTGTAAAGGTGTCACTTGTTTGATAATAGGCTGCTTCTGCAGTAGATGAATAGGGACTAAATATTCATCATTTTCTGCATCCATCCCATATCCCTAATGAGTTACAAGCATAGCAGTGCCAGTAGAGCTAATGATGATGGTGCCACGGAAGGAATTTGACAGCAGTGAGGGCTGGATCCAGGGGGAAACTCCACACCTTGCAGTGGGAAAAGGGGGGTGGGCACAGTCTGAGGCACAGGGGGGATTGCTGGGCTGTTGTGGGCAGGGATGAGGGTTGGGTCCTCATCCTGGGGGTCCCTTCCAGCTCGGGATGTTCCAGGAGTCTGTGAATTCTGCTGGAGCTGGAGGGGCTTCGTTTGTGAGCCAGGCAGAGCCAACCTGAGGGGTTTTGTATGAGCTCAGGGAAACTCAGATCTGGGTGTGGAAATGCCCCCCTGGAAGGAAGCTGGGACATGGAGGAGCTTCACCTGAACCCAGAGCAGCTCCTGGAGTGCCGAGTGTGCTGTGCCCAGCTCCTCTCAGCTCTCTGCTCTGTGTGTTGATCTCTGCCCAGGAGGCTGCAGTTTAAATCTGCTGCTCCCTGCCCAGTGGTGTTTTTGTACTTCGTGCCTCGTGGTTGGGACTGTTTTGTGGTGAAGGCTTTGTGGTTGTGCTTCAGCTTTTATGGCCTCTTGATACCTCCCCTGCTCCCCCTGTGCTCGTTGCACCGTGGGTTTCCCCATCCTTTTGTTCTTCCCTGCTCCCCGAGCCTCTGCCTGCATCCTCAGATTTATTTCTATGGCTTTTAGGCTGCGTGGGGAGATTGATCAGCCCGGCCGTATGCATTTAGAGGAGCTGATAAATGACACGGCAGCACATTCCCCTCCACTGCTCTGGAATAACTTCAGTGCTCAAATCAAACATCCCATTTGCCACAAATTGGGGAAGGCAAAGAGGGCACCTCTGCTTTATTAGGGTGCATATTTCATTTATCTGTTATGGGAGGTATTGTCCAGTTCTACGTGTCTGGGGAGGCAATTCCACAGTCTCAGCACCACCTTCCCCTGCCCCCTCCCCTGATATTCGCCTTCAAGGTTTCCTTTCCAGCGTTCACCTTTGTTACAGCTGCGTTTCTGGTACTCCATTTCCAAATCTTTAATCATTTCCTCTCTTATTTGTGGTTCCTTTCTCACAGCTGGCCCCGTTCTCCCCCTCACTGAGGATGTGTCCCTCAGCCTGGAATTTGATTTTGTCATCACCTGTATTTCTTCCAGCCAGATTTGCGTGCTCAGGTGTCTCTTCGCTCCACTGCAGCCAGTGGCAGACTTGCTCAGAGGAATTTAGGGAGTTTCCAGAGGTTGCCTGGTGTCATTTTGGCAAGGGTCAAAAACTGGAATTTGTATTGGAGTGCCTGAATTCCAGGCTGGGCATGGCTGCAGTCACAGCCTCTCTGTTAATGATTTACCTGGGAAGGCACCTACAGAAATACCTGCCTCTCCAGAGGCATCATTTCCATTTTGGATTAGTTCATTGCTTCAAGGTCTGGGGGCTCTTGAAGTGCTTTTATTTGTTTCCTTCTGCCATTTGCATAAACATCCCTGTTTGAGGCAGAAACTGTCTCCAGAAAAATTGACAATAATGGTTGAAATCCCAAGGGAACAACATTTCTGTAGTAGGGAACTTCCACTGGAAATGCTGTGTTTGAGCCTTGAAGGATCACACAAGGTATTTCAGGTAGTCCTTGAAAAGGAACGTGTCCAGTTCTTTCTTTTACTCACTCTCTGGTTTTGATGTACAAGAAGGCTTTTTGTATATTAGCATTTTAACAGCAGTTTAAAATAACAACCAGAAATGAATTTCTTTGTGTACAGAAAAGGCAATCTGAAGTATAATCAAAAGCTTTCTGTTGTCTCTTGTCAGCAGTACATTGTTTTGCTTTTCTGGGTCACAAATGTGCCAGACCTTTCTTCTGTTTAACTCTTAAAAGGCACCTTTAAAAAATCATTTATCTAAAAAACCACACTCAAATCATTTTAGCTTTGTTTGCAACACTGAGAAACTGTTGATGGCAGGAGACAGAGCATGGGGGATAAACAGAAAGCTGGTTTTTGTCAGCCAGGGCAGGCCCAGGACCTGTTGCTCCCTGTGGAGGATGCTCCTGCCCTCGGTGCCCCTGGTTTGGAGGGGAATGCCTCCTGTTCCCACTCTGAGCAGAGGAGAGGGAATTGCAAACTGAGCAGCCTTCCAGAGGGGTTCATCTCTGCCTGCCTCTCCACCCCCTGCTGAAATGGGGGACCATTAGTGACCTTACCAGGCTGATCATGCCTGGAATAATCCAGGAATGGCTTTTCCAGAGTCGAGGCTGTTTATCCAACACCCCTGCCAGAGCTGCAGGAAAGGAAAGTCAGGTTTCCTTTGCTGCTGCTGCTTTAATGCCCAGGCAGGGCTCGCTCCGAGCATCGGCTGCGCTGCGGGGCTGGCTCGGCCGGGCTCCTGACTCATCTCATAGGGGATCACATTTCTGCTGCCACGCTCTGGGATCAACTGGGGGATCACTGGGATCACTGGGGGATCACTGGGAGATCACTGGGGTCACTGGGGGATCACTGGGAGATCACTGGGGGATCACTGGGATCACTGGGAGATCACTGGGGGATCTGTGGGATCACTGTGGGGTCACTGTGGGATCACTGGGATCACTGTGGGATCACTGGGATCACTGTGGGGTCACTGTGGGATCACTGTGGGGTCACTGGGATCACTGTGGGATCACTGTGGGGTCACTGTGGGATCACTGTGGGATCACTGGGTGATCTATGGGATCACTGTGGGATCACTGGGTGATCTGTGGGGTCACTGTGGGGTCACTGTGGGGTCACTGTGGGGTCACTGGGATCACTGGGTGATCTGTGGGATCACTGTGGGGTCACTGTGGGATCACTGGGTGATCTGTGGGATCACTGTGGGGTCACTGGGATCACTGGGTGATCTATGGGATCACTGTGGGGTCACTGTGGGATCACTGTGGGATCACTGGGTGATCTGTGGGATCACTGTGGGGTCACTGTGGGATCACTGGGTGATCTGTAGGATCACTGGGATCACTGTGGGATCACTGTGGGATCACTGGGTGATCTGTAGGATCACTGGGTGATCTATGGGATCACTGTGGGGTCACTGTGGGATCACTGTGGGGTCACTGTGGGCTCACTGTGGGGTCACTGGCTCCCCACAGCTCGGCAGCAGTCGGGAATGGAGCAGGGAGCGTGTGTTCCTCACAGAAGCCTTTGGGGTTGGATTTTGCACAGCAGGGGCACAGGGACCGGTGTGTTGGTGCAGCCCTTGGCCGTTTGTCAGCAGCTCCCATCCATCCATCTGTCCGTCCCTGCATCCCTGCATCCCTCCCTGCATCCCTGCATCCCTCCCTGCATCCCTGCATCCCTCCTGCACAGGTTGCCTGGCAACCCGGGCTGGAGCCTCCCGGAGCAGCTCGGGGATGATTTATCGGCGGGGCCGGGCAGGGAGCCGGGGGGCAGCGCCGGAGCTTTTAACGGGAGCTGCCCAGAACTGAGCGTGGGGAGCATTTGATCCAGGAGTGCAGCGAGAGCACCCAGAGCTGATAATCAGGGTGCAGTTAGAGCAAACAGAAAGGCTCCTGGTTTAGAATTGAATTTTTTTTTTTTTTGTTATTTTTTTGCTGTTGGACTCCCCCACAGCCACAGGTACAGTGCAGAATGGGAATCAAAGCTTTGCCTGGTGCTTCGGGTGAACCTGTAATCTTTTTCTTCATAAAAATAGCTCTGGTGAAAACCCTGATGGGAAAATACAGCTGGGGTCAGCACAAAAGGTTAGCAACACCCTGACAGCTCCAGGCCCGGGGTGAAGGAAGAGCTGAATTCTCCTGCAGCTCTGGAAATGTCTGAGAGCTGTTGTGTCACCTTCAATATCATGTTGCCTTTCGTGCAGGCTCTTGCATTGATCCCTGGCATTAAACAGAGGAGGGGAAGAGGAGGTTTGTAGACTGGCATTTAGGTAGTGGTTCATGCTGTGGTCACAAGGAGAGCTCTGAGCCCCTGCAAACATCACCTCCAGCCGGGTAAACGGGAGGAAGCTGCGGCAGCCTCTGCCTTGAGCACCTCGGTTCAGCTCCTGCTGCCTGGAGCCCTTTTCCCAGCCGAGCTGTGAGGAGGGATGGAGGGATGGGCAGTGCGTGCAAAGCGTGTCGACAAGAGCATTTGTGTGTGGCTGAGGAGGCAAAGAGGAGAAAAAGGATGATGAATCCACTCTGACCTCCTGAATGGCAATATAAATACTTTATTGAAAATTCTAAATAAATGTGTTTGTAACCAGTAATCCTGCTCTGCGTGCAATCTCATTTAGCCAACTGGGTATGCAAATGTGCTATTAATGTGTTTGCATCCAGTATAAATACACAAATCTAATCTGTTTATATATGTCATTTACACACAGCTGTGCTCACGCTCACTTAATACCAATATTTCCAGCCAGCGAGAGGTACCATGGGAGCTCCATTGTTCCCAACAAAAGCAGCTCCATGGAAGGGGGGTCATTATCATGGCAGGATCTTTTGGCATTCCCTCGAGGGAGGCTGTTGATGGCTGTGGCTGCTGGGGCTGGGAGGTGCCTCTCTGCAAAGCTTTGGGTTCAGTCCCCCACACTTGGGGGCACAATCTCGTTTTGCAGTGTAATTTTTCAGGAAGACAAAGCGATGCAGTTGGGAAGGGAGAGAGCAAATTGTTGGGCACCTTGAAGGCTTTCAGCTGATCTATTCCTTGTCAGTTTGTTTAGAGAGGACACTTGATCTCACAGGCAGATGGCCTGGGGAGTGGAAGGTTGTGCCATGTGTGGGTGACCAGGGCTGCACTCACAAAGGGGCTTTGAATTCCCAGTGGGAACATCCATGCCTGGTAATACAGAGCGGTATCTAATGAACACCACCAAAATATTTTGGTTTTCCGTGTCTTTGAGTGAGAGAACTGGGTGAACATGATTTTATTTTCAAATATCTCTAAATGTGCTGCACACTGAACAGAAGTTTTGCAGCTTGTGAAGATCAAGAAGTAAAGGTGCTTTCATGTATTTAGTGTTTTTCTGCTGTTAACTATGAAAACCCCATAAATTTTCCTACCATATTTATTATAAAAGTTTAAAATACATATTAAATATGAAAAGTGGTGACAACTTCCATTGGCATCTGCCTAGAAAACCTCGGGCCTTCCCAGATATGCACTAAACCTTTTGCTTTCATAATAGCAAAATCTCCCATTTTGTTCGCTTAGAATTAAGGAAAAAGTTGAGAGATGAACTTGCTGTTCTTGAACACAGGCTAAAGAGATGATTTTATTTCATTTTTTATTAGAAAGATTGAGAAATAAATCCTTATTTACCGGACTGAGAAAGATCAGAAGAGGCCCTGTGTGTGTTTGTAAATGTTTTGCATTACACAACACTCTTCACTCATTAACCAGGTGGAAATCACAGGGAGGGAATGAAACAGCACGTGGAATTTCTTAGAGAAAATACATTAGATCTAAACTTGATTGCAGCACCACATCAGAAGAGACACGTTAGGAGCAGTGATGAATTTGCAGGTTCACCAGAGTTGTGCTGCCTTTCTGAAGGTTCCAGCTGGAAATCTCCAGTTGGGAATGGATTAAAGAGTTAATGGAATCTCCAGTTGGGAATGGATTAAAGAGGTGGGTTGTTGTTTCTGCAGTGGCTGTTCTGGGTGCACACTTTCAGCACCAGCTTTATTTGGGGTTGTTGAGGTGGAGGAGCAGAGGGGGAGCTCAGCTCCAGTGCAGCCGGGCTGCAGGGCCTGCAGCAGGCGGCTCCTGTGCCAGGCTGGAAGGGGGGATGATGGAAACCCTGAGGCAGGAGCACTGGCACTGCCAGCCCCGTGCCAAACGTGCCAGCTGAGCTCTGTCAGGCACAGCAGAATGGCTTCATGTGTCTCATCAGGAGATTTGTTCCCCGGGATAAAAGATGGGACCTGCAGGTAACACCCAGGCAAACGTTACCGTGCCTGTTCCTCCCTCTGCCCGGGTTATTTATAGCTCCCTGTGAACGCGCAGGATGCTGCAGCATCTGATGCATTTCATCAAATTATCAAATGGCATTAGGAGGCCTCGTGCTGGGGCTGGTCAATAACCACGGAAACCACCCCATAAAACAGAACCGTGTCTGTCAGCACCCACCGCCCCACGAGCCCTGGGATTTCCTAAAGCTGCTTCACAGCACTCATTATCCACAGCACTTCTTTAATTGTGGCACAGTTTGTCTTCAGTGAGCAGCACAAACAATAATGCTGACAGAATCCTGTCATAAGCAATCTTTTAAAGTTAAACAGAAGTGGTAAAATTGAAATGTTTGTCCTAAAAATCCAAATTATGTACTTATAGAAATGAAACCATTGTGCTTCAGAGCCATTTCCACTTCCTACCCAAACTTATCCATGGGTCTGAGCCTCGTTGTTCCCTGGGTTTGAGGCTATTTTAGCTTGGCAGCTGTCGCTCTCAGATGCCTCCTGTGAGCAGTGCAGCGTCTCCTGCAGCACTGACACACGAATGTGCAATTTGGTGCATGCCATTTGTGCAGGGGAGAACAAATTCAATCAGTGTCAGGCAGTCTGCTTTGTGAGACACCGGGGAGCAACAGGTCACCTCTGATTTGGTGGGCAACTATTTTGTTCTTTTATATTTAAAGCCATTTTGAGGTCTCTGTTGGGCTTGACTTGGAGAAAAGGAGTAGCTGTTCTTGCTGCAGGGAGAACGATGCCTGAATTAATGGAAGACTAGAATAGGAAGGAAAATCTGAAAGTGGTTTTAGAAAAAAGTATTGTTAAGCTTTAGAATTTCTGTCTGAGCTTCTGAAATTATTTTTTGTGTGCTTTGTTATTTGTATATTAAGAAGTGTCTCTCTCTTGCCTTTCTAAAAGGCACAAAGCTCCTTTGTAGCTGGGTATCTCACAGTGCCTCAGTGGCCCAGGGATAGCTCTGTACAATGTCAATAAAGGTGACAGCAGCAGTGGCCAGAAGGATTGACTTCATTCCTTCTTGGAAATTTGGAACAGCATTCCAAGGTCCCTCTGATTCTGTTATTCAGATGGGCTTGGTGCTAGGCTTGCATTTCCAGTAGGGACTTCTGACATCCCGTGGGGTCAAAGGAAAACAGTTTGTCATAGGTTATTGAATCACAGCACAAACCAAATGGATCATAGTTTGGTTAAAAGGGATCTTAGAAAATAAAATAAATGGTTCCCTAAGGATTCAAGTGCACCATAGTAAGCCTTGGGCAAAACAAGGAATAGGATTTGGGTGTTCTCATTTTATGCCATGGACCAGAGTGAGCTCTCCTGTGTCCCTGAGCTGGAGTGTTCCATCTCTGGTTTCTCCTTATTCCTACAGCTTTTTCTGTCACCTTTTGCTGTGTGTGCTGTGAAGTGATGCTACAGAGACACCGTCCCTCTGAACCAGCCCAGGAGGCAGAGCAGGGACTGAGAGCATCCTGCAGTTCCCTTTGCCTTTTGATGTTTCTCCATTTAGCTGGTTTCCATCCTCTGTGAATTCCTGCAGGGAGGAATTGAGCTGCTCTTTGGGATGTTGGGAGCGGTGCTGGGGTGTGTCTGTCACTGCTGCTGCCACCTTCTCTTGCCCAGAGCACCAGCCAGAGGTTTGTGGTGCCAGGGGAGTGATCCACCCACCCCAGCGTAACGAGAATTCCTTGGGAGGATTCACCTGGTAAAAATGAGTGTATGAGTGCACTGGGGACCAGCTGTACTGTGTGGGCACTGAGTATCCTGCTCTGCAGGTACTTCTGCCCGTGTCTGGGGGCTGGTACCTTGCTCTCAGTAAAATTTCCCGTGTTTGGGAGCTCAGGCACCCCTCAAACACTGAAATTCCGGGTGCTGTGTTGGCTGGTTTGGAAGGAGCAGGTGGGTATGAGTAAATCACGCTCTGGAAGGGACTGTAATCTCCGAGCCTTTACAACCCGTGGTTAATTCTCGTCTCCGTGCCCCCGGGCACGTTCTTGGCGAACTCTGCAGTCTTGCTGGTTTTGAGGGTCAGGGTTAGGTGAGGATAGATCCCTGTGGGAGCAAACCTGCAGGATCCTGAGCAGGAGGTTCCAAAGAGCATCCAGCCTTGTGGTGGGAGCTGCTGAGAGCAGGGTTTGGGCAGTGAGTGAACCTTGCTGGGAGTCCTCACACCCTTCACAACATGGAAGCCTATGATCACTGCCTGCCTCCTTCCAGCAGATGTTTGCAAAAAGATGTTGATCCAAAACACATTAAGCCAACTTGAGGCTCGTTTCTCTTTAGGGAATTATAAAATCTCATCTCCCTCCCTTCCCTGGAATAGTAGGGCCCATGTACTCAGCATCCATTATCTTTTTTTTTTGCAGACACAATTTGTTATTTACTCGTTGTTCATACCTGTACACAGTGTTTATAGGAAAGGAAAAGGCCTTCTATTTTTTTGCTTGCTTCTTTTTAGGGAATTATGAATTCTCTTTCCCCTCCTTTCCCTGGAATAGTAGGGCCCACATACTCAACATCCCCTATCGGTTTTGCAGGCAGAAATTTGCTATTTGCTTGTTGTTTATACCTGTGTGCAGTGTTGATAGGAAAGGAAAAAAGCCTCTTTATTTTGGTGTTCATAGGAAAGGAAGAAGCCCTTCTGCAGAATGTCCCTTCCAGAGAGAGGCACTTTGTTCAGCCTTGAGTCTCCTGCTGCTGGCTCGCGGTGGGGATGGGCTGGGGCCCCCCGGCCGCGGCTGTACCGAGGGACGGGGAGAGGCCGAGGCCGAGCAGCACTGAGGGAGAGAACGAGCAGGAGTGAGGGAGAGAACGAGCAGGAGTGAGGGAGAGAACGAGCAGGAGTGAGGGAGAGAACGAGCAGGAGTGAGGGAGAGAACGAACCAGGATTGAGGGAGAGAACGAGCAGGACTGAGGGAGAGAACGAGCAGGAGTGAGGGAGAGAACGAGCAGCACTGAGGGAGAGAACGAGCAGGACTGAGGGGGGAGAACGAGCAGGATTGAGGGAGAGAACGAGCAGGAGTGAGGGAGAGAACGAGCAGGAGTGAGGGAGAGAACGAGCCAGGATTGAGGGAGAGAACGAGCACGACTGAGGGAGAGGATGAGCAGGACTGAGGAGGCAGAGGCCGAGCAGGACTGAGAAGGGAGAGAACGAGCAGGACTGAGGGGGGAGAGGCCGAGCAGGGCTGAGGAGGGAGAGGCCGAGCAGGATTGAGGAGGGAGAACGAGCAGGATTGAGGAGAGAGAGGACGAGCAGGACTGAGGAGGCAGAAGCCGAGCAGGATTGAGGGGGGAGAGGCCGAGCAGGATTGAGAAGGGAGAGAACGAGCAGCACTGAGGGAGAGGATGAGCAGGACTGAGGGGGGAGAGGCCGAGCAGGATTGAGGAGGGAGAGGCCGAGCAGGATTGAGGAGGGAGAGGACGAGCGGGGCTGAGGAGGGAGAGGCCGAGCAGGATTGAGGAGGGAGAGGACGAGCAGGGCTGAGGAGGGAGAGGCCGAGCAGGATTGAGGAGGGAGAGGACGAGCAGGGCTGAGGAGGGAGAGGCCGAGCAGGATTGAGGAGGGAGAGGACGAGCAGCAGCGAGGACGGAGCGGTGCCGGCGGCCGGGGCTGTTCGGCTCTGGGAGCTGCGGAGGGGCAGCGCCGGGGGCCGGGGCCGGGGCTGCCGGGGGCGGTGTCGGGGCCGGGCCCGGCGGGCGGAGGCGGCGGCGGCGGGGCCGGGCCCGGGCCCGGGCCCTTGGCGGAGGGGGGCCGGTGATCCAGGCCGCCTTTTGCGGCGCGCCCCGCGGAGCCGCCCGCCCAGCCCCGCCGCCATCACACGCTGGGCGCCGCCGCCTCCGCCCGGCCCTGCGCGGCTGCTCCGGGGCTCGGCTCCGCTCGGCCCCGCTCCCGGCCCCGGCCCCGGCCCCGCTCCCGGCCCGCTGCGAGCCCCGCCGAGGAACGCGGGGGCTGCGAGCCCTTAACCCCTGCGGCACCTGGCCGAGCCCCGCGCTGCGCATTGCCTTGCGCTGCCCGGCCCCGAGCGGCTCCGGCCGTGCCGCCGGCTGTGGTGGAGCTCCGAGCGCTGGAAGTTGGACGTGGAAGGGGATGCGGTTGGGATTTTTCGGGGTCTTTGGCGAGCCTTTTCCCCCGTTCGCAGCCGTGTAGGTGCGTTTGCTTCCCCGGCAGAGCTCGGGCTCCCGGCGCCGCTCGGCTCCGCTGCCGATCGCAGCAGCCGTTTGGAGGAATTTTTATTTTTTTAAATTTTTTTTTACGGTTTTTTTTTTCCTGCTGCTGACACGCTGTTTTTTGTTATCTTTTATCACAGAAGCGGTTTATTAAGGGGTTGAGGCAGTACGGCAAGAACTTCTTCCGAATCCGAAAGGAGTTGCTTCCCAATAAGGAGACCGTAAGTACATTTGGACTTTATGTAATTCGCCTTTTCTCTCGCTGCTTCGCTGTTTGATCTTGCGAAACTCTCTCCTTTTTACCCCGAATTCTCCTCGGATAAACGGAAGAGAAATCCACAGCCAGCCAAGGTAGCTGCTGATTTTTAGTGCAGTTTTTAGGTCTTGGGGAATGAAAGATGTTACATAAAATAATCGTCATGGCTGGACGGAGCGGAGCCACTGAGCCTGGGTGAAGTGTATTTATGGAGACCAAATCTAATTTTAAATTCTGACATTATGACGGGATAATACATTTTGTGTCACCCGGCTGGGCTCGAGTGGCATCGGGTAATTAAAGAAAACCTAAACCAAAACAACATCTGATGGGATCGGGCAGCCCGAGGTTTGCGCTGCGCCTGTGACCCGCACTCTGCCGGGCTGGGCTTAACTCTTCCCCTTCCCTGGAACTCGAGTTCGGGGATGGATCCGTGGTCTCTGAACTTCCCCGGGTTATGTAACCCTGTCATCCCACCCAAAATCCCAGCGGGGCTCTGGGGACACGGGCAGGGAGCGCTGGGGGACCCCTGCAAAGGAGGCAGGGACGCCTTGGGAACCCGGCCACTTTTCCATTTGTCCTAAAAGAGCCTCGGTTTCTGTCCTGCAGGTGTCCTTTAACTGCGGGGAGGCTTTGGGAAAGTGATTTCCTTTTTGTTCTGGATTTAGAAGGGAGGTAGCTCCATGAAAATGGAGCTGGGCCATTCTCTAGTATTATATTAGTGATGTGGAAAACACTGATTTAAAGCATCACGGAGTGTTTAGACTTTTGTAGGTGTGGAGTCTGGATGTGCACTGGGGAAGAGCATTGCTCTAATAATATTTAAAAAGCTCTCAGTTTCTGTAGGATGATTCCATTTTCCTCCAGGAGGTTCTCGTGAGACAGTGCTGTGATAGCACAAATCTTTGGGTGGTAAATAGTAACACTGTGTGAGTTACAGAGGCAGGGGTGGATGAGACAATTACAAGTTCACTCATTCTGGTTAGAAAGGAAACTCAAATTACTGCTCAGGTGTTGGTGGACTCGAGGATTCCGTTGGATTTTGAGGCCCAGTGCTGGAAAGGTGGGAGCTGGGAAGGAATGCTGGAGTAGTACGGATCTTGTCAACATCTGATAAATCCAGCACAAATCGTGCCTTTCCTCTCCTCTCCAGAATGTCTCCCGGAATGGATCTAGAACAAATCAGTGTTTGCTTCTAGAAATGAATTCTGCTGATGGTAAAGTTGCTGAGGGGCAAAAGTCCTCTTCTGAGTTTGAATTAGAGCAGCTCTGAAGTATACTGTGTTTTTATAAATTGAAATTTATATTTTAAATATGAAATGTGGGGGAGAGGAGTTTGTGACAGAGGAAAACATTGTGCAGGGGGAAGGAAAAAAATCCTGAAAAATGGAGAGTTGGGGGCAGGTGTCTGCCCCTGTTTATTCTACTTAACTTCTTACATTGGAGCTTGGATATCAGGCTTAGGATTTTTGTAAAAGTATTGCAAGTGGTGTTAAACCTCACACAAGGTCTCTTTTTTCAAGTGTTGTATTTTTGTTTCATTAGGTGTAATTTTTTACTACAGAGAAGACTAAATATTAAGTCTGTGCTGGGGGAAGTTTCACGTTGATGGGTTTGGGCTCAGGGTTTTTTTAGCCCCTGTGGTAACTGATCTACAAATAACCTTTGACCTACAACGGGTTGTTTATAATCTGCGCTTCCTATTTTTGCCCACAGACCTCACTTCTGCTTTCTTTAATTCCCAATCTTTTTCAGCCAAAATTTACAGCTTTTGCTATAGGAAGACATTGCAGGATAAAGGCTGCAGTAAATATTTGACTGTCCAGTTCTGCTTCTGTTCCTTAAAGTGGAGTAATGAGTAATGTAAATGACGAGGCTGTGGGATTAATTTGTCTGTATTTTTTCATCACCAGGATAATTTCAGATACTTTGCCTGCCATTTTTCTGTTGCAGTGTGAAGTAACCCTGTAGCAATTTCAGAAACACCAGGAAAAGGCTTTATTCTTCTGCATATTAACATCAGCAAAACTCTGAAAAGTTGTTCTATGGTTACTAAAGCAACTTCCAGCTATTTAAATATGTGTCAGGGGCACTCTTGGAGTGACTTGCCCTAATGGCTCTTGAGCATCTTATTTATTAAGAGTTTTCCTTTCTGGTCACTGAAGGCTGTGGGGAGGGGACCCAGGGGGTTTTTGCCTCTGCAATCCCCACTAAAAGTTAAATCTCCTTATTATCGTGATTTTAGTAAAATATGTCCTTTCCTGGACCCTTCACTGGGGGAAAATTCTCCCTAATGTCACCCTAAACCCTATGGCTGGAACATGGAAACAGTGGAAGAAAAGGAATGCAACAGAAATACAGAATTCTTGTAGAGACCAGGCCTATTTTATGTTAAATCAAGCTGAGGCTGCTGTGTAGAAAGTCAGGATATAGAGGTGAACATGACATTGTATTTCTTTTCTACTTTGGGAAGGTGTAAAGTGGCCGTGGTGAGAGATGAGAATTAGGCCATCCTGTTCTGAGCTTGCACAAGTGTGTTAAGGAATGTCCTATTTGAGTTGTGCCTTGGCTTTTTTTCCCCTCCATAGTTAGTGTGCAATATCTTTTGAGAAAACCTTGTATTTCTCATGTGTGTTTTAAGGAAGTTAGCATATATTTTCAATGATTTTTAAATTGTTTCTTCTAAATGAGTGATCCTCAAGAAAAAAGCTTTATGAAAGAGAATGTTTATTCCATATCAAAGGTGTGTTTGTTTGGGTCTTCACTCTGCTGGTTTATTTCGCATTTCCAGTTGATTTCCATGTTTATGTCCAGGAGGGGTTCCCAGTGGATGTGGGAATAAAGAACTGCAATGGATCAAGGCAGGTGCTGCTTTAATGTTGGATCAGTGTTAACCTGCTCATTCTCTGGAGGAAGAGCCTGTGTGCAGATGAGCCATGAGGTTTCTAAATGAAACTTCTGAAACTTCCTTGGGTTTCCACTGACCTGTCTGAAATGCACCTTTTCCTTTATTTCCATGTGGCTCTCTTCCTTTTATCTCCCCCTGGGTGGTTTCCACTTAGTGGCAGCTGACACAGCTGATGAACTGCCCTGCTCTCCTTTGGTTCCTGCTTAGCAGCAATTCTGATTCCTCTTTATGGGAAGAAGTAAATTTTGGAGGCTTTTCAGTGACATGAACACTTTTCAATAATTACTTCCATTTAAATTCCCATGTTGTGAGAATGAAAGGTGCACAGCTGGCAACAGTTTTCTTAACTATCTGGTTTGGCTTTAAATGTGGTTTTATTCGCCTCCTATCCACCCATTTTGGGATAATTTGCTAAAACTTCGTGATAATACAGGATTTTCCGAGTATTTAACATTCTGCTCTGAATTCTTTAGATGATTACACTGAGCTACTTGAATTTGAGAGTTTTAGAAGCACCAGCATTGTGATAGGCCTGAGATAAAGGTACTTAAATGCCTCCAAGGTTGGGGATTGCCTTTCTGTGTTCATGGAAACAGCTTAACTCTGTGTTGGCTTCGGGCAGGAGGGAAACAGGAACAGGGAGTGGACGGGAGCTGGAGCAGGGCAGTGACTCCATCAGAGCAGGAGAGGAGGTGCCAAGTCCTGGTGTCACCTTGCTGGGATCCAGAGCTGGCTGCTGCTCCCCAGCCTGTCCTTGTGCTGCTCTCCCAGAAACGCTTCTGGGAGCCTCAGTTTGTTGGAACTGTGCAAGGCCAGAGTCCCAGCAGGAACAGAATTGTTCCCCAGTGCCTGGGGTTCCTGCAGCCTGCTTTGGTGCTGTCTGAGCAGTGGAGCTCCAGCCCCGTGCCCCCAGACGTGGGGATGTGTGTGTGTGTCCCTTGGCAGCTGTTCCTAGGTTCAGGACTGATCTCTGTTATCCTGCCAGACTGCCATCATGGCCTTGGCTGCAGCTGAATCGAGATTTTGGAGCCACCTTGTCTCTCGTGGGGACGGGCCTGAGCACGTGGGGCCCTTGTGAGAGCTCTGGGGATGTTCTGGGGCTCTCCAAAGGCGCCTGTGCTGCCCAGGGCCAGGTCCTGGTGCCTGTGCCCCTCTGTCCTGGCAGCCTCAGCTCCTGGCAGGCCCTGCAGCAAGCCCAGCAGGAGAACACTGGGTCTTTGTGCAGACTCTGTGCTAATTTGGGGTTCAGTTTCCCCATTGAGCACATAGGTATCTGTGGTGTGTGTGATTCTTGGTTTGGCTGCTGAGCAAGGGATGACAGAGTGCAATCGAAAGATCTTGCCTCTGGGTGGATGCTCCTTTATTTAGCTCTACAGCACAGTGTAAACAGGAGTTCTGAATATTGGCTGTTTCCTGACATTGAAATACCTGCAGTGTGCTGTACTTATGCACATAAGAACTAAATATGCATCATTTCTTTAGGAAAAATGGTCTCTCTTCTGATAGTAAAATCTTTCTCTTCAAATTAAATGCTGCTGGGACTTACCTCAGAGACTAAATAAGCTGTGCTCTGTTAATGTTAGGAGGCAAAACGAGTGCAGAGTGAGCTTTCAGCATAAACTTCTGTTTAATTTTAGATTGGGGTTTAGATAAACAATTTTATTCTTGCCTCATTAATGCTTAATCTTGTGTTACATAATACACAATATTGGCTTCCTGAGTAGCTCTTAAATCTAGTGCAAATGTGTGGTAGCTGAAAGGTCAGTGCAGTTAGCATATGTGCAGGCTGGCAAGGTGGCTGTCCCCTCTGAGCACAGACGGAGCCCTCCCCGTGCCACTCCTGATGGCAGCCAGCAGCCCCAGGAATATTTGTGCAAGGCTCTCCTGAGCATCTGAAAGGTAGAACTTCTCCCTCGACACGATTGTTCAAATAGCAGAGTGCCTTTGATCAAAGGAGGGGGATAATTAGATGAATATCTCTTGGTCTGTTGGTATAAAGTGATTACTTAGCCCTACATTGGCTTTTTAATATTTGCATTTAGTGGTGAGCCTTGTTTGTAGCAGGAGCTGCGTTGTGGCTATGGCGTGGGCTTTATCCCTGCTCTGCTCTCCCCGAGGAAATCTGGTTTATTTGAGGCCATATTCCCCTAATGATGGAATATTAATACAGTGCAGTCAAGGCATATTATTTCCTGCCTTGTCTTTGCTGCGTGAGCGTTCAGAGAGGGACAAGCTGTGGAAGCCTTTTCTGTTTGAAAGCTGAACCTTTTTCTTTAATAACTTGTTCTAGCCTGGATGCAGTCAGAGCTGAAATTTTCCATTAGAGTTTGAAGCGACTGCCAACATAAACAGCCACTGCTTCTTTTCATTTCATCCTGCTCGCTGCTGCTGCCGCTTCCAGAGCGTGGCCATTGCAGGCACAGGGCTTTGCTCTTCCTCAGACAGGGGCTTGTGGGCTTCACATTTCCCAAATGCTTTCAAATGCTAGGCTGAGACTTTTTGCTTCAGTCACAGCAGATATCCTACTGGGCTTCAGTCCAGTTAGAAACAGGGGCAGAGGCAGCAGTTGCTTTTCCTGTGTAAGTGAAACCACCGAATCATTTGCATAACAAACTCTTCTGGAGGGAACACGCTGCTTTTTATTTTATTTTATTTTTTCCTGTTTCTGTGAGCGTGGCTGTCTCAGCTGAGGGAGGAAGAGCACTGCATTAATGTTTGACTCAAGGTGAGGCAGGGTGCTGAGGCAGCTCCCAGCCAGGCACTTAGACCAGGAGCAGGGCGAGGAAAGCCAAGGAATGTAATGAAATGCTGAGCTCATAGGAGCTGAGCTCAGATGGAGATATTCCTGAATTTAAGTGACTCTGAGCTGAAGGCTGTTTGCAGAGGGATGTTCAGTGTGTGTGTTCGCTGTGATCTGGTTTGTTTTCAAAAGTTTAACTGTTAAACCTATTGCAAATGTCATAACTTTATTGGATAATAAACCAGGAGGTTTGGAAAGGTCTTTAAAGAGACATAAAGGTTTAACTCACACACCCCACGGTGTCTTTCTTCTTCTCTAGAAGGGACTCCAGGTGTTGAGCACAGCTCCTGGCAGGCTTGGGCCACGGCTCCGTGGTTCATCCACGTGTGTTCCTCCAGATTCCTGGGTGTATCCTGTCAATTCCCGTGTCCTGGGGGTGCATCTTGCCTGGCTCTGAACAGCCCTTTCACCTGGCCTGTGCCACGTGTGTGCTATTTGATTAATGATTGATTAATGACCGGCTCCAGCTTCCAAAGACCAAAATACCCTTTCCCAAAGCTGCCTGTCTCAATTCCAGCTGAAGCAAGCAAAACCAAAGAAATAAAGTACCTAAAATGGGCTTTGTTTTTTTGTTTCTGTTTTAAATCTCCTAAGCATTCTCTTAAGAGGATTAATTTTCAATTGTATCATTTTACTTTTGTATTCCAAAGGTAATTTACAGCGTCATCAGCTCAAAAAATGAACTGCTTATTTGACTTTCTTCCTAAGAAACCCTCATAGATGGAGAGCATAAAAGCAGAAGGTGTGTTCACTGTGCCAGCTGGACTCTAGAATTGACTTTAGCATGGGCAATAAATCAGCTCTGCACTCCAGTGGCTTTTTTTTTTATTATTTTACATTACAAGATTGGATCTCATTGTTTATTTTTCTCTGAAGGTTTAGAGGTAGGTAGGAGTAAAATATTGTTGCAAGTAAAAGAGGGCCATTAGGCAATTGCATTGAGTTCTGTCAGGGAGCCAGAAAGGACAATTTCTGCTTTGTAGGGAAAAGTCTGTAGACAAAGATACAAGCCAAGATTATTTGGGTAATTGATACAATATTGTCTGAGCCTTCCTCAACAACTGAGAGAACACAATGCTGCTCCTCAGAGTTCTGTTCCACTGCATTTTCCTTACTTTCTGTTTATAATTCACCATCCTAAGGAATTTCAGTTTGTTTATTTTCCTATTGTGAATTCTCTTTTGCATCTGTGCTGAAGGGTATGTGTGATTCTGGTTAAAATGCTTTTGTTCATCAACAGCTGTATATTTATTCTGTATTTTCCTTCCCTGTGAGAAAAACCAGCAGCTTTTTTTCTTCCCTGGCAGTTGTCAGATTGTATCAAATACTCAGACATCAACCCTGAGGTCCTGTGAATTGCAGGTACATAAAATAGGTGTCTGGTAAAGGATTTGTGCAGTTTATTTTCATGGTTGAGCGTCCCAGCCTGGCAAGACTTTTCCAGGGCTGCCATGCATCAAACCCTTCCTGGTGTTTGTTCCCCATCCAGTCAGTGACTGAAGATGCGCTTTAAAACTTGAAAATGGCTTTCAGAAAGGCAAAAATAAACCAGGCATATAAGCAGCAGTGCTGTTTGTGGGACATCTTGTCCCAGAACAGTGCTAATGTTTTAAAATCTGGGTAACTCCTGGAAGAAATGAATCTGTATAATCCTGCCTGGGGACTGACTTTTGAAATGACTTAGGAGAGAAATACTCTCCAGGTAATCCTCTGTGTGCTGCTCATCGTGTGTATTTACAGTGTGTGAGACAGAGATTACAGTTTCAAGAGCTACAGCAGCAGTTTGCTTTGAATTTTCGAGTTCAAGGAGTAAATAAATACAAACAGCTTGGGCTTGTTGTGAGCCGTGTTCAGGGGAGGCAGAGGAGTTCTGCAGAGCAGAGTTTGGTTCCTTAAAACACACAGGGAATTGTGCCTGGCTTGTGTGGGGCTCACAGAGCAGCCAGCTGGGGCAAAGGATTGTGCACTAGGGAAAAAACCCTCTGTTGGCAGAGAAAAAATAATAATAAATAAAGAATCAGTGTACTTAGAGTGTGCTGTCACAGAGCATGGAATGAACTTTATTCTTCCACAGATCACTGGGCTCAGGCATCACCTCCTACCCCTGATGTAAGAACAGCACCCACTGCCTTCCCCTGGCTCCAAAGCTGCCCCCAAACACATCAGTCACTCCTAAATATCCTGTAATGTGCTCCTGGAACTGGGAGAAAAGACAATAACAACTCCAGGAGACAGATGCACTCGTTTTGTTTCCAGCCAGCTGTAAAAAAGAAGCAGTGCTTGATTACTGGGGTTTTTTTGCTGCTTGTTTTTTTTCATGCCAAGGAAGAGTCCCAGGAATTACAGAGATGGTGGAATAAAGTGAGAATGGGGAGAGGCTGTGCCACAGGGGAGGTGAAGCAGTTTGTGCATGGAACTGGCTCTGTAAGCATAAGAAACATTTAACATCACACGTTGAAATCTGCTGCATTTGCTTTGGCTTTGTTTTTCCTTGCCATTCTGTATCTGAAGGAAAAACGCTTAGGAGTGTGATAGAATTCAGATTGTCAGGACATAAAGATGCTGGTGATTACTTCTGGGTCAGGGTGATGTCGTTTTGGGTGAACTCCTGTTTTCTCCCAGCACAGGGAAGGGAGGATTCCTGTTCTGCAGGGTGCCAGGAGGGCTGTAAGTGTCAGCCAGAGCCCTGCACACCTGCACCATGCTGGATTTACGGATATTTGGGATATGGAGAGGTTCCTTTCCCTGCCAAGAGGTGCATTAATGTCTCCTGGTATGTGGGAAAGCTGTGAAATGCTCAGGCTTTGGGTTTCCTATTCCTGCTCAGGAGGAATAAGGATCTTGCAGGGCTGGGATCCCCCACTTGTGGTGTTTGTGCCTTTTCCCTGGGGTCAGGAAGGGCTGCAGGACAGAAATCCAGCCCTCCTTCCCTTCCTGCTTCAGGCTGGTTAAGAAGGTGCAGGTGATGTCCCAGCAAACCCTGAGTGATTCCACAGAAAACCTTCGGCTTCTTGCATGGCTTTTTTAAAATCCCAGGACTTTGACAGACGTGTTTCCTTCTGATTCAGATTTTTCAAGGTTAAATTTGTCGATTGCCCTTTGCTTTGTGAACTTTGTGAGCTGGGGAGGTGTAAGGGAAGGAGCTGCTCTCAGAGTAATTGCTGTGTTTGAGAACTTGGAGTGTTAAGAAACAAAGTGTTACAAGAGTGATGACAAAATCCCAGCTGCTGACGGTGGTGGTAGTGGTGGTTGGGCAATCCCTCCTGACTCTGGTCACCTGGGATGAGGAATTGGCAGGGAATATTGTTTGTTTTACGCTACCAAACTCCTGTACAGCAGGAGGAGATCTGGCAGGGAAAAGGTGCTGCTCAGTGCTTTTATTGCCATGGTGAAATAGTTTGTTCTTGGGTGGAACAGTCGAGCTGATCCTCCCCCTCCCCCAGACACTTCGTGGGCTCCTTTTTCCCTTGCAGTGCCCCTGACACAACCGGAGTTATTTTGTAGGATGCCTCCAGACCCTTCAAAGAGAGGAGAGCACATTCCAGGTTATAAACCAGCTCTCTGCTCCTGCAATCTGAGAAGTCCTCCCTGGTGTTTAACCCGGAGCCTGCTTTGTGCCTCTTGTGTAAAGCACCAGGACATCCCACAGGAACTCTTGATTTATTTTGCTAACTCTGCCCTTCTCTGTGGTTCACAAACCTCTAATGGGCTGTGAAGCTCCAAGATTTCTGAGTTGAACAGTAGAAGTTTTAAGAACCTCCTCTACTACATGAAAGGCTTAACACTTTCCACATGCTGGGTTTTTGGATCATGAAAAGCTGATCTCCTACAAATCGAGTTTGTAAAGCTGAGGCATCCTGGGCCAGGGCTGGTTAATGCTGTTGTGAAATTGGGGGGAAGGAAAAAAAAACCCATAATGAATACTCTGGGCTTTGGGCCAGCCAGGAAGATCTGATACAGTGAACGTGTTTCTGTTGCCCTTTGTTACTGTTGAGTTTGATTAGCTTTGTTTCTGGTAAGTTTAATTACAGTTGTTTTTTATTTTTATGGCTAAGGAGGGGATCTTTGCCAAAGCTCAAGTCTTTCATTACCTCCGTTGCAATGAGAGGGAACTGGGGAAATAAATCATGCCACCTCCCCAACAAACAAGCCAAAGTAAAACCAAAAGAAACCCCACTAAGCTAGAAACCCAGCCCTTTTCTCTCTCCTTGCCCTGTTCCTGCAGTCTGCTACTTTCCATCTGTTATTTTCCCTTTCTGAAGTTTCTTTTAGGCTTTTAGGGTTGAGGTGAATTTACTTTGTGCACTAAGTTGCTGTTTTGGCCGGGCAGGGCTCTTCACCTGTGGTTGTTGTGCTTCCCTGGAGCTTGTCTGGCTCCTGTGCACTTCCTACATGGATTCCTTCAGTGCAGGAATAGAGCTGGGGTGGAAAATGGCTCAGAAACTGGGAGATCAGGAGGGACAGAAACACGAGGGGTTTGGTTTGGGCTCTGGTTTTGCTCTGCAAAACCTTGCCCGTTGAGATGTGATTAAAAATATTTGCCATAAACCTTGCACAGGCTGGGCTCTAAAGGAGCATATGGAAAAACACATTTCTCCTGATCCCCACTGCTGCAGGAGCTCCAGACTGCTCAACAGCTCAGGTTTTGTAACTGGACCTTCACCTTGCTGTGGGGAAGTGACAGGGACAGAGGCTCCCCTCCCTGAGTGCTGTGCTAAAGTTGTATTGATTTAACAATTCCACCTCGTGTTCTTACCCTGTGCCATTTGATGGGAAGGATTTTTTTTCTTGTTGCCTGGCTTTAGAAAAACATCGCTTTTAGAGCTTCTGAAAAGAAATTGTCTGCTCACTGTGGGTATAAATCTCCCCTTCCTATCTGCCACCTATTTATTCTATATTATTCTATCTATCATAATGGTTTTGTTTCAGACAAATCTGTGTGTCTTAAACTTGTAAGAATTTAAAAATGATGTAAATGATTTTCAGCTAAAGGATGAAGAGGAGGGAAGTCATGATGGATTTGAGTAACCACAGAGTTGTACCCCAACACTGCCCAGGAGGTATTTGGAAATCCTGCATTTGCTTAGAGAAGCTTTTATTTAACAGGAGTTGTAGCTGCTGTAGGGAAACGTGGACATTGTGGGCTGCAGTTTGTGGTTGGGAATGACCCCACTTGCCCCTCTCTTGTGGCTGTTTTTCCACAGAACACATTAATGGAGCTGCTGAAACAAAGCCATGGGGCTGGTCCGTGTGTCAGTGAAAATCCAGCTCCCACCTCGTCCAGTCACTCCTTCGTGGCTCTCATCCTGTGTTTACAGTCCTGAGTCACAGCTCTGCCGTGCTGGCATTTACAGATTGCAACTGCCCAAGTTTTCATTGCTGCAGTAATTAAGGAACACGTAACAGATGCCTGTGAATCAGCTCAGGATAGCTGGGGTGAGGTCTTCATGTCTGCTCCAAACCAGCGTTAAGGTTTCAGGTTTCTTTGAGTTGCTGAAGTTCTGCTTTGACCTTTTCAAGGGGACTTACATAGCAAAGGTATGGGAAATGTTTAAAACTGAGTTTGGTATTATGTTTGACTGCTTTAGTTGACATCTCTGAGCTGAAATTGTGGATGGAATCCTGCAGGCTGTGGATAAACAGCATTTCTGGTGCACTGCTCAGTCTGGGTTTGCCATTCCATAAAGGTCATGTCAAAATGAGGGGAAAACCCCAAAACAAATCAGCAAAACCCAAACCCAGACTAGCAGGGACTTCATCTTTTAGGAATTAGGGGTTCTGATTTTTCAGATATTTCTGCTTCAGTCTGTCTCCAGCAATGCATCCACTCTCCCTCAGTGGTGAGGACAGCCCATGGTGTAATTATTTCCCAAATACTCTGCTCAGTCAGTCTCCAGCTGGAGTTGTAGAGGTGCTGTGTTGGCACAGCTCCTGAGGAGGGGCAGTTTCTGGAGTGGGGATAATTCTGCAGGTGCAGCAGGGAAGCAGCTCGTGGAAATCAGTGGATGGACACTGATGATCTGCTCTGATGACTCTTAATGAGACCTGCAGGTGTGAATGGGTGTCCCCAGGTAGGACAGGGCTGGGGACACCTGGGACAGGTTTCCTGAGGTCATTCTCCCCGACTTCCCAAGGCCACCTTGATGTGCAGGAGAGTGGGGATTTCCACTTTGTGTCAGGAGCAGAGTTTGGGAAGGGCAGCAGGGGAGTGAGCAGTGAGGTCAGTGAGCTGCTGCCAGCCCTGTGTTGCCTCTGTGCTGTTTCACCCTGTCTCCAACATAATTAACGTTGACGAGGCTCGCTCCAGGGCTGCTGGGCTCCTGGCAGCTCCGCTCCCCTGCTCCCCAGGGATCCCTTGGGATGGGAGATCTGCCCTCGTGGATGCAGGGAAAGTTGCAGGTCCCTGCACCTTTGAACAGGAATGAATTCCTGCGGCAGGTTGGGAGCCCTCGTGCAGGAGGAGCAGAGTGGAGCTGTGCTCACCTGAGCCCCACCCTGCTCTGGCTGCTCCTGGCTGCAGATTTCCCTGAGCCTGCGGAGGATCCACCAGGCAAAGCCGGTCTGTGGAGCAGAGCCAGGTGTGTTTGACAGCTGGAGCAGCTCCAGCCAGGAGCCCACTGCAGCAGCACGTGTGGGATTAGGGAAACACGGTGAGCACAAACCTGTCCTGCTGCCTTTGGGTCAGGGGAGCCTGCTGGGCAGGGCTGGAGCTCAGCAAGGAGTGGGGGTTTGCAGTACCAAACACACCAGAATAAATACAGCCACTGGAAGAGCTTAGCTGTTTTAATTCAATTATGTCATACTCACAGACCTTTTCCCACTTGAATTTTCGTGGGTGCTGTGGGAACTTCTGCCTGTTTGAGCACTGATTGTTGGGTGTTTTCCTGCTCGAGGTAGCTGCTGTGATTGACTGTAAAGAAATCATTTGTACCAGTTGAAGGTTTGTTGGGGTATTTTGTTTGGTTTTTATTTGCAAGGGGTGTTTCTTTACGTCTGCTCCCTCATCTCCTACTCTTTTTTTAATGTTTTAGTATTTACTGAATTTTTAAAAAGTTTTACTATTGAGGTATAGCTTCAAATGCAGCTCCAACCTATCTACTTCACTGAAGTGTGAGGGTTTGCAGTGTTGCCCTCCTGTACCCCTGAGGCAGCTCAGCTTCATCAGGATTTACACAAGCACCTCAGGAATTGCTCCCTGCTTTTCTCTCCAATGCTGCATAAGGATAGGTGGGAGTGGGTTCAGACTCCTGGATTATTCTGCTCCCCCAGGCTCCTGTTTTCTCCTTGGGATGCTGCTCAGCTCTGCTGTCACTCATGCTCCAGAGCCCACAGTGAACTGGAGGTGAAGAATTTCTCATCCCTGCAAAGTCCCATTCCCGCCTGCACCGGGCTGGGAAAGGCGCGGAATTCCCAGGCACTGCCTGTACTGTATGAGGATATTTTACATGCTGGAAAAGCAGCACTGCAAGAATCCTTCCATGCCTGAGCTGCCTGTCAGGTGTTTGTGGAGCCTCTTGAGTGTGTTTGTGTATGAAAGATTCATGGGACATTTTCAAGAGGTGGCAATGCTGCTGTGAGAAATAACACACTGGAAAAATTCTCCTCAGATTCCAGGGTTTCAGTGCTTCATTTTCAGTGTTTTCATCTTTAGTTTATCATTAGTACCATTTGCATGAAAACATGTGTCTTAATTTGCAGCATTTGTTTCATTCCCACCCAAAGATGCCACTTTTTGTCCTGTTCGCTGGGTAACAGTTGCTGACAGCAGTTTATAGACACTGGAAATCCTGGTTATCCTCACATCCTGTGGGAATGGGCTGAATTCCAGACTGATTTCACATGTGAGGCCTAAGCAATAGAAATAATTAGAGGAATTGCTTGTTTACCTTACAAACAACACCTGCAAGGATGGACCAAAACCAAGATTCTGTGTCTTAGCAGTGTTACTGTGATGAGTTTAATGAGGGGGAAAGCTGGAGAGTTGGAATTACTTATGGAATGATACATGAGGCACTCAGAACATCCCCTGTGCTTACATGTGGGCAGATCAAGCATAGTAAAGTGGGTTTTTCTAAGGAGAAAATAGCTTTTGTGGTGTGCCTTTCACATGGCACAGGGTTTCTCTTCCAAAGTTGTGTAATGTCTCAAATCCCTTTTACTGCAGGATCCGTGCCTTGGTTGTGGCAGCTGCTTGGGTCATTGGAAGTGTTTGTAATTAAACAGGAACTGGCATCCTGATTGTGTTTTTAACTAAGGCTGTGAAATTTTGTTTGTGGAGGGTAGAACCAGCTTGGGAGAAGCTTTGGAAGGACCAGGATGGGTGGGGAAAGGCAGGAGACAGGAGCTGGGGGCTGTCAGGAAGGTTTGTCACACGGTGCCTCCTGAGGCTGTTCCTCCAGGATGGATGTGCTGGGGCAGCAGAGACAAACCCTTCACAGAAGGTACAAGTGTTCATGGCTGCATGAACATCTTCTTGTGCCCTGCCTGTGGCTGTTTGCTGAGCTTGGCCACGAGCCCAAGCCCTGTGCCAGACACTGCTCTTGTTTCACAAATGGAAATCTTCCACAGGCAGAAGGGAAAATCAGAATGTGTTCCCCCCCCAAATCCACTTTTATCACTCCAGTTTCCGTGCATACACGTGGCAGCCAAATCAGCACCCTGAACATCCGTGTCAGGCTTTTTTCCAGCACTCAGTTGTGCCTCTGGGTCACTGCATCTTTCTGAAGAATTTATTTAGGGTGTGATATTTTGCTGTAGTCAGTGAAATCCAGAATGAAATTAAACTCTGTACTAGATGAAAGCTGTTGTGCTTTGTCTAGAACCACAGGATGGTTGGTTTGTTTGCAGGGCAAGTCAACCTGCTTCAGAAAAACAAAGTTTAAAGAGAAAAATGCGGTGGGGAGTTTTGGCTATCAGGGATAAAGCAGAGCAGGATGTTTCTGTGTGCAGTTTTGTTTGCAGACAGTGCACGGGTTGGAGATTAATATTTCATCACTTTCAGAAACTCTGTGGCTGCAGCTTATCAGTTAATAACAGTTTGTCCTTCCAAGAGCCACACAAGTAGAAACATCAACCAGGCAGCTTCGCTGTCTCCCAGGGGAGGAGGCCAGCAAGTGTTGATGTACCATCTTCCCTCTGCTGGGGGCTTCTCTGCTGCTTTCCAGCCCCTGGCTGCTGTGTGCAGCTCACACTCCCTGCCCAGGGGATCACTGCTGCCTTGGGAGCCCGCAGCAGGCACTGTCCCTGTGCCCAGGGCTGCTGGCACCGTGTGGCTGGCACAGCAGAGGATGGCTGAGACCCTGTGCTGCTGGGAGGAACTGCTGGAGAGGGAGAGGAGAGGGGAGAGGAGAGAGGAGAGGGAGAGGGGAGCAGAAAGGGAGAGGGGAGCAGCCCCTGGGCTCTGGCCTGAGCTGCACTTCCATCTGCAGAGCCCCGAGTCATTCCCCAAAGCGCTGCTGCCTTTTTGCCTTGGCCCTGGTTGTGGGGATCACAGGCACCTTCTGAGGGAGCAGCATGTTTGCTGGATTAATGTTTGCTGGAGACAGCAGGGCGGAACAGAACGGGAAAGAATTGGTAATTTCTTTCACTTCTGAGCTCACTGTATAGGTATTATAGTGAGCTACAATGAATTGCTCTTCCTAATGCTGCTTTACAACTCTTAGCTTTGTCTTCTGGTTACATTTTGCTTGCTAAGGATTTTTCCTGACAGAAAGAATTTGAGACTGGAGGGAAGCAACAATAACTGAGGGATAAGCAGCTTACGTGGCAGTTCTTTGTGGTTTGGGGGTGGGGGGTTGCTTGATGTCCTGCTTCAATATTCCTCTTACATTGCTCTGATAAACAGGAAAACACTGAAATACCCCTCAACCTTCCACACTTAATCTAGAAAGATCTTCTGGTTTAGGGAGCTGTTCTTGGAGAGCAGTAAAAGGAAAACAGCTGTTCAGGGACCAGATCTGAGAGGAACAGAGTCTGTTTAAAATCAGGGCTTAATGATGAGGACTCTGCTGAGAGGTTGTGTTTGCTTTGTCCATAACTCAGGGCAGGAGCCCGTCCTCCCTCACCCTCTGTGGCGTGGGTGAGGTTTCAGTGATAAGCTGCTGGTTTGTCTGAGTTCAGTTGATACTTTCCAGGTGGAAAGTGGACAGGATTCTTCCTCCATCTGGCCTGTTCAGATGTTGGACATCCTGTGCTAGTGATTTTTATTAAGAGGTCACATTCTATCTGTCTTCAGCATGGGATCAGAGGGGTTGATGGTTTTCATCGTGAAATAACCAGGTGTGAGGACTTTTTAAATTGTTGTTTCCAGGGGATTCAATCTTCTCATTCCTCACTAGCAATGAGGATAATTTTGCAGAGTTTGTCTCCTGTATATAATTTTCAGTATTTTCTGATTGCTGCTGTATTTGTAATAAACTCTTAAACCCCAGCAGCTCCCCCACAGGTCACGAGCTCGGAAAGGAGGAAGCTGTGTCAGGGAGGGGAGTGTGTACATTTGACAAGCCAGGCTTTGTGTGATTCAGCACAGATGTGTTTGGAAAACCTAAAACATCTGGTGCAGGGAAGTGGGGAATGCAGGTCAGTGGTCAGACACATCAGGAGTTCAACCCTCGCTGCTGCTGGCACAGTTGCACTGCTGGTGGGTGTCACAGGACCAAGTGGACCTTCAGTTCTGATTTCTGTACTTAAACAGAGGCAGTTCCAGAGTGTGACATCTGAGAAACAAGTGGCTAATTCTTCCTCACCTCTCATCTCACCTTGCCCTATTGAAAACCAGACCAAAATTTCAGAGTCTGTATTTTTTGTTTATTTGAGTGGGTTTGTTTCCTTGGTTTTATGGTGTGTTGTCTTCTCAGTGTCCAGTACGTGGTAATATAAAACCTGCCAATAGAATGTGTTCCAACCTAACCTGGGGGGGCAGGAGACAGCTTCATGCAAGGAAACAAACAGAAGCAGCAGCTCTAATTAACAGGCAGCCAGTCCTTGGTGGGCCATAAATGCTGCAGGATTTACTGTGGCTGTTCCAGAGAGGCTGCAGCACTCTGGGATTGGAACGTTTCTCCAGCCCATCCAAGGGCAGAGGTGTTGAGTGATGATGGTGTTCAGCCTGCTCTGCCCACGCTGGGACCAGTGGGGGCCTTAAACTGGGCTCGACAGGCAACTGGGAGCTGCTGTGTGCAGTGCCAGGGGCTGCTCAGGTGAGCCAGGAATGTGCTCTACAAAGCAAAATCCCCGCTGGAAATCCTCTTTTCACGCAAGGTGTCATCCATCTCAGCTGGGGGAGTTTCCAGCTGGGCAGGGAGGAATTCCCTGAGCTCAGGAATGCTGGTGTGGCTCTGGGGGGTGGATGTGGGGACCCTGCCCAGTCCTCTGGGGAGAGAAGCCCAGGGTGATGCTGAGCCAGTGCCCAGGGCAGTGCTGCTGGTGGGACTCCATCCCTGGGAGTGGTTTATTTGAATTATTGCTGTGAAGTAGTCACCTAGCAGCAAAAAACAGCTCACAGTTCTAGCTCAGGAAAGGTTTTGGTAAATACAGTTTGATTCTATTTGCAAAACTGGTATGATGAAATAATGAAAGTATTTTTGAAGTAATAAAGCTTTCTTAATAATTACAAGCCTAATTTCAGTTGTTGGGAAACAAACGAGCATCTGTACACCTTCCTGAGACGCAGGGGGATTAAGTTCCCTGCTGAATAGCGGAATTAAATTTTTAATACTTTGTTTGAACAGGAATTATGAAAGTAGACAATGCTCTGTCCTTGTGTTCAGAGTGTCCCTTTCTCATGCACATGCACAAATTGGCCTTTCACTTAAATTAATTAAAGCTGACATGCAAACCACAACAACAGGCAGTCTGGGTGGCAGATGAAATGACCAAAATCTGTCGATATTTTTTTATTGGCTCGAGTAGCTGATCTCACTGGTCTGGTTCTCAGCCCCTGTGTAAAATCCATGGATCAGAGGAGCTGCTGTGGCTGAAGGAGCCGTTCCCATTTCCTGGCAGCCATTACACGCTGCCAGCACAAAAACACTTCTTTCTTAACAGTCCTTTCCGAGGCTCAAAAATGGATTTTCCTCCCAGCCACTGTCATTCAATTATCACCTCAGGAAATGCACAGATATAACTGATGATCCCTTTCAAGCATCCTGCGGTTTTCCACTCCTCCCATCCTTCATTTCCCTGCCTGCTCCAGTCATTAGATGTAACATTGCCCATGTATATTTTATAGGGTGACCCTGACGGCTGTCGCTTTGAGGATGTGCAGAGATAATAAGATTGTGCATGTAATGAAGGGCAGATAAATAGAAAAATGTTTACAGGATGGAGTGTGGTGGTTGGAAGTGCTTTATGGCTTCATGGCTGGCTTCTCCCTGACACACCCCCACAGGAACCACGGGGACCTTTAAAGAGTGAAGATGGGGTGGATTTTGGGCTCTGGGAAAGGTGTGGCCAGCAGCAGGGAAATGGGGTTTTGTTCCACAACCTGAACTCCAGCAATTCCCAATCAAGAAACTTAATTAACGAGCTGGTCCAGCGAAAAAAGAGAGTGCAGTTAAAGGGATAATTGGCACCTCCATTGAGCAAATCCTGTTCTGGGTATTGTGCTGCTAAATTCTCATTGTAACAGTATTGATGGGGAGGTGGGAGTGGGAACACACAGCCCAGTGCAGACAGTGCCCTGGAAGCTCTCCTCAATAACTGGCATTCATTTGTCTGGGTATTTATCTGCTCTCCTCTGTGTGCCGGTGTGTGAGTTCAGATCCTGAGAACTTTCCCAAGGGGCTGCAGGGAGATGCTGCCCAGGCCAGCTGTGAGCCCCAGGGCTCTGATGTGCGCTGGAAAATGGAACAGAAGCGCTGCTGGCTCCAGAGAGCAGCACCTTGTGCCACCTCTCGGAGGCATTTCAGCTCTGTTCCTCAGAAACACATCAGCCTTCGTTCCCTGGCCCTGTGGGAGTGCTCAGGGGTGAGAACACCCCAGCAGTGCTGCAGAATTGGGCTCTGCTGCAGGGGAGCCCCCCTGTGCTGCAGATGGACAGAGGCTGAGACGTGTGTGCAACACCCCAGGGTAAAGTCAACTTACCAGAGATGAAAGTGGTGAAGAAAATCAGCATTTCTAACCCCAGAAACGTTGATAATGCAAGTTGCAAAGGGAAAGCTGAGTGGAAAATAAATACTCAATAAATGTGTAAGGTGCTGAGGTGTGCCTGTTGTTATAACCCCACGTGGCTCCAGCCCCAGAGGTGCCCCGGGATGTTCCCGGTGACCCCAGCACTGCTGCACAGGCCTGGGGAGCCAGCACTGCTAAAGACAGCCTCTAATAATTAATGATGGATGCAGCCAACAGTGTGTGAGTTCCTGTGGGGATTGGGAACTCTGTTGATTAACAAAGAGGAGTCTCTGGAGGAAGAAGCCTTAATTACAAAAGCTTTCTTTCCATTCTGGCCTGACGCAGAGAGGGGCGGCAGCTTTTAACTGGGGCTCAGCCTTAAAACAGTGCCCCAGTGTGCTTTGCATTTGTTTTGCAGAACTGTTAAAGCTGCTACTTAAATCCCTAAAAATGGAGGGGAAAAAAGAATTGTTTGTGTAGAGCCGATAGCGAGGGTAAGTTCCATAAAATGTTAATTATCTTATTTGCTGCCAGTTTGTGCAACCTTAATTACAAACACTGGAAAAGAGGAACAAATGAACTGCATGGAAATGGTGAATTAGATGTGGCACAGAGAGAAGTTACTGGTGGTTTTTTGGGGGATAATTTAGATTTCTCTGTGGTTTGCTAAAGCCATACAGGCAGGAGCGAAGCAGGAATATCCAGCTGTAAGAAAAAGCAGCTTGTGTTGAGGGCAAAAGGAAAGTGAATGTTGAGCACTTGGCCAGTCCTGTGCTTAATAAGGATGGATAAGCCTGTCCAGTAGGCCTGGGTTGGAATTATGAAAGAATTTCAGTGTCTGTCAGTGTTGGAGCTGCTCACAGAGTTGGAGGTTAATCGACACAATTGTCCTTCCCACTCAGGACTGATCTCGGCCAATTTATAAATCTTCTGTCCCTTTGTTTCCCCACGCCATAAAGCTTCAAAAGGATGTGCTGGGACTTAATTTGTAAAACTTCATTGGCTTTGTCATCACATGGAGGATGCTGTACATTGGTGGAGTGTTGCTGTGTTATTGCAGATAACATTTGTTTTGAAGGAGAGATTATTTACATCCAGCTCATGTGTTCCTTTCCTTTTTCCCCCCTGACTTTGCAGACCCTGCACTGACTCTCCTCTAGCAGTGATTCCATTACTCATCCATTATGTGGAAGAATTAGGAGTTAAGAAGGGCAGGTACATTCTCCTGGGGCAATTGCAGGAGTGTGACCTGTGTGTTTAGGTGACATGCACAGTGAAATTATTCTAGTCTTTTTGCTGCTTGAGGAACTTGGGAGTGAAATCTTCAGGTTCCAAGCTTATTTTAGCACTCCCAGGAGTGCCCCAGTTCTCTCAGGACCAGTGGCAGCTCTTCAGACAGAATTTTCATTTGTAGGAGAGAAGAGCTCCCTCTTCCTTCCCCTGGTGAGCGGAGGACTAAGCAGGGTACCTGTACTCATTTAGCAGAAACAATTAGAGAACATAAAGCTCTATCTGACTGCAGGTTTTTTCCACAACAAAATGAAATCCAGAAGCTGCAGATGGAGCCTCGGCTGGGTTCCCAGGAAATTCTGTGACTGTTCCTGTGTCGGGAGTAAATTGACAGCGTAAAACCCAAGGAGTCAGCCTGCGTTTGTCACACACCTGTCTCCTCTTTGGATTCCCACTTGCCCAGCCTGTTTGCCAGGAGTTTCAAATAAAAACATGAAACCAGGGAGCTTAACCTTGCTGTGTGCAGGGCAGGGAAACAGTGGGGGGCAGCCAATCTCCCAGAACTGGAGGTGGAATTCTTAGCAGGGGCCATGGAGACAGGGCTGTGCTGCCATCCAGGAGATAACAAATGGCCAGAGGAACTGCAAGGTAAAATGGCTGTCCTTCTAAAATCTGCCAGGGAACTGAGACCTGCAGGGCATTCCTTAGACAGCATCCCACGATTTTTAATGGGTTTTTTGTAGTGTTAAGTAAAATATTGCTTGATTTTTAAAAGCCTCTCTTAAAACCTCAGTAATGTGTTTGAATATGCAGGATTCCTGTGCACCCAAGGTGGACATTAATCAGTGCTACTGAACAAGCTGCTGAGACTTAGTGCTTAATTAGAGCATGTGCAAACCTATTTGTCATGGCTGGCAGAGGCACGGAGCCCGAGCTTCACACTGGAGCCATGGCCCAGTTTGGCTCCTGGAGCTGCACACAGCTGCTCCTCTCGGCCCTGCTGCATGTGCAGCCCTTCAGCTTGTTGAGAACAAGGCAAGAGTTCCAGCTTTTCTCTCTCTGGCTATGGATTCATAAGAAGAACCAGCCATAGGATCAGTAAGGCTGGAAAAGCCCTCCAAGATCAGAGAGTCTGAGCTTTAGCCCAGCCCTGCCGCAGTCCCCACCAAGGTGTGTCCCCAAGTGCCACATGCACCTGTCTGGGGAGCACCTGCAGGGATGGGGATTCCAGCCCTGCAGGGATGGGGATTCCAGCCCTGCCCTGGGCAGCCCCTTCTGTTTGCAGCTCTGAGGTGGGAGATGGAAGGGATGGATATTCTCAGTTCTGTCTCCTCTCAGTGCCTGGTGATATCCTGGGTTATCCTGTGAAGCTTGAGCAGCCAGACTGACCCTGCTCTGTACTGGGGGTGTGTTCACACATGCCTTGATCCAAACCCCTGCTCCTGATCCTGCCCTGGAGCAGGTGCTGGGACCCAGCCTGTGCCAGGGGATCCAGTGGAGAAGGGAAGCACTAGAGACTGTTTTTACTGCAGGACTTTACAAGAGTATTAGCTAAATTGAGTTGACTTAATAAAATCTTGAAGCATTCCAGAAAGATTGTGAATTCATTAAGGCCACAGCTGGACAATCTGTTCCTCTCTGCTCTGCCATGGCTGGTTACAGCCATTGAGGAGTGCCGTCATTTACCTTTTCTCTTTCATTACTGCAAAGCTATTCCCCTCCCCCATGATGTTTTTTTTCCCTGGCAGAGCTCGGCTCTGGGGAAATTAAACAGCAATTATTGTGTTTGCTCACTGTGTTATACCCTAACAGATACTTGAAGGGAAGTTGATGTGTGTGTGTGATTGGCTTGCACAGGAGCTGTGCTGCTGCTGCAGGGCTGTCAGAACCTTCCCGGCCGAGGATGCACACCCAGCCTTAATCCTTTGTTTACCCAGGGCAAGACTAAACACAAACACGGGGCACAGCTGGCTTGGGGATTTTACATTTGAAAACTGTACAAGTAGACAAGATAAGAAGTAGGAGAGCAGGGTTTGCTGAGGGTGTGCGGGTAGAGGGGCTGCTCTGGGGGTGATGTGCTTGGGGGAAGGCTTGAGCTGCAAGAGCACACAGGTGAGAGTGAACAGGTGAGAGGTGCCCCTGGCAAGGACAGTCCCCTGTCCCAGCAGCAGGGCTGGCATAGAGAGCTGGGAATGGCAGAGAAACCTCCCCGCTGTGAGCTCCTGCAAGGGGGAACCTGAGCCTTCTCTGCAAAAATAATCTGCAGGACCGAGCTGAAAGGAGATGAAGTGTGACTTTTTTATCTGCTCCTACAACGTGGGGTGAAGTGGCCTTGGCAGGAGGAGGCAGGAGACTGGAGTCGTGAGCTCGGGATGCATTTCAGAATTGGTGAAAGCTGAACTGGTGTTTTTTGTGTGGAACATAGTCCCCTCTGCCTTGTGAAACTTGGGAATGTCGGTGTTCTCAGGGAAACGTGGCATTGAAAGCCTGAATAATGCTTCTCATTTTGCTTTGTGTGTGTTTGGGACACATACTCAGATGTTAACGTGGAAATGTGGAGTTGTGTGTGCAGGAAACAAGAGGCACTGGTGTCTCAAGGGGAGGTGAGGCTGCTGTGAGCAGGAAGGGAGCCGAGTCCTGGAAGGGAAAGGAATCTTCTCCCCACACCAGTGGAAAAGGAGAAGCTGGGCCTTGGAGTCGGTTTGGGAGGGCATAAACAGCATCTTCTGTGGATGTGGCGCATTACAATCACCCTAGAGGTTTCACCCTTCTTAATTAAGGCGTAAGTTATATCTCATTAGAGGGGTGGCACTCCCCCCTAAGCTGGGCCAGTTCAGCACACGAGGGATGGCTCAGGATGCTTTAACTCGCCTTTATTGTGTGTTGTAGCAATAGCCAGCCTGCACAGAGCACCCAGAGGAGAGGACAGGCTGTTGGCAGGGCAGGCCTGGCCCCGATGATGCTCTGGTACCCACAAAAAGAGCTTTGGAGCAGCTGGCCCAGGCCTCCCCGGGCTGGCAGGGCAGCTCAGGGATGTGGGATGTGCTGACTGCGAGACCTTGTGGTGAGGTGAGGTGAGATCACAGGAACAAAACGATCATTACAGGCCATTCATGTCACAGCGTTCATGCCTCTCTGTTTGCTTGCAAGCAAAACCAGCAGCTAATTTGCAAGGCAGCCTTTTGTCCCAGGGCCTTTGATCAATGCTGGCCTGTGTTAATGTTTCAGGAGGCTATTGATTTCTGCAGCAGCTTTTGTTCCTGAATTTATGTGCCCTGGCTTTCAGCAGCACGCACTGTGCATGTTTGATTAAAGCTCATTTGACTTCCTTGGAAGCTGTTTATGCTCCCTGTTTGGGGAACCAAAGCTTGCCTGACTTAGTCCTTTGTGCTCGGGCTTGTGCCACCCATGCAGCCGCCAGGCTGGTGGCTCTGATGCTGCCAGGCTGAGCCCATCCTGCAGCTCATCCCTCGGGCAGGCAGTGCCATCCTGGGGATCCAGGTGCCCGAGGAGATCTTGTGTGGAATTCTTGGAGTGGGGTACCTGTGTAATGCTGCCTTCTGTGTGTGCTCCCCCTCTGCCTTCTCTCTTTCTCCCGGAGCCCTTTACTGAGTGCTGCACTTGTGCAGTCTGACCGTGAACTGGAAGTACAGAATATTCTTCAGGTCTTTAATGTGTCCGGATTTTGTAGCTGGGGTAGAACTGGTTGTTGAATAAATAGCCTTTGACTTCATCTTTATTCGTTGCAGTTGTGACTGCACTTCTTAGAGAGTCTCACTGGGAAAAAAAAGCATTATGGTCATGATGTTGGCATTTTCTATAAATATCCACCATTTCTTTTTTAAAGTTTGGTTTATGATCTGCATGTATAAGTTGTTAAACTTCCCTTGGGACCCGATGGCTTTGCAATGTGTAAATGGAGCTCTAATAGGTTCCCATTCCCTGTTTTATGACGGGAGGAGAACAGATTGGTTTGTACTCTGCTGTTGCCATGTGTCAGAGGACACATTAATTCACTGGCATAAAGACATGGGATTTACTGACTTGCTCCTTGGTGCTGACACCTCAGATTTGATACAAATGAATTTATAGGTAAAAAATGACTGGTTTCATTTGCAAGAGACTTTGTGCCCATGCAGAACATTGCAAAGGCCTCCCTGCAGAGCCCAGCCTGGCTCCTTGCCATGTCCCCAAGTGGACAAACAGCTGGCCTGGGTGGACTTTGAGCCCACTTAAGGGGCTCAAGGAAATGGCATTTCTAAAGCAAACACGTGCAGGGAGCAGGCAGGAGCAGAGCAGCGTGCTGGGCTCAGAACTCCTGCCCAGTTTGCCATGGCTTGTGTGCTCATCACCAGCCAGCTCCAGATTCTCTGCAGGAAACACATTTTTAATATTTTCAGTAGGGCTTTTGTCCTTCAGAATCAAGAATTGCAGGTAACGTTTTACCCACTTGCTCCTCCTCACCAACCATCACTCCGAATATGTGTTATTTTAATATGTAATACACAAACATAGTTCAGGTCCATGGTGGGGATCAGCAGCCCAGTCTGTGGCAGCACAGATTAAAAATGATCTGTTCTGCCTGATGCCTGAAAGCACCGTTGTGGTCGTGTTCTTTCTTCTGGGGTTTCTATTTTTAAATTAGGCGCTGGTAAAATTCTTAAGTGTCTTAAATGTCAGCAGTTAATGTCTAGAACAACATCCTCCCTTTGTCTTTGGAGTGTTTCAGTGGTGCAGGTATTGGTTGCAGCTGTAATTGCTTGTTTGGGGCCCTGGGGAGGGTTTGGATTGAGGCAGGGTCGTTGCTGGAGTTAACTCCTGCTCTGCCCGGAGCAGGGGCTGCAGGATTTCCCCTCCGAGGCAGCAGGCTGAGGTTATTTGATCACATAAAACACGGTTCAAAGAAACCCTTTTTGTGGGCAATTCAGGTATGTTTGTTCTGATGTTGATTTTTTTCAAGGGGCTGGTTAGAACTTCTCCGTTTTTCTCTTGCAACTTGAAAGCAACAACACCTTTTACCTTAGAGGCAGACAAGTCGCCAGGAAATGATGGGGTTTCAAAGTAAGAGAAAAGAGATTAAAACCACATGCTGTTCTTTGGTTCAGCATTGCATCCGCAGGTTTGAATGGCAGCTGCTGCACTTCCTGAATGTAAGCCAGATTCATTATGCTGTGAAATTATCACTCATTTCTCTAGGTGTGCTCTTTTAACTGCTTAATTAATTTCGATGTGGGTATATATATTCAAATTAAAACACGATTTAGTGTGGTAGGGCTGTGTTACGGTTATAGACTTGTTGTTGGACGTGTTTTTACTCAAACTTCCAGCTCCTTACGTGGGAATATTGAGCAATACCTGTCTGTGGAATGTTGGTTGACAAAATGGCAGAGTGTGCTTGGGCTGAGCCTTGTTCTGTGTGTGGACAGCAGGAGCTGTGGCAGGTTTGGGGTGGATGTCAGAGCTCAGCAGAGCTGAGGAGCAGAGGTGTCAGAGGATGCTGACAGTGACACAAGGGCACCCTCTTCTGAAGCACTGCCCACCAGCAGCATCCAGGTGGAGGCTGGCTCCTGGTGCTTCCCAACCTCTTTCCTTTCCTAGGGGAGGAGTGAAAAAGCATTTATTTACTTATTTTCCTCCTCTGCAAAAGCAAGCAAAAAAAATGAGGTTTTTTTTTGTTTTTTTTTTTTTTATGTGTCTTACCTAAATAGTTATTTTTCTGGCTGAAATGCATCGCGATTCTTCCTGGAAAAATCTCTATGTGCATGCAGAGAGCCAGGAGGCAGAAAGCTGACAAGCCAGGTTTGCATGTCCCTCTAAGATGCGTGTTCTGTGTTTGCAGGGAGAGCTGATCACCTTCTATTACTACTGGAAGAAGACCCCCGAGGCGGCGAGCTCGCGCGCGCACCGGCGGCACCGGCGGCAGGCCGTGTTCCGCAGGATCAAAACCCGCACGGCCTCCACGCCGGTCAACACCCCCTCCAGACCCCCCTCCAGCGAGTTCTGTGAGTGCAGCCTGGCAGCTGGGCACTTAGATCCGTGCAGATGAGGGAGCAGCAGCCCTGGAACAAGGGCACAGCAAGGAAACGGAGTTCAGGCCGCTGCCCTCTCTGTTCCTGCCCCGTTCTGCTGGAATGTGGAAGGCGGCTTTGATCAGTGCTTTGTGCAGTCCTTAAACGTAAAAGCATCCTATAAGGATGGAAATACTGCCCTGGGATTGAATTTCCCTGCTCTTTTTCTCGGTGTTGTGTTGTATTTTCTCCAGGCTTATTACAGTAATGGGGATTGGAAAACACAGAAGGAAGGAAGGAAGGCCTCCGTGCCTTTGGAAGGAAGTCCCTTCCATCCTTCTGGGTGACCCCTACCTTCTGCTGGAGCTCAGCACTGTCCTAGGGGGTCTTGGAGGAATATTGGCCTTGTCTGGAGCAGAAGTGTCTAACCAGGAGCAGTTCCAAAGCAGTGCTGTGCTGCACTGCACAGGGTCCATATGGGGACAGAAACCTTTGTCCATGTGGGAAAGGTTTGTTACCCTGTGAGGGTTAAGGCTTTCTAAAGCCACATGCCTCGTAGAGAAGAGGGGCTGTGGAAGGCAGATTGGCAGATGTAGAAATGAGGGTGGGCAGGTGGAGGATGTGGTGAGCAGGCAGGACACAGAATTCTGTCCAGGGTAGAAGGGAGGGGGCAGGAAAGGGCTGGGAGCTTTTCCCTGCTGAGCTGGTAGGATTTAGTGCTGATCTCTGTGTGCACAAGGAGTGAGGATCTGGACTCCACAGCTCAATCTGAGATACTCAGCGTGTGAGAGCTTGTGGCTGGGAGGACCCATCCTTATGGATCTGACTGCAGGATGAGAATAAAAATTCATTTAGCAAAAGAGAGCAACTGCTAGCCTGGGGTCAGCTCTGCAGTCAGGGTTTGAACACCTGCAAGTATTAATGTAGAAATTACAGCAGTGGTAGCTATTAAATGTAACCCTGTGTTAATTTGAAGGGTAACAAGTTGCTGACAAATGCTGATGGCAAGTACTGGAGAATCTGTAAGCTTTAATCCATAAACTGTAACCTGCATGTATAAAACATCCTCTTGGAGCCTTTAGAAAAAGTGTTCCTGCATCAAGGCCTTCTCTTCTAATTAAAGATTTGAGCAGATTTGAACAGAAGAAGCCAGAGGGCTTCCTGCTTGTGCCAAATTATAGCCCTGTTATGTTGTGAATTTATAGTGGTGGGACTAGAAAAATGCAGTGCTCTCAAAAGGGAACTATTTCCTCCTGAGGTGTTTAGAAGGTAAGATACAGGTTTTGTGATGTGTGCATATTTTGAGCAGTTTAGATGCTGCTTTTGAGCTCACAGATCTGTAATCAGCTAATTTGCCACAGAGGAAAGGGACCCTTTGCATATCCTCTTCTTCAAAACATGACATTTTTTCAGTATGAGTTTGCCACAGGTTAAAAGTTTGAGCCTTGCAGCAAGGACAGGAAAGCTGCTGTTAGTTATCCTTTAGTGCCTCTCATCCAAAAGAATCACAGTGTTTTTCAGTCAGGTCCATTGTAGGTAAGCATTGATTCCTCCACCCACAAACACCTCTACTGCTGGGTAACAAAATAAAAACCAGACAAGCTGCTACAGGACCTGTTCATGGAGTCTTGTAGGTTTTAAATACAGAATATCTGATTTTAAATTTGACCAGATTCTAGAGATAAACCCCTTTTCTCTTGGAAATTGTGGGTTTGGAACACAGCCTCTTGAACTCCCCATGGATGGTATTTGAATGACAGTTTACCTGGAAATGTACCACGTGCTGAATCTGAGGTTCCAGGAGTTGTATCCCTTGCATGTTTCCTGGAATCCTCCCTTAACCTGCAGAGTGATGGGGCCTGGTTTTGCTCAGTGTGAAAAATCAGAAACGATGGCCGTTCGAGGCAGGGTGGGCGTAGGGAGTCACGATCTATTTCACTTAATGCTTATTTCAGCCAAGTAGGAGGAAATAGAAAATCCTGCTGAGTGTTTATTTTCCACTTTCCTCTTTCTCCCACCCTCAGTGGACCTGAGCTCGGCCAGTGAAGATGACTTTGACAGCGAGGACAGCGAGCAGGAGCTGAAGGGCTACGCCTGCCGCCACTGCTTCACCACCAGTACGTCCCAGTCCCTGCTGGTTCTCCCTGTGCTGCTGCCTGGGGGGAGGCTGCAGCCAGCAGGAGCAGCTCCTGTGCTGGTACAGCTGTTCACAGCAGTGTGGGGGTGAATCAGCTAAAATATGCAGCGTTCCTAACAGGGTTAATCAGGCTTTGCCATTGCAAATTAATACTGCAGTGACAAAGGAGGACCCTGAGGTAGACATTTAGACAGGAATAAATCTGCATAATCCATAATCTATGTAATCAATTTGTGACATAATGAATCGGTGTTGGGCTGTGACTGTCACACACCAAACTTCCTGATGCTGCACCAGATCTCCTGTGCATCAGCCCTGTCCCTGGGGCTGTTCCTGAAGGTTGCCTGATGTTGGGGCATTTGCAGATGGAAGTGGGAGCCCCAGAATAGGGAAGGAAATAAGAGGTTCAGAGCTCGCTTCTCTTGCAGAAACCACAGCTTTGAAGAACAGCTGCTTGTTAGCTCCCAGGTAGAGGAGATAAGGCTTCTTTCTGTACCTCAAAGCTGTAGTTTCTTAAGCAAACAACCACAGTTTGTAAATTGAATGTTGAGGATGTGCACTGAGACAGGACAAAGTTTTCTGGAGACTTCTCCAACTTTGTTACCCATAGAAAAGCAGCTGTTTTTGTAGCTGTACCCTTTTTTCACCATTGCCTGTGTTTGTGTGGGGCTGGGGTGCTCTGTGAGTTGCTGAGCTGTTGCTTTCCTGCCCCAAGCCTCCAAGGACTGGCACCACGGCGGCCGAGAGAACATTCTGCTGTGCACGGACTGTCGCATTCACTTCAAGAAATACGGGGAGCTGCCGCCCATCGAGAAGCCCGTGGACCCCCCACCCTTTATGTTCAAGCCTGTGAAAGAGGAAGATGATGGCCTCAGTGGGAAGCATAGCATGAGGACACGGCGGAGTCGAGGCTCGGTGGGTTTCACCCTCTTTAATGCAGGGGGAGCCAGAGCCCTGAAGTGGCTGGTTTGCCATGGGCTGTGCCTGCTCCTGCTGCACTGGTGTGTGCCAGGGGAGCTTTGCTGAGGCTTCTCTGGAGAAAGGAGATGGAATGTCCCTGCAAGCTGTGTTATTTCTCTGTAATGAATGGCAGTGGGCTGTCATCACAGGGGGCATTGGCAGTGCATTACAGATCCTGTGCTAGTACATGTCCTCCTTCCAGCTGCATCCTGTCAGAGTTACGCCCTTGGGAGGAGTTGAAAAAAATTAGATGCTGTTCATGTGGCCTTCTCATGTTACAGGAGTTAAAGTCTCTTCCCTACTCAGAGCTCAGCTTTGCTTCTGTGCTTGGTGTGCTCCGAGTTGTTACTCGGGTGGGGCACCAGGAGCCTTCCTGGGACCGTGGCACTTGGGAGGGCTCTGCCAGCAGCTCTGGGTGATTTCTCTTGCAGCTGGGTGTAGCTGATAGAAAGCAGCAGATAGATGTCTTTCCTTGCCCTCCCCCTCTATCTTTCTGAAGAGGATGATGTGTCCATGGATTCTAAATATCTTGTGAGGCTCCACTCTTGGAGAGTGTTGGCTCCCTTGCTTTTTTGGTAACCAGTCCTCCAAAAAACTGCCAAAATGGCAGGAAAACAGTATAAATTATTGAAATGTACTCTACAGATCCCTTACATAATAGCAGGAGCACGCTGGAGCTGGGGGTTTAGCCCATTGCCTTGACTGCCAACAGATGGAAGATTTTAATGGAACATGGGAGTCCTCTTCTGCCTCGTGCACCCTTGTGTGTGTGCTGGGTATTGGAGCATCTTCCTAAATGCCATTTCTAACAGACCCTGCTAATTAAATAACCAGCACTTAGTGTTTGTGAGTACACAGATCAGGGATTTGCCTCCTCTTACATTTGAGTCCAGTTGAGCTTTGAAGGAAGAAGCGTAGCACGGTGAAATGCTCGGGGTTTTTGCTCGCAGGCTCTGCCAGGGGGGTGTTCTCCGTGCCCCTGCTGAGGCAGAGCACTCGGAGGGGCTGGGCAGTGCTGAGCTGGGTGTGTTTTGCCCCAGATGTCGACCCTACGCAGTGGCAGGAAGAAGCAGGCAGCCAGCCCCGATGGCCGGGCCTCCCCCATCGCCGAGGACGTGCGCTCCAGCGGCCGCAACTCGCCCAGCGCCGCCAGCACCTCCAGCAACGACAGCAAGGCCGAGTCGGTGAAGAAATCCACCAAGGTAACCCCTCCCCTCTGGGCTCTCCTGGGCAGCTGCAGGAGGTCACGGGAGGCTCCCTGGCAGTGCCAGTAGGGCAGAGGTGGAGTGGTGCAGCCGAGAGCTGCTTTGTGCCAGGCCAGGGAGGGATGGGAGCGATCAAACCGCTCCGGTAGCCCCACATAACCTCACTGCTCTCACAAGTAATCCCTCCATTTCGCATGCAAATGCAAGCACAGAGCTCAGGGGACTAATGCAGATCAGAAATGCTGTATTTAAGACAAGTAGACAGTTTTGGGGATTTTTTGTAAGTAGTACTTAATCTTTGTTTACAAAGGAGTATGAACATTTAGTAATTGAGTCTGCTTCTGCTACTGTTTTTCTGAAGGTGTGTTTGCTTGATTGTTCAGAGCAAGCTGACAGTTGAGTCTGTTCAGATGAATTAAGTGCCTTTCCAAGAGAGTTCTAAAGAAACAAAGCCACATGAAGCAGGAAGACTTACCATTAAGCAGTGTAAATTGAGAAGTAGCAAGTTTAAAAAAATTAAAACAAAAAAAAAGAAAAAGTATGGAGCAAATTTTCACATTATAAAACTGAAAACTTGGCAGAATTTAAAGTCAGGTAATTATGCGATGCACAGAGCTTTTCCAGGCCATGGGAAAAGGTAGTAATCTCAGAATAGCAATTCACTATTGGCCCTGTATTTGAGGGGATCTAAAAATATTCCTCTCAAAATACCAAGAGTAGAGCAAGACTTTAGTGTAGCAGAAAGAGGCTTTTCCTGTCTCCTGCAGAAATTCTGGCTCCATCTTGCACCAGTTAATAACTGGTGTTGGTCTCTGTTAGAAGGGTAACCTGGGCCAGTTGATCTGCTCTGAGTTCCTGATGGCCTTGGTCCTGCCCTGCTGTGTTTAAAATATCCCTTCATATGAGGAATGCTTTATGCACTTTTCCTTTTTCCTACCAGCTGGATCTGTATTGGATTGCTCTTAAGTACTGGCTATGTCACCTCCTGAATTCTGCTCTTCCAGTTGTGTTAAATAGGGTGGCACTGGCCTATACTCAATTTACTTTTGCATTTACACCACTGGTAACTGTCCTGCTTCCTTTGTGGCAGAAGATAAAAGAAGAGGTGTCTTCTCCTCTCAAGAACTCCAAGAGGCAGCGGGAAAAGGCAGCATCTGACACGGAAGAACCTGACAGGTCCAATGCCAAAAAATCCAAAACTCAAGTGAGTCCCACAGAGGAGTATTTCCTCTTGGGAGAGTGGTTTGAGGTGGGGAGGGGGTGCAAATCTGGTAACAAACTGAAAACATTAAATCAATTTAAGCCACAGCAAATTGTAACTTAATCTGTGGCTGGAAAGCGACCAATGTTATAATGTGTTCCTTCTGCTGAAAACAGTGGAGTGATAAGGAGTAAGTCCAGAAGTTGGGTTTTTTTCTTTGTTTTAATATTAATATCAACCATATAGGAGTACACTAGATTGTTCTCCACTGCTTTCCTCCATTTTTTTTTTAACTTAAATTTGGGTTCTTGTCTTCTGTGACAAGTTAGAAAACCACCACTGGAGCTGCCGCAAGACAAATCTTTTCCATTGCTGGTCACCCTCATAGTGAAGAAGTGTTTTGCTATGTTCAGTATTTCAGTTTGTTCCAATTGCCCCTGTGTGCTGTGGAAGGATCCTGGGGGACCTGGGAATTCCAGTGTCTTTGCACTTCCCTTGGATATTCGTGTTCCTGGTTTGGGCCCCGAGAGGGTCAAAGGGTACCTGCACAGCACAGCACGTGTGTCAGAGCCCGTCCTGTGGCACAGTGGGAATGTCCTGGTGTGCTTTTCCTGGGCACAGTGGTCACTGTTGCTCTCCCCACAGGAGATCAGCAGGCCCAACTCCCCCTCGGAGGGCGAGGGCGAAGGCGAGAGCTCCGACAGCCGCAGCGTCAACGACGAGGGGAGCAGCGACCCCAAGGACATCGACCAGGACAACCGCAGCACGTCCCCCAGCATCCCCAGCCCCCAGGACAATGAGAGCGACTCGGATTCCTCTGCTCAGCAGCAAGTGCTGCAGGCGCAGCCCCAGGTGCTGCAGGCCCCGAGCAGCTCTGCCCAGGCCACCGCTCCCACCCCGCCGGCCCCGGCCCCGCTGCCGGCGCTGCCGCCCGCGTCCAGCGCCGCCCCGGCCCCCGCGCAGGTGTCGCCGCCGGCGGCGCAGCCCTCGGGCCAGCCCCAGCCCCCCGGCGCTCACTCGCACATCCAGCAGGCCCCGGCGCTGCACCCGCAGAGGCTCCCGTCACCCCACGCTCCCCTGCAGCCCCTGAGCGCGCCCCAGAGCCAGCCCCCGGCTGCCCCGGCGCAGCCGCACGCGCAGCCCCCGCTGCACGGCCAGGCCCAGCCGGCCCCTCACGGCCTGCAGGCGCAGCCGCTGCTGCCCCACGCCGGCCCTGCCCAGCCCTTCTCCCTGCCCGCTCAGTCGGCTCAGTCTCAGGTGCCCCTCCAGACTCAAGCCCCGTCGCACTCGCACTCGGGGCTGCAGGTGACGCAGCCCGTGCTGCCCGGCACGACCTCGCTGCAGCCGGCGCAGCCCCCGCGCGAGCAGCCGCTGCCGCCCGCCCCCATGGCCATGCCTCACATCAAACCTCCCCCCACCACCCCCATCCCGCAGCTCCCCGCTGCTCCGGCCCACAAGCACCCTCCCCATCTCTCTGGGCCCTCTCCGTTCTCCATGAACTCCAACTTGCCTCCGCCGCCCGCGCTGAAGCCTCTGAGCTCGCTCTCGACTCACCACCCTCCGTCCGCACACCCTCCTCCCCTGCAGCTGATGCCTCAGAGCCAACCACTGCAGTCCTCGCAAGCCCAGCCTCCTGTTCTGACCCAGAGCCAGAGCCTTCCCCCTCCTGCCAGTCACCCCCCCTCTGGACTCCATCAGGTTTCCTCCCAGCCCCCCTTCTCTCAGCACCCCTTTGTGCCCGGGGGTCCCCCTTCCATCACGCCTCCTTCGTGCCCCTCCACTTCCACACCGCCCACCGTGCCTGGCATCCCTCTTCAGACCCCCATCTCCACGTCAGCAGCTTCTAGTGGGACCGTGCCCGTGGTGACAGCCTGCACGCTGCCACCCATCCAGATCAAGGAGGAGGTCCCAGATGAAGCTGAGGAGCCGGAGAGCCCTCCACCTCCACCCCGGAGTCCATCCCCAGAGCCCACCGTGGTGGATATCCCAAGCCACGCCAGTCAGTCAGCCAGGTACGGAGCTGTGCTCTGCTTTCCCTGCTGTTATACTGCACTGCCTGTGGACCAATATGGTGCTGTTAACTTTCTCCTGGCTTTCTGGGAAGCTGGTAGTGTTTGAATGTAGAATGATAATAGTTTGGGCATACAGCTCTCAAATCCCACACTCCTGCACCTTTGCCAGGGCTGAGCTCTTTCTCTTGTGTTCCTTTCAGGTTCTATAAGCACCTGGACCGTGGCTACAATTCATGCTCCAGGGCAGACCTGTACTTCATGCCTCTGGCAGGATCCAAACTGGCCAAGAAGAGAGAAGAGGCCATCGAAAAGGCCAAAAGGGAAGCAGAGCAGAAAGCCAGGGAAGAGAGGGAAAGAGAAAAAGAAAAAGAGAAGGAAAGAGAGAGGGAGCGTGAGCGTGAGAGAGAAGCGGAAAGAGCTGCGGTAGGTCCGGTTCTGGCTCGGAGCTGGGTAAGGGTGGCTGGATCTGACCTGGGTGACGACTGCAGGCTGCAGATTCCCAGGAGCACTTTAATCCTGTCAGGGGTCTCTGAGCACGGCTGTGTGTGTGGACTGAAATCCAGTCCACACATCTGAGCACCTCCCGACCTGCCAGGGACTGTTTTCTCCTTGAAGGAAATGGAGAGTTTCTGTCCCTGGTCTGGTTCTTTGGGAAGCCGCAGCAGCTGGGCAGGACTGGGCCAAGAGCTGACATTGGCCTTGCAGTAGGAGAGCACTGTGCAGATAGAGTGAGTGCCTTTGTGCCGCCGTGCAGGCACACGAGTGCTGTCTCCTGGAACAGGGGTAGAGGCAGAGGGGAGCTGTGTGTGTGTGTGTGTGTGTGTGTGTGTGTGTGTGTGAGGTGCTCTAAGCTCTGTGCTGACCTGAGATTCTCTCCCCGTTGTGTGCAGCAGAAGGTGTCCAGCTCCTCCCACGAGGGCCGTCTCGGCGAGTCCCAGCTCAGCGGGCCAGCCCACATGAGGCCTTCCTTCGAGCCCCCCCCGACCACCATCGCGGCCGTGCCCCCCTACATCGGGCCGGACACGCCGGCGCTACGGACGCTGAGCGAGTACGCGCGGCCCCACGTCATGTCCCCGACCAACCGCAACCACCCCTTCTTCGTGCCCCTCAACCCCACGGACCCGCTGCTGGCCTACCACATGCCCGGCCTCTACAACGTGGACCCCACCATCCGGGAGCGGGAGCTGCGCGAGCGGGAGATCCGGGAGCGCGAGATCCGCGAGCGGGAGCTGCGCGAGAGGATGAAGCCCGGCTTCGAGGTGAAGCCCCCGGAGCTGGACGCGCTGCACCCGGCCACCAACCCCATGGAGCATTTCGCCAGGCACGGGGCACTGACTATCCCACCCACGGCGGGGCCTCACCCCTTCGCCTCCTTCCACCCGGGGCTGAACCCCCTGGAGAGGGAGAGACTGGCGCTGGCGGGGCCGCAGCTGCGGCCGGAGATGAGCTACCCGGACAGGCTGGCGGCCGAGCGCATCCACGCCGAGCGCATGGCCTCGCTCACCAACGACCCCCTGGCGCGGCTGCAGATGTTCAACGTCACCCCCCACCACCACCAACACTCACACATACACTCGCATCTACACCTACACCAGCAGGACCCCCTACACCAAGGTGAGCCCCGGGAGCTGGGCACTTGTGTAGGGAACAGCTCGGAGCGGGCCTGCTCTGACCCTGGAACTCGAGCAGCAAAATCCCTGCCTTCATGTCCGTGTTGTGGCTCTGTGCTGTGTAAGGCTGTGATAACTAAAATGCAGTTACTTTTTGTGGGAGTGATGCAGGGTGGTAGCACCACAGTGATCTTCCTTCAGACTCTCACTGTGAAAGGTTTGCTGGTTGGTTAAGTATTGCTGTCCTAGAGCAGCACCTTACAGTTGTAATAATTAATAGTCTCTCAAATGAATCTGTGCCCATTTCTGCAGCAAGATACATGGTTACTGCTCCAGAGGTCTGGAGTCCTGGAGATGAGGCACTTAGCAGAAGTCTTCACATTCTCTGGTGACAGACTGGAGAGAGCCAGGCACCAGGTGCTGCAGCTGCCAAGTAAGGGGTGGGGGGAAAAGTGAGAGTACTTAAAATGCGGGTTCTGGTGTCTGGCTACTAATGCAGTGTTTGTGCAAGCAGATGTAGCGTTCTTTGCCCTGGAGCAGTGTCCATTAAATGTGCTGGGATGCCCACTTTTGGAGCTGGAGGGAATGTGAGTGCTGTTGCAGAACCCAGATTGTACAGCAGGGAAAGCAGCAGGGTGCTGTGAGGTTCTCAAGGGCTGGGAGGGTGCAGGCAGGAGTGGCAGTGCTGGATATATCAGCATTCCTGAAGCTGCTGAGGTTCACTGCAGAGTTCACAGATGGGCTCAGCTGCAGGCAGGTTTGCAAACCCCCTATGGCAGAGGAAGTGGGACTTAGGCCGTGTCTGTACAAGGATTCTGTTGCCAGGTGAGGCAGTCACTGAGCCCCTCTGTGCAGGTAAGTCTGGATGCTCCCCAGCTGCTTGTTCTGGACAAAAACACGGCTTGTACATTGTCCCTCCCAGTCCAGAGAGAGGCTGCTGCAGACACAGCCAAGTCAATTCTCTGCCAAGTCTGTGTGTTTGAGAAGTAATTTGGCTTTGTGCTCTGCCAGGTTCAAACACAGTGAGGGGCTCTTGGGAGGTTCTTGCTCCAAGTGGCTCCTCTGGTGCTCAAGGCCATCATAACCCCTGTGTCTCCTTAGATTGGGGATGAACAGGGGGTGAAATGACCCCACATTTCTGCTGTGCACCAGCTGAGGGAAGTGCTCTGGCTTTGTGTTCCTTTCCCCGGCGGTTCCTCTGCAATCCCCAGGCAGCTGATGGACGCTTTCTCTCCTTCTCTCTCAGGCTCAGCAGGACCTGTTCATCCACTGGTGGATCCTTTAGCAGCTGGACCCCACCTGGCACGTTTTCCCTACCCACCTGGGACCATCCCAAACCCATTGCTAGGGCAGCCACCTCACGAGCATGAAATGCTCCGACATCCAGTCTTTGGTGAGAGCATTTTATGGTCCTTTGCAAGGGTTGGCTTTGATCTGAAATGTCATCTTTTATTGTGGGCTCCAGCATTTCTCAGTGAGGGGAGTTGAGCTGTGATTTTGGGCGGTTGTGGTGGTTTGCTGGGCGGAACAAGAAGCAAACAAGAGTGTGAAAGTGGTCCCTGTCCCCAGGTACTCCCTACCCTCGGGATCTGCCTGGTGCCATTCCACCTCCCATGTCAGCAGCCCACCAGCTGCAGGCCATGCACGCCCAGTCCGCAGAGCTGCAAAGACTGGCAATGGAGCAGCAGTGGTTGCACGGGCACCCTCACATGCACGGCGGGCACCTACCCAGTCAGGAAGATTATTACAGGTGAGACTGAAATCAAGGCTTTTGGGGACCCGGGAATTCCATCATATTTCTCCACATTCCTTCCTTTTTCCTCTGAATTTTTGCCTCTCTTGCTGTGTGCTGAGCCCTAATGCAGTTGCAGGTGAAGCTGTGCTGAGACCTGGTTTGGGCAGGTGGGAAGTGAGGTCCAAATTTCTGGCACAGGATGAGAGTAGTGGAGTGTCCTATTGCAGCATCCCCTCTGATTGGGGATTTTATTGGGATCTTCAGTGCAATTGCTGCTTCCACACCTCTTCCTCTTCCTTGAGAACTGCAGGGGAGGGTGGGCAGAGCTTTATGGAGGAGAACAGAATGGGGAGGAATTCAGTAAATCCTGAGGAATGACTGAGGGCAGTAGGAAGTGTGGAATTGCAGGGGTCCAGCAGTGCAGCCTGAGAATGCCTGGAGGAATCACGGGGCTGTTTCTCCCGGGAATGCTCGGGGGGGTGACACTGGAGGGGTTCTCTGGCCTGCCTGTGTGACACCAGCTGGGTTCCAGCCTGGCAGGGACTGTCACATGTCCCATCTGCAGAGCTGGCACTGGTGACCGTGCCCACGGGTGGGGGTTCCCTGTGCTGGGGGTGGTGCCCCGAGCTCCCAAGCTGCAGCCCTGCTCCCTGCAGAGCAGTCTCCTGTGTCTGACACCTCCTTTGTTGTGTTAAAATGAGTTTTCTTTCTCTTGCAGTCGACTGAAAAAAGAAGGCGACAAACAGTTGTAATAAATTATTTATTTGTAATGCTGGCTATGGAAACCCCAGTCCTTGGGAAGGAGTGGAACATTTTTACATACAAGAAGAGCTACAAAAGGAAAAGAATATCTTATAAAGATTTCTTTATATATTTAAAACAGAAGCAACCACCCAACAAGTAGAGACTTATCAGCATAGTGTTCATTTGTAGAGAAGATTTCTCAAGACTGGTGTGGGTCTCCCTGCATGAAAACGTATTCAGAAGCCTATTGGAAATACAGGACCGTGTGGAATATTCAGAGAACTTCCTGCAATCCTGTTTTTTTTTTTTTTATTTTCTTTTCTTACTAGTTTGTTTTCAGTAGGTGCTAGAATCAGGTTCACAACACAAGTCACTGTGCGTGAAGGGACACTCAATGCATCTATAGGTAACTAAAAAAAAAAACAAGGATTGCAAGTAGGTGACATAACAAGCTCTGAATCCAAGTGCTATAATAATAAAAAATCTACTTTTATTTTAATACATTGTAGGAAATCTTCATAATTTTAAAGAGAGCTCAGTTCTGCAGCATGGCTTTTTAAGTCTGTAAATAACTTTTTTTGGGTAGAGGGGAGAAACAAAACAAAACAAACTCCAGAAACGTTTATCTTGATTTTCAGTAACATCACAAATTGTGAATTCCTACCTGGTATTGACAGAATACAGAGTTGATTTTTTAATAAAATATATATATATAATTATCCCTTTAATTAAAGGGAATGATGGGTATCAATAATTTCAAATGGGTAAAAGCTTGAAATTTGGTTTGATATCAACAATAAGCATTAAAGGGATTTGCAGGGATAATGTTGCAAATGACTGTTTCTGTTCTTGGTTTTTTGGTTGGTTTGGTTGTTTGGGGGTTTTTGTTCGTGTTCCATCTCTCTGTTCTGCAGCTGATTTTGTTGAGTTGGGTTTCTCAGCAGCTCAGATGTCCCTTGGACCCCGCTGGCCCTTTTGATGCCACCTTCAACGGTTCATTTTCAGTGTGGCCATAAAACACTTCTTTCCTGTGACCTTTTGAAACTTAATCTAGCTCCGTTGGGTTTAGACTTTGGGCAGAAAGTTCAGAGAAATAATAGTTCTAAAAATCTCTTTTTAAAGATGTTCCATGGCTCAGACTAGTGCAGCCAGAATTTTGTATGCCTGTGCGTACTTTGGGAGGACGTGCTTTTCCTGGCCTCCTGTTTGATTAAATTCTTAAGAAAAGTGGACTTGGCAACTTGGTGTTCATAAAGTTGTGTTGCAAAGACCAGTCTTGTTTTTCTCTTTGAGTGTTTTAAGTTTGGGTTTTTAATAAGCAAAAACTGTTCAACTGCCACCAGTGTTGTGTCCTTCAGGAACTGACTGCTCTGGGATGAGCGGGATCCATGGACAGTGACATTTACTGCCTCCCAACCCCGCAGTCCCTGCAGGGTAACTCCTGTTGGCTGCTTTCACCAGGATGGGGAGAGGGGAGGAATACACAGTGAGCATTAATGGAGACAGCTCTGCTTACGAGGCAGATTTTTAAAGTTTCTTTCCCCATTTTTGCCACAGTTTTTCTTTGCTGGAGCAGAGGGTGATGTGACCAATGGACATCTGAACCTGCTGGTTGTTTTTTCTGCTGGTGCACAACTCCCCCCATTCTCTTCTCTCCACTCACGAGTGCTCTCTCTGCTGTTGTAGCCTGTTCAGTGTGATGGTTGTGTCCTAGGACTGTACTGAGCCACTCTGATAAAGTTGTAGTTAATCAGCTGCAGGCACACAGTGCTCGTCCACCTCCTGCTGCTCAGCCCAGAGCTGCTGGCAGACAATTCACCAGTTAAAAATGTTCTAGGCCCACCAAGGCAAGAGTGGAGGGGAGAGCGGGGGATTTTTCAGCTATTTTCCCTTTTTCCTGTGCTCCGCTGCAGATTTCTCAGTGCTGTGATGTTTAATCAGTCCTGCAGAGTTTAACTCTGGGTGAAGGTGTTGAGAGGAGCAGGTTCTGTTTTTCAGGTGGGGAACCACGAGGTCCAACCCTCAGAATGGAGGGAGGTGAAGTCCTTGTCCGTGGCTGTGGGCAGTGATGGGGGACAAGGTTTCCTTACGGAACAGGGATTGGTTTTGCTCATGGCTGAGCAGCCAGGCGGATGCGCCTGCTCAGTAGAGAGTGCCTCAGTTTGTTTTAAAGGTCTCACCAGGCACATTTCAGTTCAATCTCCTCCTTTTGTTTCACCATGTGGAATTGGGGAGTTGTGGAGAGTTCAGCCACTTCAGCCATTTTTTCTGACCCTTTTCTTGCTGTTTTTTAGCCGTAGTTCTTCAGAAAAAGGAAAAGCTAATTCCCTCCAGTGGTCCTCTCTGTATTCCTTATTTTTCAGCTGAAGTTGCAGTCTGTTCTAAAGCTGTTCATTGATATTTTTTTTTCCCCAGAAGTGTGTTCTAATAATTTATGGGAGCTTTTTTGTTCACATCATTCAGCAAATAAGCACTGAATTCTTCCATTTTAGCCCAGTGATTAACTACAACTTTACCTGCAGTGGCTTCTGAAGCCATCTCGGTGTTAAAAAAACAACCCAGACCTTTTGATTTTCTTTCAAGAAATCTCTCTTATTTTTCCTCTGTTCCAAAAGTTTATTTTTAAATTTTGCTTTAGTGTTTTTGAAACGTCTCTCTTGTTCTATGTCGTCATGGTTGAGCTTGTTTCACTGCACCGTTAAAGCAGAGTGTACATTCTGACTGCTACATTTATATATATCTTGAAGCTTAATGTATATATGAGTAGTTTGCCATGGGATAACACAGTGTAAACAGAGTAGAAACCCAGAAATCGTGACTTCTGTGTTCTCTCCATTTGAGTATTTTGTAATTTTTTTGAAATATTTGTGGACATAAATAAAACCAAGCTACACTACAGCAGCCAGGTTTTGCCTGCAAGTGAAATGTGTCTCTTCATTGTTGTTAGTGGGAGAGGAACTACTTTCACCTGTGACAGTGTGGGGTGCTGGCATGGCCACCTTGTCTGGTTCAAACCTGTCTTTTCTTGACTTTATTTTTTTCCCTCTTTGAGATAATTTTGTTCCTAATACACAGTACACAAACACCAACACCATGTTCAGTTCCAGTTCTGTGTCCTTGAGTCACGTTGTTGCTCTGCTGCTCAATTTTCAGTATAATACACTGTGTATACCCCAGTAGCTGCATTTTTGGGAATTGTTTTTCCTGAGAGATGTTATTTGTGCCAGTAGGATCGTGTTGAACACAACTGATCCAGCGCTGGCAAGAGCTGCCTTCCCACGGGGTAATTGCAGAGAGGGAGATGCACAGCAACTCATTGTCTGCTCACTGTCTTCTGGAAAGCTGAAATGTGCCTTGGAATTCCATCAGGTTATGTTTGTGTCCACTGGTGCCTCACACTGCAGTGTGAGTGTGACTGGAGAGCGTTCCAAAACCCAGGGGAGTGCTGGGATGGCACAGAGAGCTGTGCACAACAAATGGTTGATCAGAAGGGAGGTGGGAAGGTTCCTTCTCGGTCTGGTTTGTGCTGTGTGATTTTTCAGAAATAGATGCTTTTTAATTGTTAATTGTAATGGTTGCTCTGAGCACAGGGAGAGGAGTGTCCTGTTGCTGGAGGGAGCTCGGGGCAGGCAGACAGGGCTTCATGACAAATGGCATGAGAGGCTGCTCTATTTATACCCCGTGGCATTTTATGAGGGGAAGGTCAGCTCTCGTCTGCTGAAAATAGCTTCTGAAAGTGCTTTTTCCCAGCCTGTGCTATTTATTTTGACATTTCTTTTTTAATTCCTTGTGCTCAATGTAGAACTTGACTGGGCTCAGGCTGCCCTGTCCTGCTTAACAGGTTCTAAGTTTCCAGACGTAAAATGATGAATTCCACGGGGACAGGTCTGAAGAGGACTTTTACCTCTGGATAAATTGAACAATGCAGTTATTAAATTGTGGTTCTGTGTTAATGGAGTTGTGCCGTGGCAGGGTGAGAGCTGGAAGCCATCAGCTGTGTGGCTTTGTCAGCGGTGCCTTGGCAGAGTTCCTGTGAGGCCGGGTCAGCTCCAATTCAGAATGCCGTGGAATTCCATGGAATGGGGTGGGTTGGATCTCTGAGACCATCTCATTCCAACCCCTACCATGGGCTTTCCCCAGCTGGGTTGGTTCAGGGATTGAACGAGGAGACGAGGGAAAGGCAGGTGCTGTGAGGGGTTCCAGCGCCTGGAGACAAGGAAAGGCAGGAAAGCCAACACCCGTTCAGGAGGAGGAGAGCCAGGAGAGGAAGGAAAGGCAGGTGCTGTGAGGGACTGCAGTGCCAGGTAACGAGGAGAGGCCACTCAAGTGTTGTTTGTTTGGAGATTTCGGCACTTCGGAAGCCCCGAAGCCGCTTTGGGGGAGCTGGGGGTGCTCTGAGGGGAGGGCGGGGGCACGGCTGAGGGGGCGGGGGCACGGCTGAGGGGGCGGAGCAGAGACTGAGGGGGCGGAGCAGAGACTGAGGGGGCGGAGCAGAGACTGAGGGGGCGGAGCAGAGACTGAAGGGGCGGAGCAGAGACTGAAGGGGCGGGGCAGAGAATGAAGGGGCGGGACCGTGCCTGAGGGGGCGGAGCAGAGACTGAAGGGGCGGGGCAGAGAATGAAGGGGCGGAGCAGAGACTGAGGGGGCGGGGCCGTGCCTGAGGGGGCGGGGCCGTGCCTGAAGGGGCGGAGCAGAGAATGAAGGGGCGGGACCGTGCCTGAGGGGCGGAGCAGAGACTGAAGGGGCGGAGCAGAGACTGAAGGGGCGGAGCAGAGACTGAAGGGGCGGGACCGTGCCTGAGGGGGCGGGGCCGTGCTTGAAGGGGCGGGGTAGAGCCTGAAGGGGCGGGGCCGTGCCTGAAGGGGCGGGGCTGTGCCTGAGGGGGCGGGGCCGTGCCTGAGGGGGCGGGGCAGAGCCTGAGGGGGCGGGGCAGAGCCTGAAGGGGCGGAGCGGCACCCGAGGGCTCCCAGAAGGTTCTGGAAAAGCCGAGTGAAGGCTCCAGGTGAGGTCATTTTCCTGCCTTGCCGGGAAGAGGTGACGGGAGGGCGGTGGAGGGATCTGGGGGCAGCCCAAGAGAACCTTGGGGCTCCCTGTCCCTCAGTGCCCTCCCCTGGCAGTGTCCCCATGTCCCCGGGCCAGCCCAGACCCTCACCCAGGGGATTTCTGTCCTCTGTCCGTGTGGCCACACAGGTGCTGGTCCCTCTGTCCCAGGTGTTTCCCGTCCCCTTGTGCTCCTGGGGGACAGGTGAGGCTGAGACAGCCCTGCTGGCTCTGTGTTGGGTCCATCCTTAGGGTATTTCTCACTCACACTCAGAAGCAGCATCTGAAGGAGGGAAGAGCCTTTGTGGGAGCCCTGCATGTCCAAGCCAGCCTTTGCAATCTGCTGTGCTGCTCATGTCCCTCTTTAATTAAAGCTGATTTTTCTTGTGCTGTTGACTTTGCAAAAACAAACTGGAGCAAAAGATAAAAACAACATAATGCAAACCACAGATCCCACGTGGACAATTTAGCCAGGTTATTTTTTTGTTCTTTGCAAATGCTGATCTCTGTAGAAGTGGTAACTTGGCCCCTGCAAATTCAGCTACTTTTTCCTCCTTTCTCCCTAGAGAAATATCCAGTGAAGGAATCTGGCAAAAAAATATTTATTTGCATGAGCTCTCAGAGGTTTTTATAAAACTGAATTCTAGAATGGTCACCTGTGGCAGCTGAATGTTGCTGCAGAGCAGGTTTCTGAAACAATGTGAGCATGTCTTCCTCGGGCCTCACAAATGAGAGAAATGAGTCTTCACGATATATATGGACCATACCCATTTTCTGGTCAGATGAGTCATGGAAAGGTTTGGGAAAAGACACCATAAAAGACAGTATTTAATGAGTGGAGGACTCTTGGCAGGTAGGAGTCACATCCAGGACAAGATTTGATTGTTGTTTTACACATCTCAGGTTTTTAAAGTCAGAGTGTGCAAATTTTAGGACATTAAATCAAGCCCAGCTTCATGGTAAGCACAAATAACTTTGCTGTTTATTAATATTAATGCAGTAGTGTGCTTTCCCAAGCAGCGAGGCACCCTTGGGTAGCTCAGGAGTGTGGCTAAGATGTGGAAAGATTGAAGTGATTGGTCCTGTTGCCTGTTCTGTTACTGTGGGTGACTTTGCTGCGTCTTTCCTGTTTCTGCATCCTGCTGCAATTCCATTTCACCATTTGTTAGCTCTTTAAATATTTGTCCCGTGTCCTTACCTGTGGCAATGTCAGCAGAAGGAACGTTCTCTGCAGAGCTGCTGCTTGTGAACCCTCCTGTGGCTGGGAGGCTGAGCTCCCTGCCCAGGGAATGTGTGCTTGGGAGAGAAATTACCGATAAATTGATGGGCTGGCCTTGGGAAACAGCTCGGTGTGGTGCCAGTGGAGTTGTATTTCACTTTGCCTGAGGTCCTGGTTTTGCTGGAACAGACTATTAGTCAAATCTGGAGGATGGAGATTTCTCTGGCCTTGCAGCTTGTTGGGATGAACCCCAGTTACAAAGTCTGGGCAGTTACAAGGAATCTGCTGTTCTTGTCCTGGTAATGTGGCTGAATTGAAGCTGGCAAAATACCCTTGGTGGGTTTTTCCTTCAAGTTGGATTGTTACAGTGTCATCCAGCTGTCACTTTTATCCTTCTCTCTAGCTCATTCCTTCACAGCTTAACGCTCTTAATGGAGTGGCAAATAAAATGGGTATCAGTAGCAGTGTTTTAAATAAAATGGGTATCAGTAGCAGTGTTTTAAATAAAATGGGTATCAGTAGCAGTGTTTTAAATAAAATGGACATCAGCAGCAGTGTTTGAAGAAGTGCCAGAGGACACTCAGCAGCTCAGGAGTAAAGGAACACACTGTGATGTCAGCACTCTGCTTTCACATTCCTTCGCTGCTGATTCTGTGATTCCAGACTACAACATTCAGTGGATTGCAGAAACAAATTCTCCTTTTTCCTTCAGTGTTATTTAAAGCCAAGCTCTTTGGCTTCACTGATTTCTTCTGGAGACAGTACCCGGGGCCAGAAACTGTTGGGAGGTGTTGTGACAGAAATGCCTTCATCTAAATGTAAATGTTGCTGCCCTGCCTCGGGCTGCCTTTGAGAGGCTTTTTTTGAGCTGGGAAGCAGCTACAAAGTAATGGTCCCAATCAATTTATTCATGTCAATAAAAGGTCTTTTATATGCTTATTTCAAATGTATTGTTCTGGGCTGATAGGACGGCGTTTGCTTTTCAAGCAGGCGTGTCAGATGGAGTGAGAAATAGGGAGTGTAAAGGAGAAGGAAAAGGAATCCTGTAGGCCTGGTTGGGAGGAGTTACAAACCTGAGGGTGGGAAGAACGAAGGTGCCTCAATAGGACAGAAATAGGAAAACTATTAGGATAGAACTCCCGGTGCTCCTCCCTGAGCCTGGGACAGGCTCAGATTGGCTTGGGGTGGAGTAAATGAGTTAAACACAAAGTCCCTGACACAAATAGAGATCCTCTGAGTTCCCCGAGTGCAGAAATACTCGCTTGTACATCTTGGACATTCTCTAACTCCACCCCTCCTGTCTGCTGAAAAGGGAAAGCGGGTAAGAGGGGCCACACCAAACTTCAAAACAACTTTTTTCTGTGTATTTTGCATTCGACATTCAGGTGTGAATACTGTATGTGCATCTCCTGCCAGCACCACCCATAAGCAGGGCTTTTATGTGCGTGTATCAAAATTCCCTTTTGATTTGAGCTTCAGTTTGGGTAACCTGAGTGTGTTCTGGCAGCCAGAGGCTAATGGGCCCGGGCAGGTGTTGATGGCAATTCTGACTGCTCTGCCCATGGAGCTCAGTTGTGTAACCCTGCCTGCAACTCCAGGCTTTTATTTCTCTCCAGCAGCAGTTTGGCATTGGTGACAAATTACTTAATGGCCCATTGAGGGATAAATCTGTTCCCCAGGGCTGGGCGATGCCTCTGCCAATCTGTCCAGGTGCAGTTCGGTTCTGCCACCACTCCCAGGGCTGCTGGTGCTGTACCTTGGTTTCCCTGTGTACAGAACAGAGGTAGAGCTTCTTACTGGTTCCAAATTACAGTTTTGTTCTTTCAAAAGAGCTTTGAACAGAAGGATTCCCACTATTTATGCAATAGAGATGGAAGATAATTCAATAAAGGGTTTTGAGAGCCTTGAATCCTAATGGCTCCAGGATTTGTAATTGCAGTGCCATAATTTCAGTGTGATTTGAACCTTGGCTGCTGGGGTTATTTACACCTTCTGTTCTGTCCTGTAGTTCCGTGCTGTGCATCTGGCCCCTGGTGCTGTGGAGCCTTGGAGGAGGCAGTGAGACAATGCTGGAGCCCCTGCAGTGCAGTTCTCCACTGCTCCTGACCTGTGCCAGCCCTGGCTCTGCAGTGACCTGGCTGCAGCTGGATTTACCTGGAGTAACAGAGAGCAATGCTCACAGCACCCCCCCAGAGGTGAGATCTGTGAGACAAGAGCTGGTTTGTGTCCTCTGGGACACCACAGAGGAGCAGCTCAGCCTGCACTGTGACATTTGTAAAGCGAAGATCTGGACTCGTCCTTCTTCCATTATTGCTTGTTCTGTCCAAGCCTCTGTAATGGATCAGGTCTCTCACTCACAAAGACGTCTTTTATTGGCTGAGGAATGTTAAACAGGCATCTGGGCTCTGTCCTCAGAGCCCTGGCATGGGATTCCTCCTTTTTAATCAGCAGTCCAGCACACTGCCAGTGCAGGGCTGCTGCAGATTGCCCAGTGGATTTTCGCTGGTGCCAGCCCCAGCTCTGGCACTGCAGAACAGACACTCCGTGTCTGGCTGGGCCCCCAGGGCTCGTCTGCCTGATTTTTATTTACAAGAGTGCAAATAAGTAAACATGAGCTGTTGGCTGATGGCCCTGGCATGCATTCCTGTGCCCAGCTGGGCTGCAGGAGCTTGGCAAAGCTGCCTTTAGGAGGCCTCTGGCTACTGAGGGCCAGCCCTGGGCAGGGAGGGTCCCTGTCCACCCTGGGGGCAGGACAGTGGGTGACAGGGGATATTGTCCCCAGGGATGGAGCAGGCTTGAGCTGAAAAACTGTCCCGACTGCAGCTCTTGTTGTGATCAGAGAGTGGGCACTGACCATGGCACTGACCATGGCACTGACATGGCACTGACCTGGGCACTGACCATGGCACTGACCTGGCACTGACCATGGCACTGACCATGGCACTGATCTGGCACTGACCTGGGCACTGACCATGGCACTGATCTGGGCACTGACCATGGCACTGACCATGGCACTGACCATGGCACTGACCTGGCACTGACCTGGGCACTGACCATGGCACTGATCTGGCACTGATCTGGCACTGACCTGGCACTGACCTGGGCACTGATCTGGCACTGACCTGGCACTGACCATGGCACTGACCTGGGCACTGACCATGGCACTGACCTGGCACTGACCATGGCACTGACCTGGGCACTGACCATGGCACTGATCTGGCACTGACCTGGCACTGACCATGGCACTGACCTGGCACTGACCATGGCACTGACCTGGCACTGACCTGGGCACTGACCATGGCACTGATCTGGCACTGACCACGGCATTGACCATGGCACTGACCTGGGCACTGACCATGGCACTGACCATGAGGCATTGACCTGGCACTGACCATGGCACTGACCATGAGGCATTGACCTGGCACTGATCTGACACTGACCATGGCACTGACCTGGCACTGACCTGGGCACTGACCATGGCACTGATCTGGCACTGACCACGGCATTGACCATGGCACTGACCATGGCACTGACCTGGGCACTGACCATGGCACTGACCTGGCACTGACCATGGCACTGACCATGCCACTGACCTGGAACTGACCATGGCACTGACCATGAGGCACTGACCTGGCACTGACCATGGCACTGACCATGAGGCACTGACCATGGCACTGACCATGAGGCACTGACCATGGCACTGACCTGGGCACTGACCATGGCACTGACCTGGCACTGACCTGGCACTGACCATGAGGCACTGACCATGGCACTGACCTGGGCACTGACCATGGCACTGATCTGGCACTGACCATGGCACTGACCATGGCACTGACCTGGGCACTGACCTGGGCACTGACCATGAGGCACTGACCTGGCACTGACCTGGCACTGACCATGAGGCACTGAGGGTCTCCCTCCCAGCTCCAGGGGTGGCCGGTGCTGTCCCTGTGCCCTGCGAGGCTCTAGGTGCCATCACAAGATTTACCACGGGATGGCAGCAGATTCTCGGGAAACTGGAATCCAACCCTGGAGCATCTGCGTCCTGCTCAGGGAACTCACGGAAAGCACAGACTTCCACAAACACAGAAGTTTGGGCATCCCCATAGCGGGGGGAGACCCCAGTGGGATCCGGGGCACCTGCCTGGGCTTCTTTTGGTTTGCAAATATAAATTCCTGTGCCAAAACTTCCCATCTGCTTCCTCCTCTCTCCCCTCCTGGCTGGGCAGGCTTTACCTGGCCGTGCAGAGTGGTCCCAATTCTGTTTTACTTTGCTTGCTGCACGCTCGGGGCTGGCAGACCCGAACCTTTGCAGGGAGCTGCTCCGTGTGTGTGCACACTTCCATCCCGGGGGAATTGGGGCTGGGAATTCTTGTCCGGGCTGCTGGCAGCTGTGTGGCCGTGTGTGACACCAGTGCCCCCGTGTGTGACACCAGTGCCCTGTCCCTTCCTCCGAGGGACGCCTGGGACGCCTTCTGTGGACACAGGGATATCAACACGAGGCAGCGGCTGCCAGTGGTTGTTTCTTTTAGATGGCCTCTACTTTTGAACTTGTAAAATACACAAGCCATGCAATAATATTTAATAAAACCACCCCAGCTATCAGCAGCCCTCTTCTTCCACACCGCCCAGCAGCTGGGAGGCGGCACAAGGAGTTTTTGTCTGCATTTCTTGGCTCCCTTGGTTGGGCTGTGCCAGCCCCTGCCGGGGGCAGGTGCCAGATTGGCTGCCAGTGCCTGTCCTGGAGGTGTCATTTACCAGGCAGATGTGCTGAGGTGATGCATGGCCTTGTCAGACAGTGCTGGGCAGCCGGGGCTGGGCTCTGCTGCACTGCAAGAGCAGGATGGGAGCGTTCAGAGAGGGCTGTGGGGGCTTTGTGCTGCTCCAGAGCTGCTCCTGCAGGAGCTGCCCTGCCCCAAACACATCTCTGTGACACTGTGGGGACGTGACTTGGTCACAGACACCATGAACCTCCCTGCTGAGATGTTTCAGTCCCAATCCCAACCTGCACCTTGGCACACAAAGATCATTCTAAATCACCTCCTCCTTTGTGCTCAGCAGGCTTGGGTGGCTCAGCCAAGGTTTCTGGCAGCTTCAGGAGCTGCTCTGGGTGTTGGCAAAGTCCGTGGTGACTGAATGAATCCTGGCCAGGCTGAAATCAATCCAGAGCCCAAATCAAACCACCTGAACACTGCACAAATGGACATGGAATGGGGCATCATTGAGAGAGCCTCCTTTGACTTTCATGTTGTCCCCACAGCCAGGTGTTAAAGCTCTCCCAGAGCCCCTGCCTGAGTTGCCACCAGCTTCTCTACATAGCTGCTTCTGGTTAAATTTTATTTACTGCACTGGAAATGAGCCTACTTTAATACCCTCTGCATGTATCCATATATAAAAACATCCATGGAATGGCCTCCTTTGGGTTGCCTTGCCTGTATTGACACGTAGGGATGGCCAAGCTGTTCTTGTCCTTTTTAATGGCTGAGAAATGGCTGCTGTTAATTCCGTGTAATGACTGAGTTCACTGGGTGAAGTGCAGCTCTCTGTTCACTTGTCTGAGCTCTCCTGTACTGTAAATACTTTTTTCAGTATGAAAGTCCTTTCTGCCGTTCCTGATGTCCCTGCTCCAATGGCAATATTGATTTCTCATATGCAGTGAACAAGATTTACTGCTGATTTTCTGGAGACATTTCCTTGGACTGCACTCCACTGTTCTTGCTTCCAGAATTGCCCTTTCATGTAACTTTTCCTGCAAGGCCCCCAGCCGCTATTTAGCTCCCCCTTCTATATTCACAGCCTCACCTCATCTCCACCTTGGTACAAAGACACAAAAAAGAGAACCAACCATGAATTCCCCCAAAAAGGGAATCCAAAGTCTGCAATTTCAGCTGGGTAAACTTATTGCCAGTTTGAAAGGCAGAGAGATGACTTTGAGATCAACAATGTTTGACCCCGAGCCAGTAATCAGTGTTTGGAAACAGACCAGAGAGAGGGAAGAAGAACAATTCCCCTCAGGTCTCTTCCTTTGTATTGCTTTTTCCATGTCAATATATGGGCTTGGCCAGTCTGTTGTTATCCTGTGCTTCCAGTGAAATGCAGGAATAATTCTGCTGATACCTGGGCTTGTGGGTAAAATCCATCAGTTTGATGCTGTGGTCTCTGGGCAGTCCATATGGACATGGAATGCTGCCTGTGGATGGCAGAGCACATCCCTGGATCCCTGGATCTGTGTGCACACAGCCTCTGGAGAGACACCCAGGCTAATTAGCAGTGGCTGGGGAGGCAGCTCACTTGTCAGGGTGAGGGTGCAATAAATAAAATATTAGCAAGGGTAGGTGGGTGAGCCCAGAGACACAAACAGGGCTGTGCAGAAGGGTTTTTTAGGAAGAAACGCTGTGGGGTGCCCACAGTGAAGGCAAGGCTGTCAAAAATGCACACAATAATCCATTTGCTGCCTGCCCCGCTGGAATGCCTGGGATTATACAGTCCTGGACTTCTGGGAAATCAATCCCATGCACATGACTGTGCTTCTCTTTTCCCAATAGCAGGGAAGGATTTCAGCACATGGTGGGGAAGAGACGTGAGGAGCTTCCCTAACTGCCTTGTGTTCCAGCATTGGTTCCATTCATTAAATGAGCCCTTTAAAGGCACTGGTGGAGGCTGTTGATGGTTCAGTGCACAGCAGGTTTTTATGAGGAGGTTTAGCTGCCACTGCTGGCTCAGCCTTTCTCAGTGCTTCAGCTCCTCCTCTGCCACCTGAGAGTGGTATGAGGTTTGCACTAAGGGTTGTTGAATGTTCTGGGATCTTCAGTGGAAAAGATTCTGAGGGGGCTCAACATAATTTTGGGAAGCTATGGTGAAAACAGTTTGCTCTTGTGTCCTAAATGAGAGATGTGTTGGATTTTAGGCTGGTTACCAGAAGCTTAGGCAAGGATGAAGCAATGTTGAGAGGCTTTGAATTAAAAAACAAAAATCCCCCATTGCATAAAAAGGGGGTTTTGAGCCATTCTTCCTTTTTTCCAGCTGTGCAAAACAGGGAGCAACTGGAAGGGGAACTGCTCTCGGGGTAGAACAAGGTCAGACAAGTCCTTCTAGGGCAAAGGAGCGGTTAAAAAACCATTTTGGTGCTTAACGGGGAGGCAGTGAAGCGACTAAAAAGCGGGTGTGATATGTTGAGATAATCTAAGAAAAGAAAGGACCCTGGAGGCAGAAGAAGCCATGGTTAAAACCAGCAGCAGCCACTGGAAAGGCTTATCAGGAGCAGCAGGAAGTTGGAATAATCAATCCTGGAGGGAACAGGGTTCTTTGCTGAAGCAGGTAGAGCTATGAAATATTTCACATTTTGGTAATATGGACCTGGCTTATCCAGAGTCCAGCAGCTAGGTAAGACTTAAAATAACCCAGAAACAAAAAAAAACCAAAATCAAAATAACATTAAAAAAGCCAAAAAAAAGGAAAAAAAACCAACCCTTTCATTAAGGGTCATGTGCCACTTTTCACAAGAGGTCTCTGAATCCAAATGCTGGAAAGAAAAATACATTCTATAGTTCTGCTGGTTAATTGAACTGTTTTCATGTGTCCTTTTAAAATCCAATCACTGGTGACTCCTGAACTGAGAATGTAAAGCAGAACATATTATAAAAGCCTCGTGTGTTTGCAGCTGGAATTCACTTAGGACTCCTGAAGATTAGTGACTTAGAATTGCAAAGTTTTGGGTTACCCTTGCCCTCCTTCCACCAGTGCCCAGTTTGGTGCCAGGATTCCTCTCTGGGTGCTGAGGGCTCTGTGCTGCTCTGGAAATGTTTCCAGCAGCTCAGGTAGGTGAGCACAGCCCTCGTTCCTTTGCACGGCTCTCAGCCTTGTACACAGGTGACAATAGAAATATTTATGTGGGCACGGGCAAACAGCTCAATGTTTGTGTGTGCCCGTGCTCACAAACACAGGGAGGAGAGATAGAAAACTTCCAGAGCGAAGGAGCAGCAGACAGACGAGGGAGGGAGGATCTGACTGTGCAGTGCAGGGCTGGGGGAAGCGTTTCCAGGCCTGCCAAAGGAAAGGGAGAAGAGGAACCATCAGCTCTGGAGCACGGAAAGCAGCAGTGCGGGGCTGGGGGAAGCGTTTCTAGGCCTGCCAAAGGAAAGGGAGAAGAGGAACCCTCAGCTCTGGAGCATGGAAAGCAGCAGTGCGGGGCTGGGGGAAGCGTTTCCAGGCCTGCCAAAGGAAAGGGAGAAGAGGAACCCTCAGCTCTGAAGCACGGGAAGCAGCAGCAGCGGCACACGGCAGCTTTGAGCCAGGCTCTGACAGGGGCATGACAGAAACGGGACAGAAGTTCAGCATTACCTCTGGCTGAGCACGGGATAATGAGGGCACAGACAACCGCGGCCGGGCTCATTAGCCATTCTGCTGCCCAATTAGGCTGGGAGCTAATTGCTCATTAATGAGACCATACCTGCTGAGGCAGCTGGGCTTCCCTGGCACTCGCGGCTGGAGCCGCAGCAGACGCTGGGGGGAACAGAAGCAGGGATGGAAGCCAAGGAAATGGAAAAGCTCGTCTGCCGCTGGGGAAGGGCTTTGCTGCTGTGCCGCCACTCCCTGGGGACAGCGCTTTGGTTCCTGGCACCGCCGCTGCCTCGGAGGCGCTGGCAATTAGCCCTTAAGGCTTCCTCTGCCTCGCATCCTGCAGCCTGCCACGACTGGGAGGGCACAGGGCGATCCTGGCCCGTCCTCTCTCCCGGGCATCCTCTGCAGAGCAGCCAAGGCCTCCCGAGGGGGGAAGGTGAGGATCTGAAGGGGCAGCCACAGGCAAGGGCCAGCACTGGGATGCTGGAGGCAGCGAACTGCAATGGTCCGGGCAAATCCAGCTCCGCAGGACCCGGGCTGTGTCAGCAGCCCCGGGAACGGCCCTGGAAGAGGGGAGCTGGAAGCAGAAATGTGCTTAAGGCCGAAGCTCAGCTGTCCTCTGACATAAACGTGGTTTGTTTAGCAGTGAAAGCACAGGGCCTGCGTTGAGAATGAACTTTTGTGTACATCCCAAATTATCCACAGCACAGGTGGGTCTGTCAGGCACCGTGTGCACCCTCGTGTCCCCTCAGCAGAACTCCTGCTCCCAACTGCCCCAAGCTGTGCTTGAGAGAGCTGCGGTGGGGGTAAAGCTGAACACCCCATTTCAGTCTGACTCCTTGTCTCAAAGGGAAGCAGAGAAGCACTGGCTGCACACTCCTGGGGCTGCTGGAGCAGAGCCACGCGGATTTTCTGTGAAGAGGTGGCTGCAGGAGGAGGGAAGGCACAGGGAAGGAATGCATTTCTCATTATGTGCTGCAGCCTGAGAAGAGAAATTCTCTCTCCCTCCCCAGGCCCTCTACCCCCTGCAGCTCGCTGATTATTTTTGGCTGAGGTGGAAAGCACAGGCCCAGCGTTTTTCCCAACAGGGAGTGACCCAGGCAGGAGGGAAGTGAAGCCCGGGCTGTTCCCTTTGTGCTCTCTCCATCAATAGCCACGCTTTTGCTTGTCTGGAGCTCCTTTCCTCTGAGCACACCAAAGAGCTTTAAGAGCTGTTCTGTCTCCCCAGGTCACCCTGACCTCAGCTGAGCAGGAGGGTGAAACTGAGGCACAGCTCACAGGGGCTGGGACTTTCCATCGGTTTTGTGTGGGCTTTTATCCTCAGGCTCTTCTCGTGCTGCTGAGGGCCCTCGTTCCCTGCTCTGCCTCCTGCACGGTGCTGTTGGTAATTCCTGTGGCTACAGCTTTTGAATGGGAAGGTTCCTCTGGGCTGTGCCTTCAATAAAATAATCCTTGAAATAAATAAAATACTCCTGCTCCGCCAGGCAGAGGGTTTGGCTTTTGAGGAATAGCTGTGTATGTGGGAGTCAATCTGGCTACAGAACACGCCCAGGAGTTGCATTTGGAAAGCTGAACGGAGAAGAAAATTGAGTGGAAGGGGGATCAAGGGCACCCCAGTGAGCCTGTGAGGGGTGTCCACTGCCAGCCACAGCACCTGTGGCAGGGGGAAAGCCCAGCTGGGTTTCCCAGGTTCTCCCTTCTGCCACAACCCAAAGTCCTGGTGCTGGAGCAGCCTGCCTTGTTTTCCCAGCTAATGGAAAGCACATGAGGAGCACAGTCAGTCACGGCCACAGCTGCTGGGAGTGATTCATTTGGGACACAAACAGGAATCGAATGCTGGCTGCTCCCTGGGCAGAGCTGTCCCTGCTCCAGCCATTCCAGGGGGTGACTGAAACTCTGAGCCCTGCTCCAGCCCCAGCAGTGACTCACTTCCTCCAGCCTTGGCAGAAGGGATGTGCAATGATGCTTTGGGGCATTAAACCTCCCAGAACTCTTCTTCCCTCTCCCCTGCCCCTTTTGAATGTGCCTTGCTCTGCTCTGAGGGCAGAGACCATCCCTGGCTGATATGCAGGGCCAGGAGGGGAGGCTGCACCAAGGTCTCCAGCCAGAAGTAAACTGTGTTTTAACATAATTGAGGCAGCAACAATGGGAACTGCACTGGAAAGGCAGGAATAAATGTCCTGGCTGGGATCACTGAGTGTGTGCAGCTAAAGGGGCAGGGGAGATGGCAGCTCTTGGGTTTTGGGGTTTGTCTGCTGTTTGTTCACACCTCTTGGCAGCCCCTGTTGATTTTCTGTAACCTTCCAGGACCAATGCACAGCCTGTGGATGGTGCAGGCTGTCTGTGATGGCCTGGATTGGGTTTTGCCTGTCCTTACTGCTTGTCTAACAGATTTAGTGCCTGTTCCAAAGTCTGATACGCTTTGAAGCAGCGAAGTCTAGAACAGCAAGGCTGGAGCGTCTCGGGGCACTGAGAGTCCTGGCTTAGTATGAAGGGCAGCCTGATTTTCCCCACCCTGACACACCAGATCCCAGATCCCAGGGGTGGAAGGTGCCTGTCCCCTTGCAGATCTGCTGGCTGCTCTGTGTTGGTCCCTCCACGTGCCAGCAGCTGGGAATTACTGGAGCAGAAGAGACAGGCAGAGGTGCCACAGCTCTGGCATCAGCAGCCAGAAAGGAGCTGAGGAGTGGGAGCATCTTCCTCCCTGACCTCTCTGGGGGCCTGGCAGTAAAACATTTGGAAAGACCCCTGTCTCCAGCCACTTTGGGAAGCAGGAGGGCTCTGTTTTTGGAAGGCTGGGGAGGGATGGTGGCACCTGCTCCCCCCGGAGCCGCTCCAGGGCCATGTGTCACCCGCAGGAATCTGAACTGCGGCAGGGGGAGCCTGGCAGGCGCCACCACGGCCCCAAAGTGGGGACAGGCTCTGAAATTGGAGCCTCTGTCCCCTTGCTCCCGCAGCCTGTCCCGGCTGCCTCAGCAGTCAGAGCTGTGTCCTGGGAGGAATTGGAGGAATTGTTGGGTGGTCACTGAGGTTCCCCCCCTTGTATCTGCCACCCGTCATCCTCCTCCTCCTCCTTCCACCAGCCTCCTGCCCTGGCAGTGCCCCTGGAATGGGGCCTGGCAGGTGGGATGTTGTCACCAGGGCTGGCACAGTGTGGCACAGCTGAAAAGCACTCGTGTCTTCCTTCCTTCCCTGAACCCCTCACATTCCTTCTATGGCCTCAGGGCTGCCTGGATACCGACTCAGCTGTCAGACAGTCCTAATTCCAAATCTGCCCGGCTGGAGCGGAGCGTGGCTGGGCAGCTCCATCTGCATCCTCTCTCTCTGGGACTGGCAGGGGAGGGAGGGTGCCAGAAATGCTGCACAAATGTCCCCACACTCAGAAGCGTCTGAGCCTCGAGGTGGAGACAGAAATAATCCCCCAGCTGCAGGGGGCATGGGGAGTTTGCTGGACAGGGGCTCTGCAGAGGGGCAGGGCAGATGGACTGGATCCCAAAGCATCTCCAGGGCTCTGGCCATCAATCCCTCCTGAGCTCCCCCTGGACCCCGACAGCGACGGGGAAAGCTAAAGAGGTTCTGTTGGCTGTGCATCTCCAGGGGAGACTGTGCAAGCCCTGCACCGCTCCATGCAAAGCACTGCTTGTGTCCAGAGGCTGAGACATCCCAAGGTGTTCCCTGACTCCTCAGGGAATGGGCACCTCCAGCACAGGAGCTCTTTGCCTCCCCTGGTGCCTGGAGCTGTCTGGGCCATAACGGTGCTGCTTGGAAAGCATGTGGAACAGGGCCTCTCCCAGGTGCCTTAATGACAGGGCTCATTTTAGAATTCTCCATCCCTCTCTGTGTCCTGGAGGATTTTGGAGTGGCAAAGGATCAGACCCCTGGTATTTCACCCAGTTCAGGAGCTGAATGTGGACAGGGGCTAAAGGCAGCTGAGAGCAGAGTGGGGACAGACACCCTGAGGGCTGGGCAAAGAGGAGAAGTGTGCTTTTGTGTGCATTTGCAGCCTCGTGAGTTCTTGGGAGATTTAATTTTCAAAGCGTTGGGATAGGCCTTGGCTGAGGTCCAAGGGCTGGGGCTGCCAAAAGCAGCTGTGCTGGGCCAGCCCAGCAGGAGCAGCTCGCTTGATCCGTGCCAGAAGGAAAGGAAGGGAAGCAAAGCACAGGGGAGAAGGGGAGGGGACCCTGCAGCACAGCCTCACCTCCAGCTGACACTAACCAAGCACATGAGGATGAGAAGTGCACAGTCCTGTCCTGCCAAAGTCCTGCCCAGCACAGAGGGGAAAGAGCTTCCAGGGATTTTTCTCCTGGAAAACAAGAGACAGGGCTGCTCTTAGTGATGAGGGGACCAAGAGGCTCAACAGGGTGGCTGTGGCCAGATAACACGTGAAGAAGCCCTGGATAAACTTGTGTCCTTGGTCAGCTGCTGGGCTTTGCCAGAGACCTCAGTCCTGACCCGTAACATCTTCTGCTGCTCCAGCCCAGCCTCTGACAAACATCATGTGCTTCCAGCCTGATCTGCTGCCCTGGCTCCCTCAGCCAGAGCCAGCTCAGCCCTGATCCCTGCTTTCTGCTGTTCCCACCCTGGGCTCCTCCCTTCTCTCCTGACAGATCTGTATTTCTTTGCTGGGAATCCACTCAGGTTTCTGTGACTCCAGCCTCCTGTCTCTCACCCCAGCTGCTGCACTCCTTCTGTTCCTCTGGTTCTCAGTCCAGGGCACACCTCAAACACAGCAAAGGGGACGCAGCCCCAGGGGTGTCTGCACCAGGCCTGTCCTGCTTTGGGCCCTCAGAGAGGAGGTGACAGGCTGGGGGAGGCTCCTGGAGGTGCCAAAACCGGGCATGTTTGAAGGTGAGGAGAGCTCTGCCGGAGGACTCCAAGATGTGGGATTCTGCACTTGGTTTGTGGGGTTGTAGGGTCAGTAAGGAGGACGTACAAGGCAGGAGAGATCATGGTCCTCTCTAGAACCAAACCTCACTCTGACATTTCCTGGTATTTACATTGTGATCCAGGTGCTGTTATCCACTGCCTGACCACTTCCATTCTGGCAAGCTTTGAGGGGCAGTTCTGTGTTCTCTGGCTGCTGTCTCACCTGAGCATTCCCTCCCTGTGTGCTCCAGTCTGTCTGGGTTTGCCTTTCCCATTGCCAAATTCCTTGGCTGGACTATGCCAGCCCTGCTGGGCTGCTCTGAGGATGGACTTTGTCTGTTTGGCTTTACTTTATTCTATTTGCAGTCCTAAAAGCAAGGCAGGGATTAGGGAAGGAGAAGGTGGCTATTTTAGCTGTTGCTGGTCACAAGCCAGGGAGCTGGGAAGGCAGGGGATGTGTGGGGTGCGTGTGGGGAAGCTGGGGTTTGCCAGCTCTGAAATCCTCTCCTGTTTCTGTAGGCATGAACACAAACCCCAAACCAGAGGTGGGTTTGGTTTTGACCTTGTAAAATGAAAACACGAGGGCTGAGCTGCTGCCAAAGGCAGTCCCAGCCGCCTGTGCTCCAGCCTAGCTCTGGTCCCTGGTGCTGCCACCGCTGCTGGCTCTCCTGGCAGGCAGAGGCAGCAGGAAGCAGGAGGCCTGTCCCTCCCAGATGGGCTTTAGCACATTCCTGCAGCAGCCGGGGCCGGGGGCGTCTCAGATGCTCCCAAACCTCTGCTCTGTAATCACAACTTCCTCTGTAACTTTATTGTGCAAACCTTCCCTGGAACAGGCTCTGGAACCACGTTTTGGGCTCTCCAGCACAGTTAAAAGCAGGAGCTTCCCCAGGCAGGGAGTAGAGCTGCTGGATTTGTTGGAAGGCAGAGCAGCCAGATGGTGACAAGGAAGGGGAGGGGAGGAGAAGGGGAATTCGTGAGGGAGCAGCTCCATATTCCCATTTCCATTTGGGGCCCTGCTGCCATGAGAGTGCCCTGGCAGAGGCTGGCTGTGACAAGCTGCAAAGGCTGAGAGCTGGGGAAAACAGGGAGCAGGGATGTGGGAAATGAGGGCAGGCAGAGAGACGTGGCCATGGCAGCACGTACTGGAATGAAACTTGATATATGTTCTTGTCTCTTCCAAATAAAAACTGGGGCTAATGGTGTGGGCTTGAGAAGTTTCCTGATGCTGTTGGGTGGACATATCAGAGTTTAAGGTGTGAATTTGACTCCTCCCAAATCTTGCATCTTCTGTCAGGGCTTCCACCAGAATTGGCCCAGACTGTGGTTTTATCAGTGCTACACCAGGAAAATGTTTTTGAATGTTTTGAAGCCACCCATCCCTAAACTGAATTTAGGGAGAAAATTCTTATGGATGGGAGACATGAATGTGATCCTGTGTCTACTTCAGAAATGTATTTTGGTGTTTTGCTCTAGAAATTGTATTTTAGGGTCTATGAATGGGGAGTGTGAGATCAGGACCCTTTTTTTCCATCTCTGGCTTAAGCCCTTGGTGTTTGTCTTTGAGGGGGATGGAATTTCCTACTGGGCATGTAAACAGCATGTTTAAGCTGAAGTCAAGCCCTCCATGTAGTGATGGGAATTAATCTGTTTGGGATGTTTGTTTCCTACACACAATTCCCCTTTTAAAAGGGGCTGCAACTTTGGGGAGGTCTCAGTTCTGCACGATGGGGAAGATCAGCTATAAATAAATCTGTGACACAGCTACTGTGGATAGCTAGAATGGCTCTGAGTTTCCTGCAGGCTGCAGCAAGTGGTGGTTTAAAACAAAATCAGGGGAAAGGGAAACAGTCTTCCAAAATATGGAACACCTCATAAAGCTGGGGAGGTAGGAAACAAGCTGAGCAGCCCCAGCCATGGTTCAAACTCTCAGGAGGCAAACTGTACAGTACATAGAGCCCAGGGAATCAGCTCAGGATGCCAACTAATGAGCTTTTTAATTAGCTGCAATTGCAGGCAAGGTTTAAAACCCGAAGAAGTAAGTAAATTAAAGATTTAAAAGACTGAACAGAATCGATGAGGGGTCAGCACTTAAAATATTAAAATGCCAAAGCAGTTGACTTTACAGGAAGTTTGCAGGGCTGCAGCAGAGCCCCTTTAAGGAAGCAGCAGGCTCTGGGATTCTGGAGCCCCGTGGCTGGAACCTGCCATCTGCAGAGATCCATAAATCACCCTGCAGGGGCAGCCTGCAGTCCAGCAGCCTCTCCCCGTGTGCTGGCCTGGAACCTGCAGGGTGTTTTCTGCAGCTCCTCTGGGCTGCACCCAGGTGTTTCCCCAGGCACATCCCAGCCTGGCAGCCTGCCCTGCTCTGTGTGCAGCGGGGATGTTCTGTGCAGGTTGCAGCACCGACTTTTCTGACAGTGTCAAACCAAGAGGTGTTTGTTGATGTCCAGGGGTAGTGGGGCATTGCTGGCTCCAAACTGCTCCCTTTGCCACTTTCTCCGTGTCACCTCCGTGTCAGAAGCAATTCCAAGTCCCCAGGATGTCCTTTTCTTTGCCAGCAGGCAGAGCAAAAGTAGAAGCTGCTCTTCATTAATGCTGAAGCTGCTGGCTGCCCCCAGGGGTGGAGAATGCTGAGCAACCTCAGTCCCACCAGTACCAGGTGCTTTGGAGAGCCAGGCAAGCCCAGGCTCCTTCTCTAAGTGCCACTGTCACAGGGACAATAATCACCTCAGGTGTTTGGGAGAGGGGGAGGTGAATGTGGCTGGAATCACCACTTCATTTCTGTGTGAAGATCTCAAACAGCCTTGCAAGTATCAGCTGATAAAGTCTTAGCTTGCACTTCCAGGAGGATCAATCTTCCTGGGGGAAGCCTGAGGCACAAAGAGGTCAGGTGAGAGCTGCAGAGGAAGGGCAGTGGCAGAACTCTGGGGTGCTCCTGTCCTGCTCTCAGTCCAGTATTCCAGAGGCTGAACAAGGCAGGTGCTGTGTGGAATGGAGAAATGGTTTGCTCCATTTCTATCAGCTGTGGTTTCATTTGGCTGTGTCCTCCCTTTCTGCCTGCTCTGCATTCCCATCCTTGAGACTGCCCTGAGCAGGAGCTCAGGACCAGCGTTCCCCTCTGGACTTGATAAACCCATGGGCACTCAGGATAGAATCTGAACCCAGACTCTGGAAAACTCCTTCTTTTCCTTTTTGTTTCTTTTTCTTTTAGGTGAGACAGAAACACACTAATCCCATGCTGCTCAAGCTTGGATGTGCAGCCCACATTGTGCATAGGGGCCAAATGGGTTTGTTCAAATGGAGATTTACTAAGACCTGTGTAAAACAGGGGAGGAGAGGAACCAGAGAGGTGGGAGGCAAAGAAGAATCCAGCCCCCAGTGGCCTTGAAAGCAATCTGCCACTGAGTGCTGTCTCCATGCTGATGGATTTGCTGTCACCTCTCCCTGGCATGAGGTGACAGATCTCTCCGTGGGATGAAGCCAGAACCAATAGCCATCCATCACTGTGGGACAGGCAGGAGCAGCAGGAGGCACAGGGGAAGGAAGCAAACCTGGCAAAACATCTCCACCCTCCTTCCTTGTCAGCGCTGGGTCACGGGGAAATAGGACTTCTGCAGGCATGTTCTGAGGATGGAATCCTGGGAGTGGATGGAATATTGCTGCAAGGATGGAGGGATTTGAACACCTGGAAAACCTCCTGTCCAGGAGACCTCTCTGTGTGAGTGAGGTTAAACACCAGCACAGGGCACAAACTGGATGGGAGAATGTCAGCTGGAATTGAGGAGCTGCTTCTCTGCGGCTTTAGGGTAACACAGTTCCAGGGGGACCTTCCTGTGGTGGTGCAGTGTGAGAAATGCAGATTATCTTTAAGGTGAGTCCTGGTCAGCTGGAGGCAGGTGTGCAGCTCTGTCTGTGATGGGAGGAATGGCAAACACTGCAGGTCCCTTCCTGCCTTGTGGGACTTCTCCCTGATGAAATCACTGTCACTTCCAGGTTTCCACAGTCCTGCCTGTGCTTTTCCCACTCCTTTGTCACGTGTAATAAACAGCAGTGAGGTTTGGAGTGTGGATTTTGCTTTTGGAGAAAATCCAGATACTTCTCTATGTGGCTGAAAATGAGAGAATAGGCCAGAAATGTGGAAATATTCCTACATGCTGAACAATCTCCTAAAGCCAAAAGGAGTCAGGCACTTCCTTCATTTAAATGTTCTTCTAAACGCTGCTAAGCATGTTTCTCAGTCCTTTGTCATCTGAAGAACTAGGTAAATCTGGCCCAGAAATCTCTATGTGGAGTATTTATTTCTAAACTACTCTTACAAAGAGCTAAAAGGGGAAAAAACCCCCACAGTTGCTTGCTGAAAAGCAAAGAGCACGGGAGTGTTGCTTTAAACAGAATTAGCATGCACAGAGCCTGGGCTGCTGCTGGAGCTCTGCTGCTCCCAGGCCTCAGACTCTGCATCTGGTTTTTCATTTCCAATAGGCTAATGTGCTGTGACACTGCACCCCTCTGGGAAGCTGCTGACAGGCACTGTCAATATTTCCTTCCAAAACCCCCCCCAACCAACACAGCCCTCCAAAGTGTTGCTTTCCAGCATGAAATTATGGAGCGTGCAGCCTCCACCTGGAGAGAAGGTTCCCAGTTCAACCCCTGCATTTCCTGCATCCCTGCAGTTCGTTTTTTTGGTTGTCTTTTCCTTCTGCTCTTCAGAAACAAGAAAAGGAATGTGAACATTCCCTGTCACTTCTGGCAGCTGCTGGACTGGGTTATACTGATGTCTATGCCAGGCTGTTGTGCTGTCAACTGGAAGTGCTCCAATATTCAGGAGTCAGGCACCCAAAACCTGGAGGTTGGCATGAAAGTCAGGAAAATTAAACACAGACATTTGGAGGAATGTTTCCTTCCACTTTGTTTATGTTGTTCTGCTGTTTTACCCCTTCACTTTGACATTTTAACAGTTCTGCTTTCAAATTTTTCTATAAACTCAAAGGCCAGGAGCTCTCCTTGAGAGTGAGAAAGATGCAGGTCTCAGACACACTTGACTCCAGGAGTGCAGGCTTTGAGAAACCCACTAAAAGTCCAAAGGCTTTGGTTATAAATCACAAGTGTTGACAGCAGCTGAGGTGTGTTTTCCCTCAGGGAAGGTGGAATTCACACCATTCTTTTCCAGCTGGACAACTCTGTCCATTGAAAGAAAATGAGAAAGGATGCAAAGGACACATCCCACCCTTAACTGGTGACATTGCTCCTGCCAGCACTGTCCAGCAGCTGATTCCTTGGTTGTTGGAATTCTGGAATATTCCTTGGAATTCCTTGGAATTCACTGAGCTCCCATGAGCCCAGGCAGGTGTGCCAACCCCAAGCACAGCCCTCACTTATTTTGGTTGGGTTGGGTGTGCAAGGCTTGAATTCACCCCTGTGAAAAAGACCAGGGTGAATTTCTAGAGCTTGCCTGGCTCATAGAGAACTTGAAGCAGTTCCTTGTTCAGCAGGGAGCTGCTTCCCTTGGGCAGCCTCACCCGATGGGCAGTGCTGGATTATTAAACTTCCTTTCAAAGGGTCCCAGGGCTCCTAATCCTTCACACCTCCTTCTTGCTGCCTGTTTAGGTGTCCTTTTGGCTTAAGAGAAGTGCATTGCTTCTCATGTTTCCTTATTAGCACCTCCAATTTCCTGTTTGAAACTCTAATGTCACCGGTTATATTTCAGATTTCATATTAAGGGGACATTTGTATTTCTCAATGATGATGAGAGAAGTTTGTTCTTATTGTCTGGACTGTTCTGATTTCATTCTACCTCCCTGGAATCCCAACCTCCTGCTGCAGTGTCCAGAGTGGCTCAGTAATTAACAGGATGGTTTGGAATTCCATAACACCCCCCTTTTCTTCCTTCCCTTTTCTTTTAGGTCCTTAAGAGAAAGGACCCAAAAGAAAAAAAAAAATAAATCAGTCCTGTGGTTACTGCATCTTCAAGTTGTGCCCTGTGAACCAATTCTGCAACACCCCTGTGTTTTCTCCTACAATTTTAATTTCTGTTAAGTGGGAGAAGTGAATACCCTGTGCTTGCAGCAAGCACAGCAGCAACTTAGGAGTACAAAGCCCTGCAGAATTGTCTTTGAGAGGAGCAACCAAGCGCTGCCATGCCAGCTCCAGCAGGAATTTCTGATGGAGCCAGGTCTGGAGGCACCTGGCATTGCCCAGCAGGGATCTCCCACCTCCCTCTGAATGAGCTAATCCTGACCTGGGAAAGAGAGAGGGAACTCCAGCCAGGGGAATTGCCTAATTACCTGGGATGGGGGCTAATTAGCCTGGCTGGATGGCCACACACAGCTCCGCTGCCTCTGGGCTCTCTGTGAGCCCTGGGATGTGAGGATGGACGAGCTCCTGTGGGACTGGCTGCAAGATTTCTGTTCTGATGTGCTCTGCCATCCCCCTTCGTGTGCCAGGACCTCATGAATGTTGAATTCATTCACTTCCATTGTGATTTCATGGCTGTTTAATGATCTCTTTGTTATGGGTGGAGACCTGAGGCACAGAGCAACTGGGGGGGACTCTGCCATGGTCACCCAGGAATTCTCTGGGAGAGCTGGAATCCAGCATTGCCCATCAGTGACTTCTCTTTGGAAGGGTTGTGGGCAGGTGCCTGAGCGGGGGATGAGCTGCTGCACCTTGTTTGGGGTCCGTGGGATGATCAGCTCTCCAGAAGTGTGGGTTCATCCAGAGGCTTTTGGATAAACCCTGGCTGTGGCACCGCAGCTCTGTTCAAATGCAGGAATGAGATTAAAGGTGAAGTTTCAGCCCAGAGCTCATCCCCAGGCAGGACAGAAAATAGAACCCAGTGAGGTCTCTGGGTTTTTCCCCAGCCTGGAGATGCTCTGTTGGCCAGAATGTCATTTCTGATTTTATTTGTGCCGTTCTCTCGTCCTTTCTCATTAACCCCTTGTCCCGTGTGGCTCCTCAGCCTGTACAGAGCTCTGCCCTGCAGCCACCATGGCTGCTGGGGGAATTATTCTGCCTCCCTGAACTGGAATCCCCAATTTGTGGATCCTGCTCTTCTCTCCGGGCTCTCCTCCAGTCTTCCCTGCTTCTTCTTCTTTACATTTTAACTGTTTGGTGACTCTCCTCTCCCACAGCACCCGAGCCTCTGCCATCTCTGCCCCTGCTAGCATCAACTATTCCTCTCTCCTGCTGTCCCAGCCTGCTCTGAAGATGGAGCAGAGGCAGGAGCTGTGCTTGGCCAGTTGATCTGGGGTGTGTTTTGAGAAGCTGAGGTTCATCCTGCAGCCCCCCCCTTGCAGAGCGTGCCAAGGTGAGCCTTTGGGAGCTGCTCCTTGCAGCCTCCCCACTGCTCCCAGCTCCTCCTGGAGCTGCTGCCAGGCTGGCTGCTGCTGTCAGGGCTTTGCTAATGCCTTTTTCTACCACTCAGGAGCTTTTGGGAACATTTTCATCTCATCTTCAAAGTGCTCTGTAGATGTGAACCCATCCAAGTGCCAGCCTGCCAGGCACAGGGTGCTGCAGCTGCGTAACAGGAAAGCAGAGGAAGCTACAGAGTGACCCCAGAGCTGTTATTTGGGGTGGAATGTGCCCTTTTGGAGAGTGTTTCCAACAGGACACTTGTGCAGCTCTGCCTTGGGCCCACTCCTGCCCAAGGTGTCCATGAGAGGCCCTGCAGGGCAAGGAATGGGCACAGAGCTGGTGCCAGAGCTGCTCCAGGGGACAAACAGCAGTCCCAGCCCTTCTGCCTGCCTTGGGCTCTGCAACCCTTCCAGCCCAGCCCCTGCCCCTTCCTCCTGCCAGGCCTCCCATGCCAGCTGAAATCCTCATTCCTTGGCTCTTGCCAGTGGGAGCCCCGCTGGAGCAGCACTGATTCTCTTTGTGCAGCCTGGCCAGCCCTGCTTTGGCAGGAGGAGGGACAAGGCTGGGTTATCACCTGCTTGTGGTCTCATCTATCACCTTGAATGGTGTTGCAGGATGAAATTACTCATCCAGACCTAATGTTAAATTTAATCAAGTCTGGAGCAAAGAGGATTAATGGGCTGTGCAGCAGAGGCACACGGTGGCTGTGACCCAGGTGAAGTTTGAGAAGCTCGCTGGAAATGATGAAGCCAATCACCAGGTGGGGAAGGCTGCTGGAATCCTGCATCTTCTCTGCAGGAATCCTGCATCTTCTCTGCAGGAATTCTGCATCTTCTCTGCAGGAATTCTGCATCTTCTCTGCAGGAATCCTGCACCTTCTCTGCAGGAATCCTGCATTCCTCTGTGGGAATGCACTGGCTGTGGAACCCCTGCTCCTGCTGCAGGTGGCTCCTGGGGGAGTCGCCTGTGCTGTGTGAGTTTCTCCAGAGGGAAGGAGTGTCTCTGCTGGGCTGGGAGCTGGCAAGGCTGCGTCCTCTTCCCTGCTCTGCTCACTGCAATAGGCTGGGACAGGCTCTGGGGCTTCACTGTGGCTTCATGTCTCGTGCTGAAGAAAGGGATCATCCCGGGATGCCCTTCAGCCCTGGAGCATTGCTGAGCTGGCAGCCTTTCTGTGCCTGCTGAGCACCTCAGGGGTGAGCAGCACCGATATTTAGCATCCCTAGGGCACTTTGTGTACAAAGCACTTGCCAGAAGCCAGGCCCGGGTGCCCGGGGGACAGGCCTGGGTCAGCCCTGCTGGTGCCATGGGGACACTGAGGCACAGGGTGACAGTGGCTGCCACCTGCTCTGTGCCCCCCTGTCCTCCCTCCCACTCAAACCCTCAGATCACACTGCCTTATCACCTGATAATGGCTGTCAAACTCAACAGCCTTGTAAAGCTTTTCATCATCTCAACAGATGCCGTGAGGAACCCATTTATGAACTTCACGGGGAAAAAACCAAAACAAAATGAAAACTCAAGCCTCCTCTAACCCTCCGCAGAAAACCTCCCCAATAAATAAAGGCAGCGTGTTTGAGGGGGCGGGTGGTTCCTCCCCAAAGCAAACAGGGTATTTCTCTGCCTCTCTCGGGTTTGGCTAAAAAAAGCAAATAAACCCCAGAGGAAGCACGTCATGGTGCAAAGCAGAACCAGATGGTGCCACGAGAGCGTGGGAGGGGACAGGGGCTTTCTCTGAGCAGAGCATGCCTGTGAAGGAGGAAAACACTGAGAAAGGCAGGCAGCAGAGAGAACTCTTGTTTGGGTGGCCCCAGCCCTGGCTGAGGGTCCTCCCCTGGGAGAGCTGGGGCAAAGAGGGAAAGTCTGATTGAAACCGAGAGCACTGGGGCTGTGAGTGCAAAACAGAGCAGGGCAGGACTCCCTGGAATGAGCAAACACCTCCCTGAGCTCCTCTGCTCTGTTTGACTGTCCCACACTGCTGGGTTCATCAGGTGCTTCCTTCTCTCCTTTCCCGCTGCCTCTTCTCTGAGATTCCCAGAATTGCTTCTATCACTTGGTCACAGCTTTCCCAAAAGGCATCAGGGACAGAAACTGCTAATCACACTTTGGAAACTCTTAGAGCATTGGAGGAGGGAGGCTTGGGCAGATCTGCTGCACCAACCAGAATGATGAGGGAAGGGCAGAGGAAAATCCCCCAGGACACATCAAAACCCGCCTGGTTTTCTGCCAGCAGAGCTGTGGGTGTCAGCATTCCCCCCAGACAGGGACTCCCAGATCATTAGTGTGTCTGTGGAGCAGAGCTGCTGGCCCCAGGCATTTTTCAACAAAATAAAATGCAGGGTGGTTTTTTTTCTTTTCCAGTAAGTACTTGTGTTCTCTTCTGCTTCCTTTCCCAGTCCACAGAGGCAGCTCCATCCCCTGAGTGTTCAGCTCCACCAGTTGTGCACTGGGGTGCCTGGGGGGTGGCAGGAGCTCAGGAGGGAGAGGGACACGGGAGCTGAACACCAGCAGCACTGCCAGGATTCCAGAGCAGCATTGCTGGAGCACAGGGTTTGCTTCTGCTCTGGCTGCTTCTTGTCCTCCCTGTGCCTGAATGACCCATCTCTGACCTGGGGCCACTCATGTGAGCTGCTTGTGGGGCTGATACTGAGGCAGAGTGTGGCTCCCAGCCTGTAATCCCTGAGAAACACAGATCCCGAGGGAAAATCCACCTCCAAATCCAGACTGAATGGCTTAGGCTAATTGCTGGCCACTATTAGCAAAAAGCACCGACAGGACGTGGTGTTCACAAGTTGTTCCATAGGCATTACCTCGAATGAACTCTCATTTATTTAATGGATAAGTTGGATTTTCCTTCGTTTAGTGCCGGCAATTGTTGGGAAGTATTTCTTGATATCCTGGCTGAATCCTCGTGCTGGATCTCCCCAGCTCTGCAGTGTCCCTGGAGGGGTGGGGAGAGCTGCTCCAGCCCCGTGTCCCGTCTGGGTTTTTGTGTGGCTTGGGCTGGGGCACAGCTGCTGCTGGCTCTGGGTGCTCTGCCAGGGGCTGGGATGGGGAATCACATCAGCCCTCGGGGCAGAGCAGGGCAGCTCTGGAAGGCAGTTCTGACAAAATCCCTTCCCTGTGTGGAAGCAATCCCATCCAAACTGAGATGCAGCTGCTCTCACCCCTGGAGCCAAGGCCTGTGTCAAGAGCCCCAGAAATGTGAGCGCTTGCCACCAGTGAAGTTCAAACAGCCCTGAATCTCTGCAGTCAGCACCGAGGAGACTCCCCCACCCTCCTGTTCCTCTTTTTGTAGTCACTGGTGCCTTTCTTGGTTCGTTTCTATTCATTTTGTACTGGTATAACCATACCAGTTTTCTGTCTTCAGGCTTTCTCAGGGGCGGAGGAAGACTGATGGGAAAACAATCACTCCTGCCTGGATGGCTTTGCTGAAGGACTGAGATCCTGTTTCCAGACCCCATCTGGAGGGGGGTTTAGGTACATCCCGGTGTCCCTGTGCCCCTCCCACTGCTCCACCTCTGCGTGTCCCCAGCAGAGCTCTCTGGTGCCACGATGTCATCTGGGAGCAGTTCTGGAGCCTCGGCCCTTGGAGAGCCCCATTTCACCAGTGGGGCTGTGCACAGGATGGGCAGAGTCTCAGCTGAACACGCTGAGGAGCCCTCTCACTTTTCTCAGCTTTTCTGCTGTAATAAATGGCAGGGATCAAAATAAATCAGTGGATGTCAGGAAGAATCCAGAGCATTTGGACATGCAACGATTCCCTGAGTATTCAGAAAGAAAGAAAGGGAATTAACCAGATCAGAAAGCAACTATGAATCTAAAGGAAATATAACCACGATAAAATTCCTGAGCATAAAATTCTGATAAAATTCTGGAGCAGCATGGAGTTTAATCATTGAGGATTTTGAAAAGCTTGTGTATGTTTTGAGACATTTTTATTCTTTCAGGCAGGTATTTTGAGATAAAAAGTAATAAGCTAATTAAAATGTACCCAAGCGTGGCTGTGAGTAATAACATGAGAGTATGGACATTAAAAAACCCAAACAAACATACATTAAATTCCTTCAGCCAGCTCAGGGGGTGCAGTCATGTCCTCCCAGCCTCCTGAAGGTTGGTGATGTCAGTGGGAACTCGGGATCTGTTAAATACTTGGACATTCCATCCATTCAGAGGTCAGGCAGGACTGAGTCACTCTGCAAAGTCCAGTTTTGCTCATTTTGGGGGCCTGGATGAAGCAGTGCTGTCAATCCTCAGCTGGAGCTTTGAGACAGAATTCAGGGAGGTGAAACAGGGCAGGTCTGGAACTTTGCTGGGACTTTGTGTTCTCTTCCTGCAGCTCCAGATCCTGGAAAAGGATGGGAATGCAGGGGAGCCAAAGGCAGAGCAGCACTCAGGGAATCAGGGGAATGAATGGCTCATTTACAGCAGGCCGAATGTCAGGAGGAGAGCTCAGCGCAGCAGCCCTGCAGGGAGGGGTGGGAGCCGCTCGCACTCGCAGGGTGGGGGCACCCGGAGCTCCCCCTGCCCCTCCTGCCACCCAGGCCCTGTTTGCATTTCCAGCTGCAGAGCTGCGAGCAGCCAGGCTGCCGCTGCCCCTGCCCCTGCCTCCTCCTCCTCCTCCTGAGCCCAGCCAGGGCTGCTTTTGGCACAGAGAGGCTCCCAGAGACCCAGCAGTGCTGCAGGGGTGCTCCTGTCAGACCCAGCAGTGCTGCAGGGGTGCTGCTGTCAGACCCAGCAGTGCTGCAGGGGTGCTGTCAGACCCAGCAGTGCTGCAGGGGTGCTGTCAGACCCAGCAGTGCTGCAGGGGTGCTGCTGTCAGACCCAGCAGTGCTGCAGGGGTGCTCCTGTCAGACCCAGCAGCGCTGCAGGGGTGCTGTCAGATCCAGCAGTGCTGCAGGGGTGCTGTCAGACCCAGCAGTGCTGCAGGGGTGCTGTCAGACCCAGCAGTGCTGCAGGGGTGCTCCTGTCAGACCCAGCAGCGCTGCAGGGGTGCTCCGGTCAGACCCAGCAGTGCTGCAGGGGTGCTCCTGTCAGACCCAGCAGTGCTGCAGGGGTGCTCCTGTCAGACCCAGCAGTGCTGCAGGGGTGCTCCTGTCAGACCCAGCAGTGCTGCAGGGGTGATGTCAGACCCAGCAGTGCTGCAGGGGTGCTCCTGTCAGACCCAGCAGTGCTGCAGGGGTGCTCCTGTCAGACCCAGCAGTGCTGCAGGGGTGATGTCAGACCCAGCAGTGCTGCAGGGGTGCCCCTGTCAGACCCAGCAGCGCTGCAGGGGTGCTCCTGTCAGACCCAGCAGTGCTGCAGGGGTGCTCCGGTCAGACCCAGCAGTGCTGCAGGGGTGCTCCTGTCAGACCCAGCAGCGCTGCAGGGGTGCTGTCAGATCCAGCAGTGCTGCAGGGGTGCTCCTGTCAGACCCAGCAGTGCTGCAGGGGTGCTCCTGTCAGACCCAGCAGTGCTGCAGGGGTGCTCCTGTCAGAGCCAGCAGTGCTGCAGGGGTGCTCCTGTCAGACCCAGCAGTGCTGCAGGGGTGATCCTGTCAGACCCAGCAGTGCTGCAGGGGTGCTCCTGTCAGAGCCAGCAGTGCTGCAGGGGTGCTCCTGTGCCCCCTGCCCACACTTGCTAACCTCTGCTTGCTCTTGGAGAGAGTGCCCAGTGCCTGAGGAGGTTGCAGTGAGCAGCAGCAGTGGGAGCTGATTCCCATAACACAGATGGAGAATTCTCCTCTCACTCACGGTGAGTGCTGTGCTCAGTCTCGGTGCAGCTTTGCTCAGTGTGGCTTTGACCCTTGCCTGCTCTGAGGCTGCTGAGTGTGCTTTAAAGCACAAATGTCTGAGCTCAGACAGAACCTGGTAGAAGGAAGATGGTTTTGCAGGGAGGAGCAGGACGGGACAGGCAGCAGAGAGCTGATGTCACTGCTGTGCTCCTCAGTGAGGGGACTGCTGGGGGCTCTGACCCCTGGAAAACCCTGCTCCGCCTTTCCCAAAGTCTCTGCAGTGCCAGAGTTTATTCCAAGTGTTTTTCCAGCCCCCTTGGCTGGCCTGCACCTGCAGGTCAAGTGCTTTGCCCCAGAGGTCACACAGCAGGTGAGTCATGTCCCGGCAGGTGAGATCAGGTGGAGGCAGCTCTGCTGCTGGGGCTGAGATCCAGGTTCAGGCTCTGGAGGCGTTTCCTGGATCCCAGACACTGCAGGGACTGTGGGGAAAGGCTCAGCTCTCTGCTAAAGCTGCCCTGATCGTGGCTGAGGGCAGGAAAAGTTATTCTGTGGATGCACTGAAGGTGTAATCCACCTGTTCTATCGCTCCATTCCACCTGCTGAGGATATTTAATGCATAAACCTCTTTTTGTGGGCAGGTAGGCTTGGATGAAGCCTAAGGAATTCCAGCTACTGCTGTTCCTGCTGCTGCAACCCTTCCCAGCATCCAGCAAGGGGAGCTGAGAACCTGCTCCCTTCCCTGTGCCATCACAGCTGCATGGGCTGGCCCCAGGTGAAGGGGCAGCTGCTCTGCTCGGCTGCCAGCTCCAGGGCAGCTCCTGCAGCCTCTGCTGGGTTGGGGCTGTGATCAGAGCTCTGCCTGGGAGCCTGCACACCCTGCCTGATGTGCTGAACAGCTGGGGCAGGGCCCTGCTGCACTGCCATGCTTCAGGCTTTCGGTTCATGGGAATTTGGGACCCTCTGGAGGGTTCTGTGGCGACAGTTCTCCTCAAGCTGTGTTTTTCCATACCCATCCTAGGCTCAGGTTCTGTGCTCCTCTGCCAAGGTTTGTATTGAGAGCAGGATCTTTGTCAGGGAAGGAATGTGGTGGTCCCTCGAGTTTCTGGCTCTCTGCAAGGTCTCAAAGCCATCTGAGTTGCCTCAGTGGTGCTGAGAGGGAAGGCAGATGCTGATAAGATTCTGTAAATCTGAAAGTTTACAGTCACTGGTTTCACTGTGGAGAAATACAGTTTTGGTCTTTTCTGCTTCCCTGTCAGGGAAAGGAGAGAGATGCTGTGAGATGTACACACTGAATGATTCCTGAATAAGAGCAGTCTGGAGAACATAAGCAATAAATAGCTCTTAATCCTTTGGAAAATAACACAGGAAACCCTTGTGAGCAGCACCACAGCTTCCATCTTGCCTGGCTCTGGATGCCCTTTGGATGGGGAATTGAAAGCACCACATTTGACTTCCTGTGTCTGGTGTTCCTGGCATTCAGCCTGGCAAGGCTCTTTGCCTCTGATCTTTTCCATCCGTTTTAATCACTTCCCATTGGGATCAGCCTTTGATATCGATATATTCCTGCACACAGCATTCACATGCAGGCAGTGAGGCCGATCTTCGAGATCTTTGCAGAAATTAAAATTTAAATGACTCGAACTCTGCTGCACACATTGGGAGGTGCCGGGATGGCAGAGCTCCCATGTCCCCCTTTGGAAGGTGAGGAGCACCAGGAATGGGATGAGCAGAGGAGCTGCAAGGCTCAGGGCTCACACAAAGCTCCAGGGACAGACAGAGAATGACCCCAGGTCCCCCTGGCAGGGCTGGGCTGGTGGCAGCAGCTGTGGTGTCCCTGGCGCCCCCAGCCCATCCCAGCACACACACTGAGCTCCAGGGCAGCCTGGAAAGAACACCATTCATTCATTCATTCATTCATTCATTCATTCATTCATTCATTCATTCATTCCTGCCAAACCCCGAGGGCAATGCCCCAAACTGAGGGGATTTGCTCCTCCTCTTCCTTTCCCTGCCTTCATGCTTTGATTTAAAATATATTTTTTTTAAAAAAGAAGCTTTTCTGCCTCCCAAATGCACAGTGGAGGTGGGCCTCTACGAGCCTTTGCTGGCCAGATCCTGTGGCTGTGGTGCTGGGAGTGCACATGTGGGCAGAGAGGGGACAGAGTTGCTGCCATAAGGCTTTTTCTTCCCACTTCTTGCCAACATAATCAAAATAACTCACTGGCACCTAATAAAATAAAATGCAGAATCCAAAAGCCTTCCCTCCCTCCAGCAGTTTGTCTGGACCCCACTCCTTGAAGCTGAGCTGAGAATGCCAGAGGGGGCTTTATTTTGGTTTTGTTGTTAACTTCTCCAGAATGAAAAATACCAACAGTGGGTCAGAAGGTGCAGCTCTTTTCTGACACAGATGGAAGTCGAGTGTTCCTAAAGCTGCTCCTTTATGGGGTCCAAAGTTAATCTCAGTGTTTTTCATTTTCTTGCTTCTTTTCTCTCTCTCCCCTTTCTTCCTGTTTAATTTAGTCTCTGCTTACCGAGGGCAGGTGGGGTTTATCCCCTCCTCCGCTCTAAGGACACGTGTGTGCTTTTCCAGTCAGTGCTGATGTGCCCTTGCCTTTGCTCCATTTCCATTTTTCCAGCTGTAAACTTCCAAAGCATGGACAGGGAATGTGGAGGCTCCAGCCCTTTAGAATGTGCCGGGAATGGCCAGAGATGAGGGATCCAAAGGTTCTCAGAAATAAAAGAAAGCATAAAGATGAGGAATTCCCCGAGATGTAGTGGCAATCCTGTGTGTTCATTAACTCTTTTGCATCTCCTGCATATGTAAATTCTGACTGCTCCTGTGGTCAATTAAAATGCAAAATTAATGACTTTTATGTTGGTGATACAAAGCTGGGCTGGGTTCTCAGAGGCTGTGGATTATGAAACGATCAACTGAGAATTTGTCTAAAAGAGTTCACAGAAATGTTCTGATTTTTGACACCACTTGAGGGGAAAAGGCAGTGAAACAAACAGCCCAGGGCATCTCCATCTGACGCCTCTCCTTCACCAAGATGTGTCCCAGGGAATCTGGGCAGTCCAGGGCAGGTGCAGCCCTGCTGTGAGCACGGGCACAGCTGTGCCCACCCGGGAGCCCCCTGCCCACCCTGGCACTCGTGGGGTGGGATGTGACACGGGGCTGCAGAGGGGACAATGTGTGACCCTGTCCCAGCACCCTGGGCACAGGCAGGACTTGCAGAGGACAAAGGTCTGGGTGGGTGTTGAATGTTCTCCAAGCCTTCCAGTAAAACCTTCACTGTCCCAAGAGGAGAGAGGGAGAGGCAGGAATGTGGATGTGACTCAGTGTGGACTCTGCTCTCCAGCTGCAGAACCTCCCTCCGTGATTTCTGCTCATGGGCAGGGCTGGGGCTTTACTGCCATGCAGATTTAATAGCACCTAAGAAATGACCAGATCCCACAGCGATGAAAATGAGCTCTTACCTGTGCTTCAGGTCTGGCTGGTGACAGACACAGGGATTCTGTCCCTCCAACACATCAGTGGGCTCCACTGAAGCCACTGGGGGCTGTGCTCATGCTCTTCAAGGCACAGGTTGTCCGCTTTTATTACTGCTTAAATCATGTCTAGAAACTGTTGTTTTCCAGTTCAGTCAGGACTTACAGATTAAAAAATACATATATATAAAAAAGCCCACTCAGATTGATAGACAAAGGTAAGAAATAAAGAACAGTGATGCTCTATGATGTGGAAGGTAAAGGAACAAGCTCCATGTGCCTGCCTTGCAACCCCCAATTATTCAAAGAGGCAGCTGCAAAATAAGTGGGAAAATTAAGAGCACTGATCAGTCACAAAACCCAGCTCTTCTTAGATCATTGCGGTATGAAACATCCTTGAGTGAAACAGAGTTCTCATCCAAACCTGTAATTTTCAAGTAATCACTGAGTTTTGAGTGTTGTCATGTTAGCACCAGCAGTAACCAGCCTTTGGGGAGGAGGCAGCAGGGAGGTTCTATTAATAGGCAATCAGAAATATTTTCATCAATGATGTGGTTAACAGCTCACTCAGCCCTCCTGAATCCCCGTCTGCATCAGCAGAGTGTGGCAAAGAAGGGGAAAAGTCTGGTCATAAAAAACTGGAGACACGATGTGAGAGTCATAATGCAGTAATTTGCAGGTTGGGATGGAAAAACATCAATGCTCAATTCTGCCTATTGAGCCATTATGTGTAAGTTATTATTAAAAATATAATTGCTCAGGTGCTGGTGGCAGGAGAGATTCCCTGTGATAAATCTGCCTCTAGCATAACTCAATTCTCCTCACTGGTGTTTGACCAAGTAAAAATTAAGTTGTTTATGTCTGGGAAGGAATTTGGTGGAAACAGCCAATAGGGCTGTTCCAAAGGGCCTGGAATATTGAAAAGGCAGGGCAAGGAAATTCTCCCTCGTAGCAGAACCTCTTGGTGCAGGATTCTGATTTGCAGCAGTTGGTACCAGGCAGCAGCAGTGATTCTTTCTGCAGGCACCACCTTCACGTAGCATTGAGCCAGCAGCTCAATTTTCAGTGCTGGAACTCAATGATTGTCACCTGGAGCTGCTGCTGCAGACACAAATCCATGGAAATGCCCAGTTCCTCAGCCAGCACCAACACTGGACAAACCCCTCCTCTTCCTCATTCTTTCACAGTCAGAATTAAACTTCTTGATCAGTTCTGTAGGAATAACACAACTGAGATACCAACAAATCACCCTGGAAATCCAGGGAGGGATGAATTCCTTTGTTGCCTTTCTCAGCAGTGTGTTACCATCAGGGAGGGGTGATGCTGGCTGGGAGAAAAGGAGAAAAGGGACGGCTCCTGCTGTCCCTGGGGCTGCTGGCTGGGAGAAAAGGAGAAAAGGGGTGGCTCCTGCTGTCCCTGGGGCTGCTGGCAGGGAGAAAAGGAGAAAAGGGATGGCTCCTGCTGTCCCTGGGGCTGCTGGCTGGGAGAAAAGGAGAAAAGGGATGGCTCCTGCTGTCCCTGGGGCTGCTGGCTGGGAGAAAAGGAGAAAAGGGGTGGCTCCTGCTGTCCCTGGGGCTGCTGGCAGGGAGAAAAGGAGAAAAGGGATGGCTCCTGCTGTCCCTGGGGCTGCTGGCAGGGCACAGGACACACACACTGAGCACGGAGCAGGGACTCTGGATGATGCCACACAGCCCGTTAATGCACCAGCTAAAAACTCCTTTTATACCCTGAAGAGATTAGTGTCTGTCATTTGGGCTTTTACTTTAGAGTCTAATAGCTGGAGATTTAATCCCTTATTCAGAGCAGTAATTATTGCTCACATAAATAGGTCTGGTGGAGTCAGTGAGCTGAGCTCCCTGAGGAGAGGGACAGTCACTTTTACCAATCCAAGTCCCCACAGCATTGTGCAATGCCTGTAGTGCCTGTAGGAATGCTGGAATATATCGCACTTTTTCCATGGAAAAGAGTGGCAGCGTTGGGGTTTGGGTGCTGAGTAGGGACATGTTCCAGGCTCCAGCTACATGGGATTTATCCACCTGCAGCAGCCCCTGGGCAGTGCTGGCTGCGTGGCACGACGTGGTTCTTCCTGGAATTTCTGTTGTGCACCGAGAGCCCACTCTGGAGCTGGATCTGAGCCCCCAGATCCCACAGGGAGCTGCCACAGGGGCACCTGGCAGGGTTTGCTGAAGGAGTCAGGAGCTGGAGTTTTCCCCACTGAACAGACACATGCAGTAGCATCATTTTTAACCCCCAAATGCTTGGGATTGGCTTTTCATTTCTGGGTTTAGTTTTGTTTGTTACTACTTAAGATAACAACTGCTCTGATTCTGCTCACAGCTTCTGTAAGAATGGAGCTGTGCCAGTACTGGTAATTTTGGGAGATCATTTGGCAGTGTGTGCCCAACCCCTGGAGGGTTTGCCTTTCAGAAACACTAAAATGAGGAGAAAAGATTTGGTCCAGTGATGCAGTTCCCAAACTGTTCATTGTATGACCTCGGGCAGCTCATTTAATTTCTCTGTGCCACAGTTTATCTCTCAGAGAAAATAGGGGGAAGCTCCAAACACCTATTTATCTCTTGCAATAGGCTGGCAATCTAATAAACACTGGCAATAAGCTTCTGATCTTGTAAAATAACAGAGAATGGCAGAAGACAGCATTATTTACAAATTCATGTTTCCTTTCCCAGGTAATTGGCACTGTTATGGAGCTATTTGGGATTAAGCTGATGTTCAATAGTTTACTGGAGCAGAGTTAAACAGTCTGGATCCTGGCACGTGGGATGGGACTCCAGTGTGAAGCTTGTCTTTTTTCCTTTAGGCAGTTTCAGTCCTTTTGGGCACAAAGCCCAGGCAGGTCACCCCACAGAATCAGTGCTCTCCACAGCCCCACCTGTCCCCCCTGCCTTGGGAGCACAGGGACAGCCCTGGCCGTGACCTCTGTGTGTCCTCTGCCCCTCCTCAGGTGATTCTGTGGTTTGGGCTCAGGCAGAGCAGAGGAGGACATGGACTGTGCTGTGGTTGGATGTGAAAACTGGTCCTAAAACAAAATAAATCACAGCCCCAGGCGGAGCTGGAACAGTGGAAGAAAGCAGCACTGGAAAATGAGCCTCGGATAGGGAGATTTATTGAAATGAATCATTCACCAATTGATATTATCTGTGTGTGCTTACCTGTGTCTGTACCTGGGTGTGCTAGGACGGTGGATCTCTAATGGTCACAGAGTACCACACAGAGCTTCAGGGAAGAAATGAGTGTAAATGACAAAGGAAGTATTTAATTCCCTGATGACAGAGTGAAAATAAATGTAAAAAAAGAAAAACAAAAAGGAATACAGACAAGCCTTGGAGGAGCAGAACCCTGCCAGCTGCACTGGAGGTACACACAGGGACACACCTCGCTCCTGAGGAGCTCCCAGGACTGCTCTGCCCTTCCCAAAGAACATCAAATGGATGATGAGAGATCCCAGATTCCTTCTCAAGGTCCACCGGCCCTTACGGGGGCCCAGAGCACAGACACACACAGGCAAGACAGGAAAAACTGTGCTATATGGAGGGGAAAGACTTAATTCAGGCTTTGAAACACCTAAAAGGGGATTAATACTTAAAAAAATTAAAAATTTTAAAATCTCCCATCCGCAGGAAAATGCTGTGCAGGAGAAGGGAGCCTGAGAAGTGAGAAAAAACTGGAACCCAGTGAATTAGGCTTAACTACAGCAAAAACAGCACTTGTGGAAATGAGGCCCCCGAGGGCCCATAACGGAGCAGTAAAATGTTACAGGAGGGAAGTCAGGCAGGGCCATAAACCTGGGGAGGCAGGAGAGGGGAGCCAGGAGCTGAGGCATAAACAGGGAGAGATGAAAGTGTGACAGATGAGGGCTGGGCAGGATGCAGGAATCCTCCCCAGCCTGAGCATCCTCACTGCTGTGGCCTCGGGACAGGTGTGCTCCTCTGCCAGTGCCAGGGAGCAGAACGTCCCTGGGACATCCACTGAGGGCCCGAGAGGAGAGAGCAATGGATGGTAAATAAAATAAGGAAATATAATCAAATCAACATTGAGTGTATTTGATTTAGGAGGACACCAATGAATAGGGAAGGGGAGGAAAGTGGCAGGGTGAGAGTTGCTGTTGGGTAGGACTGGGGCTTGAGTGAGATATAGTGTGAGCCCTAAATTATCATCATCATTATTTTTTGGCTGGGCTGTGCTGTGACATCAATACCAATTTACACTCTGGGTGAGTAGCACTTACTACCTTCTTGTCTTCATAAATTGTGCATTGTCCTTATTTATTTGCTTCCCTCTCCCCTTCCTTCCTGCATTGCCTTTCTCCTTCTCTGGAAGCCTGATGGGGATGGAGCATCCTTGCTGTGCCCTTGATGAGGCTGACATTTAACCCCAGCTCCATTCCCTGTGAGCCAGGGATGAGAATGCTCAGCTTATTTTCCTTCCTGGGAGGGGATGGGGTGCACAGAATGTTGGCACTGCTCTTGGCAGAGCTGTTTGCAGCAGAAATATTCTCTGTTTTCCAGCCTGGAAGCTGAGCCTTGTGAGTGCTCCTCATCGCTGGGATAAAGGAGGGTAGGAGAGCAACAAGGGACAGAGTGCCCTGGTGTTCATGGGGGTTTTTACACTGAAAAACCTGAGTTCTGCACGTTCCACTGTCCTGGCTTTGTGACTGGCTCAGTAATGAAATGAATGAGGCAAAGTCCGTTTGGAAGTGGAGTTGTGCCAGCTTCCTTTTCCAGTTTCATTTGGATCTGTGATAGAAATTAAACTGGAAAAAGCCTGGTTCAAAATGCGAATTCTGTTTTTCAGTCGCTTAAAATCACACCTTAAATTGATCTGGTATCCCTCAACATATGGGATAACTCTTAATCTGCCCAGGAACTGAATTTGGCTGTCAGAGGGGCAGATGGTGAAGCTGAAAATTTCAGAATTACCTGTTTGGGATATTAAAAATAACCCTGTTTACTTAAGGGCTTTCCTCAGTGACTCTGCCAGTATAACTGAAGCAATGGAACTGCACTGAGCCCTGCTAGGAAAGAGCCCATCACAATGGCACAACTGCATCCTCTCAGGCCTTGTACTGGCAGAACTTTTCTCATAAAATCAAATTCTTCTCCCCCGTCTCCCAAATTTGCTAAAATAGCTTTGCAAGGCCATGCTTTGGAAGTCCTGACACGACTCTTGTTCCCTCCTGGCTTCTGGGACTGAAATTCTCCACACTTATCTCATTGTCTCTTTTTATTCACCTGTTTTGGCACCCTGTCCCTGGCCAACAGGTCCTGACTCCGGGATGTGCCCCGGTGAAATTACCTCCGACTCTGCTGGAAAGTTTTCCTGTCCCCGAGGGCGGGTTCGGTTCCTGTGGGGCTTTCCTTTGGTTCTGCAGCCCGGGCCGGTCTCACTGAGGGCGGGTTCGGTCCCCACAGGCTCTGCCCGGTTCTGCAGCCCAGGCCGGTCTCACTGAGGGCGGGTTCGGTTCCTGTGGGCTCTGCCCGGTTCTGCAGCCCGGGCCGGTCTCACTGAGGGCGGGTTCGGTTCCTGTGGGCTCTGCCCGGTTCTGCAGCCCGGGCTGGTCTCACTGAGGGCGGGTTCGGTTCCTGTGGGCTCTGCCCGGTTCTGCAGCCCGGGCCGGTCTCACTGAGGGCGGGTCGGTCCCCACAGGCTCTGCCCGGTTCTGCAGCCCGGCCCGGTCTCACTGAGGGCGGGTTCGGTTCCTGTGGGCTCTGCCCGGTTCTGCAGCCCGGGCCGGTCTCACTGAGGGCGGGTTCGGTCCCCACAGGCTCTGCCCGGTTCTGCAGCCCGGGCCGGTCTCACTGAGGGCGGGTTCGGTTCCTGTGGGCTCTGCCCGGTTCTGCAGCCCGGGCCGGTCTCACTGAGGGCGGGTTCGGTTCCTGTGGGCTCTGCCCGGTTCTGCAGCCCGGGCCGGTCTCACTGAGGGTGGGTTCGGTCCCCACAGGCTCTGCCCGGTTCTGCAGCCCGGGATGGTCTCACTGAGGGCGGGTTCGGTTCCTGTGGGCTCTGCCCGGTTCTGCAGCCCGGGCCGGTCTCACTGAGGGCGGGTTCGGTCCCCACAGGCTCTGCCCGGTGCCGGTTCCCCCCTCCCCGCGGTGATACGGGGTTCGATCCCGGCCGGTTCTGGGCAGGGCTGTGTTTTTCCAGCCTCTCGCCCCTCGCAGCCCCCCCGGGCCCCTCCGCCGCGCCGGGGCCGCCCGGGGAGGGCGGGGGCGGCGGAGCGGAGCGGGCGGGCCGCGCCCGCAGCGCCCGGGGGAGGCAGCGCCGGGGCCGCCGCCGTAATTGAGCCGTGGCGGCGGCTCCGCTCCGCCCGCGGGGCCGCTCCGACCGCGGCGGCGGCGGCTGCGCCCCGGGGGGACCGAGCGGCGCCAGCCCGGGCCGGCCCCCGGCCGAGCCCCCGGGGCCGAGCCAGCCCGCCCGCTCCGCATCCCGCCGGGGTGGCTCCGGGATGGCTCGGGGGGGCTCCGGGGGGCTCCGGGATGCTGCCCCAGCTCCGGGATGCTGCCCAGACGGGGGCACTCCCCATAGCCGCTCATGCCGGGAAGCTGGAAAATTCTCCTCTAATTCCCGTCCCCACTGTGAAAGTGATTCTGCACGATGAAGCGTTCCCGGAGATGGCGCTAGGATTAGGGAAAAACCTCTCTCCCTCGCTGTTTTGATTCCGGAGAGGAGATAATCGGATTACTCACAAAGTCGCTCTGATGCAGAGCCGTACACGGGAAGTACAATACGGTATTGTTTTGTCTCCCCGTGGATTCCCTACCCTACCAAAGACACACCTGAAAAGGTTATGTTTCTGTAGCATGGATTTTTTAGTTATTTCTTCCCCGATTTGGGTGTGTAGTCACCACATAGATTAAAAGAGAGCCTTTACCCCAAGGGGTGGCAGGTTTGCAGGACCATCGTGAAAGTGTTTAGAAATGGGGGGAACAGTTCCCCTTCCGGAAATATGGGAGTCAAATACCAAATGCAAGGAATGGGGTGGAGGGATTAGGAGGGCGTGGAATTGTCCCCAGGTGGGGATCCCCCAAGAGGCAGCGTGGAGACCCTGTTTGACAAATCCTGCCCGTGGCACAGTTCCAACTTATTCTGCAGAAAGCATGGCCCTGGCAGGTGTTGATGGCAGCAAAACAAATGTGGAATAGGTTGTGATAAAGGGAGTTCTCCTGGGAAGTGGAAAAAGCAGCGATAAATATCTTGAAACTGTTGGATCACAGGAAGAGTGAAGATGTGTTTGTTGGAGCACTTCGGGACTGTCCTCCAATGCATCAAATGTTTCATCTGGGGGCCTGATGAAAGCCTAAGATTTCAGTTAAGTTTGTTTTCTTTTTTCTTTTCAGTATTTTCCTCTCCAAGGATAGACGTTTACCTATGCCAAGGAGTCACAATAAATTTTGTGTGATTCTGGGACCTTTGTTCTAAATGTGGTGAATGAAGCCCTGATTTCAGGTCCCCTCTCACTGATCTGGGTTTGAGCCTGGTGGTTCCATTTCCTCCTTTTCTCTGGGTCTTTCTGCTGCCAGGTACCTTCCTGCTCAACCTTTTTGTCTGAGTCTGCTTCCAGCCATGATCTCGGTCCTGGGAATGATGTGTTTGTAAATCCCCTTGGAATGGAGTGGGCAGGGGTGCCCTGAGCATTCCCAGGGTTCTGTTTCAGGGCTTTGGCCATGAGCAGAGAGTCTGGAGTGGCAGTGGAGTGTCAGGGCAGAGCTGTGGAATGTGGATCCAGGACTGGGAATGGTGCTGCTCCCTCAGCTTTCTCTTTCAAGGCAAGGAAGGCAAAGCTGCACCTCCTGCTCCATTCTCCAGAGCACTCCTGGTCTGCACAGCCCTTGGCAAGTTCATCTGCAGCTGCATCTGTGCTCTGTCCGTGCCACCCTGGAAGGGAAGCAGATGTGGGTGCAGATGTTCCCGGGGCACCCTGGAAGGGACCCTGAGTGCAGGGCACCACGAGGCTGACAGGTGGCGAGGGCCGGGGCTTTTGGGTGATTTCTGTGCACGCTGCTTCACCTCACGGGGTAATCAGCATCAGCAGCCAGCATTGCAGTGCTGTGTGCCAGAGGAGCAAGGAGGCTGTTTTGATGGCTTTTAAATGAGTCTTAATTCTTCATGTGTTTCCCTTACTGCACTTCAAATGCTCTGGAAATGGGAAGTATCCCTTTTTCAGGGCAGTGCTCTGATCACTCACCTGCTTAATGCTGTAGGAGGAGAAAGCCCAAGCGTTTCCACAGCTACAGCCCAGCCTCAAACTTCTCAATCTTCCACTGGAGCCACAACCATCTTGTGTAGGGCCTGACTCCCTGCCAGGACTTTCCTCCTCCTCTTTCCAGGATGGTCTGAATTCCAGCCTCCTTTTACCCTCGTGCTGAGATCCACACATGCGATTTGCTTCCAAACAGCTCTGTGACAGGAGCTGGCAGGGTGCTGGGACTGTCATTCCCTTGCTCTGGCTGTTGTCACACAACGGGGTTTTCACCAAAATCCCGCTGGCAAATGGCACAGGACCCGCCTGTCCCCAGCTGTGGCTGCACAAGAGGCACAGCCCAGCTCAGGTGGGGACGCTGGGAGGGAGGAAAGCAGGAGGGAACTGTGTAATTAAAGATGGAAAAGCCATCTTTGCTGCCTTTCCCGTGCAGCATAAAATAAGAGCGAGGCTGAGGGGTTGGCTCCTGGCGATCCGGCTGTGGCAGCATGAAAAATGAGGAGGAGTGCGATAAGAAACTAATAATTTATGTTCCAAGCACAGACTCACACCAGTGTGGAGGGAAATTCATGCCAATAACTCCTACTAACTCAGAAAGGCACGCAATCTTTTATTGCACAAATTATTAACGACCAGAAAATAAATGACTCTGTAATCAGATTGGTGCTGCCGGCGCTTTTCGCTTCTCCTTTTATTTGTGTAAATTCTGCAGCCAGTCCGCCCCTGAAGCCGAGGCAGTGGGAATTTGCACTGGCCCAGTGCCCTGCCTGACAACAGAGCAGATTAAACAAGGATGAAACAGGAACGTCCTGGTATCTCGCTGCCTATCTGAGATGGGTTTGCTCCACAAGCATTTCTGGCCCCTTCAGCAGCAGCAGCAGCAGCAGCAACTCTGTAGGTGCACAGGGCTCCCTGCTTTGGGTCTCCAGTGCAGAATGACTGGAACAGCCAAAGAACAGCACAAACAACAGCTCCCACTGCCTCCTCTGGGCCCTGTCCTTTTTCAGGCTCCTTTCTTCACGTCCTTCCTTTGTCCTTGGGCTGCTGGTGTCGCATTCCACGTGCTCCTGCTCTGGTATTTCAGCATTTGTGCTCAATATTCAGCAATATTCAGCAATTACAAGATGAACTGGAACTGGGGATCCTCAGGCCAAGGGGAATTTGGCCCTTGCACTTGCATGGGGAAAAGAACATGAGGAGTTGCTTTATTTAGACAGAAATGGAAACAAAGCATGGAACACTTTTCTACCACCACACTGCAACCTGTGATCTCTTCTGAGTTAAAATCTTTGTTGGGATGATGGAGAAGCACTGATGAAGAATGAAACATCCTGAAGAGAAAAGCTCTGTTTGGCAGCTATGATGTGACCACGAGGCTGTTTGGCCCTGGGAGGGCCCTGGCTCTGATTCCCACAGGTTTGCTCTGGTCCAGGTGACCTCTGCAAGTCCAGGACCTGGCTAAGGCTCATTTCAGCCCCTGCTTGACGTTTGCAGGGTGATGCTTCTTCAATAACAGGAACTGGAAGGCAAGGGAGGTCTCTGGATGGGAGCAGGAGCTGCTGCCTTTACTCCCTGTATTTTTCAGCTGGTGGAGGAGACTTTTGAGAGGCTGAGACTTTTCCTCTCCCCTCCCACTCCCCTGCCCTGTTTTGATTATGTGAACCATATGATAAGGAAGAAAAGTGTTCCTATTGTTAATTCAGCCCATTCGTTATCAGTGGCACCATCTCCCTGATGGCTTCATCTGCACGGGAGGAGGGGGGAGCTGCTCTCCCTGCTCTGGTTTTATGGTGAGGGGGTGCTGGGGAGGCTGCAATAATGAATAATGTGCAGATTGTTCCCGGGCTGGGAGTGTTTTATTAAGGCAGGTTTTCTTAGACTGAATGCCCAATCACCACAGAACCATGAAACTCAAATTGCCTCACAGCTCTCTCATGAACATAGTTTTAATCTCATTGACCTGTCGTTATACTACAACACATAAATCCAGATTTGGAGATCTTATGTCCAATCATAAATTGGGCTGGCAGACTTCCGATCAACAGAATAAAACTGTCTCCTGTGAGGGGGGTTTTTTATTCATCAGCGCTGTTCCAGGAGACGGGCTGGGGGTGCAATCAGCTTTTCTTAATAAACTATTCCTTAAAAAAATGGAGGCAAATAAGAAACTCATAATGAAATTCACAGAGAAAAAAAAAATAAAGTGACGTTTAAATAACATTAACATTAGACATAAAGCCAGAATGTGGAAAGCTGTGAGTTAAGGGATGTTAACTCCTGCTAACACCATGGAGAAAAGAGAGGAAAGGAGCAGAGGCTGTGCAGTGCCAGGCAGGCAGACAGCTTTGGCCATAACTCTGTGTTTTTAGGGCAGGCACGTATGTGACAAGGTCAGAGAATTCCTTCCTCTTTCCTTGTGTCTTTGTGTTCTTTTACTTATGTGAATAAGCCAGAGGAAATCTGATTTCTCCCTTCCTCTTGTTCTGCTGTGTTTGATCTGCGTTCAGCAGTGGATGTGGATCTGGTGTTTCAGTGGGAATTTGGATGTGGAGGGAGGCTTTGCTGTGCTGGTACCAGGTGTGGGTGCTCCTGCAGAAGGGTTTCCCTGAGCAGTGGAAGTTTACAGCCACAAAATCCTGCTCAGGATGTCCAGCAGGGCCCCTGTGGGTGCTGGCATTGCACAGGGACAGTTCCTGTTGTCCCCAGTAGAGATGTGGCATCTGAAATGATGAGCACAGGTGGGAGAACTGGCTGTGAAGAGATGGGCACCCTCTGTCTCCTCTGTGTGGCTTCAGCTGGGGCACACTGCTCTGAAATCCCTCCCTAAAGACAAAGAACAGCTCAAAATCTGTATTCCTCAAACCGTGGAAACCTTTTCCCAACCTTTCCAGAAGAGTCTGTGGTGGAAGAGGCTTGTTTCAGGAGTGTCCCTGGCTCTTCATGGAGTGCAGGCAGGTGGGAGCAGCTCTAGAACCCAGAGTGATTGTATTAATACTTCTGGCAACTGTGCCTCCCTTGCCCTGCACGCCTGGGCTCATGTCCTGGGATGTTCTGCTGCTCTCAGAGAGCCTCTGCTCATGTCCTGGGAGAGCCTCTGCTCATGCTCTGGGATGTTCTGCTGCTCTCAGAGAGCCTCTGCTCATGTCCTGGGATGTTCTGCTGCTCTCAGAGAGCCTCTGCTCATGTCCTGGGATGTTCTGCTGCTCTCAGAGAGCCTCTGCTCATGTCCTGGGATGTTCTGCTGCTCTCAGAGAGCCTCTGCTCATGCTCTGGGATGTTCTGCTGCTCTCAGAGAGCCTCTGCTCATGCTCTGGGATGTTCTGCTGCTCTCAGAGAGCCTCTGCTCATGCCCTGGGATGTTCTGCTGCTCTCAGAGAGCCTCTGCTCATGCTCTGGGATGTTCTGCTGCTCTCAGAGAGGCCCAGCAAGGCAGCAAACCTGGCTTTGGACAGAGGTGCAGCTCCAGCCCAGTGACTGCAGGTGGCCCTGGCTGGGTTCTGCTCCCACCTCGTGCCTGGCACAGCTCAGCAGCAGCCACAGGAGGAGATGAGGCACTCTGGACTCTTTGCCCCGGGGTTTTCTGTCCTCACAGTCATTTTCTGAAGGCCCTGTTTCCCTGTCTTGGAAGGCTCTGGGCTGGATGGACCCCTATCCTGCACAGCCAATTACAGAGCAGAATTTATTGGGCTTTGTCCCGGAGCACGTTCTGTGCTGGGGGTGGGGGAGGAAGGAAACCCATGGCAACTGGAAATGTGAGTGTGAGGATTAGAAGCCCCCATAAATATACCTGACTTTGCCATCTCTTTTAATTAAATGCAAGCCATGAAACACGGGCAGGGAGTGCGCTGGTGACAGGGTGCAGCAGAGCTCAGAGACAGCAGCAAGAGTGAGTGGGGAGTGCCAGCCTGGCCTGGGGCTCAGAGCAGAGCCAGGAGGGTTAAAGCTGCGGGGCTGATTTAGAGCAGGCAGGCAAAGGGAACCCTGCACTCAGTTATTAATGTTTCCTGTTTTATCTTCTCATCTTCACGGCTTTAATTGTAAATTATCCAGCACGCTGCACTTCTCTGCTGTGTTTCCTTCTCCCAGCCCAGGGAGGTGGTAAAGGAGAAACTGCTGATGCTAACAAGGAAAAGGGGGGCTAGGAAGGGTCTGTCCCCTCTGAGCTTTGCCTCAGGGCTCTGCAGCTCTGAATTGTGATGCTCTTTGGGCTTTTTGCTGTGATTCACGCCTCCTGCCTGCAGGATGATGGGCCAGAACTGGGCTGCTGTGAGCAGCGGTGCTCGGCTTCCCTCCAGGGCTGGTGTCTGAGAGCCCAGGATGAGGCACTGTGTTCATTCAGCCCTGATGGAAACAGCTTCCTCCTTTTCCCCCCTTCCACAGATTCAGGCATTTTCCCTTTCCCAGCTCAGTTTCTCCCCCTGTGCTCCTGTGGGGCTCCTGTGTGCAGGAAATAAAGCCCATGGTTCAGCACCATCCATCTAATATCTTCTGACTGCCTTTAATCATAACATTTTCCATTTAATTGGGAAGGCAGGCACACTTTGCATATTAATACAGCACAGCCTGCACCTCCTGAGCACTGCAGCCGTGGCTGGGATGTGTCCCACCATGGCTGGGATGTTCCACCAAGGCTGGGATGTTCCACCATGGCTGGAATGTGTTTCAACATGGCTGGGATGTGTTCCACCAAGGCTGGGATGTTCCACCATGGCTGGGATGTGTTTCTGTGTTCCACCATGGCTGGGATGTGTTCCACCATGGCTGGGATGTTCCACCATGGCTGGGATGTGTTCCACCATTCCACCATGGCTGGGATGTGTTCCACCATGGCTGGGATGTTCCACCATGGCTGGGATGTGTTCCACCATGGCTGGGATGTTCCACCAAGGCTGGGATGTTCCACCATGGCTGGGATGTGTTTCACCATGGCTGGGATGTGTTTCACCATGGCTGGGATGTTCCACCAAGGCTGGGATGTTCCACCAAGGCTGGGATGTTCCACCATGGCTGGAATGTTCTACCATGGCTGAGATGTTCCACCAAGGCTGGGATGTTTCACCATGGCTGGGATGTGTTCCACCATGGCTGGGATGTTTCACCATGGCTGGGATGTTCCACCATGGCTGGGATGTGTTCCACCATGGCTGGGATGTTCCACCATGGCTGGGATGTGTTCCACCATGGCTGGGATGTTCCACCATGGCTGGGATGTTCCACCATGGCTGGGATGTTCCACCATGGCTGGGATGTGTTCCACCATGGCTGGGATGTGTTTCACCAAGGCTGGAATGTTCCACCATGACTGGGATGTGTTTCACCATGGCTGGGATGTGTTTCACCATGGCTGGGATGTGTTCCACCATGGCTGGAATGTTCCACCATGGCTGGGATGTGTTTCATCATGACTGGGATGTGTTTCACCATGGTTGGGATGTATTTCTGTGTTTCACCATGGCTGGGATGTTCCACCAAGGCTGGGCACCTGCTGGGCTCCTTGAGCAGATCTATCAATGAAATTCAAGTTGACAACCACAACAAATTCCCCTTCCAAAAAGTGCATTTGTATGGATTGTTCCCATGTAGAGAACTGCTCTGCAGCCAGTGCCCCTGTGCCTCAGTGTTGTGTCCAGCTCTGCCTCAGATCCCAAAGGGAAAAAGGTCATCTTTCCTTGAGGAACTGCTGGCTGAGGAGCACATTCCCCTTGTGTCATCCATCATCCATCCATCATCCATCATCCATCCATCATCCATCATCCATCATCCATCCATCATCCATCATCCATTCCCCCATCATCCATCCATCATCCATCCATCATCCATCATCCATCCATCCATCCATCCATCCATCCATCCATCCATCCATCCATCATCCATCATCCATCCATCCATCATCCATCCATCATCCATCCATCATCCATCATCCATCCATCCATCATCCATCCATCATCCATCATCCATCCATCCATCCATCCATCCATCCATCCATCCATCCATCCATCCATCATCCATCATCCATCCATCCATCATCCATCCATCCATCATCCATCCATCATCCATCCATCATCCATCCATCCATCATCCATCCATCCATCCATCCATCCATCCATCCATCCATCCATCCATCCATCATCCATCATCCATCCATCCATCCATCCATCCATCCATCATCCATCATCCATCATCCATCCATCCATCATCCATCATCCATCCATCCATCATCCATCCATCCATCCATCCATCCATCCATCCATCCATCCATCCATCATCCATCATCCATCCATCCATCCATCCATCCATCATCCATCCATCCATCCTCCATCATCAATTCTTTCTTTTCTTGGCTTCACCCTTGCACTCTGAGTGAAACCAGTGTTTGTCTTGATGTCGCTGTGGCTTCCATGACTTGTGGATCAGAATTGCTTTGGCACAGGTATTTTGGGGTTGATTTGGAAGAGGTCTCTGTAGCTCTTTAGGTCAAGAAAAGCTTTTTAGGATCACACACACCTTGAGGCACCATGGGCAGCTGGGGCTGATTCCTGGCACCAGGAGATGATCGTGTGTCCTGTCCCCAGGGACAGCACAGCTGCAGCTGTGCCACAGAGCTCTGCAAGGGGGGCAGTAGATGATGTTCTGGTTCTAAAAATTGGTCTGATGTTTTCCATAGCTCTGAAAATGCGGCTCAAAAAGAACAAAATAGAGATCTGCTGCAAGGATTTTCCTTCCTGATCTGTCCCTGTTCCTGCAGTGTCAGGAGTCCTCGTCATTCCTGTTTTTCTGGTCTAGTAAGAGCTCTGTCATTGCATCTGTGGCTTGACCTACAGTTCCCTGCAGACTTCATAATTACAGCCTTCTTCAAAACAGACATCACTTACCATGCCAGGAATTGTCACAGTGTGGCGAAGTAGATCAAAATCCATTAGGGAACAAGAGGTGGCCAGATTAATTTCCACCTGAAATTTCAATTAAGCTTTTCAGGGTAGAATTAGCGTGTAAGCCAAGCCTAGACATGATGACTCTGGGGTTTGAATTTTAGAATTGGTCTGGTAGGGAGAAACAGAGTTTTCTCTCGAGCCTGTGGCACTGCTGCCGACAGCTGAGTGGGGCTGTGCATGGCCCTAAATATTTCAGAGGTTGAAAGCCACAAATATATAGAGGTTCTCCTCATGTTAATGTGTCTGATGGGTTTAAAAGCCCGAGATCCCACTGGAAACAAGTCAGAACAGATCCTTCGGGCACTGTTGTTTCAACTGGAGCCCCGGTGCTTTCTGTGCCTGTGGACAGGCAGTGAAGTTCCCTGAGGAAATTTTGCTGCACATGGAGCTGATGAATGTCTGGGTCCCTGGAGGATCCAGGAGGATGTGCTGGGGCTCAGGGGATGGATTTGTGCATTGCTGGGCCCTTTTCAGACTCTCTGGCTAATGATTTTGGAGACATCTCCTGCAGAGGAGCCCGGGCTCACCTGGTGCTGCTCTGTTGTGGGGGAAGGACCGGGAGTGAAGCCGCTCCGATCATCGCGGCTGTCCCAGACAAACCCAGCAGGGCTGCTGCCACTGCAGAGTGTACAAACCAGCTCTGAAAGGATCCTGCCTGCTGGAAATGCTGCCTGGCTCTGGTTTGCTGTTATTTCTGAAGCACCAGGCCTGGTTGTTACTGCAGGAAAGTCACAGGAACGTGGAGAAGTTTCTCATTCTCAGTGGACAGAAGAGAAGGAAGCTTTGTAGAGTTTGCATTTTTTTCTTTCGTAACTTACAGCAAGACTATGAGTTAACCCCTCCCAAAAAGCACAAGAGGGAGGTTTTGAATCAATTTTTTTTTTTAATTTGGCAGAATGTCCCCAACTTCTGGCACCTGCAGGGCACATTTTCCCAACATCTCCTTCCACACGGGTCAGTGTGTGCGTATAAAATCACATCAGTGCATCTCCCACGTGCACACAGATCCAAACAAACTTTGTGTATCTGCATGTCTGTGCATCTCACACGCACTCAGGTCCCAGGGACAGCCTTGGGAGTCCCCAGAGGACACTTCTCTTGCATTTATGTTGTGTCACCCTCATTTCTGATCGCACACTCAAAGGCACTGCCCTCTGCCTGGCTCTCCTCAGCCCTGGATCTATTTCCTTTTATTATCCTGGCAGGAGCCGAGCTTCATTAGGGGAGTGGAGTCTCTAACAAGGATGGGGAATGGCAACAACAAAAGGATGCAGCAACATAAAGTTATGTCAAAAAACCTTCACAAGAAAAACGGCTGACATTAGAAACAGGGGACATTAAAAATTCAACAGGGTTGGGAGGGGGGCAGGACTGGGGAGAGAGAAACAAATAAATACCCAGGCTTTAAACTAATAAATCCTTTTATTTGGGAAATGCATCAAACCCTGCATGCTATTAGAACTGGTTTTATTTCTATTATTGTTAATAACAATGATAAATACATTTTTTTCTGGGGTCTCAGTGTGGGCTATCAGCATTTTAAATACACATTTAACCAGGGAGGCAATCTTCCCCTTGTGCTGTTTCTGCTGCTGATGTTCAGTGCCTGGGAAGCTGTTTCCTCCTGCCCAAAATGGAACTGCCTAACTCAGCCAGCAGATAATTTTGGATGGATCTTGACCAGTAGCCCAAATTTAGTCAGGTCTGTAAAGTTACAGCAACCCACCCCCCCTGTTCTTTGGGTAATCAGATATCCTGGACTCTCATCATCCCTGAGCTTTTCTAGTCAAGCTCTTGTGGAGAATCTGTCGACCCAAACACATAAAACCCCTCAAATTTAGACTGATCTTCAGGCAGGGGATAAATCCATTTGTGTGAGGAGCTGAGCAGGCCAGATCTCTCTGGGAGGAGGAGGAGGATGTGGACTTGGATTTCTGTGCTCTCCAGGCACTGGGGATTGACTTCAGCTGCTCTTTGCATCCAGCCCCAAAGATCTCAACCCAGGATTTATTTTCCTCCCTCGCTGCACATTGACAAACACATCTGTAAGAGGGCTAATCCAGGGCTGCAATCAGCAGAACTGGGAATTAGAACTTCCACTTCACCCCCTGCGTTGGAGGGATGCAGCAGTGGGGGACAGGGAGCAATGTTCCCATCACCTGAGACAGGCAGGACGTGGTGGGGAGCCTTTGTGTGCAGGCAGGCCCGGGAGCTGGGGGGTTAAACTCCCACTGTGATTCCTTCTGGGACCCTCTGAGCACTGAAATTCCTGCACATGGTTATTCCCTGCCTTTCCATGTGCAGCAGGGCAGGGAGTGCAGGGAAGGAAGGTGCTGCAGGGTGTTAGGATCAATGTGTTGATGGTGACAGCCACCTCTCCTGTCTGTGTTTGCACAGCTCTGTGTGTGTGTGTGTGTGTGCAGGCTCTCTCACACAATTCTCCCCTTAATATTATTCATCCTTATTACGTATCATTATTCTTTATTATGATTTATATGCCATGCCATGGCTTTATTATGATTTATACCCCCATCCCCAGAAGAGCTTATGGAAGGCATCACACAGCAAAAAGACAGCAGCCCTGTTCAGGGGAAGAAACATGGCTTTCTCCCCGAGCAGCAGCTCTAATGCTCCTTCTCAGCCATTAAGAACCTCATTCCTGGGCTTCCACAAAAGGATTTGGGTGTAGTTGTACCAAGGCTTCAAGTCAAGCTTTTATCTAAACTCCCACTCTCCAATTTCTTTGCTGCTGTCCTTCCTTTTCCTGCATCTTCTAGGTCCTCATGTTCATCTTGCCTATTAAAAGAGATTAATTTCATGATTGCCCTTGAAGCAATCTTTGTTCTGTTTGGGGAGGAACTTCCTTGGCTGCTTTAGAGCAGCTTCACTCAGTGCTACTCTTAAAATCAGTCACAACTGAGGGACATTTCCAAACTCACAACAAGAGTGGGAGCTTTTCACCTGGGTCCTCGTGTGTAAATAACAATGATCAAGTGCAAAATGCTTTCTGAGTTGCCAGTGATGTTTCAGTGTTTGCCTGGAGGAACCTCAGGCTCTAAGTGACAGGTCTTGAGCCAAAAGGTCCTGTTTTGGTAACAGAATAACTCAGCTGGAAGAAGGAACCTGCTCTGCAGGTTAAGGGCAGAATCTTCAAAGAAATGTAAAGGAGGCTGAAGCTCATTCCCCCCAAATCCCATCCTCTGCCACACTCCCCACAACCTCCTCCTCTCTCTCATCCACCCCTGTGCTTTGAGGGCTTTTCCCCAGAGGCACATGGGGAATGGAAAGCTGCTGGAAAACAGGGATTTCCCGGAGCTGATGCTGTTCGTGGCAAGGAGGGTCAGGGTTTGGGAGTTATGGGAAACCCATGGCAACCATAAAAACAGCCCCACCCCATCCTCCCACTCCTGCATGGGCAGGGTTTGGATGCTGGTGATGGACACAGCCAGGGATCATCTCCACTGGGGAAATGGGTCTGAGCAGGGAGAAGTTTGTGGGAACTTCCTGGGGTTGGGAATGCAGCAGTGAGAGGGGTGAAGTGTGGGTTGATGTCAGGACAGCTCAGTTTTCCGTGGGCTGTGCAGTGTGAGGAGGCTCCAGCCCCCTTTGCTGGGTGTTCAGCTCTGGGTGTGCAGCCAGTGGAGCCCCCGGGATGGAGCAGAGCCAGTGAACCAAAACCTTCCAACCCAACCCCTTCCCCTGTGGCAGAGCAAAGGAAACAAACTCTGAGCTTAGGTTTCGGCACCGAGGCTGGGGCTTTTGATCTGGCATCCAGTTTGGATGGCAGAAGTTTCCAAAGCTGGCCCAGAGCGACCCCGATCCTGTTTGAAACATTGGCAAAGCTCACGTGGGATCCAGTAATGCAAAAAAAGAGCAGAGTCTGGGAGTGCAGCAGCTGTGGGGGACAGGGGCTGTCTCTGCTCCTGTGCACAGCCTGGGACAATCTGGGACTGGGTGGAAGAGCAATGCAAATGATAAATAATGTCTGGGGAGCTGATCAGGGCTTGGGCAAGCACACACAGGTGCTCCCTGTCTGTGTGTGTGAATAAGTGTCAGAGTCAGGGAGCAGCAAATAGTTAATCACAATAAATAGCCACATTGTCTTCCCTTTTCCTGAGGAGCTGGTCGAGCATCCAGCTATTTTATTTATTTATTAAATATTGCTGGAGATAGTTCAGCAGCAGGGGAGTGCTGCTCTGTCTCCCAGACGATGACTGCCATCAGGCTGGAGGAATCAGTCATTTCTGGCAAGAAAAAAGCCCCTCTTTGGTGGGTTAATGATGCAGGGTAAATCCTGACAGTGGCCAGTGGTCTGAGCACACGAGACATGACCTGAGGGAATCATAGATTCTGGGGGGGCTGTTGCTGCTGCTCCTCTGTAATGGGATTGCTGCTTTATAATGGCTTCAACTTCTTCTCCTTTCCCCCCTTTATCATTATTGACCAAGGAGCACCAGTAAGGCTGGAGAATAAATAGTTCCCTGATGGTTAACAACAGGCCCTCCACCAATTGGAATTCAAGCTGTGCTCCCTGTTATATTCTTTATAATCACACTTTATTGCATGGGGCGGAAAATAAAGCATCTCTCTCTCCATCCCCCCCTTTCCCTCCTCACCACCCCTGGGAAATTGGGTGCAGCCTTCTCCTGGAGCAGGTGAGAGGAGGCTCCGGGGCTGAGCACCCGCCAGCGGCACAGAAGGGAGGGAAGGAACATCCCAACATCCCCCCAGCAGGAACATCCCAACATCCCCCCCAGCAGGAACATCCCAACATCCCCCCAGCAGGAACATCCCAACATCCCCCCCAGCAGGAACATCCCAACATCCCCCCCAGCAGGAACATCCCAACATCCCCCCATCCCTGCATCCCCGCCCCTCTGCGGGACGGTCCCGCTCGCTCCCCGTGCCCCGGCCCGAGGCGAGATCCCGCTCTGTGTGGGGGGGGGGGGCCGCACTCCCTGCATCCCCATCCCTTCCTGTATCCCCATCCCTATTCCTATCCCCTCCCTGAACCCCCATCCCCTCCCTGGACCCAATCCCCTCCCTACATCCCCACGCTCTCCGTACATCCCCATTCCCACCGCTGTCCCCATCTCCATCCCCTCCCTGCATCCCCATCCCCGTCCCCATCCCCGCCCGCCTCCCCCGGCCCCGCCCGGCCCCGCGGCCGCCCCCGCTGCCGCCACCCCCGGCGGCGCGGCCGGACGGGCCCGGCTGGCTCCGCCGCCCCCCGCCTGGGGCCGGCCCGGGGCTGGCTCCAGGCTCCCGGGGGCGGGAGGTGATGATTTTCCAGTGGGTATTTGTCAGGTCAGAGTCTGCGCCGCCCGCCGGGCTCCGCGCCGCGCTCCCCGGGTTATTTATTACCTCTCTCCCCGGCGGCAGCGCTGCGGCTCCGGGGCCGCTGCCAGCAACCCGCGGCGGCGGCCGGGGGGACCGGCCGGGGGGTTCCCGAGCAGCGACGGGCGGGCAGCGCTGCTCCGAGCCTGGCAGGACCGCTTCGAGCCTGGCAGGACCGCTCCGAGCCTGGCAGGACCGCTCCGAGCCTGGCAGGACCGCTTCGAGCCTGGCAGGACCGCTCCGAGCCCGGCTGTGCTGTACCGAGCCTGGCAGGACCGCTCCGAGCCCGGCTGTGATGTACCGAGCCTGGCAGGACCGCTCCGAGCCCGGCTGTGCTGTACCGAGCCCGGCTGTGCTGTACCGAGCCTGGCAGGACCGCTCCGAGCCCGGCTGTGCTGTACCGAGCCCGGCTGTGCTGTACCGAGCCCGGCTGTGCCGCTCCGAGCCCGGCTGTGCTGTACCGAGCCCGGCTGTGCCGTACCGAGCCCGGCTGTGCCGCTCCGAGCCCGGCTGTGCCGTACCGAGCCCGGCTGTGATGTACCGAGCCCGGCTGTGATGTACCGAGCCCGGCTGGGCTGTACCGAGCCCGGCTGGGCTGTACCGAGCCCGGCTGTGCCGTACCGAGCCCGGCTGTGCTGTACCGAGCCCGGCTGTGCCACTCCGAGCCCGGCTGTGCTGTACCGAGCCCGGCTGTGCTGTACCGAGCCCGGCTGTGCTGTACCGAGCCCGGCTGTGCTGTACCGAGCCCGGCTGTGCCGTACCGAGCCCGGCTGTGCTGTACCGAGCCCGGCTGTGCCACTCCGAGCCCGGCTGTGCTGTACCGAGCCTGGCAGGACCGCTCCGAGCCCGGCTGTGCCCCCTCCGAGCCCGGCTGTGCTGTACCGAGCCCGGCTGTGCCTCGTCTCTGTCCCCCGCTCGGCACCGGCCCGCGGTTCTCCCGCTGTCCCGGAGCATTCCCGGGGCACTCGCTGCTCGGAAAGGGACACGCAGCAGGGAAAAGGCTTTTCTGCAGTCTGATGTTTAAAAGCTCCTCAGCTAAGTTAGGGGAAATGGGAGTTTGATGCATCTCTGATTGTGATTTGTTTCGGTGGTGCTGGAGACAGCGTTCCAGCGGAGCATCCCAGTGCGGATCGCTGAGCTGAGACTCCTGACGCCCTAAAAAGCTTCAGCCCTTCCTTAATGACGAGCTCTGTCGAGCAGAGGAAATGTGGGTTTGCAGACTCGGAGGGAGCCGTGCCTTGGCGAGGCTGGCAGAGCCTGCACTCACGGGCACCGGGGGCTCTCGGTTCTCAAGCTGGATTGCAGCACAGTGGGGCTCATACCTGAGATCAGGTGGAAAAGTGAGCCACTCATGCCTGGGACAGCCTTTGGACAGCTCTGGGGTGTGTGCTTGTCAGCTTGGGCTCCAGAAGTGCCCAGCCTGGGCTGGCCAGTGGGGTCAGAGCTGTGGCATCCTGCCAGCCACACTGGTCCCGATGAAAAATGACTCAAAATCCACGGGGCAGCACTGTTACACGATTTACATTTATTACATTTTTGTTGAGTCACCGCATGCAAAGTTGGATTTTTAGATAAAACTGAATGCAATCCCCAGGCTGACCTTATCTGCTGTCACCGACTGTGTTGTGTTCCTAGGATACCTCTAATCCAAGGATTTCCTAGTGCTTTCCAGACGTTCATTAACATTTCAGCCTTATTTCAGCTCGCCTGATTCCTTGCATGCAAATTCCTTGTGAGCCAAATCAGTTTGGTTCCCTTGGCAGTAGCCAGGTCCTCCCATGGATTTTTGTCCCTGGGATTGGGACATGAGCCTGCTCCAGGTATTGGGACAGGAACACCAGGACGTCAGGGCAAGGCCTGATTTGTTGGCTGACTTGTCACAGGGAAATTCCCCCATTTGTAGGGAATTTTCATGGCATGTGGGCCCTCCAGGCCAGGGTTTCCTTTCTGCACCTCCTGGCCTGGTCTGTCCCTTGGATGGAGGAGAGTTCCTGGCTGCTGCTCTCCCTGGAAAGCACAGGCACTTAACCCTGATCCTGTGAGACACCTCCAGGGTCCCCACAGGTGACAGACAGGCCACCCCCATTCCTTCTGCAAAAACAAGCAACTCATAATTCAGCCTCGCTCCTGACAGCTGATCCCCCTCATTGCTAAGGTGCCTTTCGGACTTGAAATTTCTGTGCTGCTTGCAGGGTTTTCCCCAGGTGAAAAAGATGGGAACACCTCTCCCATCCTGATCAGAGCTCCTTGGACACAAGGGAGAACAGGCAGCAGGGGAAATATTGTTTAGTTATTGTTTAGCTGTATATTGTTTATGATTTCTCACTTGGTGTCCCCTGCTAGTCTCCATGTGCTGGTTCCCCAGAGCTCCTGAACTCTTTGCTCTCTCCCTCCTGCCACTCCCAAGCAGTGAAACCTCACCCCAAAAAGCTGAGGGATCACTTGGGGCTGGGTCAGGGCGGCTGCTGGTGCAGGAGAGACACGAGGAGGGGACCAGGGGCTCCCGAGCTGCACAAGCAGAGGGAGCTGGGAACCGCTAACGAGGGAGAGGTGCTCAGCAGCACTAATTATCCCACGCTCCTGCTTATCCTGGAACTCTCCCTTTGATCCTCCTGCATTTCATCTGATAATTGGAGGGGGGTTCCAGGGCTTGCTGCTGAGGGGTTTTGGGAGCTGAGGGAAGGAGGTGTCTTGAAACAAGGGACAATTCCAGGGGTATTTCCAGTGCTCTGCCAAAGGAATGCTTGGGACACCACTCACCTTCCTGTCCTTGTTGAGGTACTGCTAAGATTTATTCATGTTGTCTCTTGAATGGCCTCTTCTTTGTCACGTACATCCTTATGGTTTCCCGTTTTTACTCAAATTTCATGGGGAACGGAGCTAAATGTTTATTTCCTCCCGCTCTGAAGAGGCTGGAATTGGATTATATTTGTGTCTCATTGCTGCAGTCCTGTATGACCATTCCAATAAATAGATTTACTGATTTAGGTGCATTTTGTGGTAGCTTCTGCAGCTGCAAGTCTGAAGACAGCTCCAAGAACATCCACGGAAAGGGAATTTTGACTCCTGAAGGCTGATAGCTGCAGAGGGAAAGAAGAGCTGCATTCACCCAGGAATGTGGCAGAGAGGAGCCTGTGCCCCACCATCCCCAGGTCCTCAAGAGGTACAACAGGAGCACAGAGTGCCTTTGTTCCCTCTGAAATGTTGTGTTTCCTCCTGAGATAAAGATTAAAGTCCTTCCCAAAGGAATCCCAAACCCAGTGTCTCTGGAAGTGCCAATATCCCCAACCCTCAACCCTGGGCCCAACACTCTGGAATTCCAGTTCAGGGCTGGTGGGATGATCTCCAGCTGGTTCCCACTGCAGGCTCTGTGAATGTCCCACAGGCCCCACACTCCTGGGCTTGCTGGATGTGAGACAGAGAGCAAACTGGGAGGAATTTCAGGTATGTATGGCTGAAAGCTCAGCAGGCACATTGCTGGGCTGATCTCCATAACCAAGGACAGATTCTCTGTTGTTTTTGGAGGTGAAATTTGGGACTGGTTTTATGGGGGTATTTTGGAAGAATGGGAGGCTCAGCTCAGAATAACGGGGATATAACATCCCTAAGCAAATCCATCTTCCTGGGTTTGTACCTGAACTTCTCAAAGTTGAAAAGTGTCACATTAATTTCATAAAGAGAGAAATAAATGGCATAATTTGCATTAGTGCATTTGAAAGTACAAATGTGATTAATGTTATGTATAAAATGACATGGCTGCACATGGCCAGTGTGTGTGTGTGTGTGTTTGTGGGCACGTGTGTGCAAACACAGATCTCTCCTAAGAAACACAACACATTTGTGCTTCTCTGAAGGTTAAGCCAGACTGGGACTTGATTTCCATATTCACTCAGCAAGAACTGATCCAGTCCTTGGAGTTCTAACAGAAATACTGAATGGATTGGAACACCAGGCATTCTTGCAGTCAAATACAGAGAATTCCCTGGTGAGTTATGCTGGGGCTGTTCTCTTGGGTATCAGCAGGAGGCAGGGGGAGAATCCTGTACTCAATAATTCATGGATCCATAAAGATTTTTTTTGAGCAAGCAATAATTCTTTGGAAATTAAGGCTAATTAAAAGCAATACCATCCTTACAAATGCACTCAGTTACTTGGTTAGGACAATTTTATATTTGCTTCCTGTGCTGCTCCCATGTGCACCCTAATCAGTGTTTCACTGTAATTGTGAGTAGAGACCATAGCAGAGAGACAGACTCCTGAAAAACTGGATTGTAATAGACTTGAGGGTCTCCTGGATATTTACAGTGCATTAGGCTTTTTTATTTTGGGTCAGTGCAGCTTTAACCCCTGAGCAGTGGTTTATGGCTGATGGGTGCAGAGCGTGGGTGAGAAGTGGCTGCTGCTTGCTGGACTTAAAAGGAACAACAGGAACTTTAAAAGATCTCTTTCCTCTGCTCCTCATCCTCAGTGACTGGCCCCACCTTCCTCCCCAGCCTTTCCCAGGTAATCAGGAAGGAAATGTGTGCTGGAACCCAGGGGTGCCATGTCTGGATAGAGCACTTTTGGCTAAAGGAGGATGTGTGACAAACAAAATCCTTCTCTCCTGCTGTGAACAAAACAGTGGTGTGTATTTTCCAGAGAGTTTAGACAATAATTTTAGGCATCAGACATTAAAATTACTCATAAACAGCTTGCTCTGGCATTTCTGCCTTTGCTGTGTGTGCTGTGTTACTGCTCACAATTCCCTGGTTTTGCTCAGTGATTGAGTTACTGAACTTGAGAGAAACAGAGCTCTGGAAATTTGTAGAAAGGGATGGAAATGCCTCAGGAGTTTTAGAGAGATGTTTGCTCCCAGGCTGAAGAGTGAAGCACCTGAATCCCCCAGGTGCTGCTGCAGTCCCCCAGCGAAGCAAAGCAGGCAGGGACAGAGGCTGGAATTCCTGACTCCACATGCAGAGAAGATCCTGTTTGGAAGTCTGACAAGAAATAAAACCCAGTGGTAACCAGCTGCAGCAGCAGCTTTTCTGTCCACACTGTATTGGCTGTCAAGGAGCAGAGAAGTTGCTCCTCTTCTGAGAAACTCAGATCAACATGAGAAGATCCAAATATGCAAATGCCTATTTACATGTTTTTTGAAATTCCCATTGTTTTGTTTTGGTTATCCCTTCCTTATCTCTTATCTAAGTTTCTGTTTGATTAAAGCCCTGTGTTGCAGTGTAGTCATAGCAACAGGTTTATATCAAGTAGTCTGTTTTTATGGGATTGTGGGATTTAAAAGAAAACTGAACCAAACAAGAGGAGCCCTCGTGTGATCCTGCCCCAGGACCTCAGAGTGACAGAGCTGAGTGAGGAGCAAGAACAAAGTTCTTGGAGTGTGTTTGTGACTCCACTGCTCATGCCTGGGACTGTTTGTGGGGATATTTCTGGGTGTGTTTTGTTCAAATATAACAGATGTGTAGAAGGGATCACGTTCTGGTCACTGTGATGCTGGAATTGCCTTCCTGAACTCACATCATCCACGAAAGAGCTGCAGGGCAAGCCCAGCACCACGAGCTGCAGAGAGAATTGCCCACAGAAACACAGGTTCCAGTTGGGGAGCTCCTGTGGGCTGTCCCCTCAGAGTCCCAGAGGGAATTCAGTCAGATTTGCTGTGTGTGACACTGCAGGACAGCCCTGAGCAGCCCTGTGTGCACACCCAGCTCCTCAGTGCTGGAACAAGAATTGCTGGGATAAATTCCTGCAGGGATTTGCACCCTGCTGGGGTGCAGCTCTGGGCTGGAGAGGAGCTGGCTGCTGATCCCAGGGCAGGGACTCCACTGCACCCCTTTCTAGAAAGGAGGAGAATCAGAGCAACACAAAACCTCTCTGCAGAGACACTTGGTGATTTAAAGACTTCAGAAGATGTTGGCTCTAATTAACTTGTTAGGAGCTGGGAGCCAGCTCAGGGAAGCACTTCAGCACCTCCTAAATTGGTCAAGACAGGTTCTACCGAGTCCTTAATTTGATCTTCCTAGTGTGTATTAAAAGCAGTCACACCTTGACTACACCAGACTGTTCTGGCACATCACTCCCAAAGGGCTCCTGAAAAAGGTTCATCTCTCTCACCCCAAAAAGCTGCTCTGTGCACTCATGTTTGTGTTCACCTGTGAATTCCAGGAGTCACCTGTGGCTTATTTTTCATGGCCCTGTTTGATGCCAGGAGGGCATATCTCATGTTACCTGCTTTTCAAGGGTCCCTAATTTCTGCTTGCTGTGAGCTGGCCGTGGATTCCAGGCAGGCACACATTCCTGGACAGTCAGGTCCTCGCTGTGTCCATTCTTTCCATGGCTGTAGCAAGGAAGGCAGGCAGGAAGATGGGGAAGTGGAGTAGGAAAAGGTGTTGGGACACAGCCAGGCTTAATGTGACCATGAATTCAGCATCTGCTGATGCAGTGAGGTTCTCTTAGCAGTGGGCAGAGAGGAATAAAGGTGTCAGGAAAAAGGAGAGTCTGGTGGATGCCTCACTACACTGATCTCTTTCACACCAGTTACAGATTAGCAATAAATAACCTCTGAAGAGAGAGGAACAGACAAGGGAGAAAGATGCATTTTTAATTGCAGTGTGCACAAAGAATGGTTAATGCAGACACGAGGAGGAGGACAGGGAGCTGCCCAGCAACTGGAGCTGCAAAGAGGCAGCTCTTGCCTTGGGAAAGGGCCAGAGAACTGTTATTTCTTTAATACTTAAGGTTTATTCCACTGGTGATTTCTGTAAGGGATTTTTTTGCACCATGGAGGCGTCACTTGAGTGTAACTGAACTTGTTTTCCAAAATCTTTGCAGAGAAGGGCAACCTCTTGCTGTATTGTGGGGACTGGACACTGAAGAGGGAAGTCACTAAAAAATTTCTCATTGGTTTTAACAGAAATAGATTTGTGCCCTTATTATTTAGGAGAAAGGAGCAATTCTAGGTTTAGATTTGGAGTCCTTGCCTCCCAAATAAAAGTTCCTTCACTCCTTCCCAGCAGACATTTAATTCCTGCAGGTTTTTTTGAGTTCTGATCTACTCACACTGGTTATAGAGCTGCACAGGGCACTGGCAGGGAAGGTGATTTGGAAGAGGCATTTTGTGGGAATGGTTTGGGTAAGGAGAGAGATCTCAAAGCTCGTGTCCCAGGCTGTTCTGGAGGCAGCCACAACACCTTCAGTAGCAAGGGGGGCACACAGCTTCCAGCTCTGCCTGGTGTGTGAGCCCACAGCACCACGACACTTCCAGAAAGGCAGGAAAAGCTCTGAGTTCCACGGTGCTCCATTTCCACCCCAACAAACGGCAGCGCTCTGAAGCAGCAGGATTAAAAGGGGAACAGCCCAGCAGTTCCTGGAAAAGCATTTTTCCTGAGGCAAAGCCCTTTCCTGTGTCCTCATTCCCAACCTCCCTCCCCTGAACAGCCACCTGTGCCCTCCCTGAGTGCTGGGCTGTCAGAATATCTCTGCTAATGAAGCAGTCTGGCCTCAGGCTACTCGTGCTGCAATCCCCATCCCCAGCCTGGCTCTGCTGGGAGCACAAAGAGCAGGGAATCCTGCCTGTGCCACAGCCCTGCTGTCCCCGAGACTGGGGCAGGGGCTGAGGGATGGCTCTGGCTGGCTCAGGAGCTGCTGCTGTGGCTCTTTGGGCTCCTCCCCTGTCCTTTGGTAGGGGCAGTGACTTGGGAGGGAGAGGATTTGTTTATGGATGGAATCTGTGCTGGATTGGATGGATCCAGGAGCTCTGGATGGAATCTGTGCTGGATTGGATGGATCCAGGAGCTCTGGATGGAATCTGTGCTGGATTGGATGGATCCAGGAGCTCTGGATGGAATCTGTGCTGGGTCCTGCAGGGACAGGAGCTCTGGATGGAATCTGTGCTGGATTGGATGGGTCCAGGAGCTCTGGATGGAATCTGTGCTGGATTGGATGGATCCAGGAGCTCTGGATGGAATCTGTGCTGGATTGGATGGATCCAGGAGCTCTGGATGGAATCTGTGCTGGATTGGATGGATCCAGGAGCTCTGGATGGAATCTGTGCTGGATTGGATGGATCCAGGAGCTCTGGATGGAATCTGTGCTGGATCCTGCAGGGACAGGAGCCCTGGGTTCCTTCCTGAGCTCGGGCTGCTCATCTGAAAGGTACCTGGGTGTCTCTCTGCTCCCAACCTGTCTTTCCTGTAAAGGGGCAGGGCCTGCATCTGCAATGAGGTTTTAAAACAGCTCAAAGGACCTTTGATCTCAGTTAGAACCTAACTTAGTTAGAGATTTACTGAAACACATGTAAATAAGTTACATTTAGGAAGTTTTCCCTTCTTTTATTGCTTGAATAGTGGAGGAATATCCAGGATAAGTAACCTGTCCCTGAAACTGGTGATAGGATGTGGAGGAAAATCTTTCTTTCTTAAGTTTAAGAGCTGTGCTTGAAGCATTATCTCCACTTAGAAAACACTTTCTGGCACAGGTAACTCTTGGCAATTGTTGACACATTTGAGAGAAAGGTTTTGCTTCAATCCAAGGTGATGTATCCCAGAGGTGGGGAACTGAATGTTGAAAAATGATCACTATTTGCTTTGTTTGCTGTGGTAGTGCCTCTGTGAGCAGATTAAGAATCATGCTTTCACTTTGGAAACACAGAACCAAAAGCCAGGGAGATTCCTGCCCCCAGACTGGGAAACCTGTTCCAATTGCTCCGTGTGGAGTTTGCAGAGCGTACCTGGCTCCCCCTCTAACCACATGGATTTGCGTAGTGCTCTCTGATCTGCTCTCCAGTGGTGAATCTGTTTACACTAATCCCAAAAGCTCTGCTATTAAAGAGGCTGGAGCTGAACAACTGCAGGTTCTGCTGCTGTACTCAGCCAGAGCTCTTGCTCTTCATTACAGGCAGGACTCGCCAGCAGCTCCAGTGCTTGTCAGAGGCTGCTGGGATCAGTCTCAATCTGTGCCTCTTACACCCCCCAAATTTCCCTGAGTTCTGCCAGAACATCCTCCCTCTGTGAGAAAGGTTCCTGCAGCATCAAGGATCTGTTCCACTCCTGTCCTGCTCTCCTGTGACCTCTCCTGGAGGAAACATGGAGCCTTCCTTTGGAGAAGGCTGTGGCCAAGCTGTCCCTGCACTTGAGGTGGAGCTGCCATTAGGAACGGAGCTGGAAGAGTAATAACCCTGATGGCTGTGAAGGAAGGAAGCTTTGAGAAAAACATCCCCACTCCCTTATAAGAAATGAAAAGAAATCAGGCCCAGGAAGCCAAGTTCTGAAGAAGGTGGAGTCAGGGGAAGTCTGAAGAAGATCTCGAGGCTCTCAAGAGCCCAGTGCAGTTGGATGTGCCAGGAATGAAGGTTTCTGGGAGCTCAGAGTGAGCTCCTCTCACCACACAGCCCCTCACCTGCCCTCCATCCAGAATCCTGACTGCCACAGAAATGTCTTTCTCCCACAGCCTCTTCCAAGCATTTTCCTTGGATCATTAGGTGATAATAGAAAGTGATTTTCCCCTGTCATCCTGAGCAATCAGAAGCATTAAGAATAAGAGCCTAAGCCTGAAAGCCTGAATGAGAGGGTTTGATGGGTCTGTGGATCTGCCTCCTTCATTAGAGCCAGAAGCAAAGATGGATCCCAGAGCTGGAGTTCCTTGAGAAAAAAATGGCAAGAAACAAGGGTTGTGGTCAGGCAGTGTCACGAGCAAACGGAGAAGTGGCAGGGCAGAAATGACCCCCCAGCTCTGCCAGTGGCTGGTGTCACACAGCAAATCCTCCTCTCACCGTCTGCAGGGCAGGACCAATCTGCCCCCACCTCGCCCTGCAGGAAGGCAAATCAGGGGACACAGCCTGGGACAAAGCTGGGAACTTTGTGCTGTTCTGGGAGCTCTGAGGCAGAGCTCACACAGAACTCTCACTGTTCTGTCTCCTGGTAGAGACTCGTGGGCCACATTCCTTGTCCCATGTTTAGGGGGATAATTTAGCTTTGTTTCCCTCCTGGGTAGGATTCTTTCTGCCCAGTCAATCCCATTTTGGCATCCAAAGGCAGGGGACTCCATCTTGTTGAGGTGACACATCCCTGTGACAACCACACGACTTCATTTTGGGCCACCTTGTCCTCTTGGGGCAGTTCAGCATGGACCTCTTGCTGTGTCTGCCACAGCTTGTGACAGAAAACAAATTCACCCCATGTGTCCTAAGCCTTGCTCCATCCATGGATCCATCCATGGATCCATCCACCCATCCATCCATCATCCATCATCCATCCATCATCCATCATCCATCCATCATCCATCCATCATCCATCATCCATCCATCATCAATCCATCCATCATCCATCATCCATCCATCATCCATCATCCATCATCCATCCATCCATCATCCATCATCCATCCATCATCCATCCATCCATCCATCCATCATCCATCATCCATCCATCATCCATCATCCATCATCCATCCATCATCCATCATCCATCCATCATCCATCATCCATCCATCCATCCATCATCCATCCATCATCCATCATCCATCATCCATCCATCATCCATCATCCATCATCCATCCATCATCCATCCATCATCCATCATCCATCCATCATCCATCATCCATCATCCATCCATCCATCCATCCATCCATCATCCATCATCCATCATCCATCCATCATCCATCCATCATCCATCCATCATCCATCCATCCATCCATCCATCATCCATCCATCATCCATCCATCCATCATCCATCATCCATCCATCATCCATGATCCATCCATGATCCATCCATGATCCATCCATGATCCATCCATCATCCATCCATCATCCATCATCCATCCATCCATCATCCATCATCCATCATCCATCCATCATCCATCCATCATCCATCCATCATCCATCATCCATCATCCATCATCCATCCATCATCCATCCATCCATCCATCCATCCATCCATCCATCCATCCATCCATCCATCATCCATCCATCATCCATCATCCATCCATCATCCATCATCCATCCATCATCCATCATCCATCATCCATCCATCATCCATCCATCATCCATCATCCATCCATCATCCATCATCCATCCATCCATCCATCCATCCATCCATCCATCATCCATCCATCATTCATCCATCATCCATCCATCCATCCATCATCCATCCATCATCCATCCATCCATCCATCCATGCATCCATCATCCATCCATCATCCATCCATCATCCATCATCCATCCATCCATCCATCCATCCATCATCCATCCATCATCCATCCATCATCCATCCATCCATCCATCCATCATCCATCCATCCATCCATCCATCCATCATCCATCCATCCATCATCCATCCATCATCCATCATCCATCCATCAATCATCCATCCATCATCCATCATCCATCCATCCATCCATCCATCATCCATCCATCCATCATCCATCCATCATCCATCCATCCATCCATCCATCCATCCATCCATCCATCCATCATCCATCATCCATCCATCCATCCATCCATCCATCATCCATCCATCCATCCATCCATCCATCCATCCATCCATCCATCCATCATCCATCCATCCATCATCCATCCATCATCCATCCATCCATCCATCCATCCATCCATCCATCCATCCATCCATCCATCCATCCATCCATCATCCATCATCCATCCATCCATCCATCCATCATCCATCATCCATCCATCCATCCATCCATCCATCCATCCATCCATCCATCATCCATCCATCCATCCATCCATCCATCCATCCATCCATCCATCCATCCATCCATCCATCCATCCATCCATCCATCCATCCATCTCTACATGGAAAAGGGAAGGCTGGAGCCAGGTCCCAGCTGTCAGGGAGAACGAGCATCCTGCAGGGGGGTGCAGAGGGGTGGGGAGCAGCGGAGCTCGGCCGTGTCCCCGCGGGGCCGGGGCAGTCCCGGGTGGCCCCGGGTCCCTCCCGGGCTGGCGGCAGCCGGCGCTGGCCCCGCCGTCCGTCGCTCACCCCCTCGCCGCCGCCGTGGCGGCGCTTCCCAGCGCCTCCGCTGTTTAAATGGGCCAAGTTAGAGAAGCGGCGGCGGCGGCGGCGGAGGGAAATCTTGTTTGGTCAGAGTCTCCGAAGTGTGCGGTGACTTCTGAGCCCTGATCAATACGTGTCTGTCCCGGCTCGGGGGGCCCAGCCCAGCCCGGCGCGGCGCTCGGGGGCTGCGGGCGGCGGCGTGGGCAGCGCAGAGCCGGCGGGGATGGCACTGTAGATGTCCGTGTGTCTGTGCGTGTGTAGATGTGTTTATATTTATATATATATATGTACACAGAGGGATAAGGAGCGTAACACCGCCTTTCTTAAAATTTCCTGCAGGAGTGGGGATTAAAACCCAACTGGCGGGGATCAGGAAGGCTTCGGTGGGAGCGGGGCGAGTCTGCAGCGCGCAGGTGAAGGTGGGCGGCCCCGGGGAAAGTTCGCCGCCGCCCGGGTGTCTGGAGCCCCGCGGGCAGAGCCGGCACCGGCCGGGGCTCCGTCCTCCCGGCGGGCGCCGGCGGGGCGGGGAGGGGTCGCGGAGCGGCGGCGGGGGCGCAGCGTTTAATTTTAATTATTGCATATAAATAAATAAACCAGGTGTCAGTTTAAAGGAAGCAGGGGGGCAGGGTGAAAGGGGGCTGGCTGGGCGGCGGGGAACCCTTCAGCCTGGCGAGAAGGTGGGTTGATCTAGGGGAATCAATAAGCTTTTTTTTTTTTTTTTTCCTTTCTTTCTTTTTTTTCTTTTTCTTTTTTTTTTTTTTTTTTTTCTTCCTTAAACCAAAATAATGTCTACGGCAGCAGAGACCTCTCCGAGATGTCAGGTATTAGTCCGGAGGGGCAGATCTGCGAGCCACACAGCAGCTCCCGGGTGTACGGTACATTAGGCTCTCCGTGGGAGAGGGATCCCAGACAGCTCTGCTGGGGAGCCAGCCCAGGAGATTTGTTAGCGGGCTGCTCCGGGGGATACCAGCCACCTCCGGCACCCGAGCGCCAAAGGTGCCTGTGCTGCTGCTGCTGCTGCTGCTGGCGCATTTCATCCAAACTCCAGCCAGAGCGAGGGCAAGTTGAACCGGAGACATTGGAGCCGCTGTGCTTTGGAGAGACGAGGGCGCACGGGGAGCGCGGCGGCACCATGCCTGCTATCAAGAAGGAGCGACTTGACAGGGAAGAGATGGCCCTGGCAGCTTTTAACCAGCCCATGGAAACCTTACCTGACTACCTCGCGCCTCTGGCCGCCGCTGCCATTCCGGTGGTCACCCCGCACCCGCCGGCTTACGACCAGATCTTTGCCCACCGCGCGTACCTGGGCTTCCACGAGCCCCACCACCCCCACCCGCACCACCCCCACCACCTCCCCGAGGACCTGATGCTGGAGAGGTTTTCCTCCATCCCGGATTTCCAGCCCTTCTTTGACAACGGAGAGCCTTGCATCGAGGTGGAGTGCGGGGAGAACAAGGCGCTGCTCTACATCAATAAGTTGTGCCAAGGGAGCAAAGGACCCTCTATCCGGTACCGGGGAGAGTGGCTCACCCCCAACGAGTTCCAGTTTGTCAGCGGCAGAGAGACGGCCAAGGACTGGAAGCGCAGCATCAGGCACAAAGGTAAAGGCAGCGCTCGCCGTGCGCGGGGTCCCCGCGCCGCCCCGCTCCTCCTCAGCATCCTCCCTCTCGCCCCCGTGCTCGGGCAGCGGCAGCCGCGGGGAGCGCAGCGTTCGCGGGGAGAGCCGAGCCCCCGTCCCCCGCGGCCGAGCCCCCTCCCCGCGCACCCCCGGCCCTCTCCGCCGGGTCCCCGCGCTCCGGTACCGCCGAACTTTTCCGAGCGATTTGGGAACGGTTGCGTTTGGGGAGGGAGGGTTTTTGGGAAGGATGGCGGGGGAGGGGGATCTGGGGGGCTGCTCTCCGCTAGAGAGAAGTTTCATGTGGCGCGGGCGGAGATGTGAACAGCGGGCGGGTTGCGGGGTGCGGGTCCCGGGGCTCGGGGTGGTCGCTCGCCCGCCGGTGGCGGCTGTGGCTGTGGCGGTGGTGGCGGTGGCGGTGGTGGCTGTGGCGGTGGTGGCGGTGGCTGTGGCGGTGGCTGTGGTGGTGGCGGTGGCTGTGGCGGTGGTGGCGGCTGTAGTGGCGGTGGCGGTGGCTGCGGTGGCGGCGGCGGCGCCGCGGGGAGCGGCAGCACGGCCCGGCCAGGCACCGGCGGGGCGGCGGGCGGGGCGGAGGGGGTGTTCCCCTCGCAGCTGGGTGGTGCGGGACCTCCGCGGCGCCGGCGGCTGCTGACGGGCGCCTGCCCTGCCTCCCTCCCCTCCCCGCCCGAGCCGGCGCCGCAGTCGCGGCTCCGCGGCGGAGCTGCTGCTGCGGGCGGCAGGTGGAGAGCGGGGCCGGGGGGGCAGAGCCCGGGCGGCACGTAATGAGCCGAGAGCTGGAGGTGTCAGCCCGGGGGGCTGAGGAGCGATTAGGAGGTGACTGACACCTCGGCTCGGTCACTGATCGCCGGGGAGCGGGGGCAGCGCTCCGCCGCCGCGCTAATTGGCGCTGCCGTTTCTTTCGTGGCCGGGCTCCCGCTGCCTTCGGGAAGGCTCCGTTGCTCGGGGGTGAGTCGGGAGCAGCGAGGCGCAGCGCACGGAGCAGCGGCGGGAGGTGCCCGGGGCTCCCCGGGGCTGCGGCACCGAGCCCGGGCAGGGCTGCGGGGCCGTGCCGGGCTCCGCTCCGCAGGGACCCGCGGGGGACAAAGTTGGCTGCAGGGGCAGGCGGGGATGGGTGCTGTAGGCAGGCGAGGGGAGGGCTGTTTATATGGAAGCAGACGCGTGCCTCCCCCTCCCCCCTTCCCTGAATAGTTTCCTTTTATAAACGTGCTGATTCTTTTTTTTTTTCTTCTTCTTCTTCTGCTTTTTCTTCTCTGCATATAGGGAAAAGTTTGAAGACTCTTATGTCCAAAGGAATCTTACAGGTACATCCTCCAATCTGTGATTGCCCTGGGTGTCGAATTTCGTCTCCAGTGGTAAGATTATTGTTAAACTTTGTGCTTTAGTTAAGACATCTTCCCTCTCCTCTGCCTCCTAACCTTAAAAAAGAAAAAAAAACCCGAAAAAACTCAATCTCTTTGCTTCTGTGCTCGTGGAACCGTGATCTCTGAGGTTCATGGAGGCTGCCAGAGGCTGCCTGTGCCATGAGGGTTCCAGCAGTGTTAGAGGTGAGCAGAGAGGAGCTTGGAAGCAGAGCAGACGGGAAGAGCAGGGTTTGACCTGAAGGAAGCAGCACTCGCTGGGATCTTTCGGTTTTCAGGGGGAGCTGTGTGTGTGCAGAGGCAAATCATTGAGAGCCTGTTCCAAATTCCCACCCCTTCGTTTCTGTGCGTTGTGCAGAGGTGTGAAAGGGGCTAAATAAAGCAAAAGGGAAACGTGATTGTGCCCACGTGTTAAAGAGTCAGAACAGCCACAGTTTACAAACCATCGGGTAGGTGAGCTGCATGAGGAGCAGCTCCAATGCTTACAACTCCAGCGTCCTTCCTGGCACAGATCAGTTATGGCTTTACAGATCTTTCATTCCCAACTTTTGGGTTCCTTGTGTATTGCTTTTATCATGAGACACCCAGAATCTCTCATCAGTGTTTTTGTGGAAAAGATGTTGATGCTATAAATAAAAGGCGACTGAATTCATAGTAAAGTAAGGCATTTAAACAGTTCATTGTGTGTAAAAATAACCATAAAGTACAATAACATCTAACTGGAGGGCAGAGCTGTTGGTTTGGGGAGCTGAAGCAGGTCTTGGTCTGAAAGAACAACAGAGACTTAAAACATTGCCAGTAGCACTGTGGAAACAGATACAGCTGGAAATTAATGTGCTTTAATCCAGTGGGAATCAACCATTTTTGATTTTGTTGCTTGCTCGGGCTCGAGTGGACAATGTGTGTTCACCTGCAGTGTCTGTGATTCGGAGTGGCAGAGCTGGGGATTTCAGTCCTTCCTGCTGGTGTCTGTGCCTGGCTCTTACAAATACCCACATCCCATGGGCAAAGGGGCTCGGAGCAATAATCAACAGCTCCATCAATTAACCAATTAACGGGGAGATGTGTCCTGCCCGTGTGCTGTGGCAGCAGCCACCCCACAGCACTGCCAGGCAGTTTGTGCTGAAACCTGGCCCTTCCCAGCTCCTGGAGTTCGTGGGACACCCTGGGAGTGGTGTAAGCAGCTTTCTCCAGCTCTTGAGTTTTTCTGTGCTTTAGTTGCCAGTTGTGCAGCTCAGAGCCAAAAATCTGCCGGTGACAGGGATGTGCTGCTGTTGTGGGGATGCTGAGAAGTGCCTGGCCAGATCTTCTGTCTGCTGGACATTTTCTGGGCTAGCAGTAGCCAGAAGGTCATAACACATTTTCCTAGCAGCTGCATTTTCAGGAGTTGTGCAGGGATAGGTTCTGCATTTCCAGATGGGATGACAGCTCTGCATGAAACCCGTGGCTGGTTCAGCCTTTGAGAACAGGGCTTGGAATGTACAGATAGAGCGAAAAAGAGGTTGCTGCAGTTTTGGGAATGGAGAAATAAATCTTTTTGGGCTTGCCTCCCACTGGTTCCCCAGCTGGGAAAGGGGGTTTGGATGTCAGAATTTGCACAGCAAGGCCAGAGCCCAGCGATGACTTCTGTCAGAGCTGTGTTTCCCAATGCTCCCTGCACTTTCTGTGCTGTAATTAGCGCATGTCCCTGACCAAAGGACAGTTCCACATTTTGAACATGAAGTCTTTTAGTTGTGCTTTGTGGTAGCTACATGCACTGCACATCCAGAACAGTCACACCAGGAGGAGGATTAGGAGTTGGGCACGGTTTATATTTCCCCATTTAGCGATTGCCCATTCAAGCACCGCTGAGATCCAAGGGCTGATTCTCCTGAAAAGCAGAAATGCTTTGTATTTTATAGTGCGATGACAGACTTGCAGTGCCCGGTCCTTGTGTGATCGGGTGTGGAGATGGGGAGCTGATCCCGTCTGCAGCTGCTTCCACTGCGCTGAAATCAGTCCTTGGACAGCGGGAGTAGGTCAGGAAACCTCAAGCAGTGCCTCTGGAAGGGACAAGGCAGTGCCTTTAGGGGTCTGCAGCCCCATCCATGGGTCCCCAGGGCAGGGGCAGCGCTCCCAGGGCTGAGCTCGGCTCTCCCTGCGGGACCGGGACCGGGACGTGCTGAGTGTCCCCTGCCAGCCCGAGCAGCACCGGGGGCTCCGAGCCCCTGCCCGGGTCCCTGCCGGGCTCGGGGGGGAGAGGAGGGGTCTCTCTGGAGAGGAAATTGCAGCGAGCCCCGGCCCCAGGGGGGCCAGCCTGAGCCCTCCCTGCTCCCCATGGGGCTCCGAGCCCGGTGCCCCCCGGTTCCCCCGGTTCCCCATGGTTCACCCGGTGCCCCCGGTGCCCCCTGCCCCCCCGGTTCCCCATGGTTCACCCGGTGCCCCCCGGCCCCCCCGGTTCCCCATGGTTCACCCGGTGCCCCCCGGCCGCCGCTGGCGCCGCGTTCCCCGCCCGTGTCCCGGGGGGGCCGGGCCCCGGCGCCCGCCCCCCGCCGCCCGGCGCTGCTCGTTCGCTGCAGCTGCAGACGGGGCCGGCGCCGGGCCCCGCTCCGCCACCGACCGCCGGTTTCCTGCTCTGCTCGGGGGGAGCGGCCCCGCCGGCGCCTCCTCCCCCGGGCTGCCCCCGCGCCACCGGCCGGCTGTGCATCCATCCGTCCATCCGTGGATCCATCCATCCATCCATCCATCCCCCATCCATCCATCCATCCATCCCCCATCCATCCATCATCCATCCATCCATCCATCCATCCATCCACCCATCCATCCCCCATCCATCCCTCCATCCATCCCCCATCCATCCATCCATCCATCCATCCCCCATCCATCCATCCATCCATCCATCCCCCATCCATCCATCCATCCATCCCTCCATCCATCCCTCCATCCGTCCATCCCCCATCCATCCATCCCTCCATCCATCATCCATCCATCCATCCATCCATCATCCATCCATCATCCATCCATCCATCCATCCATCCATCCATCCATCCATCCCTCCCTCCATCCCTCCATCCGTCCATCCCCCATCCATCCATCCATCCATCCATCCATCCATCCATCCATCCATCCATCATCCATCATCCATCCATCCATCCATTCATCCATCCATCCATCCATCCATCATCCATCCATCCATCATCCATCCATCATCCATCCATCATCCATCATCCATCCATCCATCCATCCATCCATCCATCCATCCATCCATCCATCCATCCATCATCCATCCATCCATCATCCATCATCCATCCATCATCCATCATCCATCATCCATCATCCATCCATCCATCCATCCATCCATCCATCCATCCATCCATCCATTCATCCATCCATCCATCCATCCATCCATCCATCCATCCATCCATCCATCCATCATCCATCCATCATCCATCCATCATCCATCCATCCATCCATCATCCATCCATCATCCATCATCCATCATCCATCCATCATCCATCCATCCATCCATCCATCCATCCATCCATCCATCCGTCCATCCATCCATCCATCCCCCCACATTCAAACAAAGCAAAACAAAAAGCAATAAATGTTTGGGTTTTGTCCCATCTCCATCACGTGCAGAGACACAGGGTGGTTGTGGTGGCTGGGGCACTGACAGTGGGAATTCATTTGTTTGCTGGGGTCGTGTTTTGCTCTTGGCTTGATTTATATTTGATTCCTTTTATTTGCTGCTTTTTGCTTTTCGTCATCGCGGTTGTTGTTTTCCTTTGCTGCCCTGAGGTTCAGGCATCAGTCCAAGACTTTGTCAGGGATGGAAGGAGGAACTATCTGCTGCTAACTTCAAAAATGCCAGTAATGAGCAAAATCTGTTGTTTAGCCCTGAGGTTTCTGAGCCTTCTCCTGGTCCCTGTTTTGGGTGCAGGGGTGGAAGGCAGCTCTGTGTCACCCCAAGGGGTGGCTTTGTGTCACTTGTGCTGGGCTCTGGCTCCATCTCCTTCCCTGCTCTTCCCCTCCTGGCTGCTCAGTTTCCTTGGAGAGCCAGGAGCAGAGCAGCACCTGGGCAAGGAAGGGAGATCCTTGGGCTACTGAGCGTGGTGGGATCCAAATTCAAAGGCATTGACCAAAAGGGGAATCTCCCACACCGGGCACGAGTCCTCCAGGAGAACTTTGCTATGGTAAGAGGACTTTGCCTGCTGGACAATTCCCTTGGCTGCCTGTAGAAGCAGGGTTAATTCTGAAATTTCACTGTTAATAGATTAGATTTAGGTTCCTTTCTGAGCTGCCGTGGGCTTAGGGATGGGAGCTGGAGAATGTTGGGGTTTATGTGCAGGGGACTGTTTTCATAACTTTGCCTTTGTGTCCCTCGGGGCTGCCTCATGAATGTGGAAAAAGCCCCTCTGTAAAGCAGACTTATAAACCTCCAAATCCCCCCAAGGTCTTTGGCACAGTCTGTTGATTTTTATTTGTGGTTTCATGCTGATTTGACTTGTTGCTTATAATCCAGCACATTTTAGTTCAGGTTGGTGTCTGTTGGAGGTTTTGGAGATAGATGGGGGTTTTTTTGTTTGTTTGTGGGGTTTTTTTAGCTCTGTTTTGTTTTCCTGAAGGACTTGACCAAGGTGGATTTTAACCTGTGTTGCATTGCAGACTTCCAAGTTCCACTTGAATTCTTAACAGAAGTTGATTCAAACTCTGTTGGACTTCAGCTTTATGGAGGAACTGGAGATAAGGTGTATCCTGCTCTGAAATGGGGTGAGAGACTCGCAGAGCCCATGCAGTACTGGGCAGGGGTGCTGAGTTTGGCTCCAGCTCGCAGGGTTCCTGCTCTGAGGGCAGTGGGAGCCTCTGTGCTGCTGCTGTCACAGACAGACCCCTAAACCCCACTGCTTTGGGCTCAGAGAGCGCTGCCAAAAGGGCATTTTCAGGGGCAAACAGCTGGAAATGGGAATCAGCGTGGCTGGGAGAGGAGCTCTGGAATGCTCTGCGTGTTGGAAATGATTCCTCATGGTCCAGGCTCTGCTCCCTGGGCAGCTGCCACTGCCAGGGGCTGGAGGGTGCACCAAGAAAAGGAGCAGTTATTGTTCTGTACTGAGGCAAAACAAACCCAGATCAATGGCTCTGAGAGTGCCAGCACAATGCTGAAGGATTTAATTTTGTGTATTATTAAATACCCTCTGGAAAGGAAAATATTAATTGGATTGCTGGCTTGTGAGTGAACAGCAGAGATGTAGAAGCAGCTGTGGCTTAGGAAAATAATTTTATCTTACAGGGAGCTTTAAGGAGCTCCAGGGGGGTGAGGTTTGCCCTGGTGCAGGAGCTGGGGTGAAGATTTCTGCTCTTCCAGGGAGCAGGGAGGAGACAATGCAGGCGAAAGGTCTGGTGTGATGGAAGGGCAGAGGAGGAGCTGTGTGAGGTCAGTGCTTGTGGAAACCAGGCCAGTCTGACCCTGCCTGGAAGAGAGGCAGAGAAAATCTGTGCTGAGCTTGGTGTGTGGAGGGAGCAGATCTTCTCCTGGGGTGCTCTCGGGCTGCAGAGGGCATTTCTTACCCCACAACAACACGGGGCTGATTCCCTGCCAGTGTCCTGGGCTCTGCTCTAGGAAAAGGCAATTTCTGAGCCCTCAGCCCCTCTGGGGGCAAGTCTGACCCAGGAAATCTGGGCACTGCTGCCTGCTGCTGGAATTCTGCTCTGAGGAAAAGAAAGTGAAGCCTGGGAAGAAAGACAGACAAATAAATGTAGAGAAGCAGGGGAAGCAGCATCATCTCGTTAGCGCCGTGTCAAGGGCAGTGTAAAGGTGACACAGGAGAAGTAATTTTGCTGTCAAAATTATTTAGAGATGTCATTAAAGTGCTTAGGGCTGTCTCTGGTGCTTCAGGGCACAGACACCTGGTTTTAATTTGCAGTGCTCTGTGTCCAGGCTCGCTGGCCTGGCTCAAGGGGAGCGCTGCTCGTTTGGAGCCCGCTGGCAAAAGCCTTCAGTGAGCTGAAAGGCAAAGGGTGACCAAGAGCAGGCTGAACTCCCTCATAAACTTCGTTAATTTAAAACTGTTGAGCAGTTCAGGTCTGCAGGGATGATGAACTTTGCAGAGTGCTTGTTCTGGTTCACTTCTGGGACAGGGAGGGCAGAGAGCAGCTTCCTGCTGGAATCCTGCTGGAGGTGTCCAGGTTGGGCAGGGCTTGGAGCACCTGGAAGGTGTCACTGCCATGGCAGGGGTGGGATTTAAGGTTCCTTCCAAGCCAGACCAGTCTGGGATTTTATGATTGGCCCTTGACTTTGGAAAAGAAATCCCCACTGTTTTTATTTAATTATTGCTTGGCCAAAATATTGTGCTTATAAAATCACTTCTTTTGCTCTCTGTATTTCTTTTTTCTAACTCGTTTGCTTGCTTCTGTGGGGTTTGTTTGATTTTCCTTCCCCCATCCCACCTTGTGCATTGTCCTGCCCTGTTTCTCCTATGCCCAGTCTATTTCCTTTATCTGGAAAATGTTTTGCTGCTCAGGTATCTTGGTATCTTCCCTCCCTTCTCCTCTCTATTGAAATGCATCATCTTCACTTCCCCGCTGAAGAATTCACCATTCTCACCCTTTCAGGGCTGCTTTTTCCTGTCAGGACACGCTCACCTGTCTCTCTCCTGGCAGATGTCACTGGAGAGCTCATTACAGGGCCTCTGTCCCAAACTCGTGTTCTCCAGCTGAGGGCAGGGAAAGGCTCTCCTGGAGAGCTCCTGAATGCTGCAGGAATCAGGTGCAGTCTGTAAATAAAGCACAGCAGCTCTGCTGTGCTCTCCCCTGCTCGGAGTGGAGGTGTCTCTGCCCACACCCCTGCTCTGCCTTTCCTTCCTGTTGTTTTTGGCTCTTATTTCAGCCAAAGCAGCGAGGACAGGGAGGAAATTACACATTCCCCTGGGTCAGAAATACAATCTGATAAGGGGTTTTCTTGTAACAGTGTCTGAGGATGAGGAGGGATGAATGGAGGGAATTCCCAAGCACTAAAAAGTTCTTGCTCATTTATTTTGCCTCTAGTCCATGGGAAAATTGTACCCTTTACTTAATTTTGCACATGGATACAAAGCCACAGGATCTGGGAAGGCCATCAAGCCCAAATTTGCCCTGTTTTTTGATTAGCTGCACACAAATACTGCTGCACATCAAATCCCTCATTTTCAGATGTCAAGAAAGCTTCAGTCCCTGTCCAGAGCAGGTTCCTCAGTCTCCCACAAGTGCAGCTGGAGGAGACTCACGGCAGCGTTCACCAGCCAGGGAGGCAGCATCGCCTTGGGGTGACATCCACAGGCACCAGCCAGGGCTGGGAATGGCAATTCCTGAGAACTGGGAAGCAGGAAACCTCGAGAGTGATGGGAGTTTTGGTGATGGAAGAGCCAGAGGGCAGAAAATGGAGAAGCTGGAATATTTCTGGTGGCAGAACTGCAGTGAAGTTGTGTTTGCTTGGAGCTGGTGCCCAGTTTGGTGCTGGGATTGATTTCAACGGCAGCTCTGGAATTTTAAAGGACTTCAGCTCGTTTGGGCCTCTAAATCACGGCAGGAAACTTCCCTGATGCCTTTGAAGAGCTGGAGTTCCCTGCCTGGAGTGTCCTGGCCTGGGGTTTGTGTTTATCAGCTCTGCTAACTCGGGTTGGGAGCGGATCCCAGCCCAGGGGCAGCTCCTGCTCGCCTCTCCCTGCCCATCTCTGCCCATCAAATCTCAAAAGCTCCCCTGTGACCCCATCCCTGCCTTTTATCCCAAGATGGATGTGAAAGGTGCCACTGGCTGTGGGAGCTGCTTTTGCTGGGTTGCCAGGGCAACCAGAGATGGCCCCTGAAGACAGGAAAGGGCAAACATTCCTTTCTGCTACAGTCTGGAGCATCAGTGATTGAATGAGATTAGATGGAATTAGATAATCCTGAAATTCACAGTGATTTGATGCCAGACCTTTATTAAATAAGTAAAAGTACCAGCCCTTATAATAAAAATGAATTCTTTTAGATCAATAACTTTCCCCACTGCTCGTCACAGCTGTGATTCTTGAGATCTCTTTTTCTGTGGCACGGGGTGAAGCACACAAACCTGCCTTTTTTAATTTTTTTTTTCCTCTCCCAGAGGGGCCAATAATATCAATTCCTCTTTTATTTCCCCCTTGTGATTCACCCACTTAACCCTAAGGTACCCTTGCAGGGGAGGGCGCTGCAAGGTTCTTCAGGGATGATTCATGCACTGGAATTTACAACTCTGGGGTTACTCAAACATTGCACACCATTACTCCTAGGTATTAAAATGTTTTAGAGTTACAGAAAGAAAATGAAAATACAGGAAAATATTCCATGAATGGCTGGGTAGTTTTTTGTTTCTTGTGTGTTCAGACTCTTGGGAGCTCATCCTGCTCGGCTGCAGAGGGACCGATGCCATCGTGTTCACAGCTCCAGTAAAAGTGGATTAAAACAGGGTGGACTTGGATCACAATCAGCCAAGATTTACATCAGTCCAACTCTGCTGACTTCTTTTTCATCCTCAGACTGGCAGGGCTGGCATCAAAATCCTCTGTGCACCAGAGGACACCCAGCAGAGCGTGGAAAATTTGGGGTGTTCTGGCCCTCAAGCAGTTCTGGTTTTTATCAGGCTGTGTTGGCCCTTCCAGAGCAGAGGGATTTATTCAGATAGATTTTTTTGTGGTGCAGCCAGACACCCCTGCTGAGGGGTTTGCAGGCACAGTGGACAGTTCATGGTCTCACAGCAGAGCCTGGCTGCTCCTCTGCAGAATGCTTTGAATTCTGAATTAAAATCTAATTCATTTTCTAATCCCTGCATTAGCAGTGTGATTTCTTAAAACATCTTTGGCTTGAAATTCACAAGCTGCTCATGCAGGTCTGGATCTGGACTTGTTTGTATCAGCAATGTGGATCTGGAGTTTTTTTGAAGTCTCACCTTGCTGTGACGGATTTCTCGGGAATAAGTTCAGTTAAGAGTAATTCCATGAGGCTGGGGAGCATTTCTATCCCCTGGCGTGTTCAGAGGGCAGAAATCATCCTTGCTTTGGGAGGATTTAGTTCTACCTTTGATCTGTCTGCTGTTGTCTTTAAATCACTGTAGGACCTGCAAAAAGTGTCTTTAAAGGATATTTGAAATTATGTGCTCTAAGCTGCTGTGCTTTTCCTTTAGCTGAAAAACTTCCATCCTGAGAGTCATTCTGGTGTTGTGGTGGGACTCCTCCAAGCCCCTGTGCTGCTCTTCATGGCAAGCTCTGCAAACAGGAGGGAAAATTGATTTCCCCCCCATCTCATAAGGAAATTCTGACACGGAGCAAAGTGAGAGGGAAGGACAGAGGAGGCTGAGAATTGGGTGAGAGTAGTGGGAGTTGAGAGCAAATTGATTGCCCTGGGAATAACCCCACGCTCACCAGCAGAACGGGACAAGTTGCTCATTTTTAGGATCCTGGAATGGGTTGGGTCGGAAGGGACCTTAATGCTCTTAAATCTCATCCCAAGCCCTGAGCAGGGACACCTTCCCCAGGCTGTTGGGAGGATTCAGGCAGGCAGAATTCTCCTTGCAGGGCTCTGATTCCACATCCAAAAAGTTGTGTGGTGTCAGAGCAAATGCCTTGCAGAAATCCAAGCACGTTACACCAGCACTATTGTCTCAGCAAAAAAAGATATATTGGTTTAACATCTTTTCCATTAACAAGCTTTAATTTGCATAAATTATATCACCCTCTGTTAATTTATTATTACTTGTTCGGTTTCCTCTATTTCATTATTTCTCCTGGGGGTTATAAAATTACTTGGATTATTCTGCTTAAGCTTTTTAAAATACAGTCACAGTGCAGTGTTTTCCCATTTACCTTGTATTTCCTCATTGTTCTGAGGCTCATTAAAAACCTGAGTGAAGTGTCTCAAGAAGTTCCCTGGACAAGTATTCTGGAAGTCTTTGAGAGCAACTTACCCAAATTTGCTGATTTAAACCCATATTCATTTTGGAAGTTTCTGTCTGGACACCTCCTAATTCACTGCTGGAATGAAAAGTATTTCATGTCCATGCTGTGGCAGAGCTGGCTTTTTCTCCCAGTGCAGAAACAAAATATTTACTGAATATTTTAATTTTTTTTTCTTATTTCTGGTGGTTCTGTCCTCACCATCTAATTAAAGGGCTGAAGCCACTGTGACCTCCTGTTCCCAACAAGCCAGGCTGGAGCTCTCCAGTGAATGAAGGCATGATTAAAGTCACACATGCAATTATTGATGATCAAAATCTTCTGAAGGGTGGGGAAGGACAGGCCTTCCCCTCCAAAGGGCCTTCCCCCGAAGTTGTGCTGGAATGTCCCAAAGTCCCTCACTCCTTGGGGTCTGCTTTGTGTCCCTGGTGGGATTTGTGCCTTTGCCCTGTTCAGAGTGGCTCTGGTGGGAGGGCTGGGGCTGTGCTGGGCTCTGGGGATGCTGCTGTCCCCCCCGAGCCACAGATGGGGATGGGCTGTGCTCCAAACAAACACCTCTGGGGCTGCTTTGGCAGAGCTGAGCCTGCCCCCCTCTCTGCAGCTCCAGCTCTCCCTGCTGCCTTCTGCTCTGCTGTTTTCCTGCTCCCTGGGGTGTTCCCAGCCCGAGCCCAGCTCTGAGCTGGATCCCAGCATCTCTCCAGGGCTGCGGCTCCCGCAGCATCCTCAGCTCCTCTGCGGTGTGGGTGCAGGGCTGTGCTCAGGAGAACGGGGCTGTGGGACACCTGCACCCCCATTTCCATCAGGAAATGCCTCCTGCTCTGCTCCCTCCACTCCTCTGCCCGGAGGAGCCTCCCCAGCACTGCTGGCACCAAGGGCTGGGTGTGTGAGCCCTGCCTGGCACGGAGCAGCTCGGTGTCCCCGAGCTGTGAAACTGCCATATGCTGAGGGAAAGGCAGGGAGACAGAGAACCTTCCTTCTTCTGAGCCTCCCTGAGGTTCTGGGAATGAGAGAGAGATCCTTCCTTCTTCTGAGCCTCCCTGAGGTTCTGGGAGTGAGAGAGAGAACCTTCCTTCCCTCTGAGCCTCCTGAATTCTGGCAGTGAGGAAAGAGATCCTTCCTCCCCTCTGAGCCTCCCTGAGGTTCTGGGAATGAGACAGAGAACCTTCCTTCCTCTGAGCCTCCCTGAGATTCTGGGAGTGAGACAGAGAACCTTTCTTTCCTCCCAGCCTCCCTGAGATTCTGGGAATGAGAGAGAGTTCCTTCCTTCCTCTGAGCCTCCCTGAGATTCTGGGAGTGAGAGAGAGAACCTTCCTTCCCTCTGAGCCTCCCTGAGATTCTGGGAGTGAGACAGAGATCCTTCCTTCTTCTGAGCCTCCCTGAGGTTCTGGGAATGAGAGAGAGAGCCTTCCTCCCCTCCCAGCCTCCCTGAGGTTCTGGGAGTGAGAGAGAGAACCTTCCTCCCCTCGGAGCCTCCTCAGCTGTGGCAGTGTTCAGTCTGCCAGGGGATGCTCTGCTGCTCGCTCTGATCCCAGCAGGCCGACAGCAGGCGATCGATACCAGCCTTGATCAGCAAATAATTCCCCCTTGATCAGAGGATGCTGGTGATGAGAGCTGGGGAGGGGGTGTGGCTGGGAGCAGGCTGGCATTTCGGGGCTTGCTTTTGGGCTTTTGGGGCTTTTCTGGCTGTTTTTGGAATTCATGGCAGCGAGGCTGGGCTGTTCCTGCACTCAGGGATCGCTTTGGGCGCTGCATTTTTCTCCCTCAGTGTGAAACCCCCTGGTTTAAAAAGGGAAGGGGTGAGGGAGAAGAGGGGCATGAGGAGGGGAATGACCCTTGTAATCCTCCAGGAAAAGAGCTGGAAATGGGCTTCCCCCCATGTCACAGTGGCTGCTTACCTACAAACAGATTTTGGGTTTTTTTGCCTTTTATTGCTTTTGCCCCCCCTGTGAGTCCCAGCTGCACCATACATGTAAGCCAGCAAATCTGCTTTATATCAGGTGAATTTTGATACCTTTTATTAATATCACACTCATTATTTGAATATTTAAATATGCATGGCACACACAAAACTATTATTTAGTTGGTGCTTTTTTATTTAATTACTTCAGATGTAGAGAACATGAGCCTGTGGTTGGCCTGTAAGTGCCATGCAGTTAATTCAAAATGCAGTCAGAAATTCAAAACTGCCCTTGTGGCCCATCTGAGTCATCCCTGTCTTCAACTCAGGGATTACCCACCATGTGTGGGAGTCATTCCAGGCAGAAAATTCGGTGAGGAAACAGCCTCAGGAGCCTGGCCTGGAGCTTTCCTGGGCTAACAGTGCAGGGAATTGTCCCAGGTTTGTGTGGGAAGAGGAAGAAGGGGAAAAGCTGGGGGATCAGGGAGCTTCAGCAGCCTTTTCCTACGGAGCTCTCCCTGTCTGGGAGCTGCTGTGCTGTGACTGCAGGTGAGGGCAGGGGGATAAAAAGCAGGTGTTGGCTCTGAGGAGGAGAGAACAGACGAGAGGCAGCAGCTCAGGAGCTGCCAGGGCCCGTTCCTGGTTCCAAAAGAGCATTCCCAGGGTGGGGAGGCAGCAGCAGGGCCAGCACAGGGATGTGGCAGTCAGGTGAGGGACCCTGTGCAGGGGAGCTGCAGTCTCTGATCCCTCCTGGGCTGGGGAAGCAGCACCTGGGAAGGGTCACTACATCCCCAGGGATGGGGATCAGCCAAGAGCCAGTGGCCTCCCAAGGGCCCGAAATTCCTCCCACCTGAATTCCCCCTTGGTGAAGGAATCAGCACTTCTTACTCGTTCAGCTTGTGCTTTTAAACACTGCTCTTGTCTCTTGTTTACCCTCCCGACTTTCAATGTGATTTCAGAGGGGATTTTTCTGGAGTTCCAGCTGGCACCCAGTGTCCAAACAAAGCCAGGCCTCTGCCTGTTGTGTGCCTGGTTTTGCTTTGCTCTTTCTGTGTTTGGGAAGGGCTCACCTGCCTCAGCACAGGGCGCAGGGAGATCCGGCTGAGCCTCTGGAAAGGTCTGCAGGGATTTGTCCATCTGATCCCCGTTTATTTGCTCGGGGCATTTACTTCTCAGGAGCTGTCTCTCAGACCTGATCTGGCATCTCCAGAGCTAATGGCTGTAAGAGTTTGACCGTAATTTGATTTAACCCTTATTTTGGCTGTTTCTCCATCAGAATTCGGGTTTGTGCTGGGTTTCAGTTGGGCTGTGCCTGTGCAAGGATTACCCTGTGGAGTTCAGGGGATGTTGTGCTCTGCTCTGACATTTATATTTTACTTCTGCTTTGGGCCGGAGTGAGGGAAATCCAGAGAAAGATTCCTGGAGCAGGATGTGTCCATGGCAGGGCTGTCCTGAGCTGGGGACAGGAATTCCTGGGGCAGGATTCCTCCTTGACCTTTCAAGCAGGTGCCACCTTGGGTGTTTGCAGGGGAAAGCCAAAGCTGTGAATTGGAAGTGGTGAGCCCTGCAGGAGGAAGATGTGATGGAGAGCACACCCAGGCTGGGATTTCACTTTCCCTTTGCCAGCCTCTCCTGTGCAGGTGCTCCCAGGGTGACCCAGAGCTGCTTAGCAGAGCACAAGAGGATCAGGAGGCCTCTGAGGAGTCTGTGTCTGCTGCAGCTGCAGGGGGGAATTAGGACTGGCAGAGTGTAATTGGGAGAGCTTGTGTTTGGCTGGGCTTTTTTTGTTTTAACAGGCCCAGAAAATCAGCAAGTAAATAGAGTTGGGGCTCAGTTTGCTGAGCAGCACTGGAGGGGAGGAGTGCCACCTATGGTCTCACCTCCTCAGCAGCCTCAGCACAGGTGCCTTTCACCTGAGGTTCTCCAGGTGGAACTCCCATCCAGGGGCTTTCCAAGCCCTGCCCAGGGTCCCTCCAGCACGGGAAGGATTTCCTCATGCAGGGAGCCCCAGAGTGTTCACACTGAAAGCTGCATGCTTGGATTTGTGCAGCTGTGCTGTGTCCTCAAGCAGGGCACGGCAGCTGCACAGCGACCACCGGCAAAATCCAATTCTGCAGCGAGTTTTGGGTTCAGAATCGAAGGAAAGCTCCAAGGCTCACAGAGAGTTGTGGGCACACTGTGTTAATGTGGGTCTGTACAGCAGACTGAGGGCTGGGGGGCTCTGGGTGCAGGGAGTGCTGGAATTCCTTCAGGAGCAGCTTTGGGAGAAGGCTCTGTCCATGGTGTTGGTGCTGCTGGAAGCCACCTCAGATCCCCCCTGGCCCAGCTCTGCTTCCCACCCTGGGAATTGCTCAGTGCCTGACAGGGAAGAGACCATTTCCAGATAAAATGTTCCACCTTTAACACTTGCCCTCTGTTTTACTCCAGTTAACTTTGGTTCTGGTTTTCACTCCCATACGAGATCAGGTTTTTTTTTACCTTCTCAGAAAACTCTTCCCTCTGGCATTGCTTCTTTTTGTTTCTTCCCTTCCAGCTTCTTGTTTTTCATTCTTTTGATGAATTATTTGCCTCTCTTGCATTATTTTTTTTTTATATTCTCTCTGTGTTTCCCTTCAAAACACACAACTCCCAACACTCCCCACATCCTCCTGTGCTCGTTGGGAAGCCACTGTATTTACTGGTCATTAATTTCCCAGTGTTATTTATAAATACAAATGTTGTAAATCGTGTGGTGTCACCTGGTGGTGCTCCCAGCGTGCTGAGCCAGCTGGGTGTATGTTCCTGGTGTTTTTTGGGTACAGTGGTTTATCCTTTGCAGCTGGGTGTGTGTTCCTGGTGTTTTTTGGGGTCCAGTGGTTTGTCCTTTGCAGCTGGGTGTGTGTTCCTGGTGTTTTTTGGGGTCCAGTGGTTTATCCTTTGCAGCTGGGTGTGTGTTCCTGGTGTTTTTTGGGGTCCAGTGGTTTATCCTTTGCAGCTGGGTGTGTGTTCCTGGTGTTTTTTGGGGTCCAGTGGTTTATCCTTTGCAGCTGGGTGTGTGTTCCTGGTGTTTTTTGGGGTCCAGTGGTTTATCCTTTGCAGCTGGGTGTGTGTTCCTGGTGATTTTTGGGGTGCAGTGGTTAATGCTTTGGGTCTGGTGGTGCTCACAGTGTCAGGGATCTTTGGTTGTGGTGCTGGGAGTGACCCCAGTGCAGAACACACCTGGGAGCAGGCAGGGCTGTGCTGGGGCCAGGATGAGTCCCCTCAGGTGTCCCCACCTTCCTGGAGCTCCTGTCCCCTCAGGTGTCCCCACCTTCCTGGGCTCCTGTCCCCTCAGGTGTCCCCACCTTCCTGGGCTCCTGTCCCCTCAGGTGTCCCCACCTTCCTGTCCCCTCCCGGTGTCTCCAGGGGCTGAGGGCCGCCCGTTCCCCAGCAGTGCCAGGAGCACGGGAGGGATCCCCCAGCCAAGGGATGGAGGCAGGAATTGGGAGTTTTCCTCAGCCCAAGCCTTCCAGCCCCTGTCTCAGTCACCAGTTCCCTCCCTGGCAGGGAGCAGCCCAGACTCCGAGGAGGCACAGTGAGCACTTGTTCACAATCAGTTAATTTTTTATTGGATTTGAGTCAGGTTTCACGGGCCGAACCCACCCCCGAGGCCTGGGGCTGATAATTGACTTTCTCTTCTGTGGCCACCCTCCATCAGATGCACCTGAGAAACCTCCCTGGCTCTGCCCCTCGGAGGCCTCTGGCCCTCCTGGCAGGCTCAGCCATCACGAGGAATTAAATTAAACAAAATTAAACATGCCCTGCTCAGCCCTTGGGCTGTTAGCCCCCCCTGCACACAAACAACCTTCCCCCACCTGCAGGAGTGACCCCAGAAATGGCTCCAGGCTCTGCTGCCCTCTTAATTAGTGGGGATGAAAGGTGTGGGGATGGATTGTGTGGGGATGGATTGTGTGGGGATGTTGTATTGTGTGGGGATGAAATGGGTGGGGTTGGATTGTGTGGGGTTGGATTGTGTGGGGATGTAAGGTGTGGGGATGAATTGTGTGGGGTTGGATTGTGTGGGGATGGATTGTATGGGGGATGTTGTATTGTATGGGGATGTTGCATTGTGTGGGTTTGGATGGTGTGGGGATGAAAGGTGTGGGGATGGATGGTGTGGGGATGGATGGTGTGGGGATGAAATGGGTGAGGATGGATGGTGTGGGTTTGGATGGTGTGGGTTTGGATGGTGTGGGGATGAAATGGGTGGGGATGGATGGTGTGGGGATGGATTGTGTGGGCATGGATTGTGTGGGGATGAAATGGGTGGGGATGAATTGTGTGGGTTTGGATGGTGTGGGGATGGATGGTGTGGGTTTGGATGGTGTGGGTTTGGATGGTGTGGGGATGGATGGTGTGGGGATGAATTGTGTGGGTTTGGATGGTGTGGGGATGGATGGTGTGGGGATGGATGGTGTGGGTTTGGATGGTGTGGGGATGAATTGTGTGGGGATGAATTGTGTGGGGATGGATGGTGTGGGTTTGGATGGTGTGGGGATGAAAGGTGTGGGGATGGATTGTGTGGGGATGGATTGTGTGGGGATGGATTGTGTGGGGATGTTGTATTGTGTGGGGACGAATTGTGTGGGGACGAATTGTGTGGGGATGGATTGTGTGGGGATGGATGGTGTGGGTTTGGATGGTGTGGGGATGAATTGTGTGGGGATGAAAGGTGTGGGTTTGAATTGTGTGGGTTTGGATGGTGTGGGTTTGAATGGTGTGGGGATGAATTGTGTGGGGATGAATTGTGTGGGGATGAATGGTGTGGGTTTGGATGGTGTGGGTTTGGATGGTGTGGGTTTGAATTGTGTGGGGATGAAAGGTGTGTGGAGCTGCTGCCGGGGCAGAGCAATCCCACAGCTCCTGCTCACTAATCCCATCGGGGCACCTCAGCCCAGCTGCTTTCCTGGAAGCCTCCCTGACTCCTCCTCTTCCCTCCAAGGAATGAAGAAGGAGGAAGAGCCTTGCAGGGTGTCCCCAAGGGTGGTGATGAGCGGGGGATGTGGCTGCTCCAGCTCCTTCACCTGCGTTTGCTTGGCCTCGTGGCTGCCTGATCCCGGGACTGGATCTCTTTTAAAACCATTTATTCCCATTATTCTCTAGAATGCCTTGGTCTGGTACCGACATTTGCTTCAGCAGTCACCTCTCTCTGTACAGAGTCAGGGTAAAAATAAAAACCCCAAACCCTCCAGTTGTGCTTGGAGCCCTTTGCCATCCATCAGCCAGGGGTCACAGGAACTGTAGTTCATGTGCTCAGGTCTCGAAACCTGCAGGAAATCAGTCTTTGTTACACGTGAAATAAAGCAGTCTATGGGGAAAATAACCATAAATGTTCATTATTTGTACAGGAAAATCAATTTGTAGGCCAATTGACCAAATAAAGTAATACAATTTGCTGGGAAATCCCCCAGGTGTGGCAGGCAAATTGCAGAGCAGGGCTGGAGGCTGAGGTTTGCATGGGGAATGTGGGGTGGGAAGGACCTGGGACTGAGGTTTGGATAGGGAATGTGGGGTGGGAAGGACCTGGGACTGAGGTTTGGATAGGGAATGTGGGGTGGGAAGGACCTGGGATTGATGTTTGGATAGGGAATGTGGGGTGGGAAGGATGTGGGGCTGATGTTTGGATAGGGAATGTGGGGTGGGAAGGACGTGGGGCTGAGGTTTGGATAGGGAATGTGGGGTGGGAGGGACACGAAGCTGAGAAAAGGAGTAAAGGTGCAGGAGAGGTACAGCCCCTTGGGGGAGAGGCAGCAGGGAAATGGGGAGAGGGGAAATGGCCTTTTGGGGGTGGTTTTACATCATTCTGTGGGTGATACCGAGGAAGGTGCTGTGGGGAGGGGATGGCAGGAGCAGGGGGACAGGGACAGTCCTGAGAGTGATACAGGGACAGGGGGACAGGGACAGACAGACCTGTGATGAGGCAGGGACAGGGGGACAGGGACAGACAGACCTGTGATGAGGCAGGGACAGGGGGACAGGGACAGACAGACCTGTGATGAGGCAGGGACAGGGACAGACAGCCCTGAGAGTGAGACAGGGACAGGGGGACAGGGACAGGGGGACAGGGACAGACAGTCCTGAGAGTGAGACAGGGACAGGGGGACAGGGACAGACAGCCCTGAGAGTGAGACAGGGACAGGGGGACAGGGACAGACAGTCCTGAGAGTGAGACAGGGACAGGGGGACAGGGACAGACAGCCCTGTGATGAGGCAGGGACAGGGGGACAGGGACAGACAGCCCTGTGATGAGGCAGGGACAGCCCCAAGAGCTGCTCTCCTGTTCTGCTGCTCCAGAGGTGCAGCAGCGAGGTGTGGGAAGAGAAGGGGAAATGTCTGAAAGCATCCACACCCTTTGCTCCTTGTCTCTTCACCTGAGAGGTAGAGCAGACAAGGAAAGAAAAAAGGGAAAAATCTGTAGGTTTTGCCTTTGTTTAGGAGATAGCAACAGCGTTCCACACTCAGCTGGTGGAAGTTGACTTCTGCTCCATCAGAACTGACTTACATTGCCTGAGGAGCTGGCTTCACATCTCTGCTTCCTCCTTTGCGACCTCGGGCTAAAAGGGACAAAGTCATTTGATGTGGAAACAGACACAGAAAACAAAGAGCAGGACACTTTTCAGCCTTCTTCCAAAGAGGTTTTGAAAAAGGGTAGCTCCAAAGGCCTGATAGATTTTCTATCTTAGACCTACTTCCCTTCAAAGCCTGGAAATTCCGATTGGCTTTTCCCAGAAAAGCGTGGCTCTCTCTATTAACAAATTATCCTTTGGGCTTTATAACTCTCTGAGAGATTCTGAATGGGAAATGTTCCCTTCTGTTCCCAGATCTTGTTCATCTGTTTCTTTAGGGCTTCACAAAACGTTGTGAATATTGATGGGGAGAGCTGCAGCTTCCCTTCTGGGCACCTTCCTTTTGGGTTAAAACTTCCGTATTTTCTTCAATTATAGCAGGAGCTGATTTCTCTGCTCCACACATCACCCTCTGCCCCAGAGAGCTTCCAGCATAACTGGGATAAACCCTGTGAACAGGATGAGGGCCAGGGACAAGGAGGGAACCTGCTGCTGCTGGTGTTTGTAGCAGGAGCCTGAGCACGAGCAGTGGAGGGCGTTGCTCGGGTTACTCAGGGAAGTTGCGGTCAAGAGTGATTTTCTTCTCTGGTGCACTTGAAGATGAAACACCCCAACAGGAGCTGGGCTCTCTGTGCTGGAGCTGAGAGCTCTCTCTGGAGCAGCTGCTGCCAGCCCAAGCCATTGCTGAGGGGTGGCTCTGGGCAGCCTGCTGGGGACAGCTGTCCCCCAGGGCTGCTGTCCCCTGGTTCCAGCTGTGGCACCTGTCTGGCTGTGCCCTGCTTCTTTCCTTTCTTCCTCCTCCAGTCCCTGCCAGAGCCTGGACAGCCCTTCCATGGCACTGATGAGGGATGTGACAGTCCCCAAAACCTGGGAGAGGTTTCCTGGTCTGTCTCCCCTTCCTTTTCTGCCTGACCACGAGGCTCCTCTGTCAGCATCCCTCCTCTGCAGAGCCTGCCCGGCTTTCCCAGGGCTTCTGCCTTTTGCCAGGGTTATTTGGAAAGCTGAAATCAGTTTTTTGTTTTCAGAGAAGCTGTTACTATTTACTAATTGCTGGCTGTTCTTGCTTTGGGCCATCCCTGCTGTGCTGGAACAGTTCCAGTGTGGCACTGGCGTCCCTGGGAGGAGGTGATGGAGGACAAACCTGTCAGTGGCCGGGTGACAGGGCTGGGGAGGGGATGCCTTGGGAGCTGCTTTATTCAGGTGTCCAGTGCTGAGCTCTGGGCCAGGAGGTGGGATGAGAGCCTGGCCACCTCCTCCTGCCTGTGACCTCTGCTTGGATGCAGATTCTGGTGCGCCCAGAGCTGGATTTGCTACTGGAGCAGTGGGGCTGGGAGCACGTTGGGCTGGAAGGGCTAATGAGGGCCCAGGGGACAGGGCAGGATTATCCTGGAAGGCAACCTGACCCTCTCCGAGGTGTTTACACTAATCACAGCTGAAGGTAAATGCAAACTCTGCCAGTTATTCTACAGGGGGATGTGTGGTCCCCACTGCTGCATAATGTCCCTAATTAAAGCCATTCCGCCAGGTTTATTATTTGGAGAAGCAAAACAAAAATATCCCAGGCTCTCTGAACCTCCCCCTTTCCTTTTCCCTATCTTTATTATCAATAAAAAGAGAGAGAAAATGCTGTCTGGGCTTGAGGATTTCCTTCACATATGGAAGAGATTTAGAATCCTCCTGCTCCCAGCACTGGCAGCTCACAAACCTCCCCCCAGCATTCCCTGTCTGCTCCCTGTGTTTCCCAGCTTTACCTATGAAGAAGGAATGCATGGCCTGGGGTTTTTTCCTGCAGGTTTTTTACCCAATAGTAATTATTTTTGAGGGTTGAATCACAGGCACGTGAATCATCTTGCAACCAGCTTTGATATTTTTAGGTGGGAGCAGATTCTTGGGGCACTTGAATTTGTGTGTCTGTTTTGGTGGCCTTGGCTTGGCAGGGACTGCACCTGCTCCTCTGCTGGGGTCAGTTCCCACCGGGATCAGCTCTCCAGGGTTTCACTGGACTGCCAAAACCTTTACTTTCATCTGCCTCGTTATTTTTCTGTTCTTCCGTGGGGCTCTTTTTGCCTCGGAGCTCTTCGTGGCTGGGATCGATTAAATGCTCACCAGGGACTGTCCTGGCGAGGGCCCTTCCCCTTCCCCTTCCCTTTCCCCTTCCCTTTCCCTTCCTCTCCATCACCCCAGGCTGTCCGGCTGCAGCAGCTCCCAGGCCAGGGAACCTTCCCAGCTCTCTGTCCCTGAGCTCTCCCAGCAGGGCTCTCCTGCAGCCCCTTGGATTTGGGGGCTCTGGCCTGGGGGGACTGAGCTCCAGGAGAGCTTGGATGGCTGCAGGGGAAGGGTTTGATTTTTGTAGCTCTGCTGACCCTGCTCAGCCTCACAGAGCAGAATTTCTCTGTTCATCCAGAAGAGAAGAAATGCTCCCAGCGTTTCCCATCTTTCTGATGCTCCTTTCCTCTCAGGATAGAGAGATCAGCCTTCCAGACTCCCCCACTCCCAGAACCTGCTGCTGTTCCCAAGTTCTTGGGTTGTTTTTTGTTGTTTTTTAATTGCAGCTGCATCTCTGGACTCGGGTAACTTTAAATCATGTGCTGGTGCCCATCTGATTTTTCCCGGGAAAAGGAAATATTCCTGGCTGTGATTTTTTTTTTAAAAGCAAAGCCACCCCCACCCTGACAATACTTTTGAGAGGCAATGAAAGCAATTAATGGTGTCAAAAGACCCTGGGAGGGTGGGGAGGCAGAGGGGGAATGGGGGGTTATTGACTCCAACCCCAGCTGTGCTTTGTTAGCTGCAACCAGAACCCACAAAATGAATCTTTGACCATGTAGGAAGGGAGGGGAGCCTGGAGCATGAGGCTGTTCTGCAGTGTCCTTGACACTCAGCCCTCGCAGAGGCTTTGGAGGATTGTGATGTTGGCTTGGGTTCATGAAAGAGAGGAAAAGGGATGCTCTGCCCCCCATCCTGGGGCTGGTGGAATCCTGGTGTTGGGAGAGGAGGATACAACCTCCCAGGGGTTCCTGGAGCTGAATCACTGCTGGGAAACACCTTCAGCTCCTCTCAGGCCTTGATGGGGTTGTTGGAGGGTTCCTGGGCTGTAATTCTGCATGGACACCTGCCCTGCCTGGCTGTTCCCTCAGCTCCTCCCTGGGGATGTGCTGGGCGTGTTTGGAGAGGTTTTTGTGTTTGCAGCTTGGACCAGAGCCCTTCCAAGTCAATGGCAGGACAATTGATTTTGGAGCAGGTTCTGGGCCAGGCTTCTGGCTACCTTTGTGCTTAATTTGAAAGTGATGTGTGTCTGCTGGTGGATTCCTCTAAAGAGATTAGGGAAGTGCAATTGATTCCAAACTGGCTCTAGATGAATATAAAAGGTAAAATTGATTGGCTCAGTCTATTTTAATTTTCTGGGGACAGAGGGGCGTAGTAAGTAAATAAACAAAACGCACCCCAAACCTGAGGGTAAAAATACAAAGCAAACAGGACTTTTAAAATGGCATTGTTAGGACTGAAATTCTGCGATTTACAAGCCCTGATTCTTCTCCTCTTTTGGCTGAGTTTGCTTCTGCTCCTGAGGTGGCTTTGGGCAGAGGCTGCACATGGGGCAGGTTCCCTGTGTGCACAGAGAGGGGCAGGACTGGAAAAGCACCTTGAACACAAGAAGTATTTGAGAGCAAGAGATGCACAGTTCATAAAGTGCATGGTTTCCCCCACATTTTCCCAATTTTATGCCATTTTTGGCCCGCTGTTCCCCTCTCCCCCGGGTGCCTGCTGCTCACAGACTGCTCTTGGCTGGGACCTGCAGCTCAAGGGGAAAAGCCCCTGTGGCTCCTCGGGGTGATGCCTTCCAGATGGGTTTAGCTCGTTATCACAGTGATTAGGGCTGCCCTTAACGACCACAACTGGAATTTATTGACAGAGGTAAACAAGTTTTTGTTTGGTATTTGTGGAAAGTTTTTAATTTGGTTAATTAAAAAAGCATGTGTTCCTCCCCTGCAGAGAGCCTGCCTGGCTTTCCCAGGGCTTCTTCCTTCTGCCAGGTTTATTTGGGAAGTTGAACTCAGGTTTTTTCAGAGAAGCTGTTACTATTTAGGTGTTCCTGTGCATTTACTGGCCCTGTTTCACACACCTTTCTCTCTGTCTGGAGAATGGGCACAGAGCTGTGGCCTCACTTTCCCTTGCTGGGGTTCCTGTCCCAATTCCATGATTTTGTTGGCTAAAATGACAGATTCTGTGGGGCAGTGGCACTGCAACCTCCCTGGTTTTCCAGGGTGTTTCCCTGCTGCTGGCTGGCACAGGCAGGTGTCCCTTTACAGCCCTGGATTGTGATTTCCCTGGGCTGCTGGCAAAGTTTAACTGAATGGTGAGGTGGAAATACTTGGTGGGAAATACTCTGGAGACAGAGATTGGTGCCTGATTCTGCTGCCACCTTCCATTCCTCTCGGTGTGGATGAGATGAAGGGCTGGGAGAGGCTGCAAGGCTTGGTCAGAACTGGAAAAATTAGAAACAGGGATGCCTGTGCTGGAAAATCCTTTGCAAAGTGACCAGGACAAAGTGTGAGCCATGCAGGGACTGGCAGCTTTGGCTTGTCAAAAAGAGCTTTTTGACAGAAGTAAACAAGTTTTTGTTTGATGTTTGAGGAAATTCTGAGGTTATTCACCAAATCCTTGTTTTGTTCTCTTTCCCTCTCCCCATTCCAAACCCATCCCAGAACCGGGGCCGCCTGGCAGAGAAGAGGACGATCCCCCTGCCCCCCACCAGGGTCCCCAAGAAAGAGCTGAGCTCCATCTTCTCTCACAGCGAGGACAGCGAGGAGAGCGACAAGAGCAATGGGCAGCCCCCCGAAGTGAAGCAGGAGGAGGATCTGCACATCAGTATCATGAAAAGAAGGTACTTGCAGTCAGTGCTGCACTGGGAGACACAGAAAGCTGGGCAGAGCCCTGGAGAGCCAGCACTGCCCGTGGGGTCACCTCCAGGGGCTGCAAATGTCACATTTCAGCTCCCAAAGGGCAGCCAGGGGGGATTTGCCACTCCTGGTTGCAGTTTGCACTGAAGGCTCTGGATTTGCTGCTGATCACTTGGGTCTCACTCTCTGTCCAGGGCTCTGTGGCTTTGTGACCAAGAAATCATCTGTGGGCTTCAGCTGTCTGGAATACAGAGGTGTGGGGGCCCAAATCCTGCCTTCTGCTTTCAGTTGTGCTCCAATTGGGATGTCACTGAAACTGGGGAATTCAGTGCTGGGGAGCAGAGTTTGGGAAGGGGTAGCAGCAAGGTGTGGGGTTTTATGTTTGATTATAAGTGTCAGAGCATCCTGAGAGCTTCTAGGAGTGAGGGAGTTGCAGCAGGGAGGAGGAAATGCTTGATTTTGATCCTGTTTTTCTCATGAACATTGGTCCTGGAATTGTGGAGTCCTAGAGGAAGAAGAGAAAGGATTGTCTTGAGTTAGGTCCTGGTAACCCTCACCTGGCCTCTCCTGGGAGGCCTCAGTGCCCTCAAAATTCAGCTGCAAAATTCCAGGTTCTCTGACCCCTCTGAAAAACCAGGAGTTGCAGAAAATCTGTAACCCCGGGAAAACAAACCCCTAAAGGCGCCGTGCCTGAGCCTCCCGAGCAGATCATTGCGGCTCATCTCGGCTGTCATCCCCCCGTGATGCACAGCAGGGCTCAGATCCTGAGACAAGCCCTATAAAACCAGAGCAGAGGGAACTGAAGGGCTGTAATTGCTTTTCTAATGTTTTATGTGTTCCTTGCCTGGCAGTAGAGGAGCTGTTTCCCCCTTCCCTCCGACAGATGCTGGTACCCTCGGCAGCTGAGGGCTGGAGCAGGGAGACAAAAGAGCAACCAGCTCTTCCCATAAAACCCTCCTGTAATTAAAGTCTGGGTTTATCATTGCAGCTGTCCAGGAGCCTGGAAATGGAAAGGTGTTTTGGGAATGCACCTGGGCTGCCCAGGAGCCACCGAGCACAGGGAATACTCCCAATCAGTTTTGGTGAACTGCCCTGCTCCTCCTGCCCCCTTTAATTAGGCTTTTAATGCTGCAGAATTGCAGTGCTAGATTGTCTCATTAGGAGGGAGAACAACACGATAACTCCGTAATTGATAATGCCGGGCCCCCCAAATACAAAGTGCTCTTATCTTAAATCTTTAATTACTGTAATTGCTTTGCCTTGTTTATTAGGAAATGAAGGAAAAATGTTTGGCAGCTCTCAGGCAGCGATCCCCCAGCTCGCCACGGCTGTGCTCTCCAGCAGTTCTCATCAGTTTGTCTGGAGGTCTCTTGGTTAAGCTTTATTTCCTTGGAGGAGAGCAGGATTCTCCCAGCTGGGTTAAATTCCCAGCCTCTCTGCAGCTGTTCCTTTCCTTTTCCTGGGAGCTGGGATGCAGAGTGGGGGGAAAAGCTGGGACAGTGGGGCAAGGGGAGCAGGCAGAACTCCTGTGAGTGCAGGAACAAGGGAAAAAACAGGAATTCAGTGCTCAGGCAGAGAACATCTACTGCTCCCACCTGCAGCATTCCCAAGCATTTCATCCCTTGGACAGGGGGAGCCTGGACACTTCCAGATGTTCCAGGGCCTCGAGTGGGGAGCAGCCTGTCCTGTCCCTCCTGCTGGCCTGGGGGTGTCCAGGGTGGCTCTGGGGACAGCAGGAGCAGCCTGTCCCTCTCCTGCTGGCCTGGGGGTGTCCAGGGTGGCTCTGGGGACCCAGGGTGGCTCTGGGGACAGCAGGAGCAGCCTGTCCCTCTCCTGCTGGCCTGGGGGTGTCCAGGGTGGCCCTGGGGACAGCAGCAGCAGCACAAAGGCACCACAGCCCAGACAGGACAGCTGGGCCCTGCAGGGACTGTGCCCCATCTGCTCCTGCCTTAATTCACCTGCTGTGTCCTCCCCCCTGGGGCTGGGGCTTTACTGGCCCCCACTGAGAGGAGAAATAGGTTAAACTGGGATGGGGAAACAAGGCCAGGCCTCAGCAAACCTGGGTTCTGCTCCTGCAGCCCTGGATGTGCCCCCTGGCACTGTGAACACCTGCATTGCTGCTTTCAACACTTTGCCTTTTCCTCTTTTCCCTATTCCCAGTTTCCTGATGCTGTGAGGGCTGGGGACTGGTGAAGGAAAGACTCTGGGGATTAGAGCAGGAGTTGGAAATTTCTTGGCTGGTCCCTCACCTCAGCCTTTAACAGCCTTGGCTTCTGTTGCTGCCCTCTGGGTTATCCCAGACACCAAAGGAGGGAAGTGGTGGAATCACCATCCCTGGAAGTGCTCAGGGAAGGTGTGGATGTGGCACCTGGGGATGTGGTTTAGTGGTGAACATGGCAGGGCTGGGTTCAAAGTTGAACTGGATGAACTTAGAGGGCTTTTCCAACCTTACTGATTCTGTAATTCTGAATTAGACTCCACAAATTCCATTGCTCTGCAGTAGCTTGGGAAGCTTTAACTTCCCTGCCCTCCCAGGGAGATTCCACCCAGCCCTGAGAAATGCATGAGCTCAGCCTGGGAGCGTTTCCACCCCGAGGTGCAAACTGCCTGTCAGGATCTCCAGGATGTCATCCCAGGAATCTCCAGGCAGATGAAAGCCAGGGGAGCCAGGGAGGAAGGCTCAGCTTTAACAGCAAGATCCTCACTCGCTGCTGGATTTAAGCCCAGCATTGTCCTGTGGGTTGATGCATTTAATTCCTATTTTAAAGAGTGGCCTCTCACTGGTGTGGGAGGAGAAATGCAGTGACAGCATCGGGGATTGAACAGGGTGTGTCAGGAACAGCTTTGGCCGAGTCCCCAGCAGTGGGGTGATGTGGCTGAGGAGGAGTGAAGCTCAAACACCTGCTCAGAGTGCTGGGAAGGTCTCTCTGACCGTGTGAGGATGTGGATGTGGGGGAAAGAGAGGGGGAGAACAACCATTGGCTTCCCAGGGATGCTGCAGGGTAAAATATCCCAGCCAGCACGGCATCCCTGCTTGCCTAGGAAGATGTGAGAGCAGAGGGAAAGGAGAAAGGGGAAAGGAAAGGAAAAAGGTCTTGCTCTACAAGTGCTCTTGGCAGCTCTGCCCATCTCCCTGTGTCTGACAGCTCTCCTGGTCTCCTTGGGGCTGACCCTTGCAGCAGCAATTCCGTGCTGGAGAACAGCCCAGATGCCCCAGGTTCAGCCTCCTGCTGCAGCTGTCAGGCTGTTCTTCCAGGATCCATGGTTGAGATTCCCTGAATCTCTGTTCACTCCCTGCTCAGCATTCTGGGTGCTGGGAAACAGCCTGGCATGGATACTGGGAGACTGTGGAAGCTGAGACTGGGATAACTGGGAGGAGCAGGGAGGATCCAGCTCTGCCTATCCAACCAAAAAAATCCCATCAAAAATCCCCCCTGGCTGCTCTGCCTCAGTTTAGGACATTGTTCATCCCAAAGCTGCTGCTCCTGCATGTCTCAGGCAGTGACAGAGTGTGCTGGGCTCATTTCTGAGCGAGGAAATCGCTGAGGATTCATTTCCAGCTGGGGAGGGAGCATGGCACAGGCACAGCTGGGGCTTCTGCCCAAAATGTCAGCACTGAGCTCTGCCCCCTTGGAACGGGGCCTGGGAGCTGAGACAGAGCCCTGCACTCCCAGGGAGAGGGTGAAACAGAGAGAGGGTCAGGATGGGGCAGGAGAAGGTCAGGATGGAGCCAGGAGAGAGTGAGGATGGAGCCAGGAGAAGGTGAGGATGGAGCCAGGAGAGGGTGAGGATGGAGCCAGGAGAGGGTCAGGATGTAGCAGGAGAGGGTGAGGATGGAGCCAGGAGAGGGTGAGGATGGAGCCAGGAGAGGGTCAGGATGTAGCAGGAGAGGGTGAGGATGGAGCCAGGAGAGGGTGAGGATGGAGCCAGGAGAGGGTCAGGATGGAGCAGGAGAGGGTGAGGATGGAGCAGGGGAGGGTGAGGATGGGGCAGGAGAGGGTGAGGATGGAGCCAGGAGAGGGTGAGGATGGAGCAGGGGAGGGTCAGGATGGAGCAGGAGAGGGTCAGGATGGAGCAGGACAGGGTGAGGATGGAGCCAGGAGAGGATCGGGATGGAGCCAGGAGAGAATTTCCCAGTGCTGAGCAGCTCCTGGGTCCTGCTGTGAGCTCTGAAGTGGGGCTGGACAGGGCAGGGATTGGGGCTGGACAGGGCAGGGATTGGGGCTGGACAGGGCAGGAACTGGGGCTGGACAGGGCAGGAACTGGGGCTGGACAGGGCAGGGATTGGGGCTGGACAGGGCAGGAATTGGGGCTGGACTGGGCAGGAATTGGGGCTGGACAGGGCAGGAACTGGGGCTGGACTGGGCAGGAATTGGGGCTGGACAGGGCAGGATTTGGGGCTGGACAGGGCAGGAATTGGGGCTGGACTGGGCAGGGATTGGGGCTGGACAGGGCAGGAACTGGGGCTGGACAGGGCAGGAATTGGGGCTGGACTGGGCAGGAATTGGGGCTGGACAGGGCAGGAATTGGGGCTGGACTGGGCAGGAATTGGGGCTGAGGGGGCTGTGGGGGTCCCCAGGGGAGAGCAGGGTTTCAGGGGCAGGAGTAGAGCGCTCAGCCCGTGCCTCTGACCTCTCCTCTGTTTGTTACAGGATCCACACCCACTGGGATCTGAACATCTCCTTCCGAGAGACCTCTTGCAGGTACTGGTTTGGGGCACCTCTCTGTGGTAGGCTGAGAGTCTCTGCTTTGTTTCTGGATATAAATCAACATTTCTGTCAATTCTGGGGGGCTTTTGTCTTCCTCCCTTTGTTCCTCATTCTCCCCTTCCCACATGCCCTCTTCTTTTATTTTGGGGAAGTTGTGGGGGTAACGAGTCCCTTCACATTGGAAGAGAGAATTGATGAGACTTGTAAAGGAAGCCCAATTTTGATCCATTTACTCTGGTCCCAAGAAGGTGGAAATTCATAAATTGAAGATCTCCAGTTGCAAACATGAATATTCCTCTGTGACCTCTGGGTCAGTTGATATCTTGGGCGTGGTGCATTATCTTCATGTGCTGCAAGCAGTCACAAACTCTTCTAATCCTTTAAAAATACAGAAATTTGCACTAAAAGCTGGGATTTTGAAAGGTTTCTTTTATTCTGGATTGACAGATGAGGATGCAGCCCTTGAGTTGTAGAAAACTGCTCGGTTTTTAGAGTGAGGACAGTAAATCTGGGCAGCTGGGGAACTTCTCAGGGAGGGGAAAACAGAGCAGGAGGAGGCAGCTGAGGGCAGGAGGGGCAGAGTGAGGCTCTGGGGCTGCTGGGGCAGTCAGGATCTGCTGGCAAAGAGCAGCCCAGTGAGAAACTGGAGCTGTGCTAAAAGGAGTTCTTGATGTTTTGTGTGAACCTGGTCAGTTAGAGGTGGAAAAAAGGGGAAGTAACACCACTGGTGGAGCAGAGGACATTTCCCATGTCTTTAACTGACTGCTGGAATTAAAGGGATTAAACTTCATGGGAATGAAGGTGAGAAATCCATGTGGACTCATCCTCCTATAGGGAGCAGTGAGGGCAGAGGAATTCTCTAGTGTTTAACTACGCACAGACTGTGGCTCTGAACCACAAACCCCAATAATTCCTAATTTTTCCAGCGTTAAGAGCACAAACCCCATCCCACAGTGAGCACAATGAGCCTGTGCAGCAGGCCCAGCCCAGCCAGCACCCATAAAAACAGGTTTTTGAAAGGCAGCCCTTAGAATGAAACCCCTGGTTTGCTGCTCCAAGCTTTTGGGACTCTCAAATACAAAAGGATGGATTCTTTCCAGGCAGAGCCTTTCATGCTAAATTTCAGCCCAGAGCAGAGTTTTATGGCTGAGTTATAAACTCCTAAAAGGCAGAGGTTTGGGATGGAAGTGCTGACAGTGCCTTAATTAATGGCCCTGTGAGCAATGATTCTGCACAATGGCAGCTGAGGGTGCCAACACCTTTGGAAATTAGAATCCCTGTCTTCAAAAAAAAAAAAAATTGTGAAATTGCAATGCATGGAATTAAAATAATGGTCTGATTTTTATGTCAAATATATTTCCTGGTCTTCCTCAATTTGACTGTTCCCTTCAGTTTAGCTCTGTCCTGGAAGAAACCTCAGTAATTCCCCTTGGGAACAGAAGTTTTGCTTTTCCTGATGAGTCCAGCTGTCAAAAGCTGCCCATCCAGCCCATTTAGAGGGAAAAAAAACCCGGCTGTGCCGTGTGGCAGGAGGAGGATTTGGGGCTTATATAAGGTTTTCTCTATTTGAGTGGCCCAAGGTGCCACACAGCCCTGTAAAACAGACCTCAGTTTCAGCCTGGGCTGGCAGGAAGGCTCAGCTGAGCTTTGTTTGCAGTGAGCTGCTCTGGTGGATGTGCAGGCTGGGCCAGGTGCCGCTGTGTTACGGGATCAGATCAGGGCAGGCGAGAGCAAAAAGGACATCAATCAGGCTGAGGGGAGGCAGGAGACAAAAAATACCTGGGAAATGAGATGGCAGGAGCAAACAAAATGGGAAATTCAGTGATTTAGCTCCTTCCTTTGGAAAGACAGCCAAGGAGGGGAAAGGGGAGCAGGGGAGGATTGAAAAGCAGCTGTTGGTGGAGGTGTCAAGGCTGCTCCTGACTCAGCAGAGCTCTGCTGAGTGACACAGGTGACGTTACCGAGTGCCACAGCCCTGCTGCTCTGCCCTGCCCTTCCACACTGATAAAGGATGCCTTTGGGGGTGGCTGGTTTATTTTTTTTTTCTCTAGTAAGCTTTTCCCTTCTAATCTCCGAGGCCTGAACAGGGGACTGAAAGGTCAGAGGGAGGTTTCAGCAGCTGGAGGCTGAACGTGACCCCTGAGCAGCCTGAGCCTGCAGCAGGTGCTGCCAGAGCTGGGCTTTGCCAGGTGAGAGCCCTGGAGCTCCAGCGGGGACAGCAGGCAGTGGCACAGGGAGCAGTGTCCCCACTGGGGACCTGCCTTCCCCCCTGGCAGTCCCTGCTTGCTCTCCAGCTGGAAAAGCTGCTGCTGCTGCTGACCTGAACAGGTTGGGTTTTGCCCCTGGAAAGTCAGGGAAGAGGAGACTGGGGAGATGGCAGCTGTGTGGGGCCTGCAGAGCTGTTCCCAGGACTCCTGGGGACTCTGGGGGATGATTTAAAGCTGGTTCTAGACTCTCTGGAAGACTAAAAGTGCCCAGTGAGACACCACAGACGTGCCAGCCGTGGCTTGCACTGGCAGGAAAAGGACATTTATTCAATATCAGACAGAGCTCAGCCCATCCAGATCATTTTTGCTGTGGGTTTGGGCAATGGGCTGCTCAGGGAAATACTTCAATCCTCACCCTGGATTTTAGGAATTGGGCACAGCAGAGGTACCTGAGTGGCTTCTCCCTTCCCTGCAGGGACAAGGCCAAACAAGGAGAAAATTTGGAGTGATGAAAAGTATGACTTAATCTGAATTAATTATGTCATCATCATTTCATTAGCAGCACTTTCTGCTCTTGCTTTCATTCCCAGGAAGATTTATCTGGCTGCAGGGATGGGGTAGGGAAAGGAGACCATTTATGGACTAGCAGAGATTCAAGTGCTGAGGGGGAATGGGGAGCTGATACACCAGTTTTAACTTGCATTTAAAGCTAAAATTGCATTTCAAATAAAAGGTGAGAAGAGCTCTTAGAAAAGGGGGAAAGTTTATTAAGAGTACTCCTGGCCATGTTTATCCCCAGTGTGCTGTCATCTCTGGTGGGTCTGTCTCGGGAGGGGGGCAGTGGATCTTTTGCAGGGTATGCTGATGGATTTGGGATAAACTGAGCATCTGAAGGCCTCTGTGCATTGCTGAGACCCAGACAGGCTTGGCTGCAGCCTTGGGAAGAATTCCTGGTATCTTCTAGTTGACATAATCCTCAAAGGAAGAGCCACATCTGGAAGGTCCAGTCCCCAGAGCAAGGACCTGCAGTTGGGTCTGAGGGCATGGTCCTGGGACTGGAGAGATTCCCTGTCCTCCCTCCTGTGGGACCAGGATGGTTTGGGGTGTCCTGAACGCCTGGGTGATGTGAGGGACGCCTGGGGATCCTCCCTTCCCTCAGCTCGGGGTGTCCCCTCCTGCCCCAGCACCAATTAAAGCTGCTCAGGCGAGGATTTTCATATTTCATCAGCTCAGGCTTGCTGAGCAGAGCAAACGAGGGGAATTTGGGATGTTCCAAGAGCCCTCACCCCCATCAGCTGTGCCAGCCACACATTCCTGTTACTGGCTGAGCAAAACATCTGTTGGTGTGTCCCTGACAAGTCCCAAACTCGATCTCTCTCCTCCCCATCTCTCAGGGTAGTGTAATTCCATCTTTTTTTTATTTATGAGCTTGCAGAGAACTGAATGACAAAGCAGGCTTACAGTAAAAACATCTTCATACTTATTTCCACCTTATTTTGGAGTTGCCAGCCCTACTGATCATTTTTATGATCTGTCATGAGCATTAATGAAATTTTATGGGCATTTTGCTCGGGACATTGCAGGATGATTAATTTGTTTTTTCAGGCTCAGTCTGCAGGGAGATTTAGGGCTGTGCTGGCCATGGGCAGGGTTGGGATTTTCAGGCCTCTCTGCTCCCTCCAGCTGGGAAAACTTGTTTATCCCTCCCTCCTCTTTTCCTTTCCCTCTTTTCCCCCTTTTCCTCCCTTTTTCCTGTGTCTGGTGGGTGACATTGCAGGAGGTGGAGGCACAGGTGGGATGCTGAATTGTTGTCTGTCAAATTCATGTCTGAGAAGGACAAAGGGTGACCCAGAGGGTTTTGTTCCAATGGTGAAGTTTTAGAAGTTACCCCAAAAGGCCGAGAAAAAAAAACCACAATTGAATAGATAATAATACTATATAATACAAATATGTAATAATATACTATATAATATATAATGTATAATACATAAATGCACAATGCCTATAATATAAAATATAATATACAATTCAATACAAAAATATAAATATAAAATATATAAATATATTTGTGTAATAAGTATATATAAATATTATTTTAAAAATGAGAATAATAATGATAAGAGGTGGCCGAGTGGTAGCTTTCCCTTAGCTTTGCCTGCTGGCAAAGCACAAAATTCCCATGGGGAACATCTTGTTCCTGTGGCAGGGGAATTTCCAGGAGCTGCAGCAGGTCCCAGGCTGGGTCATCCCTGGGTACCAACCTCAGCCCCTGGCACAGAATCCTGGAGCTGAGATGAGTTTGGGAAGCGTAGAGAGGGAGCAGAGGAGCACGGGGACAGGCCATGAGGGGACAGGCCATGAGGGGACAGGCCATGAGGGGACAGGCCATGAGGGGACAGGTCAAGAGGGACAGGCCATGAGGGGGGACAGGCCATGAGGGGGGACAGGCCATGAGGGGGGACAGGCCATGAGGGGGGACAGGTCATGGGGGACAGGCCATGAGGGGGGACAGGCCATGAGAGGGGACAGGCCATGAGAGGGGACAGGCCATGAGGGACAGGCCATGAGGGACAGGCCATGAGGGGGGACAGGCCATGAGGGGACAGGCCATGAGGGGGGACAGGCCATGAGGGGACAGGTCATGGGGGACAGGCCATGAGGGGGGACTGGCCATGAAGGACAGGCCATGAGAGGGGACAGGCCATGAGGGGACAGGCCATGAGGGACAGGCCATGAGGGGACAGGTCATGAGGGTGGACAGGCCATGAGGGGGGACAGGCCATGAGGGGGGACAGGCCATGAGGGACAGACCATGGGGGGACAGGCCATGAGGGGACAGGCCATGAGGGGGGACAGGCCATGAAGGACAGGCCATGAGGGGGGACAGGTCATGAGGGACAGGTCATGGGGGACAGGCCATGAGGGGGGACAGGTCATGAGGGACAGACCATGGGGGGACAGGCCATGAGGGGGGACAGGCCATGAGGGACAGGTCATGAGGGCACAGGTCATGAAGGGGGACAGGTCATGAGGGGGGACAGGCCATGAGGGGGGACAGGCCATGAGAGGGGACAGATCATGAGGGACAGGTCAAGAGGGGGGACAGGCCATGAGGAGACAGGCCATGAGGGGGTACAGGCCATGAGGGGGGATAGTCTATGAGGGGACAGGCCATGAGGGGGGACAGGCCATGAGGAGACAGGTCATGAGGGACAGGCCATGAGGGGACAGGTCAAGAGGGGGGACAGGCCATGAGGGGGGACAGGCCATGAGGGGACAGGCCATGAGGGGGGACAGGTCAAGAGGGACAGGCCATGAGGGGACAGGTCATGAGGGGGGACAGGTCAAGAGGGACAGGTCAAGAGGGACAGGTCATGGAGCACAGGTCATGAGGGGGGACAGGCCATGAGGGGGGACAGGCCATGAGGGGACAGGCCATGAGGGGACAGGCCATGAAGGACAGGCCATGAGGGGGGACAGGCCATGAGGGACAGACCATGAGGGGACAGGTCATGAGGGGGGACAGGCCATGAGGGACAGACCATGAGGGGACAGGCCATGAGGGGGGACAGGCCATGAGGGGACAGGCCATGAGGGACAGACCATGAGGGGGGACAGGCCATGAGAGGGTACAGGCCATGAGAGGGGACAGGTCATGAGGGGGGACAGGCCATGAGGGACAGACCATGAGGGACAGGCCATGAGGGGGGACAGGCCATGAGGGACAGGCCATGAGGGGGTACAGGCCATGAGGGGGGACAGGTCATGAGGGACAGGTCATGGGGGACAGGCCATGAGGGGACAGGCCATGAGGGTGGACAGGCCATGAGGGGACAGGTCATGAGGGGGGTCAGGCCATGAGGGGACAGGCCATGAGGGGACAGGCCATGAAGGACAGGCCATGAGGGGGGACAGGCCATGAGAGGGGACAGGTCATGAGGGTGGACAGGCCATGAGGGGGGACAGGTCATGAGGGACAGGCCATGAGGGGGGACAGGCCATGAGGGGACAGATCATGAGGGGGGACAGGCCATGAGGGACAGGCCATGAGGGACAGGCCAGAGACTGCCCCAGAGCTCCTGGGCTGTGGGAGAGGGGATGGGGGAGCTCTGGAGGAGGCAGAGTCCTGGTGCTGCTCAGAGCTGCACAGCCCTGCTGTGCCTGAGGTGCCCATGGTGGTGGAGGGGTTAAGGGGTGGCAGGAGGGGGGTGGCAGGAGGGGTGCAGGGGTGGCAGGAGGGGTGGCAGGAGGGGTGCAGGGGTGGCAGGAGGGGTGCAGGGGTGGCAGGAGGGGGGTGGCAGGAGGGGTGCAGGGGTGGCAGGAGGGGTGCAGGGGTGCCAGAGGGGTGCAGGGGTGGCAGGAGGGGTGCAGGGGTGGCAGGAGGGGTGCAGGGGTGCCAGAGGGGTGCAGGGGTGGCAGGAGGGGTGCAGGGGTGGCAGGAGGGGGGTGGCAGGAGGGGGGTGGCAGGAGGGGTGCAGGGGTGGCAGGAGGGGGGTGGCAGGAGGGGGGTGGCAGGAGGGATGCAGGGGTGGCAGGAGGGGGGTGTCAGAGTGGTGCAGGGGTGGCAGGAGGCGTGCAGGGGTGGCAGAGGGGTGCAGGGGTGGCAGGAGGGGTGCAGGGGTGGCAGGAGGGGGGTGTCAGAGTGGTGCAGGGGTGGCAGGAGGCGTGCAGGGGTGGCAGAGGGGTGCAGGGGTGGCAGGAGGGGTGCAGGGTTGCCCAGGGTCACGCTGCTCCTGTGCAGCCCCTCCTGCTCCCCCAGGCTCCCGCTGTGCCCAGAGCTGCAGATCCCTGACCCCAATCCAGCCCTGGGCCAGGGGATGCTGCGGGCCCTGGAGCTCTGGGCCAGGTGATCAGCGGGAGGAGGGGATGGTGGGGCTGAGCTGAGCCTTTCCCAGCTCTCCCTGATCCACATCCCTGCCTTTCCTGCTGACTCAGGCACCTGGGCTTTACTGCTGGGCTCAGAGACACTGACCTTGCCTCAGAGGCCACGCCAGGGCACAGCCAGGCATGCTGAGACAAAGTTATTCCAGAATTTCCTATCCCCGTGTGACTCTGGGCTCTGCTGGGCTGGAGGGTGGTTGATCCTTCACTGGTTTGGTGCCCTGTGTGTGTGGGAGTCAGAGATTGTGAAATGTTGTTTTTTTTTAAATTTGTTTAGGAAACTTTGTGTTTTAGTAAGGAAGAAGCTGAGGGGATTCATCAGTTCTTTGGAATAAACATGATTTTATTCCCAGAACACTGGATTTGGTGTGGTCAGGGTGGGGATGAGGGGGGTCTCTGTTCCTACTGAGCAGAGACACAACTCAGACATTTTTTCCACTCTGAGCTGCCACCATTAACTGGGAGCACCAGGGGCTGATTTTCTGACAGGTTCTGTGCAGGAGGTCAGGGCAGGGAGATAGAGCAGTCCCTTCTGGGGCTTAAAAATCAATGAGTCTGTGATTAAATGGCCCATGGAGGCTGGACACTGCAGGTTCAGGGAAAAGCAATGATACTGGTGGTGGTTTATGTGGGGGCTGCAGCAGGAATTGCTCTTGCAGCTCTTCCAGGTCCTTGTACAACCCCCAGATTCACCAAATACAGGTTTGTTTCTTTTTTCTAGGGGCTGGACTGGAGTGCTGATGCTTGTTTGGAAGTCAGTTATTAGGGGTTTTTTTAAATGTTAACTAGAAAATCGGAGCACCCTTGATTGCCTGTGCTGTAGCAGCCCTGCCATCCCACAGTTGTGCTGTTATATAAGGTTGTTTCTCAGGGCTGGAATGATGCAACTGCATTTATGGACCTATCTGGGTTCTCCTTTAATGGCTTCCATAAAAAGCTCATTATTCCCTCCCCAGTCCCTGCTGATTTACATCCCTCCCGACCCTGGGTGTGTGCTTTGGGCAGCCCCGAGCCATGCACTCACTCCTCTGCTAAATCCTGGCTCCCTCAGGTTGGAAAAGCCCTCCAAGGTCGCCAAATCCGAGCCTAACCCAGCCCTGCCCCGTGTCCCCAAGGACCCATCCCTGCAGCTCCCAAATCCCTGCAGGGCTGGGCACTCCAGCACCGCCCTGGGCAGCCTGTCCAGGGCTGCATTCCCTTATTTTGGGTGGGAAATGTTTCCTTACATCCAGTCTAAACCTCCCTGTGCAACGTGAGGCTGTTTGCTGCAGCAGCCAGTGACTCTGGCTGGGACACTGCTCCTGACGCCTCAAACTTGGCTTTTTGTGCTGTTGAGACCAACAGAGCAGAAAAACCCCTCGTGTTTCTGCAGCTTGTGGTGATTTTCTCATCTCCTTGGAGCTTCTCTGCCACACATGGTGCCTGGCCTGGCCGGGCAGGGAGGGAGATCACTGCAGAGTGAACGAGCTGAACCTGGCACCTGAGCCAGGTGAGACACCCTGAGCCAGCCCTGGCTGCAGGCAGGCAGCTCCCCTGCCCTGCCTGATCACTGCCCTCTCCCCTGCAGGCCCTGACATTCCTCCTTTTGCATATTGGATTTTTCCTTTCTTTATTGGAGGGAGGGGCAGAGGGTCGGGACAGTTTTATGGCTACTGTATTGATCAGTAAAATTTAATATAATCCCTGCACTTACTGGGTGATCGTTAAGGGGATGGAGAGCTGGTGAAATGTGTTTTAAAAGAAATATTTTTCCATTTTATTTCCTCCCCATTTTCCTTCCTGACTCTCTTCTCTTCCAGTCTCCTCCTTTGCATCTCTTCAGAGAATTTGGACTGTTTTCCCAGCTTTCCTTTGATTTGAGTATTAGGAAAAGTTATCCAGTCTGGTAGCTCATTCTGCACTCCCTCAGCTCTCTTGCAGTTCCTGGACCTGTGGAATTTTGTGTCTGCTGGTTTAGGGCTGGCTCTGGTTCTGCCCCAGCTCTCTCTGGAGCTGCTGTGGCTGCAGGGCCAGGTGGGCTCTGCCTGTTCCGTCAGCCCCGAGCAGTCCCTGACGTGCAACCCCCAGCTTGAGCTCCAGATGTACCCAGATACCCTCACACTGGAGCAGCCTCTGAGGGAGCTGCAGGGCGGCTGGAATTCCTCCTCTGCACAGGGACTGCCTTTTCCTGCCCACTGCCGAGCCCTGGCAGCGCTCTGGGAGTGCCCTTGCACAGCCTGGCTGCCAGCAGGGTGGGACAGCTCTGCCAGGCTCCTTCAGCCTCGCCCCGAGAGGAGCACAGGGCATTTGTAGCGAGGTCACTGCTCCCTTGTCTCCTGGTTCTGGAGACTGCAGCAAACAGAAAGGCAGCCGCTATTGAAAATTATTTAAATTTTCACCAAATTGCCTCCTTCCCCCACTCTGCAGTCACTCCTTGCAGTCTCTGAGCAGCGCCCGGGGAGTGCCACCAGGGCCTGCGGGCGCCTGGCTGCCTGTGCTGAGCCCTGACACTGATTTATATTTTGGTTAATTGTCTCCAGCCATTAGTCTGCTCATCCCTCTCCTCGTTAAAGATGCAGTCGCTGCTAATGGCTGTAAATGAAACACATTTGGAAGGCGTTGCTCCCAGTCTGGGTCTGGCTGAGCAGGCCCTGGGAGCTGCCACCTCCCCTGGCTGTGGGAGCCTCGTGTGACCCTTGGGGACATCTGGCAGCAGCTCTGTGCCCACCCTGCCTCACGGCTGCCCCGCCTGTCTCATCCCCTGCTGAAGTTCCTGCATCCCAGTGTGCTGGCTCAGAGAGGGCTGGGAGGGACTGGGGGAGAGGGGCTGGGTTCTGCCTGATTCCACGAGTGGGGTTCAGAGCCTGCAGCTCAGACCCTGCGGGTCCCTGAGCTTGGATTTGCTCATGCACCTTTGCACAGCACGATGATTTTCGTTTTAAACCCGTGGAAAATCTCCTGAAAGCATGAGATTTTGGGGGAAGGAGAACACCATTGCTGGTGTGGGAATGTTTCCTTCCACAGAGATCTCCTGGGTTCTGTTCTCACTGGATAGATCTCGGTGTTCTGCGCTCTCTGAGTTTTGAGGAGCAGCTCCAGAGAGAGGGAGTTGCATTTTCCTGGTGGGTAAAACAATCCCTCCTCGTAGCTGAACGTGTTTACACACCAGCGCTGCTCCGGGCTCGATTGGGATGCGAGGCACTGTGCAAATGCAAGGATGTAATTATCCCATTTTTCTCTTCCCACTCCCTGCTCTCCTGGCTCCTCTCCTCCGCCCTTTCCGGGCCTTGTGCTGATGGCAGCGTTTATCTGCATTTGTCCTCTGTCCCTGACAGCCACTTATTGATTGGCATGATTAAAAAGAACTGATAATCACTTCACATTAATCCCATAAATGACTTAAGACACCAAAATATTTGCATAATGCATCTTAAAGGTGGCAGCTAAAAGAGGATAAGACCCAAAACTGCTTGGCACAGGAGAAATGGGCTTCCCACTCACCTGTGGGCTTGCTTAAGTAATGAGCCTCGTGCTTGCATAAGGAGCACTCTGAACTGCTTTGGGGGGGCAGATGCGATGGGCACTCGGAGGATTTGGGATCCGATGGGCGCTCAGAGGATTTGGGACCCGAGCCTCCCTTCTCCTGCTGATCCCCCTGAGGGATGGGGGGATCCTGGGGGGAGTCACGGGGCTGTTTGTGTCTGCAGCCTCCCGTGAAAATCTGCAGCCAGACGCCCGCTGAAAGTACCTAAAGACTTTCTGTCCTAAACGGATCTGCTTAGCAGCGAGCTGGACACGGATTAGCCCCTGCTGCAGCCCCGGGATGGGCTGGGAGCACCTGCTGGGGCCAGGGGCAGCAGCTCGGGGGGATATTTAAGGCAGATCAGTGCTGGGTAATTCTGCAGATAATGCACCCTCCGGGCTGCCCTGCCGGGCCCAGGTGAGGACACCCCTGGGTGGGAGCTGTGGCTGGGCAGGGCGGGCAATATTCCTAATTTGTGTCGGTATTTCCAAGTGGCTCTCCTGGCTGTCATCTTCCCTTCAGAGAGAGGGCAGGAAGAAAAGTAGCCCTGTTTAGGTCGGGGTGAGCCCCTGGTGCTGGGAGGACGAGGAGCTCAGCCCCTCCTGCAAACAAACAAAAGGGAGATGTTCCAGCACCACCAGCTCCTGCCAGGGCTTCCACCTTGTTCTTCCTCCTCGCTCTTTGTAGTTCATTTATTCAGGAATATTTTGTAGCTGGAGAGTGAATTGCCAGCAAAAGCATTCGCCACTGAGCTGCAGTATCTGCTACAGTGAATTGGTTTTTGTGTTCTTCCTCTCCATAGAAAGGGAAAAAAAAATAGAAAAAAAGGACTAAACCAGCCTAGTTAGCAGCAATGTGGCACAAGGAAAACAGGCAAAATAATGCTGAATTGCTCTAACGCAGTCTCTTTCCCCAGAAGGAAGAGCATTGTTTCAGGATCTCTTGGAGGGGAGAGTTGAAAATGGGTTTTGTAAATAAATCTGTCCCCACAGCTCTGAGTAACACTGCTGCCCAGGCTCGTGGTGGGTTCCTCTCTAAGGAGAAAAACTATTATTCAATCAAATCAAACAGCCTTTTGTCCCAGCAGTGATGGAATGGAAAAACTTAGGTTTTTAAGAATAGAAGGGTGGTAGCTGATAGAAAACTATCAGTTATTTCAGTTCAAGTTTCCTATTAATTCTGAAGCAGATCTGCCAATTCCTCCACTTTCAGTTTTTCCATCCTAGATGTGAGTCCTGGCCCACGCAAGTTATATCTGGCAGGGCTGGAATCAGGAGCTCTGGCAGCTGCAGGGTCCTTGATGGGAAATGAGAGGGAGCTTGGGAAGGGCTTTGCACTCCCCAAAATCGAGGAGAGGTTACCGAGGCACCCCCTGGGAGGGAGGGAGGGGGGGCCTCTCCTGCAATCCAGCGGTTCTGGAGCACACAAAAGCCTCTCCCAGATGTGTTCACACTGGGTGGGGAATCAGTTCTGGGGGGGCAGATGGGATTTCCTTAACGTGGGGTTTTTGTCCTCTGCCGCAGCCGCGACAGCGACCTCTCCACCATCATCTCCAACCTGCACCAGAGCCGCCAGCTCGTTATGCCAGAGAGCCAGAGCCGCTGTGAGTTCAAGAGGAACAGCCTGGACGTGGGGCTGGCAGCAGCAGGTGAGGGCTGGGCCACCTCCTGCTGCCCTGGGCTTGTGTTTTCCCTCCTCTCCCTTTCCCTCCTCTCCCCAGTCCCCTTGTTTTCCAGTTGTTTTTACTCTGCATTGTGCTTTAGCTGTAGGAAATCTTTTCGTATTCTGGCTAAAGATGAACGTGGAAAGGATTTCTCGGTGGTGGTGAAGCCCTTTGGAAGTCCCAGCCCTTTGGAAGTCCCAGCCCTGTGTTGTTCTCAAAGCCAGTGGTCTGTGTTAAAGGAGCTTGTGCCAGCACGAGAGTGAAATGTCCCCAGGGCTGGTGCCAAGTGAAGCAGAAAGGCCTTGCAGAGAGCATGATTTGATTTGTAATTTCATTAATCAGAGGTTCCCCACGCTGCTGCCGGGCCTGCCAGCTCCTCTGGGAGCCAGGATTGTTTGGGTTTCTGGTTTCTTGGTGCTGTCTGGCAGTTTTTGGGTTGTTTCCCTGCTTTCACCTCCAGCCAGTGTGAAACCAGGAATGTTGCTATGGGATCCTGCCCTGGGAGTCCCTGGATGTCAGGAAGGGAGTGTGGGGAAGGTGACAAACGTGCAGGAGTCAACAAGCGAGAGTCTGGAATAAATAAACCAAGATCTGCTTGTTGATTGCAGGATCCTTCAGTTATAAATAAAATTTGAGGAAAAACTGGGGTTTCTGTCAGTTTTTTTACTGAGGGATCCCTGCCCTTCCAAATCTGTGTGCTGATTTAGGTCTTCTCTGAAAATCTGTCTGCTTGTGCATTTGTTCATCTATTTTGTCAGTCATTCTGTTGAGTGTGTGAGTGAACCTGAAATCCAGAGGGAACAGCACACCTGGCACCCTTTGGGAATGTATTTGGAGGGTGAAAACTTAAAGAATATCTTCAGTCCCATATATGCCCAGGAGGGATTTGTGGTGTGTCTGTAAATCAGCCATGGGCAGCTCCCAGACTTTGCTTTCACAGCTGAATCTCCAATCTCATCATTAACAATTTTCCAAAGCCCCTTTCCCTGCACAGCTCCAAAAGCCAAGCTGGCCATAAATCCATTTTTCCCTATGACCCTGCTGGAGTCTGTGCAGCTCAGCTGACCCTGGATGTCAGAATGGGTTTCAGTATTGTTTGCTTTGCAGAGAAACTGCTGGGCTTGAGCAGCATTGCTGGAATTCTTTGAGGCCTGTGGTATTCCAGAAATGCAGGGGGTTCTCATTCCCATTAGGAGAAAGGATGAGATGTAGAAGCTCTGATTCCTGTTTCTTAATTGGTGTTTGAGGTGCTCTGGTTTGTTTCTTACATTAAGAAACTGTTAGAAATGGCCCCAGATTGTGCCAGGGGAGTTTGGGTTCAATATTAGGGGAAATTTCTTGAGGGAAAGCTTTGGCAGAGGCTGCCCAGGGCAGTGGTGGAGTCACCACCCCTGGAGGTGTGCAGGTCACCCCTGAATGTGGCACCTGGGGACGTGGGTTACTGGTACTGGGTTCTTGGCTGGGCTGGGTGATCCTGGAGGTCTTTTCCAATTTTAATGGTCCCATGAAATATTCCATGAGTGACGAAGAAGAGGCTCATGCTCACAGGAGGCCACCAAGCCAGTGACAAAGCTGTCAAGGACACGACAGGTTTGGGGTGTTCAGCAGGGGGTGATGGGGAGAGGAGGTGTCTGAAGGGACAGGGGCTTTGTCACCTCTCCCCAGGGCCAGTTCCACTCTGGGCTTTGGGGCTGAGCGCTGCTGGGGCTGGTTTTACTGGGAGGGGAGCTGGGTAATCCTGAATTGTTACACACAGAACTCTCAGAGGTGGTGCTGGATCAGTCTGAAGGGCTGGTTGTTGTTTAAACCATTTTGTTCCAACAAGAAGGGGAGAAGAACCTTGCCCCCAGCTGCCTGCCCTGCAGAACAACTCTGTGTGTTGGGTTGTGAGAATCTCTCCCTCAAAAAGGCAGCTGGAGATAAACAATGCTGAATAAGTGATGCTGGTGCCATTAGGTTCAAAAAGTCCTGCATCACTCCTGGCTGGGAGCTGCAGGTGCTCTCACAGGCCACTGCATCTGCTCTGAAACGTTCCTGGTGCTGCTCTGTGGCTGGGGTTTGGTCCCAGTGGGGCAGGAGGAGCTCTCTGGAGGCTCCTGGGCTCCCCTCTGAGCTCAGAGTGCTGCTGGAACAGGACCCAGCAGTGCCTGCTCCTTCCTGGCTGTGCCTGAGCTTCAGGAGAGGATTGGGAACAAGGACAGCACAAATGGCAGAGATTTGCTTATTGCCAGCCCGTGGGGGCAGCAAAAAGGCTGGAGCTGGCAGGGTTGGCTGGTTTGTGATTAATTCTGTGAGGGAATTCCTTCACTTGTTACAACCAGGATTAGAGGCAGTGCTGTAGTTTCAAACAGCATGGGCTGGAAAATCAGCAATGTTACTGCATCTGGAATGGTCTTTGAAATGCAGAAAGGGGCTGAAACGAATGAAAAATAATTGTATGTAGTTCTGGGGCTTTTCTGACTTTAAGAAGGCAGCAAAGGGCTCAGGCCAGAGCTGCCTGGTGCTGGGGGGTGAGGTTGGCTCCCTGTGCAGGGAAGAGGGGTGTGCCAGCCCTTGGCAGTGCCAACCTGCACAGGGAGCAGGGAGAACCACCTGGAAAAGCAGCTTTGGTGGTTCCCAAAGCCCCCAGAGCAGTTTCCCTACAAACCATGGCTGGTGTCTCCTCGGCTGACCCTGCAGGATTCCCTGCTGTCCCCTCCTCCTGTGGTGGCTCTGCAGTGGGGAAGGCTCAGATGCTCTCCTTGGTGCTAATTAAACTGCAGCTGGGGATGGAAGGGAAGGAAAAGAGGAAAAGTGCATGGAATGGGGTCTGTGCTTCCTCGGGAACAGCCTTAGAGGGTCTCAGAAAGTGCCTCCTCCCCATGTTTGTGTGCTTTGCACGCTGCTTTAGGGCCTGAACCAGCATTTTGCACCAGAGTCCTGGTCCCAAGGCTCTAATTCATTCCTCTCCTGCAAAAAAAATCCTGTTAATTTCTCCTCTTTCTCTCCTCAAACACCCTCTGTTCTGCAGTGCCAGATTTCATGGGTTTCCAGTTGCAGTAGGACTATTTGCATGGATAGAAGTGGAGGATTCAGGCTCCCTCATGCTAGAGGAAGGTGGGTAGCTCTTCCCTCTCTTCCTTCTGCCCCTCGTGCCTCAGGGAGTTGGTTTGGTGCCTGGAGATGGTCTGAGAGGGCACAGAGTAGAGACAGAGCCTCAGGTCCTGCCCCAAACAGGGAGAAATTCTCTGTGGTTCTGCAGAAAATCTTTGGGACTGCGGCTCCTGTGGCTGTGGTGTGGGAAGCAGCAGCAGGGCAGCTTTCCTGTGGGGCAGAGCTCCCAGAGGGGCTTTTCCAGGGGGTTTTGGTCAATGTGATGGAAATGACAAACCCTGAGAGCCTGGGTCCCATGGGAGCAGGGATGTCCTCGGTGTCTTCTGCAGCCACATCTTCACCTGCAGTGATTCCTGTGGGAATCCCAGGTGTTGGGGACATTGTGACACCCGTGTCCCCACTTCAGGAGCCCTGCTCCCTCAGAGGCCATTTATTCCTGGTGCTTTTGCAGCCCTGAAGAGCAGAGTTCACCCACGTGTCTCAAAAACGTCACAGAGCTGAGATTCCTCTCTGTGAGATGATTTGTTCTGTATTCAACCTCTTGTCTCACCTTTCCACCTGGTGCCCTGTTGACTAAACAAGGGAAAAGGAGGAATTTTTTGACTGTAAAGAGATTCAAATGGGAGAATTGGGGGTTTTATTCACAAAAATAGTGAAAAACAGTGCTTTAACTGTGGCGTGGACCCACAGCTGACTCCACAGAGCTGTGGCCCTAACCCCACATTCTGTGTCCCTGCCATGGCCACTGAGGCCTTGCAGTGACCTCGTTTGGCTTTGCACAGAGACCCAGAGCTTTCATATGCTAAGGAGGAGTTCACATTGGGCATGGAACAGAATTGGGATCAGGGATGTTGCTGCTAATGGTTGGAGACAGGATCCCAGCGCACGGCCGCTCTCGGGGCACAGGATAATGAGCTGGGCTGCAGACATGTTTTCATTTAACTAAGCCAAACAACAGGGAAAAAAAGCAGCAGCCTTTATTGGACTGCTGCCTTAAATTGAGCAGAAAATCAGCACCAAATGGGCATCCAGGAGCTGGAAGCCCAGGCCCTGTTGTTGACATGTTTTCCCGTGAAGGACAATTGTTTACCTTGGCAACGTGAGGGTCGGGGCTCTGTCACTGCTCTGCATCCTCTGGGCTTGGAGCTGAGCACTGTCCCCTCTCTGTGCTCTCTTTAAGTTTATTTTTACATCTCCTGAAGCCTTGCAGGAGTGGGAGGTAAGCAACAGCCGTTTGTAATCCAAGCAGAGGTCTTGGGAAGTGAGGGGAAAGTGGGAAAAGCCAACATGGAAGCGTTTGCTCTGCACAGGTCGGTGCAGGGGATTTTGCACTTTCTTCAGGTTTTGTTCTTGGCTTTGCCACTGCTGGAGGAGAAGGAGCTGAGGCAGTTCAGGACCCTTTTGTTGGAGTTCAGTTAAGACTGGAAAAGACCTCTGAGATCATCGAGGCCGACCTGGGCAGGGGTTTGGACCTGCTCCTTGCAGGAGGGCTCGTGCAGGATGGTGTAGGATGGCTCTGCAAAGCCCTCTGGGGAGGCTGTGGGGTTTCAAGGGGAGGCTGTGGGGTTTCAAGGACAGGCTGTGGGGTTTCAAGGACTGTCTCCCTCACTTAGAGGGAGGCTGTGCCTGGTGGGGACAAACAATCCCTCCCTCCCTGGGGCTGGATCCACCAAACTCACACAGCAGCTCTGAAACTCCAGCAAACACTGACTCCTGCTCCCTTCCCTGCAGCTCTGGGAAGAGCAAGATTATCCTGCTTCCAGAAATAACCTCTCCCCACCCCCTGCCTCCGCCTCCTGTGCCAGGTGCCTTTCCAGGCAGCTGGGGAAGAGCTGGAAGCAGATCCCTGGTGCTGTGACACCTCCCTGGTGTTCTGTAGAGACATCCAGGAATGTGGCACCCACCCTGGCTGCTGGGTGGCACCTGGGCACAGCTGGCAGAGTGTCCCTGCCCTGACCCTGGCACCAGGCTGGGGTGCTGTGGGTGAGTCCTGCACAGCCTCCTGGCCCTGCTGCTCAGGGACAGCTCTGTCCCCTGTCCCTGGGAGCTGCCCCCTGCTCTGCCAGGCACCCAGGGGTGCCCAGTGTGCCACAGGTACACGGGGGATGAGTCCTGCTGAAGGGCAAGGAGTGCAGGGACCTGTCTGTGTTGGAGGACTCACATGGAAATGTTGCCCCAGGCTTTTGGATGGATAAACTTGAGAGAAATGCACCAGGAAAAGAGGCCTGGGCATTGAGAGCCCCAGGGCAGGATGTGAGTGGCCCTGGGGCAGGGTGTGAGTGACCCTGGCACTGCCCAGGGCAGTGTGAATGACCCTGGCACTGCCTTGGTTTGAATTCCTGCCAGCCCAGCCCTGCCCCGGGGCTCAGTGGGAATGAGGACTGAACTGTTCCTCTGGTTTGTTGTTGGTTTGTTTTCCCACCTGCTGTCCCTGCACATGGCAGGGGCTCAGTACAGACCCAGCTCCCTTCCCTCTGCTCAGCATCTCTGGTGACCCTTGGTGGTTCTTGGCCTCTTCGGGGCAGATCCAGGAGCGGGGTGGGGATTTTCCAGGGCTGAATTGTGGATCTGTCACCGTGGGGGCTGCGGGGTGTCCTGCTGCTGGCTGTCCCCAGGCAGAGCTCGTGGGCTCCCACTGCACAGGGGCTGAGCAGTGCTTTGTGCCAGGCACGAGCAGGCTTGGGAAGAGTTAATGGGAAGGATTTTATTAATGATTTGCTGTGAGCGAGAAGAGCTTCAGCTGCCTATTTCATTCATTTTTCAGCTCCACACAATCTTTTTGTTCCCAATTCAGTTTCTTCCCTTTGCTTCTTTCCCCTTCCCTGCTCTTTTCCCTCCTCCTTGCATTTCATTCTTCTCAAACCTTTTCCCAACACTTCCTTAACCCCCATCTCTCTCTCACACACACACACACACACACATCCTTCTTCCTTTCCATTCCTCCTCCTCTTCAGTTCCTTGTCCTGGTCCCTGCCCTTCCTTCCCCAGCTCCCTCCCTCTCCCAGCTCCTGTGGAAGAAGACAATTTGAAGGTTTTCCGCTCTGCTCTCAGCTGAGAGGCTCCTTCCCTCAAGCCAATCAATGGGAGCCTTTCAGCCCCACTGGGGCTTGGCAAACATGAGATCAATAAGTTATTAGCACCATTCTGTCAGCTGTAATGTGGAGATTGATCGGGGCCGGGGCTCCTGCTTGCTGCCTGGCACTTCCCCAGCCTGATAAAGATGACAGATTAAGGGAATAAGAAAAAGGAATTAAGGAGTCTGGCTGTCAAAGCTGTCACGGGCTGGAGGAGCAGCGTTTTTTTCAGGGGCTGAATGAGTGCAATTGGACATTTAAATGGTGCTAAGGGGGTCCAGCACCACCAGCAGCTCTGCTGGAAATTGCTGTCCCCGCCTTCCCTGTGCTGAGGAAACGCTTTGGAAGGAGCAGCCAGGGAGGTGGAGCAGCGGTGCTGGGTCCTGGAGGCCACCCCAGCCTCCTGAGCAGCCGGGAGGCTGCAGGGCACGGGGATGCTGTCCCTGCCTCCCTGTGTGACAGGTGACATTGCCAGGCCTCAGGGGATCTCTGTGGCAGGGCAGTGCTGCCAGTTCTCACAGCTTTTTAGTGCCGATGGAGAAATTGTGGCCAAACAAGCTTTTCCCAAGAGGTTTGTGGTCACAGAATCCCAGACTGATGGGAACTGAAATCCGATCCAGTGCCACCCCTGCCATGGGGGACACCATCCACTGTCCCAGGGTGCTCCAAGCCCCCTCCAGCCTGGCCTTGGACCCTGCCAGGGGTGGAGAATTCATAACCTGTCTGTGCCTAGGTCTCTGGTTTATCAAACTTCCCCCTCCTGCGTTACCCACTGGAACCTGCTCCTTTCCAGACAGGAAAATGAGCCTCCAAAAGGCCTGGACTTCCAGCCCACTCTCCCAGCTGTGTTCTTTAAATCTTTTCCGAAAGAAAGTTGAGATTCACAAGTTTGTGATTGCTAAAAAGCCTCTCTGCAGCATATAAAATTAATTCAGATCTCTCTCTTAAGTGCAGTATATCCTTTCCATGAGCGTTTTTCATACTATGAATATTTACCACCTTTCTGTGGCTTTGAGCATGCTGTAAAAATGAATTTTGTAAGAACCTGGGAGCCAGGGGGATGTTGGAGCACCTTCCCTAATAAACAGCCTGGTTCCAGACAGACAGCAGGGTGGCTCCAGCATCACCTGTTTCACTCCTTGGGATCTGAAATACTGGACATTCCCTTCAGGTGCTCCCAGCTGGGGAGATGGAGTGTGAGGAGGTGGCAAGTAGCAGGATCCTGTGGATGGTGGGAGGAGAGGCAGATGGTCCTGTGGAGCTGAGGAAGGGGATCCAGGCTGCTTCCCGTGCCCAGGAAAGGCTGGTTGGTGTGTTATCCCCTGGGAGTCCTGCTCAGCCCCCTCTTTCCTGGGAGCTGTGCTTAACTGGCCTTTGGGGAGTTTTGGGCCAGCCTTTGGGGTGCCCCTGTGAGATGCATTGAGACCAGAGTGCTGGTGGGCTCTGGCTGTCCTTGGAGCCCTCCTCTGCTGCTGAGAGCAGTGACTGCACAGCCAGGCTGAGCCAAAGTCCTCCAAAAGCGAGCAAGAAGGAGGAACCCCTTGGGTTATTCAATAGTGCGTCCTCCTCGCTTTGCAAAGAGCCCATTCCCGTGTCCCATCCCTCCCTCCCCTGCCTTTCCTGCTTTTCTTTCTGTTTCCAGGAGTCTCTTGTGGCAGGGAGCTGGAAGGGTGATGCTGGGGGAGGGTTCACAGGCAGCCTGGGCTGTGCTGGGGACAGTCCTGAGGCAGCAGTGCCAGCCTGCCCTGTGCCCGTGCTGCCAGGCTGCTCCTGCACGGAGCGCTCCCAGTCTAAGCCCAAATGACAGCCCCAGGCAGCTGGAGGTGTGGGGACATGAGGAGATACCTGGGCCAGTAACTGAGGCTGGAGCTGCTCCTGCCATGTCCCAGCACCATTCACTGACCTGCTGGCAGGGAATTGCTGCCTTTATTTTGCAGCAGGTTTGGCATTCCCTGTGCAGAGACCCAGCAATGTTCCCTCTCCCCTCCTTCCTTGCTGGAGCTCTCTCTGCCCCGGGAGCTGTCCTGCTCTGGTATTGTTCCAGGATCCCAAATCCCAGAAGCTGTCTGCTTCCCTGCCCCCAGCTTCCCCAATATTTTTTCCCCCATTCTTGTTGCCCTCAGTTAAATTATGGCCCGTTATTCCCATGACCTTGTGCTTCCCCCTGCCTTTGTTCCATGGATTCCTGCTGGCGAGGGCCGGTGCCGATGGATGCGCGGCCGGATCCCCCTCTCCCAGCTTTTGTTGGGAGCAGCTCTGGGCCTGCTGAGCCCCAGCAAGCTGGGGCAGCTCCTCACAAAGGCCCGTGGCTGGGAAAGGGAGTCCCCAGGGTGTCCCCAAAGCTGTTGTGTTGCACACGGGGACAGGAGGAGTGGCCGGGCTGGGCTGAGCGGAGCAGCTCCACTGGTGGGAGCCTCTCTGTGCCAAAGGAAAAGGGGAAGATGCTGCCAAGACGTCTCAGACTGGCCAGTGGGGATTGTCATCTTCAGAGCTGGAGTTAAGAGCAAGGGAGGATGTTTTTCCCTCTCTTAAAATAATGGGGAAGGAGGTGGAAGAGGGGCTCTGGTCTGGTTGGATGTTGGCTGGCCCCGCCTGGGTGGTTTCCCGGGGAAGTTGGCTCCGTTCTCTGTTTATTCAGGACTTCGTGGTCCAAGAAGCTTTCAGAGAAGCCCCAGTGCTGTGGATGGGGAGCGTGAGATAGGTCTGCTCTCTTCCCATTGTGCTGGAGCAGGAGCACAGTGCAGAGCAATTTGGTGCAGTCCCTCGGCCAAAACTGGGACCCTTTTTGCAGCCCCTTCAGCAAAAACCTTGTGAGCACCTCCCTGATTTCCCTCCTCCAGGTGACCCCAGTGCTCAGCTCTCCCCAGCAGTGTCCTTGGTGCAGATTCCCTGTCAAGAGTGGGATAAAGCCCCTCTGTCTTTGGGGAAGCCTAGGGATAGGTTTTCTAATCTCCCCAGACTTAGGCTCCCAAGTCCTCTCCTGAAAGCTGATCAGGAGGCTTGGGGTTCTTAGATGTATTGGTGAGGATGACTCTTAAGCCAGGCAGCTCTGCTGAGTGCGGGGAGGCTGAGGATTAGAGCAGGGCAGGAGACAAAATAACCCCCCAGGCTGCCTGCCACACCAGCTGCTTCATGGGGCCGTGCCCACGTCCTTTCTCCTGCTGCTGCAGAGCCTGGGGTGAGCCCTGAGCAGGGACACAGGTGCTGTCCTGCTCCAGCTGCTGCCCAGCCCTGTCTCCATGCCCCGCTGCAGGAGTGCAGCAGGTGAGTGCTGGACCTCCCATGAAAGAGGGGAGAACAAAAGTCCACTCTGGTTTCTGCAGCTTTGGGGGAAATGTTCGACTTTGTCTCCAAATCCTCCCTCTGGGTCCCTCCTTGTGCTGCCTTGCCAGGCCAGCGGGAGCCTGGGACGTGATGTGGGGTCTGGGGACCTGTGTGGGAGGCCTGGCTCAGGGGTTCTGTGCTCAGGGGTTCTGGGCTCAGGGGTTCTGGGCTCAGGGGTTCTGGGCTCAGGGGTTCTGTGCTCAGGGGTTCTGTGCTCAGGGGTTCTGGGCTCAGGGGTTCTGAGCTCAGGGGTTCTGGGCTCAGGGGTTCTGGGCTCAGGGGTTCTGTGCTCAGGGGTTCTGTGCTCAGGGCTGTGCTGTGCTCAGAGGTTCTGTGCTCAGGGGTTCTGAGCTCAGGGGTTCTGGGCTCCGGGGTTCTGGGCTCAGGGGTTCTGGGCTCAGGGATTCTGGGCTCAGGGGTTCTGGGCTCAGGGGTTCTGGGCTCAGGGGTTCTGTGCTCAGGGGTTCTGGGCTCAGGGGTTCTGAGCTCAGGGGTTCTGGGCTCAGGGGTTCTGGGCTCAGGGGTTCTGTGCTCAGGGGTTCTGTGCTCAGGGCTGTTCTGTGCTCAGGGCTGTGCTGTGCTCAGGGGTTCTGGGCTCCGGGGTTCTGGGCTCAGGGGTTCTGGGCTCAGGGATTCTGGGCTCAGGGGTTCTGGGCTCAGGGGTTCTGTGCTCAGGGCTGTGCTGTGCTCAGGGGTTCTGTGCTCAGGGGTTCTGAGCTCAGGGGTTCTGGGCTCAGGGGTTCTGTGCTCAGGGGTTCTGAGCTCAGGGGTTCTGGGCTCAGGGGTTCTGGGCTCAGGGGTTCTGAGCTCAGGGGTTCTGGGCTCAGGGGTTCTGTGCTCAGGGGTTCTGAGCTCAGGGGTTCTGAGCTCAGGGGTTCTGGGCTCTGGGGTTCTGGGCTCAGGGGTTCTGGGCTCTGGGGTTCTGGGCTCAGGGGTTCTGTGCTCAGGGGTTCTGGGCTCAGGGGTTCTGTGCTCAGGGGTTCTGAGCTCAGGGGTTCTGGGCTCAGGGGTTCTGAGCTCAGGGGTTCTGGGCTCAGGGGTTCTGGGCTCAGGGGTTCTGTGCTCAGGGGTTCTGTGCTCAGGGCTGTGCTGTGCTCAGGGGTTCTGAGCTCAGGGGTTCTGGGCTCCGGGGTTCTGGGCTCAGGGGTTCTGGGCTCAGGGATTCTGGGCTCAGGGGTTCTGGGCTCAGGGGTTCTGTGCTCAGGGGTTCTGGGCTCAGGGGTTCTGAGCTCAGGGGTTCTGGGCTCAGGGATTCTGGGCTCAGGGGTTCTGTGCTCAGGGGTTCTGTGCTCAGGGCTGTGCTGTGCTCAGGGGTTCTGAGCTCAGGGGTTCTGGGCTCCGGGGTTCTGGGCTCAGGGGTTCTGGGCTCAGGGATTCTGGGCTCAGGGGTTCTGGGCTCAGGGGTTCTGTGCTCAGGGCTGTGCTGTGCTCAGGGGTTCTGGGCTCAGGGGTTCTGGGCTCAGGGGTTCTGTGCTCAGGGGTTCTGAGCTCAGGGGTTCTGGGCTCAGGGGTTCTGTGCTCAGGGGTTCTGAGCTCAGGGGTTCTGGGCTCAGGGGTTCTGTGCTCAGGGGTTCTGAGCTCAGGGGTTCTGGGCTCAGGGGTTCTGGGCTCAGGGGTTCTGAGCTCAGGGGTTCTGGGCTCAGGGGTTCTGTGCTCAGGGGTTCTGAGCTCAGGGGTTCTGAGCTCAGGGGTTCTGGGCTCTGGGGTTCTGGGCTCTGGGGTTCTGGGCTCTGGGGTTCTGGGCTCAGGGGTTCTGGGCTCAGGGCTGTGCTGTGCTCAGGGGTTCTGTGCTCAGGGGTTCTGAGCTCAGGGGTTCTGGGCTCAGGGGTTCTGTGCTCAGGGCTGTGCTGTGCTCAGGGGTTCTGGGCTCAGGGCTGTGCTGTGCTCAGGGGTTCTGGGCTCAGGGATTCTGGGCTCAGGGGTTCTGGGCTCAGGGGTTCTGGGCTCAGGGCTGTGCTGTGGCAGTGGGTGCTCAGTTCTCCTGGGGCTTCCCCCAGCCCCCCTTCCTGGTGTTACTGCCTGGCCTGGCTTCATAACTCCACAGTTCTACTGATAATGTCTTTCATTTTCAGCTGTAATATTAAAACCTGCCCCGATTTGGCTTCCTTTCAGCTGCAGTGCTTTGTGAAAAGGCAGGGGAGAGGAGACAAAAGCAGGGATTTGGGGAACAAAACCCCAGCCGTCCCTCCCCATCCTTTCAGGTGGATGTTGCCTTCTGCAGGTGCAGGGGCTGAGCAAAATGTGTCTTGGGGCTTTGTGGTCGATGAGCAGCAAGGCACTAAATGCACAGCCTGTCTCTGGGAGGGTGGTGAGACATCCAGGAGCTGCTCTGCCAGCTCATTTGCAAAACAGATTCGGTTTTGCTGCTGCTGCTGCTGCTGCAAAGTCGGGGGGAGATGGCCGGTGGCCGCTCCCACCTCGGTGCCCAGGCTCTTTGTGCCAGGGCTCTGGGTGGGTGCCAGCTGGAGATCCAGGGCTGGACTGGGGTGCAGGGTCCCGTGGAAGGGCTGGGCAGGTGGAGGTGGGGTGACAGCTGTGCACAGGGCTGAGGTGGTGAGGAGGAGAGGATGGGTGCAGGAGCACCAACGCCTCGCTGTGAGGTTGTTCCCTGGGAGTTAATTGAGTAATTAAAGCAAGTGGGACCTGCCAGGTCTCTGCTTTGCAGCTCAGGAAGCAAAGATGGGGTTTGACTTTTTAAAACACTGAGCTGGGACTCAGGAAATTGGAGTTCAGTCCTGAATTCTGCTCCTGGCTCTGTACCTTTGGGCTTGGTTGTTGTGATGATCTTTATGCTGAACTTTATTCACTGTATCTCTTGTTGATTTACTCCCCACACTTCTGGGGCCAGAGGTGGCTTTGCCTTAACTGGAGAACTGAGTAAAATGAGGGAATGTTTCATTCTGAGATGGCACAGAGAAGCTGCCAGGGGCTGCCCAAATCCAGCCTCGGCAGGTGGGGCTGGAGGTGAACCCGAGAGGCTGGGAAGGTCCCCTGGGGATAAATGTGGGGTCTCTCCAAAGGTGGGAGGGAATGGGGACTGCAGGACCCCTCTGTGGCAGGTGTCACACCTGGCTGCTCCGCTGTGGCCTCCGGGGGCTGCTGGGGCACAGGTCGGAGGCAGATAATGACAGTTCAGAGTTCCTGCGTGGTGCTGGCCTCGCCCTGCCCCGCTGCAGCCGGCTGGGAGGGAGATGGGGCTGCTGACGTGTGTGGGAATGGCTGGGAAGAGCTGGGAATGGCTGGGAAGAGCTGGGAATAGCAGGGCCCGGAGCGAGTGTCTGCCGGCAGATGGGCCCGGGGGTGGGAGAGGAACAGCGGGAGGGAAGCAGGGATGGGGGGAACGAGGTGCCTTGGCAGAGCTGTGAAACCAAGGAATCTTCACTGCTCACATTCCAACTGCTGTCACATGGACCCCGTGCTTCTGTCACCAGCTCTTTTCCATGGAGACTCCTCTGCCTCCTGCCCGGGCTGGGAGGGGCGAGCGGAGCAGTGGGACTCGAGTTGTTCCAAAGCCACAAATCCTGGCTGAGAACAGTCCTGAGGAGGAGCAGGATATATGATCTTGGCCTCCAGCACTGAGGGCTTGCGGGATCAGGGTAACGCTTCCAGGAAAAGCAGTGTGAAGGAGGGAGCATTCCAGAGGGAGGGAGCCGGGGGCTCTGGCTGTGCTCCCTGGCCAGGTACCTCCGAGCTTGGGCAGCTGGGAGTGCCTGTGCAGGAGTTACATAAGAGGTAAACTGAGGCAGGAGGAGTGAGCCAATTCCGACTGTGTGGGCCGGCTGACCCGGCAGCTGGGATGTGAAGTACTGAGAGAGCTCCAGTGCTGCTGCCCTTCCCTGGCTCTGCCCAGTTCCCTCTGTTCCAGTGCCTTGGCTTTGGCTTCTGCACGGTCACAAGCCTCTGCATCGTCCCCCAGTGCCAGTTTTGTTGAGGGATTTGGTGACAGGGTCGTGACAAGCTGACTTTGGAGGCAGCCTGTGCTCTTTAAAGCCTTGAAATGCCACTTGGAGCTTGGCAGAGCTCCTCGGGCAGAGGCACCTGCTGGGGCTGCTCTGCTCAGCCCCGCGCTCTGATCCCCTGATAAATCCCTGCCACGGCAGCAACCTGGGCTGCTCAGCTGCATTCCAAGTGACAGGGAGTGATCCTGAGCACAGGGGACAGTTGCTTGGCTGGAAATGTCCCCTGGAACAGCGATAATGTTGTTGTTGTTATAAATAGGACCGAGGGGCTTTGTAACCTTCCTTAACCCCCACGTTCCGGGCAGATTGCAGCAGCCTGGCTGTGTTTGGGCTCACAGGCAGATCCAATCCATTCTCACTCAAATGTGCTGCCTGTTTTGTGAGATTTTTTTTTTTTAATTTTTTTCCCCTTCTTTTAAGATGCTGCATCTTTAACAAGCCCTTGATAGATGAGAATTTGATGCTTGCAGTGACAAACAGGCTCTTCCTTCCTGCCCATATGCACCATCATGCTTTCAGTTTCCCCAGCGTTATTAGGGGAGGATATTGATTCAAAATCTGCTCGGGGACGCTGTAATTGTGTATTAGAGATTTGGTGCTGGTTCGGAGGGCTGCAGTAATGCAAAAGGCTTGAGTGTTTCCGTGCAATCCAGAGGGGGAAGATTGCTGAGGACCTTGAGGTTTTGAAGGAGGAGGGGGAAGGGAGGGGGAGAGACTGAGAGAGAGACAGAGACAGAGAGAGAGAGAGACAGAGATACTGTGGTAGGAAGATTCAGAGATCTGTTGTGCCTTTTTTTTTTTTTTTTTTTTTTTTTTCCTGTGTTGTTTTTTTCCAACCCTTCCTCTCCCCCAGTTGCTTTGCATCAGGGCATGAAAGGAGTGGAAACACCGGGGGGACAAAAGGCACCAGAGCAAATGATGAAACTCAGTAAGGAAATCAACTGGATTCAGAATTTATGGCTGGAAAACGTTGCATTGATCAGTGTATGAATAGTCATTATGTGCTTTTGGGCTGCGTGATTAGGAAAGCAGATCAAGGCTCTCAAGATGATGATTTTTCTTACTTTCATTTTTTTCTTTCTCTGCTTGTAATATCAGTGTGTGTGTGTGTGTGTGTGCGTGTGAGAGAGAGCAGCAAAATACCAAAAGTCTCTCTGGTCGCCCCTGCAAAGAGGAAAGTGCAGCTTTCTCTGACACTCAGCTTTCTCATCTCTCTCCCAGATGAAATTTTAGGCAAGAGAAGAGTATGTTCTCCCAACAGCAGCAGTGAGTGTCCTTTAGAGAGCAAGAAAGCCCGAAGTGAGTCCCCAAAGGGTAAGTGCTGCTTCTCCCTCCCCCATCCCCTTCCCCTTTCTTCTCCTTTCCCGTGAGTGGAACTTAATTGAAATTAAGGAGGGAGGGCTGTGGGGTGGGAGCTGTGTCTGGCACTGGGGGTGCAGGAGGAGGCGACCAGGGCTCTGTTTTTCCTTTATCTCCTCGGAGGGAGCCTCGCAGGGCGAGAGAGGGATTGCCTCTTAATTACAGTAATTGCTTGATGATTAAAAGAAAGCAGGCTGCAGCCTTCGAGGTGGATTTTCGGGGTGTTCCTACTTTTTCAGGCAGAATGTCTTGATTAGATGTTTAATGTGAAAGGTACACACGGGCTTATCGTGCTGGCATCTGCTCCTTTAAAGGGAAAAAAGGAGCCTGTCAGGAAGAATGGGGCTGCTGAGTTTTCTCTTATGCATTTATGGCACCGTTCCTATAGAGATGGAATCTGCAGAAGGTTTCTCTATTTAGGGTTTGGTTTGTTGGGGTTTTTTTTGGTGTTTTTTAAATTTTTTTTATATCTCTTGATTTGCCTTCCAGTTCTTTCCTATAAACACGATTTTTAAACTTTCTTTACGACTGGCAAAGTGGGATGGGTAATGGAGCCTGCAGTTAATGAGTTTGTCTCCAGGTTGAGTAAATGAGGTTTTGCAGGCAGTTTACTTAAAGGCTTTGTTGTTAATATCAGACTGATTAGCTGTCAGTAATACCCACCTCCATCCCTGTGCCTAAACCTGCACTCTCTGGCCACTGAAAACCCAAAGCAGAGCAGCTGAGTGAGGCTGGATCCTGCTCCATGGGTTTGGAGTCCAGCTGAGACTCTTCCAGGGCTGCATTCCCAGTCACCCATCCAGGGAACCTCAAAGGGCACTTCCTGCAGCAGTTTGTCCTGGAGCCTTCTTAAACCACATACTTTATATTCTGCTTTATAAAGATCCATGGTGGGGACCTGTCCTGCATCCTGGTTTCAGAGAATGTTCCTGTTTCTTCCCTCCTTGTGCCCAAATGATGATCTGAAGGAGAATTCTCTGAGAGGATGTTGGTGTCACTTCATAGAAAATACTAAATCCTCTCTTTTATGTAACCCTCTCCTGCCTGTTAACTCTTTCATATCAGCAGAAATGTCTCAGATTTTACTGGGAACCCTTTAAACTGCTCCTCTTTATGTTTTCCTTGATTTTTTTTTTCCATCTGCTCTATTCCTGTTACCCCTGCCATGTTTCTGGCTGTGCAGGTGAGCTCCAGGTGATGCTTCCACAGGTTCAAAACCAGATTTGTTCCATTGGACGTGAGGCTCCTGGGACACTTTTTATATTTTGTATATTTTTTATATTTACATTTTGTTGTCCCTGCTGAGGTTGTGCCCCTTGTAATTCCAAGCTTGTGCTTGGGAACTGAGTCCAGGGAGCAGAACCTGGCCTGGCTGGGAATGGGCTGAGCTTTAACCAGGTGAAAGCAGGGGATTGCCTTTGGGTTCATCCTAAGTGAGCTGGCACAGGTGGATGCTTTTGGCATGGGAGCATTGGGGTCAAGTGATCTCATTCTGTTCCTTTCCTTTGGCCTTCCCACCTTTTTTGTGGGCTGAGGGCAGGGTGAGGAGCCCATGCTGCTCCTTGGCTCCTGCAGTTTCAGGGATTCCCTCAACTTTTTAACAGAGGGGTTCCCAGGAAGCCCTGAATAAAACAAAGTTCTGTTTTCTCCTCCCACTTTGAGGTGAGACAGAATGGAAATTCAGAGCTGGGGCTTTTGCTGATGTCCCACTGTTCTTCATTAAATCCTTGGGGAGCCCCTGTTCCCTCCAGAGCTGAGCAGGAGTTTTATCCCAGGCTGTGCTGATGCTGGAATTCCACTGGAATAGCGAGGGGCTGAGGTTTCTGTGCTTTGGGGCTGTTTTCTGGTGAAAAGGGGGTGACAGAGGGGCTACCCCCAAGGTTTGTGTTGTAGCCCCCAGCAGTGACAGAGCTGAGTGCTCCCATCCTGCTGTGATTCCAGCAGCATCCCTGTGCCATGGATGCCATGGGGAAAACACAATCCCTGGGTTCCCAGCTCTGGTTGGGAACAGAAGGATCCACCTTGTGTGGCAAACCATTCCCAAATGGGATGGGCCCTGGTGGGTACTGACCTGGGATTTGGGAACTGCTGTGGCAGGGTACTGCTGGCACCCTTTGCTGGCAAACTTTGGGGTTTGGGAGTGGGAAGAGAAGCAAGGACTGGCTGGAATTCTGGATCCAATCAGCCCCAGTGTCCTGCTGGAGGAGCCAGGGCTGCAGCATCTCCAGGGACCCTTCCCCTGCAGCCTGGTGGCCCCGTGCCTCGTGTAGGTGCTGCTCCTGCACCTCCTGCATCCCCGGGCTGGTGACAGGCTCCATCCCAGGCAGGATCTGCCCCTCTCCATCCCAGGCAGGATCTGCCCCTCTGCATCCCAGAGATCCGAGGCAGGATCTGCCCCTCTCCATCCCAGGCAGGATCTGCCCCTCTGCATCCCAGACAGGATCTGCCCCTCTGTATCCCAGAGATCCCAGGCAGGATCTGCCCCTCTCCATCCCAGGCAGGATCTGCCCCTCTGCATCCCAGGCAGGATCTGCCCCTCTCCATCCCAGGCAGGATCTGCCCCTCTCCATCCCAGGCAGGATCTGCCCCTCTCCATCCCAGACATCCCAGACAGGATCTGCCCCTCTCCATCCCAGGCAGGATCTGCCCCTCTCCATCCCAGAGATCCCAGGCAGGATCTGCCCCTCTGTATCCCAGAGATCCCAGACAGGATCTGCCCCTCTCCATCGCAGATATCCCAGGCAGGATCTGCCCCTCTCCATCCCACAGTGGCCCTGGGAGCAGCTCTAGCTTGGGCACATCTGGTCTGGCTCTGGGAGAGCCTTTGGAAGAGGAGCCTTTGGAAGAGGAGCAGTGACCCCGTGGCTCCTCTCACACTAACGGGGCGAGGGGAGCAGAGGCAGCCAAGGAAATCACTGCTGCTCCCTGGCTGAACGAAAAAACACCTGTAGGGGCTGGAAAGCCTTCCAGAGGGCTGGAAAGCCTTCCAGAGGGAAGCAGCCTCCTTCCCCTCCCTGCCCCCTCCCCAGAGCTCGCTCTGGAGATCAGGAGCCCTGTCTCGAGGAAACGGGGCCGCGCCGCCGCTGTCAAACGGAGCAGAACGTTCCTGGGGAGATGGGAGCGTCTCGGAGCTCTGCGCTGGCAGGGCACGGGGGAGACGATTCCCCAGGGAAAATCTGGCTCCTGCATGGCTGGAGAGCTCCTTCCCCACTGCCTGGAGATGTGGAATGCGGCTGAAGGATGGGAAAATCGGGAAGAGCGTTCCGGTTCCCGTTTGAGCAGCTGATGAATCCGTCTGGTAGGAGCCTCGGGGAGATTGGAAGGCAGGCTGGATGGAGTGCTGGAAAACACACGTAGGGAACAGTGCTGGGCTCACCCCCTGGCATGGGGATGAGCTCACAGGCTGCTCCTGCTGCCACCCTCCTTTCTGTGCTCCTGTGGACCATTTAAACCAAAACAAAATCTCTGGTTAGCAGAGGAGCGCAGCACTGGAGCTGAGCTGCAGCTGGGCAGTTCAGATCCAGCCTCTGTCCGTTTGTCCCTCTCCTTTCGGGGGCACCTCTGTGTGCTGGGGCTGTGGCAGCTGTGCAGTTAGGCCGAGGGAATAAAGCAGGTTTTGGCCCTGTTTGCATTACTGACCCCAAAGCCAGGCTGCTGAGTGGGGGCAGTGGGCAAGGAAAACCCCTAAAGCCCTGCCCCAGTCTGGGCTCTGGGGTGAGGTGGGCTTGCTGCAGGTCCTTGAGCTTGGCTTGGGGTTGGATGAAGGGAACTTTGGCCTGTTGTGGGATTGTTGTAGGACAGGAGGGGAGGATGGACGGGCTGGATGCTCCTGTCTGGTCTGGGATTGCCTGGGGAGGGTGAGCCTGAGAAAACGTGCTGGGGAGGCCGTGCAGCACTGAAACGTCCCTGGGGCTGTGCAGGAGCTGAGTGCCCAAGAGCTCCCGGGGCTGTGCCAGCAGGACCTGGCAGGGCTGGGCTGGGCTGGGCTGCTCAGGGGGATGTGCTGGGTCTGCAGAGGGCCCAGCAGATGCCTGGCTTGGCTCTGCCTCCCCAGGGCTGTGCCAGAGTCCATTTCACACCTGGCGGCTGCAGGAGATTTGGCGAGATCAGTCTCCCGCATTACCCCTGGTAATGACAAAAGCAGACAGCAAAGCTCCAGCAAAGCTGGAATTACTGCTGGCTGAGTCATGTGAAATCTTCCAAGTTTTAAGCATGGAAATCCAGCCTTTCCCTGGATTCCTCCTTCCTCTTAGCCTCCCCTCACCACCCCCATTCTCCCTCCCCTCCCTGCACCTGAAATCTGCTCTGCGGCTGATCCGATAGAGTTTATGGTAATTAAGTGTTATTAAATCCCCTCCCCCCTCCCTTTTTTGCTCTAATGACACAGCTGGGGGGGGGGGGGTAGAAAATGGGTGTTTTTCTAAATCAGGTCTGTGGCTTTGCTCCTTAGACCTTTGGGTAAGAGCATCAGGAGGGAACTGAAACCGTGAGCTCCTGCATCCCTGGCGGAGGCGGCAGGAGCAGAGGAGGAGGAGGGAATCCTCCCTGGTGGGAAGGAGACCTGGAAGGGAATTCTGCCCTCTCCTCCCTCCCCTGCTGCTTCCATGGCTGTCCTGCAGGTTTGGGGTGGGATTGAGGGAGCAGCCCCTGCCTTCGGGGTCTGGTTTTTGGGGGTTGGGGGGCCCAGGGCAGCGTGGGGACCCAGCTCCTGATCCCAGCAGGGCTGGGAGCAGCCTCTGGGCCTGGGATGTGCCCAGGGAGGCAGCAGGGTGCAGATGTGTGTCACTGGGGCACGAGCTGAGGCTGCAGGGACAGCCCGAGTGTGGTGCTGAGGGAGAGCCCTCGCTGTGCTGGAGGGCTGAGCTGAGCTGGAATCATTTCCCTTCTGCTCTTGGGAGCCAGGGATGCAGCCCTTTGGTGTTGAAATATTGTGCAGCTAAGACTTTATTATTATTATTATTACTACTGTTATTATTATCATTGTTATTATTGTTGTTATTACCATAATCTTCATTATTATTATCATTATTATTGTTATTATCACTATGCATTATTCATTGTTATTTATTCTTATAATATATTATTGTTATATTTGTTTATTATTGGGATGATGAGAGGATGAGGATGAGATGATGAGGATGATGATGATGGTGTTTCCCTCCTGTATTTTGGGGAGAGGGTGGCTTCACTACAACCTGTGAAAGTTGCATCCCCCAAAGCCCCCGTGGGCTGGGCTGTGCCGTGGGTTTGGTGTCAGACAAAGGCAGCAGCAGCAGCAGTCCCTGGGCTGCCTCATTTCCCAGCCCCTGTGTCTGGGGCTGTTCCTGGCTGCCCCACGCTCACCTTTACCTGGGAGACTCTTCTCTCACTGTGGCACAGAGCCACAGCCGCTCCCAGCAGCGCCCAGTGCGGGTGACAGGTGCCACCCCCGTGGCTTTGGGGACACGCAGCACCTGCCCTGCTCCCCAAGGGGCTCAGGAGGAGGCTGCAGGAGCAGCAGGAGCCTGGGGCACACCCGGGAGGGTGCTCCTGCCCCTCCCCGAGCACTGGTGGTCCTGTGGCTGCCGGTCCTGCCGCCCCCTTCCCCTCTGCCTGCCCGGGCTGTGCCTGGGAGTTCCTCTCTGAGTAATGAAAAGGCTTTGCCTGTGGGAAAGATCCGAGATAAAACAGTGTTGGAGCAGCCAAGGCGGAGAGCAGTAATTACTGAGAGCTGTGCTTACAGTAAACACCAAACCCCTGTGGTTTTCCCTGCCTGACTGCCAGCCTGGGATCCCTCCTGCCCCCGGAGCCCCTCGCTCCCGGGAGCTGCGGGCATTCCGGGAGCCTGGACAGGGAGAGTGCTTTGGGTGGCCTCAGGGTAAGAGCTCTACCCTCTCGGGCACGGGCACAGATGGAAACAACCTGCTCTGAGGTGTCCCTCTGGGAGCTGGGCAGGTGGATGTCAGCTCTGTCCCTTGGGTGCTCGAGCACCTCTCTCTTCCTGGTGTCCTCTGAGTGCTCAGGAGGGGGTGGGAAAGAGGTGCCCATCTGGTCAGGTGTGAGTTCAACAAAGAACTCACATCCTCCAGAGATGCAGGGCTGAGAATTCAGTGAACTCTCCCATCCTTCCTCTCCCCTTTGAGGGAACAGAGCTTGCTGGTGATTTTTCGCTGTTACGATGCAGAGCTTGGCGCTTTAGGGGGAAAGGAAAAAAACTTGGTGAGGTTTCTTGGGTGCTGTGGACTTTTCCTGTATGTAAATTTGGAAATTTAGAAGGTTGCAGGTGGTCTTGACCACATTTGGTGGAGGAGAAGGCCAGCTGATGTGACAGCTTGGTGCATCGGACCCAGTGGGCACAGCAGAGAGCTGTGGGAATTGGTGCTAACATCCCTTTACCCCCTTTCCTCTCTCTTTTTGCTCTGTCCCTGCATTTATGTGACTCCCCACTGTATTCCTGTCTGAGAAAAAACCCAAAAGACCAGATGTGTGTGCTCCACAGAAAACTCACACACGCCGGTGCTGGAGGAGGCGGTGGCGCAGATGACCCCGGAGGAGCACTACAGGCGCATGATGTCGGCCCTGAACGAGCACGGCGCCTTCGAGGAGCAGCAGCAGCAGCGCCTGTACCAGCTGGCCAACAGCATGGCAGTGCCCAGCCACGGAGGTAGGGCTGGCCACGGGCACAGCAGCTCTGCTGCCTCGGGCCATCAGCTGGGGAACGGCCCCGAGCCCTGGGCTGGTCTGGGATGGGGCTGGGTGATGTTCCTGAGCCCTGGGCTGTTCTGGGATGGGGCTGGGTGATGTTCCTGAGCCCTGGGCTGTTCTGGGATGGGGCTGGGGAACGGCCCTGAGCCCTGGAATGTTCTGGGATGGGGCTGGGGAACGGCCCTGAGCCCTGGAATGTTCTGGGATGGGGCTGGGGGATGTTCCTGAGCCCTGGAATGTTCTGGGATGGGGCTGGGAGATGTTCCTGAGCCTTGGGCAGGGTCTGGGGATGTCCCCAAGCCCTGGGCAGGGTCTGGGGATGTCCCCAAGCCCTGGGCTGGGTCTGGGGATGTCCCCAAGCCCTGGGCTGGGTCTGGGGATGTCCCCAAGCCCTGGGCTGGGTCTGGGGGATGTCCCCAAGCCCTGGGCTGGGTCTGGGGATGTCCCCAAGCCCTGGGCTGGGTCTGGGGATGTCCCCAAGCCCTGGGCTGGGTCTGGGGGATGGCCCCAAGCCCTCTGTGCACAGAGGGGTGGGTGGGCTGCAGTGCTGGGTGTTTGTTGTGCCCTGGATACGCGTGATGCTGAAGGAGGTCCTGCAGAGCCTTTCTCCATCTTCGTGGAGGAATCTCCCCTTGTCTGTAAATCTGATTTCTTCTGTAGCCATCCAAGGGGATGGGCTTTTCCTGGCTGGAATGGGTCAGCAGCAGCCATGCTGTGTTTTGCAGGGGGCACGAGAGGGGCCCTTCTCTTGTTCCAAGTGTTTGTGTCCATCTGAAAATTCGGAATGTCTGGAGTAGGAGATTTGGGTTTGGTGTGGAGCCAAGGGGGTGAGATGTTGGCAGTGCCAGACAGCCCTGGCGTTTTGGGATGGGAATGGTGAGATGATGTTGCTGCCTTCTCCTGGGACTGGAGCGGGGTCTGGAGGTCCTGCAGGCCCGGGATGTGGCGAGTCCCACACGGGCTGAGGGCTGGAAGGTTATTCCGGGGTTTTGGAGGGAGCTGGCTGGATCCAGCACGTCCTGGGCTGGGCCTAAAGGGGGCACCAGGAGGTTGCAGGATCACGAGTGTCTGTGTGCAGGTGGAGCATCCCCGTACAGGTGGAGCATCCCCGTGCAGGTGGAGCATCCCTGTGCAGGTGGAGCATCCCTGTGCAGGTGGAGCATCCCCGTGCAGGTGAAGCATCCCTGTGCAGGTGGAGCATCCCCGTGCAGGTGAAGCATCCCTGTGCAGGTGGAGCATCCCTGTGCAGGTGGAGCATCCCTGTGCAGGTGGAGCATGACTGTGCAGGTGGAGCATCCCCGTGCAGGTGGAGCATCCCTGTGCAGGTGGAGCATGACTGTGCAGGTGGAACATCCCTGTGCAGGTGGAGCATCCCCGTGCAGGTGGAGCATCCCTGTGCAGGTAGAGCATCCCTGTGCAGGTGGAGCATCCCTCCACAGGTAGAACATCCCTCCACAGGTAGAGCATCTCTCCACAGATAGAGCATCCCTCCACAGGTAGAGCATCTCTCCACAGATAGAGCATCTCTCCACAGATAGAGCATCCCTCCACAGGTAGAGCATCCCTCTCTCTGCAGGTACCTGCTCATCACCTGCCCTCAGTGAGCAGACCCTGCTGGCACTGGCCCAGCTGGCCCCAAGCAAAGCCGTGCCCTGTCTGGAGCCCTTTTCCCACCAGGGACGGAGATAACTCAGCTGGGTCAGGTGAAGCCAGGGACGTGGCAGAGGTGATGCTGTTCCAGAGGGCAGAGCCAGGCAAGGATCTGTCCCCGTGCTGCTCCCTGCCTGGGCTGGCACGTCCCTGCCTGGCTGAGGAGCCCCGGCAGCCTCCGAGCATCCGCGAGAGCTGCAGGAGGATCTCTGCTCTCCGGTGTGAATCCCCAGGGCTCCTTGTTAGGTTAATGAAGAGGCTGTCTTCTTTTCCACTCTGTTTGATTTGATTGGCTTCTCTGGGGGCAGGAAGGCGATTGCTGTGGAGGAAGGATTTGCTTATCAGCAAAGGCCCGGCACAAAGCTGCCCCGGCCCCGTGGGGAGCGGGGCTGGGTCTGGGGCTGGGACTGGGAATGGGGCTGGGAATGGGAATGGGGCTGGGAATGGGGCTGGGAATGGGGCTGGGAATGGGGCTGGGAATGGGGCTGGGCTGTGCCAGGCACTGCAGAGCCCCTGGCCGAGGGGCAGAGCCGTGTGCCACAGGGCTGGGATGGCACATGGAGGTGTGGGGACACACACAGGGAAGGGACAGTGTGTGACACAGGGCTGGGATGGCACATGGAGGTGTGGGGACACACACAGGGAAGGGACAGTGTGTGCCACAGGGCTGGGATGGCACATGGAGGTGTGGGGACACACACAGGGAAGGGACAGTGTGTGACACAGGGCTGGGATGGCACATGGATGTGTGGGGACACACACAGGGGAGGGACAGTGTGTGACACAGGGGTGGCACTGGAAGGTGCTGAATGCTCAGGCCTGGCTGGAGCACAGCACAGAGCGTGGGGTGTCACCAGGGCTGTGACAGACGCTGGCTGCTGGGCATGGGGACGTGTCCATCCCCCAGGGTGTGCTGGGGGACAGCTGTGTCACCCCCTTCCCCCAAAATAAGCAGAGCAGCTTATTATCTTGAGAGCCTGACATGTTTTTATGGTGATGATGAAATTGTCTCACCAGCGTTTGTTGGGGGGGTCACGCTGGGGTTTTGGGGTGGGCGGGGGGGAGCAGGAGCCTGCACAGCCAGACTCGCTCGGGGAACACTGACAAGACAAAACTTGGTGTATTTTTGGATTGTCTCCACACCACAGGGCTCTGGTTGGGATATAAATTATTAGTGCCAGTACAAAGCGCAGTTTATCTGCGGGCTCACATGGAGGCACCAATAACATTAATAATTTAAAAAATGTTAATAATTTAGAAATCTTTTTTTTTTAATTGCTTTTCAGCCCCCCTCCTCCGCCCCCGTTCTCCCAGTGGCATTCATCCCACATTCTGAATTCAGTCTGTCTCCGTGCCTGGAACCTCCATCCGCCAGCGTCCCACTGTCAATCAATCTGATTTCCCAACTGTCAGAGTGCAGGATTGTAAATAACAGATCCTCGGGGGGGTCTGGGCAGCAGGGAAGGGGCGCAGGGGAGGGGAGGAGGGGAAGGGGAGAGGAGAGGGGGTGTGTGCGGGGGGTTGTTGCGGTCATTCAGGATCAATGCGGCTCCTGGAGCTGGCTGCACGCCAGCCTTCTAAATTACAGCCGCCGTGGCAATCAGGAGTGACCTGGGTTTTTCAGATAATTAATTTATAAACATTGGAAGGTTGCACGGTCTCCCTGGCTCGGCAAATTCTCTGGGCTTTTTCTGTGATCTGATGGTGTTTGGCTGTTTCTTGCGCGCTCCTGCAGTTCAGAGTTTTTGTTTTAGGGTTTGTCCCCTTGCCTGGGGGTGTGGGGACAGGGACAGGAGTGGGGACAGGGCAGGAGTGGGGACAGGGGCAGGAGTGGGGACAGGGCAGGAGTGGGGACAGGAGTGGGGACAGGGCAGGAGTGGGGACAGGGGCAGGAGTGGGGACAGGGCAGGAGTGGGGACAGGGCAGGAGTGGGGACAGGAGTGGGGACAGGGCAGGAGTGGGGACAGGGCAGGAGTAGGGACAGGAGTGGGGACAGGGGCAGGAGTGGGGACAGGGACAGGAGTGGGGACAGGAGTGGGGACAGGGGCAGGAGTGGGGACAGGGGCAGGAGTGGGGACAGGAGTGGGGACAGGGCAGGAGTGGGGACAGGGGCAGGAGTGGGGACAGGAGTGGGGACAGGGCAGGAGTGGGGACAGGAGTGGGGACAGGGGCAGGAGTGGGGACAGGAGTGGGGACAGGGCAGGAGTGGGGACAGGGCAGGAGTGGGAACAGGGGCAGGAGTGGGGACAGGAGTGGGGACAGGGCAGGAGTGGGGACAGGGGCAGGAGTGGGGACAGGGCAGGAGTGGGGACAGGGCAGGAGTGGGGACAGGGCAGGAGTGGGGACAGGAGTGGGGACAGGGCAGGAGTGGGGACAGGGCAGGAGTGGGAACAGGGGCAGGAGTGGGGACAGGGGCAGGAGTGGGGACAGGGGCAGGAGTGGGGACAGGGACAGGAGTGGGGACAGGGGCAGGAGTGGGGACAGGGACAGGAATGGGGACAGGGCAGGAGTGGGGACAGGGGCAGGAGTGGGGACAGAGCCAGGAGTGGGGACAGAAATGTGGGCACTGCTGTCCCCCTTCCTGCCAGCAGAAGCAGCAGCTGTGGGAATGTTCTCAGCCCAGCACGGGGCTCCAGCCCTGGGCATCACCAAAACGTTTGATGCTGTGATTGATGGAGCTGGGGCTGTGCTGGGCACATCTCGGTGCCAGAGGGGGTGGCCGGGATTTCCAGAAGTGAGGGAAAACAGCCTGGTGGGGAAAAGGGGAAGACACGGAGATGGGGAATGTGGCATTACCAGGGTTGTGCAATGCTCCTACAGCAGTGTGGCTTTACAGAGCAGCTGTGGGAAGAGGTGGATGTGCTGCTGGATGGGAGGGCTTTGCAGGGTCCGTGTTTGAGGTGATCTTGCCCAGGGTGTGCTCAGGGAGATAAATCTGCCTCTGCTCCTGTCCCCAGCTGTGTTTTGGTTTCCTTTGGCAGGCTGGTGCAGGGTGCTGGTGTGAGGGAGGTTTCCTCTGCAGGGATGTTTCCTGTGCACCACGGGAGCGGCAGCAGAGGCTCTGGGGTGTGGGGTGTGAGCTGTGTGCAGGGGGATTTCACCGGGACTGGGGGACTCCTGATGCTTACCTGGGAGAGGGCAGCCCCCTGGGAAAGGCTCAGTGTGCCTGGCACAGGTGTCCGTGTCACTTGTTGTTCCCTGAGGCCAGGACAGGGGCACGTGGGGACTCCTGCATCACCTGCCCCTCCCTGGGGCTCCTTGGATGCTGCTTGAGGTGGTTCTGGCCTTGCCTGGTGTGTCCATCCCAGGGCACTGTGTGGGCAGTGAACTGCACTGAGCCCCTGCAGGTGTCCCAGGCAGGGTGACACAGGTCCTGCAGGGGCTGTGCAGGTGTCCCAGGCAGGGTGACACAGGTCCTGCAGGGGCTGTGCAGGTGTGCAGGTGTCCCAGGCAGGGTGACACAGGTCCTGCAGGGGCTGTGCAGGTGTGCAGGTGTCCCAGGCAGGGTGACACAGGTCCTGCAGGGGCTGTGCAGGTGTCCCAGGCAGGGTGACACAGGTCCTGCAGGGGCTGTGCAGGTGTGCAGGTGTCCCAGGCAGGGTGACACAGGTCCTGCAGGGGCTGTGCAGGTGTCCCAGGCAGGGTGACACGGGTCCTGCAGGGCTGTGCAGGTGTCCCAGGTGTCCCAGGCAGGGTGACACAGGTCCTGCAGGGGCTGTGCAGGTGTCCCAGGTGTCCCAGGCAGGGTGACACAGGTCCTGCAGGGGCTGTGCAGGTGTCCCAGGTGTCCCAGGCAGGGTGACACGGGTCCTGCAGGGGCTGTGCAGGTGTCCCAGGCAGGGTGACACAGGTCCTGCAGGGGCTGTGCAGGTGTCCCAGGCAGGGTGACACGGGTCCTGCAGGGGCTGTGCAGGTGTCCCAGGTGTCCCAGGCAGGGTGACACGGGTCCTGCAGGGGCTGTGCAGGTGTCCCAGGTGTCCCAGGCAGGGTGACACGGGTCCTGCCGCGGTGCCAGGGCAGTGAGGCTGAGTGAAGGCTGCGTTTCCTGCGGAGCTGTCTCCGGGCAGTGCTGTGCAGGGTTGGGAGGAAGCTCCCTCCCCTTCTGTGCCCCATCCTCAGCTGCTCCGGGGCCCAGCCCTTCCCTGTCCCGGCTGTGCGAGGCATGTCCAGCCCTGCAGAGCCCCGGACGGGGGTCCCGGGCAGAGAGAGCCCCGGTAACCTCGGGGGCCGGAGGGGACACGGCGGGAGCGGGGCAGGTGCCAGCGCGGCTCCGCTCGGGACCGACCGGGAGAGGGAGTTTGGGGAATGCCTCCCTCTCCCGCTGCTCTCCTCGCATCCATCCATCCCTCCTTCCATCCTTCCCTCCCTTTTTTTCCGCTCCCTCCCTCCGGCAGGAAGGCAATTAAACAGCAAATCCACCCCCCTGCCGTAGTTGCACAATTTCCTCCGCTGCCAAACTCCCTGGGCGGCGGGGGCGGATCGCGCCCGGAGCCGCTCGGCCGGGTGAGTGCCGGGGCCGCCGCTCCCCGCCGGGCTCCGCCGCCGCCCCGGCGCCCGAGAGCCGCTCCGAGCCGGGGGTGGCCCGGGGAGCGGGCACGGCCCCGGGGAGAGGGCACGGCCCCGGGGAGAGGGCACGGCCCCGGGGAGCGGGCACGGCACCGGGGAGAGGGCACGGCCCCGGGGAGAGGGCACGGCACCGGGGAGAGGGCACGGCCCCGGGGAGAGGGCACGGCAGAGCCGGGGGTGGCCCCGGGGGCTGCGGGCACGGCCGGGAGCAGCCCCACGGCAGCACTGTCGCCCGCGGGGAGCCGCGAGCAGCCCCGGAGCAGCCTGTGTCTGTCCGTGTGTCTGTCCGTGTGTCTGTCCGTGTGTCTGTCCGTGTGTCCGTGCGAGCGGGGGCCGGGGGTCGCGGGCTCGGTGCCGGGCAGCAGCAGCAGCAGCAGCAGCAGCAGCAGCAGCAGCAGCAGCAGTAGCAGCAGTTCCTCATCCCTCCCTCCCTCCCCTCGGCTGTCCCCAGATCTGCTCCGGGCGCGGCAGGAGGTGGCGGCGGCGGCGGCGCGGACCCCGGGCGCGATGGAAGCGCACATCCCCTCGGCCAGCAACTCGTCCAGCCAGCGCAGGAAGCAGGGCCTCCCCCAGCACAGGGACAGCCACTTCCCCGACAGGTACCGCGGCTCGGCCCCGGGGCGGGGTTTGGCCGGGGCTCGGGCCGGGCTGGAGGGATGCGGGGTGTGGGAAGGGGGCAGCGGTGGGGTCGGCTCTGGGATGGGCTGGCCGGGGCACTGCGGGAGTCACGGTCCCTGGAGGTGTTCAGGAAGCCTGTGCATGTGGCACTGGGGACGTGGTTTGGTGGTGACCGCGGCCGTGTCGGGGTAGTGGCTGCACTTGGTGATTTTCGGGGACATGGGAGAGGGCAGCAGTGGCTGGGGCTGGGCAGAGCTGATTTGCCTGGGCAAGGTGTGACCGTGTCCTTTGGGGGTTCTGCCGGTGCTGGGATGCTCCTGCCACACTCCGGGGTGTCTGCATGGAAAGGGGAGGAATCTGTGTGTGTGCACATCTGCATCCACATCCAGGCAGGCTGGAATGATCCCAGAGCTGTGTTGGAGATGCCACTCTCGCCTGTTCTTGGGCATTGAGCAAGTTAAGGTGTTCCAAGTTTGCATTTCCAGATAATGAGGGAGAAGAAGTCCTCTGAGACAGAACAGAAAGAGAAGAAGTTTTCTTTGTTCAGGAAAAGAGCCTCAGCTTGCGTTTCCCAGTGCTAGGAGTGCTGGAAAGCTGATATCCCCCCACCCCCAGGAAATTCTAGCTCATTTATCTTGCTCTGTGCCACGAGCCATTCCCTCTGCAATCAAGAACTTCAGAGGGAAATTAAATTAAAGCTGTGTGCGTTCCTGACAGGGATAGCGGGGACAGGAGGGGGCTCTGGGGATGCAAAGGCTTTGGATATCAGGGGATGAGCAGTGGAAGGCTCTGGTATTTACACTTCTCTTGGCTTTTGTGTCGGGGTGGGGGCAGAGCAGGCTGCACTATCAGCTCTGTAGTGTGTGGATGGATGTGCTGAGTCCAGAGTTTTCCCCCCATTTAGAGCCTTGGAGATCCCGTCTGGTTTTCCTCCTCTCCCATCAACACCTTTGCACTGTGGAGGGGCTGGGCAGCCCTGGAAGCCTCTCTCCCACAGCGTGTACTTTGGCTAACCCACCCCATAAATCCCGGCCCCTGAGCAGACCTGGGAGGAATGCAGGGATGGAGGAGCCTCCTGCAGCCGCTCTCAGGAACGTTTCCCCAGCGCTGTGCGGGCTGGAGAGGAGCCAGGCCGGCCCCAGAGCTGCCTGGAAAAGCATCCACGGAAGGGTGGAGGCTGCTCACGGGGAGGTGCTGCTCGCAGGAGGGGCGGGCTGAGGATGGGGAGATCCAGATCAGACCCAGAGGGGTTTGTTTGCCACTGGCAGGCAGGTGCTGGGGCACGGAGCTGGGCTAGGCCAGGAAGTGTTCTGTGCTTTGGGAAGAGGGGAGGGAAGATGCTGGCTGGGTCAGGGGATGGGGGCTGAAGGCCAGGAGGTGGCTCTTGGACCAAACCACTGCTTTTCCTCCTGGGTCAGTTCTCCAAAGAGCTCCACAAATAGCTGGATTGGCAGGAGAGGGAGATCCTGGCGAGGGAGGAACACACAGGGACACAGCCTGTCCTGAACGCTGAGGGAGATCCCTGTGGGAGCTTGGACAGGTGTGCAGGAGTCCCACAGAGTCCCAGTTTCCCCTGCTGCAGGTGACAGTGGCTTTCATGTGGAAAGGAGGGTGTGTTCAACATTTGGGAAGGTTCAGCTGCAAGAGCAGCAGAATGGGGTGTGGTGGTGGGGCAGGGCTTGCAATGAGGTGATCTTGAAGGTCCTTTCCATCCAAACCAGTCTGGCATCATCTCACAGGGTTGTTATCTCCCCAGAGGTCTGGAGCCCCCTGAGCACCTCTGAGGGTCAGTGTGTGTCCCTCTGCTCCCTGTCAGAGGTGGTTGGAGCTGTCCTGTGCCAGCTGTTCCTCCAGAACACCACAGGTGTTTTTGGGAATGCCAGGAGAAGCTGTGGCCGTGTGTTGCAGAGCAGGGAAGTTTTGTAGGTGGAAATTCCTCCTTTGCATTCCTTGTTAGCCTTGGGTTTGTCCTTGGGGTAAATCAGAGCAGCCTCGTGCACCTTTGTCCTGGGGGAACAGAAATTTCCGAAGCTCGGGGTGGGCACTGGCCGGGGAGGAGGTAGTGGAGGAAGCTGCCTTGCATTCCCAGGCACACCTAGGTGCATTTCTGGTGTCTCCTTTCCCAGGAGCAGGAGTAACAACCACGGTGCAGGGGGATGAGAGGCGCTTGGCACGGTGTTCAAATTCCATTTCAGCTTCCTCTGTGCGGCTAAGGTCAGCTCTCAGCTTTGTGAACAGGAATAATCAGTGGCTTCAGTCCTTCTGTCTGGCCCAGCAAGAGGGGAAAACCCCCAGTGGTGACCCAGTTTTATTTGTCAGGGCAGTGCTGGTGTTTCTGCAAAGGCAGCAATGCAGAGAACGTGCCTGGCAATGGGAACTGCACTTCTCCAGTTCCCAGCTGTGAAGGGGCTGAGCCAGGGGACACTTGGGAAGGTGGGTGTGCTCAGATATTTGTCATTAATTAATTAATGATTATATCTTTGCTGGTCAGGGACAGGCTGGGAGGTTTGGCTCTGTGGGGATGACACACTCAAGCACACAGATCTGGATTTTCTTGGGCCATGGTCCTGGCAGTGGCACAGTGGTCCCTTCATCTCTTGGAAGGAGTCGGTGAAACTGAGGCATCATGCCAAAGGCAGACTCAAGCCACAGTCTGGAGAATTCATTTGGTTTCATGGTTTTGGTTTCCTGGATCCTTTGGAGGCGGATCCAGCTTGGGTGCTGCGGTGCCAGGGCCTGGTGGTCTGTTTGGGAAGATGGTTGAGCTCAGTGTTATAAAAAGACTTGGAAGAGGAGAGGGTGCAGCTGAAAGGTGCTGCTGTAGCTGCTCCAGCCTGGAGCTCTTCCCATCTCCAGGCTGCTGCCTCTCCTGCAGAGCTGGCAGGTGGCTGTACCCTGCAGAGCTGCTTGGATCCTGCTCCTTGCCTGCTGCCTCTGAGATTTGTTGGCAATGTTCTGCTGGGGTCCTTCAGCCTGGCGTGTTCTTCCCCGAGGTGCTCATCCTCGCTTCTCTCTGTGTGGAGCCTGGGGAAGATTTCCTCTTGAGGGAAGATCTTCCATGCCCTGCACACAGAAGGGGTTGGAGAGGAGCTGGGGCAGGGCTGGGAGAGCTGCTGGACGGTGTGGTCAGTGGGGTGAAGCTTCTTGCCTGGGTTTGATGCCTCGGTGCTGTGCTGGGAGTTGTTGGGAGTTGGTTTCTGTGCCTGCAGCGTGAGGTGGGGGGTCTGGGGGGGTCTGGAGGGACCTGCCCCTCTCAGGGGGGAGGCAGAGCCAGGGCAGGTGCTGAGGCAGGTGTTGGTGCAGGCACTCAGTGGCTCTGAGCAGCTCGTGGGAGCACAGCTTATCCCCCGGAGCCCCGGGCAAGCAGCAGGAATGCCAAGGAACACGGGATGCTGCCAGCCTGAGGTGCCATCAGCACCCCCATCCCCAGGTCCTGGGAAGCCCAGCCCCAGGCAGGAGCGAGCTGGGGGTGGGAGAGGCACCCACTGCCTCCCCTGCAGGAGCTGACAGACACCGTGTGCCAGCCAGAGGCTTCCTCTGCGCAGAGATGTGCCCAAAATACCCAGCCTCATTTTTGGATTCCCTTCTTCCCATCTGCTGCTGCTGCTACCGTTTCTTCTTCCCCCACCTCGTTCCTCCCCCCTGATTTGGGGAAGTTTTCCTTTTCCCTGCTGGCTCCTTGGACACCCCTCCTGCCCTCTCTGGGCACCCCCCCTGCCCTCTCTGGGCACCTCTCCTCTCTCTGGGCACCTCTCCCGCCCTCTCTGGGCACCTCTCCCCTCTCTGGGCACCTCTCCCCTCTCTGGGCACAACTCCTGCCCTCTCTGGGCACCTCTCCCCTCTCTGGGCACCTCTCCCCTCTCTGGGCACAACTCCTGCCCTCTCTGGGCACCTCTCCCCTCTCTGGGCACCTCTCCCCTCTCTGGGCACCTCTCCCGCCCTCTCTGGGCACCTCTCCCCTCTCTGGGCACAACTCCTGCCCTCTCTGGGCACCATCTCTCTCCTGCTCTCACCCACCCCAGCCCTGTGTCCCCCTCTCCTCTCTGAAGGCTCTGATGTTCTGCTTTTTGCCCTGGCAGGATCCTTGCCTGGTTCCCATCTGGCTGAATGTTCTGCAGAGCAAAGGCCGAAGAGCTTGACCTGATTTAACCAGTTTGGATTTTGAGGGGGCAGCACAAACCAACCCCTCTCTGTGGCCAGCCCTCGCTGCTGCCCTGGGAGGGCAGTGCCAGCACGTGTTCTTTTCCTGCCTGGAAATCCCAAACACCATTTTTAGCAGGGCCTTTGATTTTATTTATTCTCCCTTGCTGGCAGTGTCTGGGGATGGCAGAGCAGCGAGGAGCTCTGTGCCTCCTGCCTGTTACCTCAGGTTTAAAGTGTCTCTTCCTATCAAATGCAGAGCAGAAGAAAGCAGAGCTTTCATGCATTCTTTCCCCCCCCCTCCCTCTTCTTCCATCCGTTCTAAATTTATTTCCATGCCTTGCCGGTTTCAATCTGCATTTCCTGACCCTCTCACATCTCCAGTCACAGCCTGTGCTCCGAGCCTTCCCGAGAGCTTGGATTGAGCCAGGGGGGAGCTCTGCTCCGGGCTTGGGAGGATATCATGGGGTTAAAGTGAAAGGCTTGGTTTTAACAGTATAATGTGTAACCCCATAATGACTTTAAATATTGATTATTTGAAGGCCATTAGTGCTTATTGTTAAAGAAAAGTCGATACTTTTTAAGCCTTGTGAACCATTTGTCTCCTGTTAAAGGACATATCAAATTTAGCAGCGTGCAGTGCAAATCCCCTAATACCCTGCTCACAAGCCTCCAGCTGGCATTTTAGGGGGGGAAAAGGAAAAGGGGGCAGGGGGAGGAATGTGCAGCAGCACAGAATTGCTCTCTTCGAGGTAAGGACAAGGCTTATCAGATGTAATTGCCAGGGGCTAAATTCACCTCCTCAGAGTAGGGCACTGTAATTCTGACTCTGAGCCGTGGAGGAAGAGGAGGAAGGAATTGAATGGGGGATTCGAGGCTGACAGACCTGGCAGAGGAGGCAGGGCTCAGCGTTTGGTGCACACCTGTCCAAAAGCTCCGCAGCCTTTGTTGATGTCTCGGGGTTTTTTTCCCTCTGGCGTTGCCAGTTCTTTTCCCAGCTGGCTGGGAAGTGTGGGAGGGCTGCCCAGCCCTGTGCCAGGGCACGACCTGGCGCTGCTGCCTCCCTCCCGTGCCAGGGACGGGCTGCCAGGGAGCAGGGCAGGTTCTGTGCCAGGCAGGCTGGCACTGTGGGGTGGCACAGGGGGTCTGTCCCTGGTGGCCACGCTGCTGAGGGGCTCCCTGGGGCTCTGGAGCTGGGCAGTGTCAGGCTCCCTGCAGGGAGGAAAATCCTCTATCCCCCAAATATTCCTCAGCATACCTGCCTGCTTGCTAAGGTCTCTGCTGCTGGGACTGTGCTGAGGCACAGCGACCCCCTTGTGTTCGGCCATCTGCAGCCATTTTTGGGCTGTTTCGGCCATCTGGCCTCCCTGCTCTGACCCCAGGGGTGTGACAGTGCCAGCTGAGGGCCCTGGGGCTGCTGCTGCTCCCCTGGCCCCCCCAGCAGCCTTGTGTGGGTGTTTGGGGGAGCCCCAGGCTGCTGAGGGGTCTGTGTCCTGCTGTGCCAGGCACGCACGGTGACAGCGTGTGCCACGGTGTGTCCCTGCATTTCCTAAGCCTTGGGGCTCGTCCCCAGCGTGTGTTGGAGGGTGTGGGGCTGATGTGTCCTGTCCAGCCCCTCTTCCAGCCACCTCCAGCTGCTTTCCAGGCTGCTGTGCCCGTGGGGTTGTGTCCGGGAGCGATGGCTTTGTCCCTGTGCTCCATCCCGTTCCCCATCCAGGCCCAGGGAAGCTCTGAGGGAATGAACTGAGGCTGGAGCAGATGTGAATTCCTCAGGGATCAAAGTCATGCCCCGTAGCACAGCATGAAAGCACAAAAACAACCTGGGATGAGCACTGGGCTGCCACCGAGGGGAGAACCTTTCATTTCCCTGTGTCCAGCCCCGATCCCCATCCCACACTCTGCTTCCCGTCCCACACTCTGCTTCCCAACCCGCTCTGCTTCCCATCCCACACTCTGCTTCCCATCCCACACTCTGCTTCCCGTCCCACACTCTGCTTCCCATCCCACACTCTGCTTCCCGTCCCACTCTGCTTCCCATCCCACACTCTGCTTCCCATCCCACACTGCTTCCCATCCCACACTCTGCTTCCCATCCCACCCTCTGCTTCCCATCCCACCCTCTGCTTCCCATCCCACACTCTGCTTCCCATCCCACACTCTGCTTCCCATCCCACACTCTGCTTCCCGTCCCACACTCTGCTTCCCATCCCACACTCTGCTTCCCATCCCACACTCTGCTTCCCATCCCACCCTCTGCTTCCCGTCCCACTCTGCTTCCCATCCCACACTCTGCTTCCCGTCCCACACTCTGCTTCCCGGACACAGACTGGCCTCAGTCGAGGAGCTCCTTTGTGTCTGAGCTCTCCACGGGCAGCCCGGAGCTCCCGCAGGATCCGAGGATCTCCCGCAGGATCCGGGGATCTCCCCCAGGATCCGGGGTTCCCGCAGGATCCGGGGATCTCCCTCAGGATCCAGGGATCTCCCTCAGGATCCAGGGATCTCCCCCAGGATCCGGGGATCTCCCCCAGGATCCGGGGATCTCCCCCAGGATCCGGGGCTCCCGCAGGATCCGGGGTTCCCGCAGGATCCGGGGCTCCCCCAGAATCCGCGGATCTCCCGCAGGCTCCAGGGATCCCCCGCAGGATCCGGGGATCTCCCCCAGGATCCGGGGTTCCCGCAGGATCCGGGGATCTCCCGCAGGATCCGGGGCTCCCCCAGAATCCGGGGATCTCCCGCAGGCTCCAGGGATCTCCCGCAGGATCCGGGGATCTCCCGCAGGATCCGGGATTCCCGCAGGATCCGGGGCCCCCCCAGAATCCGGGGATCTCCCACAGGATCCGGGGATCTCCCGCAGGATCCGGGATTCCCGCAGGATCCGGGGCTCCCCCAGGATCCCCTTCCCCGCGCATCCCCACGGCCACGCCACGGTTAACAGCGACTTGATTTCCTAAATTGCTCCTTATAAAACGCCCAGCACGTCTGCCAGGCTCGTCTCGCCGTGATTAGGGCTAATTACGATCGAGCGGCCACCTCGGAGCCCCCGTCACGCCGCTTTAATTGTGCGTTATTCATGCGCGGGGCCGGCCCGGGTGGCAGCAGCGCTTGGCAGCCCCGCCACCGCGGCCCCGGCTAATTGCGAGGCCTCGGGGATTAGGGCAGGTGATTACACACTTCACGGTGTAATTACATAAGCATCGCTTGGCTGCTGCCCCGGCTCGGAGCCGAAGGTCGAGCGCGGCGTTACCTGAGATTAATTGGAGCTGCCAGCGGAGCGCGGCGCGGCGCACGGGCGGCATTAACATTGCAGCAGCCCCCGATCGATCCGCGCCGCGCCTCCAGACACCGCCGGCTCCGCAATTAGTTTAGAGGAGAGCCAGGGCAGCTGGGGAGGAGGGGAAGGAGAGCCGGGAGACAGCCACGGGGACGGGAGGCAGACGGGCACGGGGTGGGGGAAAGGAGGAATTTTGGAGGGGAGGTGCAGCCAGGTCAGTGTTTTGTAGGGGCTGCACAGAACGGGGATAAAGCTGTGATGGCAAGGGCTCTCCTCGCCCACTTCGTGCCCAGGGATCCTTGTCTGGCTTTCCATGAGCTGATCCATGCCCGTTGTCTGATCCATGCCCATGGTCTGATCCATGCCCATGGACTGATCCATGCCCATGGTCTGATCCATGCCCATGGTCTGATCCATGCCCATGAGCTGATCCATGCCCATGAGCTGATCCATTCCCACAAGCTGATCCATGCCCATGAGCTGATCCATGCCCACGAGCTGATCCATTCCCACGAGCTGATCCATGCCCACGAGCTGATCCATGCCTACGAGCTGATCCATTCCCACGAGCTGATCCATGCCCATGGACTGATCCATGCCCACGGACTGATCCATGCCCACGAGCTGATCCATTCCCACAAGCTGATCCATGCCCATGGACTGATCCATGCCCATGGTCTGATCCATGCCCATGAGCTGATCCATTCCCACGAGCTGATCCATGCCCATGGACTGATCCATGCCCATGAGCTGATCCATGCCCTCGAGCTGATCCATGCCCACGGACTGATCCATGCCCACGGACTGATCCATTCCCATGAGCTGATCCATGCCCATGAGCTGATCCATGCCCATGAGCTGATCCATGCCCACGGACTGATCCATGCCCACGAGCTGATCCATGCCCTCGAGCTGATCCATGCCCACGAGCTGATCCATGCCCACGAGCTGATCCATGCCCATGAGACAATCCATGCCCATGGGCTGATCCATTCCCATGAGCTGATCCATGCCCATGAGCTGATCCATGCCCATGAGCTGATCCATGCCCACGGACTGATCCATGCCCACGAGCTGATCCATGCCCTCGAGCTGATCCATGCCCATGAGCTGATCCATGCCCATGGACTGATCCATGCCCATGGGCTGATCCATGCCCATGGACTGATCCATGCCCACGAGCTGATCCATGCCCATGGTCTGATCCATGCCCACGAGCTGATCCATGCCCACGAGCTGATCCATGGATGGCTGGGATGCTCCTGTTGTTATCCCCCCAGTGCAGTGCCTCTGCATATGCTGTGTTTGTTGCAAAGTCACAGGCACCTTCTGCTTCCCTCTCCCTTGCCCTCCAGCCTCTCCCAGAGCAGATTTTTCCAGGGAGATACTGCAAAATGAAAATAAACGGCCCCACACTTGGCTGTGCCTCTGGATGCCCTGCTGAAGGTAATAATGTTGTAAGTGGCCATCAAAAGGAATTAAGAGACGTGCAGCCGGAAAGCAGATTTGCTTGCAGGCTCCCAGGGCAGATCTGACTAATGGAAGAGACCTTGGCTCTTATTCCCTTCCTGCTTTTTTTTTCTTTTTTTCTTTCTGCCTTCCCTCCTGCTGCAAATGCTCCCTGTCTCTTTCCAGGCGTCATCCCCTTCCTGCCACCCAATCCTGCCTCCCTCCATTTCCCTCTGCCTGGCTTCATCCACCCCTTCTCCAGCAAGATTCCTTCCCACTGATCCCACTGCCCTTCTTGCTGACATCCCTCTCCTGTCTGTATTTTCCTCTGCCTCACTTCCACCTTTCCTCTCCAGAATTAAAGCACATCCAGCTGGGACAGGCGTTTTTTGCAAGGCAAGCCAGTGATGCCTCCAGATCTTCCCAAACCCACCCTGCAGCCCCCAGAACACTGAATTCCTTCTCAGGTGTGAGGTGGTTGAGGCAGAACCCCAAATGTGATAAGGGGAGAGGCAGATGCAGCATCTTCAGCCCTCCCCTTTGACCTGCCACGGGCAGGGAAGATCCCTTCAGACAGCCTGGCTGAAAGGCTGCAGAAGCAAAGGTGGGAAACGTGTGGGACCTGTGGAGTCCTGGCTGATTTCTTCCCCATTTGGTTCTGCTGCTTTTGGTTTTTTCTTTGTGTTTCAGAAGCTCTGCATGAGGGGGAAGAGGCAGAGAGCAGCCTCTGGGGCAGGATGCAGCTCATCTGCAGCCAAGATGTTCTTCCTGAACCTGGGCACTTCGGAGCCTCCAGGTTTTCAACACGGCTTTATTTTCTGATTCCTGCAGGGAGATATCCCACCCACCGCCTCTGCTGTCGCCCCAGAACGCTCCCCACATCGCCCTGGGGCCCCACTTGAGACCTCCCTTCCTCGGGGTGCCTTCGGCGCTGTGCCAGACGCCAGGTGAGGGCTCGGGTGCCGCTGGTGGGCAGCAGGGCAGGGTGGAGGTGCAGCCTGTGACAATCGGCCCAGCAGCCCACACACATTTCCTGTGAGTCCCCAGGGCTGCTGGGCCAGCTTCACCTGCCTCTGCAGCCATGGGAGCCGGTGCCCTGGCTGCTCTTAATCCCCACCTGCCTCCCTGGCGCTGTGTTCTGGCCACGCTGCCGTGGCAGTGAGGGGTAGCTGGGCTCTGGAGCAGAAAGGCAGCGCTCGGGTGCCCTTCTTCCCTCTGGGGAGCTGTTCCTGAGGCAGCCGAGGGTCGGTGCTGAGGTGGGTAACCCCCAGCGTTCTCCCCAGGTTACGGGTTCCTCCAGCCGGCACAGGCGGAGATGTTTGCACGGCAGCAGGAGATGCTACGGAAGCAAAACCTGGCCAGGTGAGAGTGGGAGGGGCTGGGTCTGTGCTGGTGTGGGGTGAATTGGGGACGGATGACACAGCGAGGCCTGGGGAAGGGCTGGGGGGGGGTGTGGAGCTGACACCTCGCTCTGCGGGGCTGGGGGGGAGCGCCTTCCTCCAGACCCCCCCACCAAAACTGCCTCTCCCCGGCCAGGCTGGAGATGTCGGCCGAGCTCATCCGCCAGAAGGAGCTGGAGAACCTGCACCGGCAGAGGCTGCTGGCCGGAGACCCCCTGAGCCTGCACCCGGGGCTGCCCCCGGACCACCCCGCGCTGCGCAGCGTGCACGATGTCCCCGAGGGCCACGCGCTGCGGGACGAGCTGTCCCGGCGCAATGCCATGCTGGTGCTGCGGCACAACAACGCCCCGCTGCTGTCCCTCACCCCCGGCGGCCCCGGCACCAACACCCCGCCCAAGGAGCAGCCCCGGCGGGCCGGGGGCGGCCGCAAGTCCTCGCAGCCCCGCTCGGAGCCGCAGGGCCCCGGCGAGGCGCGGGAGCCGGCGGAGCCGCGCACACGGGACGGGGCCCAGGACTGTAACGACGAGGAGATGAAGGACTCAGAGAGCGACGCCGAGGCCGGAGAGGACAAGGCTGAGGGGCTGAAGGCCGAGGGCGGCTCGGGAGCGGAGCTCAAGGAGTGCAAGGACGGCACGGGCAAGGCGTGCGAGGGGGTCAAGGAGCTGAGCGAGGCGGCCGCGGCCCCCAGCGTCCCCTGCAGCTCCTCCAGCGCGGAGTCCCCCAGCCACCTGCTCGGGCCCGGCATCAACAAGGCCGAGGTGAAATACCTCCCTCCGGCCTCCCTGCCCGCGCCCCAGCCGCTGCCCTTCGGATTCCCCTACACCATGAGCCCCTACTTCCATGCAGGTGAGGCACAGCCGGGGCTGGGGTGGAGCAGGGATGTGTTTGGCAGCACTGGAGGAGGGGCTCTCCCCCTGCCCCTTGTGTGCTTGTGGTTGCTTTCTCAGCTTCTCCTCCTTGTTTGGAAAGGAAGAATTGCCACATGGAAAGGGTGGTCAGGCTTTGGAAGGGCTGCCCAGGGGGTGGTGGTGTCACCATCCTTGGAGGTGTCCGAGGAAGGGTGGATGTGGCACTCGGTGCTCTGGTGACAAGGTGGGCATGGGTCAGAGGTTGGACTGGACCCTGAGGGGCTTTTCCAGCCTGGTTCCCAGGTGTCCCTGTTGCAGGCAGGGGCTGCTGGGCTCTGTGCTGCACTGCTCAGTGTCACAGGTGCCGGGAGAGCTGCGCTGGGCAGGCAGGGAGGGCACTGCCACTCTCTGTCCTCACTGCAGGGGCAGCGGGCACCGGCGGCACAAACGGGGGTCAGACCCAGGGGGCTCCCCCAGCCCAGCCGAGAACCCAGATCTGCCCCAGCTAATGACCTGGCAGAGCAATTAGCGGCAGGAAGGACTGCCTGGCACACGGGAGGGAGGAGGGGGCTGTGCTGTGCTGTGCTGCTCTCCACGCCAGGAGCTGCCTGCGAGCACGGCTGCCCGTCCCTCATTAGAGCTGCCTCCCAGCCAGGAAGGAGGAAGCGATTTTTCAGCGACAGGCAGGTGGCCAGGATGATAAATATTCCTGCTGCCTTGGGCTGCCGAGGCTTCCTCGCAGGAGCCTTTTCCTCCCGGCCATTAGAGAGGGACGGGCTCAGCTCCGTGGTGCTCGTGGCTTGTGAGAGCTCTGCAGGGAGGCCTGGGCTGGGGCTGCCTCCCCTCCCTCCCCCAGCAGCCTGTGAGTCGCTGTAATAGCCCATTTATTATTATCACTTTGAATTTATATCACCAGCACATCTCGCGGCCCCGGCACAGCTCCAGGCTGGGTTTCCCTGCCCGCCTCTCCCGGGTTGTGCAGCCTGTGCCAGGGCTGGAGGTCTTTTCCTGAGGGCTCTTTGGCTTCGGGCTGGTTTCACGTGGTGCTGGGGCTGATCTCCCTCTGGGCTTGGGCTCTGCTGTGCTGCTCCAGAGCAAATCCTCGCACCTGCAAAGCCTTGGGAGGACCGGGAGTTGTGCAGGATGCAGCACCAGGGGTTGAGGTGGGAGTTGAGATGCTGAAATAGTGAGGGTTATATCGATCCCAGGGCTGCAGCCATCCTGGGGTGAGCGAAAAATGTGTTCAGAGGCTCCGGGGGAACACAAAGCACCCGAGGGCAGGCAGGGAGAGCTGCACCCACCTCTCCCCCTGTGCCAGACAATCCCTGTGCCCGCTTTTTGCCCAGGGACTGCTCCCTCGGGAGGGGTGGCAGCTTCTGCCCTACCCTGGAGATGTAACTACAGCACAAGTGCCCAGGCAGGGCCGGTGAGCAAGAGGAAGAGCTGAGGGAGGAGAGGACAGGGGAGAAGCATCCAGGAGAGCAGGACGCTGAGGCTGAGGCATTTCTGTGCTGCTCTGTCCCTGTGATGAGGCAGCCGGGCAGGCTCGATTCCCTGAGCTCGTTTCTGGGGCTGTGGCTCGATGACCTCATCTCCTCAAGGCTTCAGCAGCCTCCTCCTCCTCCTCCCGCAGCCCCGTCCTTCGGAAAAGGTGAAGGATGGAGTGTGCAGGAGGCTAAAATCCTTCTATTGATTGTAGTCTGGAGAGCAATTAACGCCAGCCTTGTGCTGCTCCTGACCCCAGCCCTCGGCGGGGCACGGGAGGGGCTGCAGGGAGCGGGGCTGGGAGCAAAGCCGATGGAGCCCAGAGGTGGGCTGGCTGCCAGGGGCTGTCCCGGTGTCCCCTGGGCTGTCCCCGGGGTGCCAGGAGCACAGAGCCGGCCGTGGCCGTGCTGCACTGCCCGGAGCCGCTGGCCCTCCCTGGCCGGGCTCCGCTCTCCGCCTCTGGCTTCTCTTTCTGGAGCAGCTGGACATGAGGAGGAGGGAGGGGATTATAAATGGCGTGAGGCTGGGCTGTGCTGGGGACACCTGTCCTGGGACGATGGATTCCTTTCAGCCCCCGCACGCCGGGCCCCAGCTGCTGGAACGCTCCCTAATCCATTAGCAGCCCCCTGGACCATCATTTATCAGGCAGGGGCGGCTGGCAGGGAATGGCTGCTGCCCTTTGTGGCTCCGGCAGCCGCTGACATGTCATTATTGGGATCGAAGGTGCGGCCCTGCAGCCACTTGGCACCTATTTGTTCTCATTGTCCGGGCTGCCAGAGACGGGAGGGGACACAGCCCGAGCGTTCTCCTCACAAGGAGGCGCAGGAAGGGCAGGAGCTCCTCTGCTCCGGGGGCTCAGAGCTGGGGAGCGATGATCTGAGGGGAAGGGATCGTGCTCAGCTCCAGAAATCCTTCCCAGGGTTATTCCTGAGCCGTGACAGGGCTGGGATGGGAGAGGGGGGGTCGGGGGGACACCCGAGCACCAACCCTGCCCGAAGCTGGAACTGGGAAAGGGCTGGTGAGTGTCCTGAGGGCTCTGGGCTGGAGCAAAGCGATGGCAAGGAGGGCCACAAAGGTGTGAGGAGAGAGGAGCAGCCCTGTCCCCGCTCCAGAGGGACCGGCAGAGCTGGCAGAGGCAGCAGCCAGCACAGGACCCCAGGAGGGCTCACGCTGGAGGCACCACTGGAGCTCCTCTAGTCCAACCCCTGTTCCGGGATCTCCTTAGAGCCTCCTCTGGATTGTGGAGAGCCTTGGAGAGCTCCAGGCAGGATGTCCTGGCTCTGGCTGTGACATGGCTCGCCCTGAGCTCTGGGGCCTCTCTCCAGGAGCAATCCCAGCCCCGGGAGCTGCTCCTGGGCTGCCCAGGGCTGTGCAGGGCTGTGGATCAGCAGCCAGGGCTGTGGATCCTGCCCACGCTGAGGGGGTGCAGCTGCAGGGACAGCGAGGGAGAAGGGCAGTGGGAAAATGGGAAGGGAAATGTGTGGAAATGATTGCAGAGCCTTTGGCTGCTCCCTGTGCAGGCTCTGCTGGTTCAGAGCATCTCATGGCTGTGATAACTTCCTGTGCAGATCCCGAGCTTTTCCTGCTTCCCTGGGTGTGCCCGAGGCTTCCTAGGGAGGGTGTGGGGCTCTGCTCCTTCCCCTGCCCCTTCCCTCGGCCCTGGGGTATTCCCCAGGGAATTGGCTGCTCCCTGGCCTCCCAGCATGTGCTCCCCACCATGCTGTTGTTTTATCCATTTTTCCCTTGCCATCCCATGTGGAAATGCTGTCCCAGCTGCTGTGGGCAGGAGCAAGGCGTTATATCCATCAAATCCACCAGGGAAAAGCCCCAGGCCCACAGGAGAGATAATTTTGTCATGACAGGCTCCTGGGAGAAATAATTTTTCTCCTGGCAGTTGTGCATGTCCTGAGCAGAACAGCTCATACCCCTCATAGAGTCTTTCCCTGCCTGAGAATCCTGCATGTTCTCATCCCTGTAAATGTCCTTGTGCTCTCCTGGTCCAAACACCCCACAGCAGAGAGTTCCAGGGGTTAATATTGGCTTTCCCCCACCCTAAAGAGGTGCTTTGTGGAATTCGGTTTGTTCTGTGTCCTCCCTTTTCCCCCACAGCAGGTCTGGGTTACCTGAGGTGTTCCTCTCTCCATTTCCACTCCCTGTGCCTCTCCCGTGGGATTTCTCTGGGTGTTGTGGCAGTGAGCTGCTGCAGGGCTGGGGGCTCCCCTGTCCCCCCGTGTGACAGGGCTGGCCCTTGGCCACTCGGCTGTTTTGGGAACAGTGGCTCTGTCCCTGACACGTGCCAGGCTGGCCAGGCTGGGAGAGGAGCCCTTGGCAGGAGCAGGAGCTCCCCGGTGGTTCCCGTTGTCATTCCGAGCACGTTCCGGGAGCGGGGCTGGGAGAGGAGCCCACAGGGCAGGCAGAGTTTTCCGCTTTGTGGTGTGTGTGGAGAAACTCCTCCAGGCTCTGCTGCTCTCCCCTCTCCTCCCCCGCTTCCCCCCGCAGCTGAAGAACATTAAACACATGAAATGCATTAGCTCGGATTTTTCCTTCCCCCAGCCGGGGACCTCCAGGAGGAAGAGGCCTATGAATTGACCCTGCCCAGTGCTTTAATTGACAGGTCATTAAAGATGAATGTGTGGCTAGAGAAAAATATTCAGATTGCAGGCTGGTTGTTGTCCGTGTGGGATTTTAATGATTTATGTTCCTTTCTCCTCCCCTCCCTCCAACCCCCCGACTCCAAACAATCCAGGCACCATGGGAGGTCTGTTTCTGGATGGGGAGGAGAGCCCAGCGCTGGAAGACATCAGCAAATGGACAGTGGAGGATGTTTGCAGCTTCGTGTCCAACTTGTCTGGCTGCACTGAGTACACTCAGGTAAATCCCAGCAGCCCCAGGAGGTCCTGGCAGGAACATCCACGTTCCTGGGAGCCCCATTCCCTCCTGGAGCTCTCAGAGCCCTGCAGGGCTTTGCTGGGTGATTTCCTCGTGGATTGCTGAGTTTGCTGCCAGCCAAGGTGTGGGATGAAGTCTTGGGCAGAAATAAGGAGGGAATTCAGCAGGAGAGGATGGGATTAGGGCCTGAGCTCAGGTAGAACAGGCTTTGTTAAAACCACGAGGAGAAGCAGCCTGGCTCTGGAGCTGTGCCTGGGAGAGGGACTGAGGGCCAGGAATGTTCTGGAGATGGGGGACAGAGAGCCTTCCCCAGGGGGAGGGACAGGGATGGAGGGAGGGTGTGCTTGGGAGGGGATCAGGGTGAGAGGAGGGTCAGGTTCTGACTGAGGTGGGAGGGAGAGGGAGATGGGTGGTGGGTGTCTGTGGGATGTCTCTGTGTAGAGGGGAGTTCAGGAGCTGCGTTTAGTGAGGATGAGGATGGCCCAGGACTGTGATGTGTGAGCTGATGAGAGCTCAGGAAAAAGGCTCTACACCCCAAATCCCAGCTCCACTGGTGCTCCAGTGGGGCAGGAATCAACAAGTGGGACTGAGCTTCTCCCTTCCCAGTGCAGCCCAGGTGGTTCCAGGGTGCTGGAGCTGCTGCAGACGGCCCCTGGCGTGGCCCTGCCCAGTCGTGTGGGGCTCCCAGGCTTTGGGGGATGAGTGTTTCAGGCCCTGCCTGGGGTCTTTAATGGGGTTTTGTAATGTGTGAAAATGCCAGAGCTCTGAGGCTCTGCCCATTCCCTGCTCTGAGCCCACAGCTGCTGGGAGGTCTGGCACTGCTCAGCTCCCTGCTCTGGCCAGGAAAGGCTGCAGGCTTCCCTGGAATGCTGATCCCAGAACCAGGAAAGGGCTGCAGGCTTCCCTGGAATGCTGTGATTCCAGAACCAGGAAAGGGCTGCAGGCTTCCCTGGAATGCTGTGATTCCAGAACCAGGAAAGGGCTGCAGGCTTCCCTGGAATGCTGTGATTCCAGAACCAGGGAAGGGCTGCAGGCTTCCCTGGAATGCTGATTCCAGAACCAGGAAAGGCTGCAGGCTTCCCTGGAATGCTGATCCCAGAACCAGGGAAGGGCTGCAGGCTTCCCTGGAATGCTGTGATTCCAGAACCAGGAAAGGGCTGCAGGCTTCCCTGGAATGCTGATCCCAGAACCAGGGAAGGGCTGCAGGCTTCCCTGGAATGCCAATTCCAGAACCAGGAAAGGGCTGCAGGCTTCCCTGGAATGCTGTGATTCCAGAACCAGGGAAGGGCTGCAGGCTTCCCTGGAATGCTGTGATTCCAGAACCAGGAAAGGGCTGCAGGCTTCCCTGGAATGCTGTGATTCCAGAACCAGGAAAGGCTGCAGGCTTCCCTGGAATGCCAATTCCAGAACCAGGAAAGGCTGCAGGCTTCCCTGGAATGCTGTGATTCCAGAACCAGGAGAGGCTGCAGACTTCCCTGGAATGCTGTGATTCCAGAACCAGGAAAGGCTGCAGGCTTCCCTGGAATGCTGATTCCAGAACCAGGGAAGGGCTGCAGGCTTCCCTGGAATGCTGATTCCAGAACCAGGAAAGGGCTGCAGGCTTCCCTGGAATGCTGATTCCAGAGCCTCAGCTCAGGCAAACCAGGGAACTTCAGCACAAGTAGAAGTTGCCCTGGCCTGGCCTGGGTTCAGCTCTAGAGCTTGAGGACACCCAGGGGATGCTGTTCCCAATTCAGGTTTCTTGTGCAGTGTTTCAGGGAGGGTTTTGGCTCCTGGCTGTGCTGGCTGCAGAGGGAATGGGTGCAGTGAGCTGTGCTGGGTCAAAGAGCAGTAAAAATCCCCTTGGCTCCAGCAGCCACTCCCCAAAGGGACGGCTCCAGGCTGTGGGTCCAGGGCTGGAAACAGCCCTGCTGGATAAACACGGGCTGAGGGTTTCTGGGTTGGCCTTTTCCATGGTGCCCTGCTGTGACAGGCAGCACAGGTGGCTCAGGTGTGTCACTGAGGCTGGCCTGGCACTGTCCCCTCAGGTATTCCGAGAGCAGGCCATCGATGGGGAGACCCTGCCCCTCCTGACAGAAGAGCACTTGCTGAACAACATGGGGCTGAAGCTGGGACCTGCCCTGAAGATCAGGTCACAGGTAGGAAAAGCTCCTCTCTTAGAACAAGTGACACCATTTAAAGCTGCCCCTGGGGCTGTCCAGAAACGTGGTTGATAGAATATCATTTATTAAGCAATAATTTAGTTGCAATTCTGTTTCAAGACTGCTCCATCTGTCCTTGAAAATGTTCCATAGCCTCACCTGAAACCTGTCACAGCTGTGTCAGGGAGAAACCACTGACAGAATTCAGTACCCAGGGGCAGAAATAAAGTCCAGAATGAGAGGTGGGAGGAATAACAGGGATGCAGTGGGAAGCTCTTACAAGGGGCTGGTTCCAGCCCCAGCAGTTCCACTCCTCTTCCCCTCAGTGGGACTCAAAGCCAGAATATCTCTGCTGGATTCTTTCCCCACTGAGTGCTCAGAAAGTCTCTCCTGACACGTGTAAGAGCCAGGCCGTGCTGGGTCCCCTCGGGAATTGTCCTGGGCGGGGCTGTGGCTGTCACTGCACTCCCTGGGCCCACGGGGACAGCTCTGGCACAGGTCCCCAGAGCCACGCTGCCTGTGCTGGGCTGCAACAATGAGAGCGGCTTTACTGCTTTCCCTGCAGCCCTCGCTGTTTATGAGGGGGCTCATAAAAAGGTTCTGTGGGCAATTGTTCCCCGTGGGTCAATTCAGGAGGAAATAAAACTCTTATGTTCCTTAAAAAACAAGAGAGCCCTGAACAGCTCAGAGATGGGGCTTGGGCTGGGGGGAATGCGAGATAGGGGCTGGAACGTGAAACATTCCTTCCATTTAATCAATAGTGTTTAAAGTTCTGTAACAAGGCAGGGCTGGGGGTTGGATGGGGGGGAGCAGAGCCCTGATGCTGCTCCCTGAATAATGTCCCACTTGTCTGGGTCCAGCAGCAGCCCCTGGTTTTGTTTAAGCTCAAATGGGAAGCAGCTGTGGAGGTGCTGGGAGGCTGTGGGGCCTTTGGCCCGTGCTGGGAGGCAGGAGCTGCTGCAGGAGAGAGGTTCAGGCTCCTTCCAGCAGGAGTTTTATTCTCCCTCCCTGCCTTGGCCTTTTCAAGAGCAATTCCTGCTGTTCCAAAGAGGCCGGGCAGTGCTGTGCCAGCAGCACAGGGAGAGCAGAGTCCTGGGGGAGTGTCCATGGATAAAAGGGGCAGGAATGAGCCGGCTCCCCTCACCTGGGGTGTCCCAGCACGCCTGGAGCCGGGGCAGGGGGAGCCAGGGCAGACCTGGGGGCTCTGGCAGGAAAACAGGAGCAGGACCTCAGGACCAAATCCTTGAGGAAAAGAGAGGAAACCTTCCCTGGCCTGGTTTTCAGGTGCATTGGGAGCGGGATTGCTCATTCCAGTGATGTTCCACAGAACAGTTTGGGGTGGATGGGACCTTAAAGCCCATCCAGTGCCACCCCCTGCCATGGGCAGGGACCCTTTCCTCTATCCCAGGGCGCTCCCAGCTGTGTCCAGGCTGGCTTTGAACACTTCCAGGGATGGGGCTGCTCCAGAGACCCTCTTCTGTCAGCAGCTCCTGTTGTTCTGCACAAACCCCCGCGGGTCCCGGGGTGTTCTCCTGCCTTGGTCCATGCCACAGCTGTCCCTGTTTTCCCGCAGGTGGCCAAGAGGCTGGGCCGGGTGCTGTACATGGCCGGTTTCCCGCTGGCGCTGCCGCTGCAGCCGCCGGGGCTGCGGCCCCCGGAGCGGGAGGTGGCCCCGGGCGAGCTCCGCCCGGCCTCCACCGGCAGCGTGGCCTCGCCCTTCGGCAGCGCCGTCCCGGCCAGCCGCGGCTCCCCCAAGCAGCAGGAGAACGGGAACCCTTCCCTGCTCGGCGACACCACCAAACCTCCGTCCTAACTCCGGCCGCGCCCGGACCCAGGGAACGCCAGGAAAGGGCGGCGCCGCCTCCCCGCAGCAGCGCCGCTCCGGAGGAAGAAGGGAGGCTTTGCTTTTTAGTTTTTGGATGCATTTGCTTTTTTTTTTTTTTTTTTTTTTTCTTTCGTTCGGGGAAAATAGAAAAAAAAAGAAAAAAGAAAGAACCACGGAGATTTCTGAACTGTCAAAAATGAAAGGGAAGGGAGGAAGATTATCCAAAGATGTTGTGGTGGGACGACGCCAAGGGACGAGAAGGATGCTGGAGGATGGAGGCAGCATTCCCGTTCCCTTCCACACTCCTCAGTGCAGCTGGAGAGCCCCTGCACAGGGAATAATGGACAGGCTGCTCTTGGCCTTCAGGAACTCTGGGCTGTGACTCCACGGGGAAGGGAAGGGGCTCTGCTCCTGCCACCGGTACTTGCAGCAAAAAAACCCATCCACACCCACCCCAGCCACCTTCCCAGAGCTCTCCTCCTCCCTGGAAACTGGGCTCAGTTCCTCATTCAGGTGTTCTATGCATCTCTAGCAACTTTGAAAACAATACCAAAGACAGACAAAAAGGATAAAAAGACAAAAAAAAAAAGACAAAAAGAAAAAAAAAAAAGGCAAGTTCCCGTCCATGTTTACTTTGTGCGGATGGTACCGAGGCAGCCTGCCCTGGCACGGGGGCCTGGCAGTGCCAGGAGGGCACTGGGAGCTGTTTTCCATGGCATGTTGGGTTTCCAGGAGCAGCAGCAGGGATGCTGTGGGGGAGGAGGGGTCCCAGCCTCGCTGCCCCCAGCCTCATTGCTGGTTTTATTTGAAGCCTTGTTACAGAGGTGGATGTATTGCACATTCTGGCCTGCTGTGGAGCACCAGACACAGCCCTGGGAGCAGGGCAGGGGGGCAGGCTGAAAACAATGGGCAGAGTTTTTACTACTGTGAATGAGCTGGGAACTCCTGGGGGTGACCTCCTGTGACTTGTACAGTTGTGAACAACAATCACATGTGGTACTTTTCTCTCTCTCCCCCCACCCCCCTTTTTTTTTGGGTTTGTTTTTTGTTTAAACGTTGCACGTGCTGCCGTTTTTCTTACAGAATAGCTTTGGTGGTACTTTAGCTTCTTTATATTGTAAAAAAAGGAAAAAAAAAATCATTATCCATCACATCACGATAAAAATGCTTTCCAGCAATCAATTTAAATAAAAAAGAAAAACACTTAATTTACAAATGGTACCTGGCTTTACCCAAGCAGTCTCTGTCTTTGCTTTCATGGGTGCCCACCTGGGCCAGGTGCCTCCCCACAGGTGCAGCTGAGCTGCCACATTCCTGCCTGGAATCCAATGCCAGGGTTGGTTCCCAGCTGGCAGAAGGCAGCCAGGACCTTGCCCAGCTAAGTTAGAGCCAGGAGAAGAAAGGAATCCCTTTTTCTTTGGGAAGAACAGGTAAGTTAATATCTCTTTCAAAGTGAAAATCTTTACATTTACAGTGGTGCCGTTCTCACCTGGGCAGTGTTTCCTACATGAACAATTTTGCCTTTCCTTATTCCTTCATGCCTGCACAACGTGGAACTTTGAAGTTTCCTTCTGCAGCACTCTTAGAGCCAGCTTGAACTGATCAAGGCTTCCATGGAAGCTGCAAAGCTCTGGAAGAGTCTGTGCAGTCCTTGAGGCCTTCTGGGCACCAGGAAGGGTTTGATGAGGGCCCCAGAGCTACTCTGGGGTGGTTGGTGGGGCAGAGAGGAGGAACCTTGGACAAAAACCTCGTCCTTCCCTTGCTCAGCTCACTTAGCAGGGGCTGGAAGTGAACTCTGTGCTATTGAAAGCAGCAGATTTTAATGAGGGGCTTTTATTCCCTCTGCTGAGCAGTTTTTACTGGCCTTGACTTGGCCACGGTTTTATTGGTACCAAAAACAGAGCTGGTAGAAAAAGCTGCAACAGTCCAAGTTGAGTTGAAAAGTCCAAGTTGTGTCACCAAGCAGGTCCTGGGTGGCACCTGGGGCTGGTCCCACCTGAGTTCTGGCTCTGCCAGCAGCTCCAGGTGCTGCAGGCTGGGGAGGGGCTGGAGGTGCTCAGTCCTCATCAGAGAACTCCAGGTCCTGCACGACGTCGTCCCCACCCTGTGCCAGCTGCTGCAGGTCGGAGCGGGACAGCCCCCGGGGGCAGCTCCGGGAATCCCGGGAATCCCGGGCTCCTTCCGGGCCTTCCTCTGCTGGGGGAAAGGGAGAGGTGTCAGTAACCTGCCCCCTCCAGGCTGTGTGCAGCCCCTGCTGGCATCCTCACAAGACAAAAAGGCCCCGGGTGCTGTCAGGAATTCCCCACTCACCCTCTGACTCGCTGTCTTCTTCCAGTTCTTCCTCCTCCTCTTCCTCCACTTCGTAATTTCCTTCTTCATCATCGTCCTCCTCCCCAAACTCCTTGCTGCTGGCTTCTGAGCTGTCATCTGAGGCCTGCCTGGCTCTGCCCTTCCCTGGAAGGGTTTTCAGGGAGTGAGTGGAACATGAACAGCAGCACACGGGAGGGCACAGAGCTCAGGAGTGCCAGGCACACTCAAAGGGAGATTTCTCCACATTTCTCAAAAACATCCCCCTCAAAAGCCATCTCCCTTTGCTCCAGAGGCCCAGCACCTCTTCCTGAGCCACTCCTAATTCCCAGCTTTCCCTTTCTGCCAGAAATCCAGCTGGAAGACACAGGAGTGCAGGTTCCTTCCCAGCTCCTGGTTCTTTCCTGCTCAGATTCCCAAACTGGATTCTCTCCCCTCTTCAGCTCTTGCAGAGACCCCAGCCAGGGATTCTTTCCTGCCTGACAAACATTTCCCATTCCAGGGGGAAGTTCATCCTGATGTGATGGAATTCCCTGCATCCAGCACCATTCCTGCTGCCCTGGGAGGATTCTGGGGCTGTGATCCTGCTGAAATTCCTGCATCAGGAGCAGGAATCCCCCTTGGATCCACAGCACCAAGAAGGGACTGCAGATTCCCTTCCCTTCCTGCTGCACGCACCTGGGACATCCCAAACATTCCAAATCACAGAAGGAATGCCCAGATTTATCCCAAACTCTGTGGTGAGCTTCCCAGGCAGGTTGCACAATTTACTGTGGCCCTCTCGTGGTCACAGCCCAGGTGGCATCACCCCCTGCTCTCCAGGATTTCTTGGCTTGTAGGGAACGCTTGGAAGCTCAGTTGGGGTGAAATAAATAAACCAGAAGTGCAGCAAGGACAGGACCAAGGACCCCTGTGCTGGTGACAGCCCCTGCCAGGCCCAGAACCTGCACAGGGCTCTGTGCAGCCAAGCAGCCCCTGGATTTTGGGCTCAGACCTTGTGGGTGACAAAAGAAGAGCCAAGGGGAGCAGAGTGTGGGGCATGCCCAGGGAAAGAAACACACAACTGAGGCTTTAAAAAGAGCTGGATTGAGAGGGAGAACAGGATAAAAGCATCCCAAACACCTCCAGTGCCACTTCATCCTCTGCTCTCCCTCCTTACCAGGGAATCTTGAACCCAACATGGCCAGCATGAAACCCCCTTGGGACAGGGCCAAACTGACCCCCAGCACATGGAGCTGTGGGCAAGGAAAAATGGGGTTGAGGATAAGGAAAATGGGATTGAGGATAAGGAAAATGGGATTGTGGACCAGGAAAAGCCCAGCCCCAGCCCTGTACCTTTCACAGAGAATCCACCGTTCTCCTCCTCAGAGTCACTGTCCAGCTCAAAGAGATCCTTGAATTCCTTCTTATCCTCCTCCTTTCTCTCGTCCTGCTTCCTGCGCTTGATTTCTGGGAAGTTCAAGTCTTCAAGCTGGAAAGAAAACAAACCCAACAGTAAGAACAGCCCTTATTTGTGCTTTTAAATGTCAAAGGCTGTGTTTAAAGGCAGGAACTTGGCTTTTCCCAGCCTGCCCAGAGCAGCTGGGTCTGTCTGCTGCCAGCCACAGATTTGTGAGGGGGTCCCAGGGGTGTGAGACACGCAGAGCTCTGCTGCTGCATTGATCTTCCCCTAATAAACTACTTTAGCTAATGGAACATCCACTGCAGGGATGAAGATGCAGGATATCCGTGAGAGGCTGGCTGAGGGAGCTCTGCAGTGACAGCCATGCAGGCCAGGCTGTGCTGGGCATTTCTGGAGCAGCCAGTCCCGAGCCACTCCTGGGTTTGGGTGCAGATTTCAGGATTTCAGCAGCTGAGGATGCTCAAGGTCTGTCTGCATGCCCTGCCCTGATGGAGATCAATGGGCCAAGAGCCCCTGGAGCAGGCAGCCAATATCAATGCCATTAAGTCCTCTCAATTGACACCACCTCAGTGCTCTTTACACCTCTCCGGAGGGGGATTAGGGGGAGGATTTACTTGCAAGGGCTCAGGCCAGCAGGGCAAAGATAATCAGAATGCAAATGAAATCCCAAGTGCTCTCTGAGCATCAGCTGCCCCTGCCCTGCCTGGCTGCTCACCCCTCCTGGGAAGCGCTCAGGCATTAGCACACATTAGGGCTTGCTTGGGAACGCTCATTTCTCTCCCTGCCACCCCTCAGAGCAGCCCAAAACGCCCTCCTGTCTGAGCACAGCCACCCTCCCCTCGGGAACCCCAGCCAGGAGGAGGCTGTGTGGAAAAGCAGAGATGGAGAGGCAGGATGGGGCTGAGGGGCAGGGACATGGAGCGTTTGCTCTCCCAGCCAATTCCAGCAATTTCTCCTGGCCTGTTCCAGGTTATGGTCCCAGCTGGGCCATTCTGATCCTGGAGCTGAGCACTTCCCAGCAATCACCTGCAGCACCGGGATGGGCAGGCAGGAGCTGGGCAGGGAAGGGCAGAGGGGAGCAAATCACCCACCACCATTTGCAGGGGCCTCATTTGAAATCCTCACCTTCCCTCCTGCTCTGCCAGGGAGAGGTTCCCCAGCCCTGCTGGGAAGGGGTGTGAAGGGAGCAGCACAGCTGCCTTTAAAAGCAGCCCAGAGATGCCAGGGAAGAGATTTGGGAAGCAGAATGCAGCAGGGCAGTGATCAGAGACTCTGCCAAGCTGCTGCCCTCAGCTGAGCCCACGGCTGGCACCGATCCCAGGATGCTCACAGGAGCCCAGACTGGTTTGGGGAGGAAAGGACCCTAAATCTCCTCCAGTTCCATGGGCAGGGACCCTTCCATTGCTCAGAGCCTCATCCAGCCTGGCCTTGGACACTTCCAGGGATGGGGCAGCCACAGCCTGGGGGTGATCAGAGGGTTGAAAGCATTTTCTGTAATTCCCATCATTTCTGGGGGACAAGGCAGGCTCCTTGTCTGGGCTGGGATTCTGCATTCCCACAGTGCCCAGGAACAATCCCCATTTCCAAGGGCAGCTCTGGGTGACACCAGCACAACCTGGGCACATCCAACAGGACCTGGTGCTGGATGAACTGGTGCCACCTCCACCCTTATGAAACCCCACAGGAGCCTCAGGATGGGCACTCAAAATAAACCCTGTGGAGTGATCCCAAAGGACTGAGATTTGCACTGACACAGCCCCCAGTCCTTGTGTTCATCACACACAAGCACTAATTAGCTAATTTGGGGGCCAGCCTTTTAATCCCCAGCTAGAGGGTTCCTATCTGCTGAGTCTCACCAAGCTGCTTAGTCCCCATCCCATTAAAAACCACTGGGAAAAGCAAATGGAATGGGCAGAAAGGGTCAGAGCTGTTGTGTAAGGCAGCTCCCAGCCAGGCTGGGTTTCTTTTTTTCCCCTGTTATTACCTTTTTTCCCCCCAATGGCTGCTAATGGGACATGGATTTTCCCAGCCCTAATGGGCCTCATGGTGTTCCCTCTCCTGCTGGGGCTCACAAAGCTGCATCATTAAGCCACCAGTCCCCACCGAGCCACACAACAGCTCCATTCACCAGCAGAGCTGCTAGGCAGCCTCTTGGAGAGCAAACCCCAAATCTGCCTCTCTGAACTGACTGACAGCAAACCCCAAATCTGCCTCTCTGAACTGACAGACAGCAAACCCCAAATCTGCCTCTCTGAACTGACTGACAGCAAACCCCAAATCTGCCTCTCACCACAGCAAACCCCAAATCTGCCTCTCACCACAGCAAACCCCAAATCTGCCTCTCACCAGAGCAAACCCCAAATCTGCCTCTCTGAACTGACTGACAGCAAACCCCAAATCTGCCTCTCACCAGAGCAACCCCCAAATCTGCCTCTCTGAACTGACTGACAGCAAACCCCAAATCTGCCTCTCTGAACTGACAGACAGCAAACCCCAAATCTGCCTCTCACCAGAGCAACCCCCAAATCTGCCTCTCTGAACTGACAGCAAACCCCAAATCTGCCTCTCACCAGAGCAAACCCCAAATTCTGCCTCTCTGAACTGACAGCAAACCCCAAATCTGCCTCTCTCAACTGACTGACAGCAAACCCCAAATCTGCCTCTCACCAGAGCAACCCCCAAATCTGCCTCTCTGAACTGACTGACAGCAAACCCCAAATCTGCCTCTCTGAACTGACAGACAGCAAACCCCAAATCTGCCTCTCACCAGAGCAACCCCCAAATCTGCCTCTCTGAACTGACAGCAAACCCCAAATCTGCCTCTCACCAGAGCAAACCCCAAATTCTGCCTCTCTGAACTGACAGCAAACCCCAAATCTGCCTCTCTCAACTGACTGACAGCAAACCCCAAATCTGCCTCTCACCAGAGCAAACCCCAAATCTGCCTCTCACCACAGCAAACCCCAAATCTGCCTCTCTGAACTGACAGCAAACCCCAAATCTGCCTCTCTGAACTGACAGCAAACCCCAAATCTGCCTCTCACCACAGCAAACCCCAAATCTGCCTCTCTGTGCAGAGAGCTGCTCCAGCAGCAGGGCAATGTCTCATCGGAGCAGCAGGGCCAGTCTGGGGCAGGAACTTGTTCCCACTCTGTGCTGTCCCTGTCCCCATCCCCTGGCTGTCCCCATCCCCTGGCTGTCCCCATCCCCTGGCTGTCCCTGTGCCCACCCCCTGCACTTCCCAGGTGCTTTTTGCCCTCTCTGTGCTTTCTGTCCCCGCAGGGCTGCCCTGGGATGCTCCAGCCCCTCATCCCAGCCTGCTCCTGAGCTCTGTGATGTCCCAGGAGCCAGCCCTCCTCCAGGCCACTCTCTCTGCACTAGCACTGAGCATTCCCTGGGCCAGGAGATGTGGGAAATGACAGCCTGGGCATTCATGGCCAGACAGAAAGTCCCAGCACCATCCTGGGTGTCACCAGGACGTGGCTTTGGTCTCCCCATGGCTCACATTCAGGGTTTGGTACTCACTCTTTCCTTGCCACTGATTTCCAGCTGGATCTCCTTCTCTCTCAGCTTCTTCCACTGGGTGTAATATTTGGTCAGGGGCGTTCCCTCCTCCTTCACCTGCTTCTCCCACTGTTCCTGTGGAGAAAGGGTACAAATTTAAAAGGTTTTCCAGGCAGTTTTCCAAAAAACACAGGGAGTCAAGGGCACAAGGTGAAGACCCTTTCCCAAACCACATTTTCCCAGCTCCTGGGCAGAAATTGGCAACCACAACTCAGAGACAAGCAGGACTGAATGAATTCAGCCTCAGTTATTTAAGCAGCTGCTGAGTCAGGAATGGTGGGACTGAGAACTCTCCTCAGGCCAAGCAAAGTCTGGGCAGCCAAAAGCTGAAGTGGAAAACTGGAAAATGCAATCCTGTGATGCCAAAGGCACCGAGAGGCAGCACAAAGCCCCCACAAAGGAGAATCTCTGGGGGTTTAGAGGATGCTTCAGCTTATGGCAGATCCCCAAATTATCTCTGCATGGTGGCCTGAAATGGGAGTTGCCAGATTCCAATTTCTGCCTGCTGGAAGAGGTCTGAGTCCCAGAGCTGCTGGGAACTCACAAGAGGCTCAGTGCCCTCTGGGACCCACTGTTACTGTCCTGGCCCTGAACACTCCCCTCTGCTCCAGCTGCAGGGAGGAGACAGCACAGAGGGCAAGGCAGATGATGCTGTAATGGAAAAGAATGCCTTCAAATGAAACCCACAGGCAGGAACAAGACAGGGACAGAGCAGAGGATCTATCCCAGAAAATCTGCCTCCTGCTCCTTCAATGGACACCTCTCATCACCTGCTCAGCCCTTGCTGCCAATTCAGCCAGAGCTCCCACGAGCATTTCCAAGCCCTGAGTATCACCCAGAGCTGTGTGAGTGCCTTCCCACTGTCCTACAGCCAAGTTTTATTTTTGAACCAAACATTCCCCTGCAGGGTCCTGGACTGGGCAGAGCAGAGTGTGAGCAAGTGCAGAGCCCATTTCTGCTGCCCAGGCAGGGCACTCAGGAGCCGATAAATGGTAGGAAGCAAATGAGATGGTTAAAAACCCTTCTACCCTTCAATCATTTGGCATCCAAGTGCTGAAAAGGGGTGGTGGGATGTAAGATTAAAACTAATTCCTCACCTGACAACATCCCTTTAGCTACAGACTCCCTCCCAGAACGGTACCTGTGCCCTGGATCACCACAGAGCCCAGGAAGCTTTGCAAGACCCCACAACACAGCAGCAGATCTCAACTCAGGTGCTCCAGGGGAGCTGAGCCCCAAAAGGGCAGAGCTCCCCTGATTCCAGCTGCTCAGCCAGACACCCAGGCAGCAAGAAGTTAAAATAATCCTCAGGTTCCTACCCCAGGGCCTGCAGCCAGAGCTGCTGGGAAGAGCAGACAGTGGCAGGCTTGAAGAAAACCCTTTTATTCAGCTCCAGAGCCTCCCCAGCTCCTCTGCCTCAGGGAGAGCCCGGGAGGTTGGGCTCTCTGCCCCTGCAGTGGGTGGGTGGTCACAGCAGTGCCCACAAAGATCCCAGCCCAGCAATCCCCCCAGAGCACCAAAGTGCCTCGCTGCAGACAGGGAGCAAGCAGCAGTTCCAGCCCCAGAGGCTGCTGAGGCACTGCCAAGCCAGTGCCACCAAGCCCTGCTCCCAGAATAGCTCTGCTGTGCCCTGGCAGAGGTGCCAGGGTTTCACCAGCTCCCTCTCTGCTCCCTGCCCTCGCTCTGGAGACAAACTCTGCGCTGCTGCTCTGGCCTCAGCTCGCTGCTAACGGGTGGAGCATCCAGGGATGCACAAATCCAGCCTTTCCAAAACCCCTGTGGCCACAGAGACTGCTCTGAGCCATCAATTACCTTGCAGACACATTTCCAGCAGGCAGGGAAGTGCTGGATCCCTCTCAGAGAGAGGGCTCACACACGGCTCACCCGCTCCCAGGCTTGCAGAATCCCCAAAATCCCTTCAGGCACAAACTGGCACTACAGGAATGGGATGATGAAAGCCACTTCCCAGCAAAGGCCAGGCCCTCCCATACACGTGTGTGCATCCCAAACAACAGGAGGATGCAGTGTAGGGGCTGCTTTCCAGCAGGCTTCAGCCCCACCTCACACAGCCCCCTTCCAGCAGCTCCTCCTCTCCCTGCCTGTGCTCCCAGGCAGTCCAGGGGAGCCCCAGGCTGTGTTCATGTCCCCAGGCTGTCCCTGTGTCCCCAGAGGAGCCCCAGGCTGTGTCCCCAGAGGAGCCCCAGGCTGTGTTCATGTCCCCAGGCTGTGGCTGTGTCCCCAGAGGAGCCCCAGGCTGTGTCCCCAGAGGAGCCCCAGGCTGTGACTGTGTCCCCAGGCTGTGGCTGTGTCCCCAGAGGAGCCCCAGGCTGTGCCTGTGACCCCAGAGGAGCCCCAGGCTGTGGCTGTGTCCCCAGAGGAGCCCCAGGCTGTGTCCCCAGAGGAGCCCCAGGCTGTGTCCCCAGGCTGTGGCTGTGTCCCCAGAGGAGCCCCAGGCTGTGGCTGTGTCCCCAGGCTGTGCCTGTGACCCCAGAGGAGCCCCAGGCTGTGCCTGTGACCCCAGAGGAGCCCCAGGCTGTGGCTGTGTCCCCAGAGGAGCCCCAGGCTGTGGCTGTGTCCCCAGGCTGTGGCTGTGTCCCCAGAGGAGCCCCTGGCTGTGTCCCCAGAGGAGCCCCAGGCTGTGGCTGTGTCCCCAGGGGAGCCCCAGGCTGTGGCTGTGTCCCCAGGCTCTGGCTGTGTCCCCAGAGGAGCCCCTGGCTGTGTCCCCATGCTGTGGCTGTGTCCCCAGGCTGTGGCTGTGTCCCCAGGCTGTGGCTGTGTCCCCAGAGGAGCCCCAGGCTGTGTCCCCAGGCTGTGGCTGTGTCCCCAGGCTGTGGCTGTGTCCCCAGGCTGTGGCTGTGTCCCCAGAGGAGCCCCAGGCTGTGTCCCCAGGCTGTGGCTGTGTCCCCAGGCTGTGGCTGTGTCCCCAGGCTCTGGCTGTGTCCCCAGAGGAGCCCCTGGCTGTGTCCCCATGCTGTGGCTGTGTCCCCATGCTGTGGCTGTGTCCCCATGCTGTGGCTGTGTCCCCAGGCTGTGGCTGTGTCCCCAGGCTGTGGCTGTGTCCCCAGGCTCTGGCTGTGTCCCCAGGCTCTGGCTGTGTCCCCAGGCTGTGGCTGTGTCCCCAGAGGAGCCCCATGCTCACCACAGCCGCGGTGCTGGCCACGCCGAAGGCCGCTCGTTGCCGCCTGCTGCAGATGTGGGCTGAGTTCTCCTGCACCTTCTCCAGCAGCTGCCGGATGGGCTTGCAGTAGTTGGCAACCTTGCACTCCTTCAGGAAGGATTTCAGCTGGGAGGAGGAAAAGGAGAGGAAGAATGAAAGCGCTGTGATGGTTCCTATAAACATCCCATCGGTGCAGAAACATCTCCCACCCTCAGAGACTGAGAGCACCTTGAACTCATCCCATACTCCCGTGGGATTTATCAGCCACAGTCAGGCCTGGGGTGCTGCTCCCTGGCCTGGGAGGATGCAAAGAGCTGCAGTTTGCCCCAAAGCAGCTCTTGAAGATGGGTCAGTGGAGGAAAGGCTCTGTGCTCCTGCAGCCAGTGCAGCTACAACTGCTGTGCCTTGGCTCAGCCACACCAAAAGGAGCACTGGACCTGCTGCAAGAGCAGGAATAACAGTGGGCACATGAGGATGCTCCAAGGCCAGAACCACAGGAGCCCTGGAGTGAGGGAAGGTGTCTGGGGGTTGGCTGTGGAACATTGACTGAGACTGGGATGGGAATATCCCATACAGGGCTTGTGGGTGGGAAGGATGGCTGGGACTGAAGGCAGGGTTTGAGAAGAGACTTGAAACTGGTGTGGAGGTGTCTGTGAACTGGGAATGATGGGCTTTGCTTCAGTGGGAAAACGTGGTGCTGCTCCAGGGTCGGGATGAAGCCAGCAGGGTGAGGTTTGCTCCAGGTCTGACCCCACCAACTCAACCTCAGCTGGCACCCCTGACATTCCCAGGGCTCAAACCCAACCCCAGCTGGCACCCCCGACCTTCCCAGGGCTCAAACCCAACCCCAGCTGGCACCCCCGACCTTCCCAGGGCTCAAACCCAACCCCAGCTGGCACTCTGACATTCCCAGGGCTCAAACCCAACCCCAGCTGGCACTCTGACCTTCCCAGGGCTCAAACCCAACCCCAGCTGGCACTCTGACCTTCCCAGGGCTCAAACCCTACCTCAGCTGGCACTCTGACCTTCCCAGGGCTCAAACCCTACCCCAGCTGGCACTCTGACCTTCCCAGGGCTGAAATCCACACCAGAAATGACAAAATGACACTCTGCAGCAGCACCACCCTGCTGTGGCACTCACAAACCAAGAACTGAGGCAAATTCTTGGTGACAGAGAGAAAGGTGGGGGTGTCCAGGCTTGAATTCCAGTGACTCCCCTGCCTAACAGTTCTCCCCAGCTCCAGGAGTGCTGTCTGAATCCTGCAGGCCAAGCTCTCTGCTGGAGCCATAAATAAACACACAAACACTGCACAGACATTTGATTTAGAGGAAGAGACCCAATAAGGCAGGAGAAAATGGTTAACCACGATGGAACTTTGCTCTCAGTGGGACCAGGAGATGCTATCAGGAGGGAGATAAAGGGTTTCCAGGCAGCAAATCCATTACTGCCTCCTCCACCCATGGCTCCCAAGGTTCTGCCTCGGAAGACAGAGCTGGGGGAAGGACAGAGATGTTTCCCTCCTGTAAATGCCACCTGGGAAGGTGTTGCTGTTCATCAGGAGGTGGCAGTGGCAGCCAGCCCCTCCCTGCAGGACACTGCTCTCTGAGGGGTGTTTGCTGCAGGATGTCCCTGCTCAGGAGCAGCAGGGCCTTCCCTTGTCCCTCTCCCTGCAGCACACCCCAGCTGCCATCACAGCACCAGCTCAGAAAAATGGCAATTCACACCCTGACCTTCCCTGCTTCCCCCAAAGCACAAAGAAACCGTCAGCACAACAATTCTGCTGCTGCTGAAGCCTGTCCTGCCCTCACCCCCCCTTCCTAAAATATTTATTTTTTATAGGTGCTGCATATTTATCTCCACTGAGAGATGCATTTGTCATTCGATTTATCTCACTTGATCCCCCAGCTGCAGCCCCAGATCCATTCCATCCGCTGCCACATACATTATCATTTTTCTTCCCTTGCAGAAGTGTCACCAGAAATCCTGCAAAATCCTGGGCTCTGTCAGTGCAGTTTGGAGCTGTGTTCCCTCACACAGCCCCTGCTCCCCTCACATCCCACCCCTATCTGCCACAGATATTAACAAAACCTAATGAGATCTCAGCCCTGTGTGGAGAGGCAGGGACACAGCCAGGGAGGTAAAAGAGGATAAAGGACAGAGAGGGGGTGAAAAAAGAGTCTGTGTGTGCTTTTCCCTACTCTGCCAAATGGAACAATTGGATCTTTGCAGAATAAAAGCCATCAGAACACCAGTGTGTGTGTGTGTGTGTGGATATGGCATTAAGGCTTCCCATCCCAGCCCTGTCATTACTGGGGTTGATTCTGTCCCACTGCCAGCCTGCAACACCAAAGCTTTCTCCCAGCAGAGACCACAGAGCAAAACCCCAGCTCCTCTTACTGGAAGTGAGGCAGGGAAGCCAAACCCTGCCCAGTGCCCCACTCAACAGGGAACATTTCACTGGGGACAGAGGGAGCAGCAGCAGGAGTGCAAGGCAGCACCTCCTGCCCTTCTGGCTCGCTGCAAGCCAAGCCTGGCTGCTGCCAGCTCCTGCCTCAGCGCCAGCTCTTCCCCTCCAAGCTCCCACTGCTGCTCCGTGCTGCCTGCCAGGGATCTGGAGAGGGAAGGGGCTCTTCCCTCGCAGCCCCTGCAGGCAGTGACCAGCACGGGGTCAGCCCTGGGGCAGCAGCAGCAGCTTTGAAGTGGCTCCCATCCCCGCTGGCTCTCCTTTCATCTGCCGGGTGCTTCCTGCCTTCCAGGCAGAGAACTTGGGAAGCTGCGGCTGGAAAGCTCAGCCCAGCTTCCCCCGGAGCCGCTGACCAGAGCGGCAGGAGGAGGAGGAGGAGGAGGAGGGACACAGCCCCTGCCAGCTGGAACAGCCCTGCCACGGCGCTGCGAGAGGCGTGAGCTCACCAGGGAGGGAGGCTCGGGACAGATGGATCTCCACAGTCGGCTGGAAGCGCTCCAGGAGAAAAGCCTCTCCCCACACGCCTTCCCGAAGGCGCGGAGATTTTGGGAAGCCAAGGCCAGCCCGGCAGACGCCACGAGGCTGCGGGCAGCGGCAGCCAGGCAGGAATCCGAGAGCATCAATCCTCTGCAGAATTCCAGGCTGTGTTTGGAAGGCACGGGGCCGTCAGCAGCTCCTCATTCCAGCCAAACATCGGCTCTGCCAGCTGCTGGCTGAGAGCACGGGCTGGGTGTGCTGCCGGGGGAGCGGGGACAGGCACACACACACAGGGCTGGCAGCTGCCACCAGCCAAGGCAGCCCCTGTGCCAGCCTGGGGGACACGGCCAAGAGCCCCGAGCCTGGCAGATGCCAGCCCCTGGCAGGGACACAGAGCTCTGCTTCCCAAACTGCCTGGGGGACACAGCCCCTGCTCCCCCAGCAGCCAGGGGCACCCCAAACTGCCTGGGGAGCACCCCAAACTGCCTGGGGAACACCCCAAACTGCCTGGGGGACACAGCTCCTGCTCCCCCAGCAGCCAGGGGCATCCCAAACTGCCTGGGGGGCACCCCAAACTGCCTGGGGGGCACAGCTCCTGCTCCCACAGCAGCCAGGAGCACCCCAAACTGCCTGGGGGGCACAGCTCCTGCTCCCCCAGCCGCCAGGGGCACCCCAAACTGCCTGGGGAACACCCCAAACTGCCTGGGGGACACAGCTCCTGCTCCCCCAGCCGCCAGGGGCACCCCAAACTGCCTGGGGAACACCCCAAACTGTCTGTGGGGCACAGCCCCCGTTGCCCCAGCAGCCAGGGGCATCCCAAACTGCCTGGGGGGCACAGCCCCTGCTCCCCCAGCAGCCAGGGGCATTCCAAGGTGTGCAGGGGCTCGTGGCACACACCAGGACAAGCAGAGGTTCGTGTCCCCATGGGGGATGTGACAGCAGCCACTCCTGAGTTAAAACCAGCGGGCTGGGAATGAGGGAACACATTCCAACACTTTCCCAGTGAGCAGTGCTGCCTGCAGCTCCAGGGAGGAAGCCTGAGAAGGGAGGGAAGACTGGGGAGGAAAGATTGGAAGGCAAGATTGGGGAAAGGAAGATTGGGGAAGGGAAGCCTGGGAGGGAAGATTGAGATGGAAGACTGGGAGGGAAGATTGCCATCTTGTGGAGAGCACCTCGGGGAGGCTGAGGACAAGGAAAAAAAAGCTGGGCTCAGAGCACAGGTTCTGCTCCAAGACCCCCCAGCAACTGGGACAGCTCTGAATCCCCAAGAACTCCCCTGAGTTCATCATCCCAACCCCATCCTAGAGCAGTTCTGCAGCTTCTGCTCCACTTTGTTTCCCAACAGATGGCAAACTCCAGAGCCACTTTCCCCTGCCTCCAGCCTAATTAGATGTGATGCCTCTGCTCCTCTCCAACAACTCCCCAAAACACAAATAAAAATTAAAATGAAGCAAAGGTAAATGGCTCTCTGCTCATTTTGAGGACCATCCTGAGTTCACTTAAATGACTTTATCCTGCAGTGTGCACATTCATGGCACCACCAGAAGTGTCTGCCCCCTTACCTGGATGACAGTGGGGAGAACCAGCTCTGGGAAGCCAATGCTGTGGGCTTGGCCATGGAGATATTCCAGCATCAGGTCATAGAGCTGGTCAATGAGTCCATCCTGAGCAGGAGAAACACAAATCAAGAGACTGGGTATGACCCAAACCCTACAGATTTCCTACAGCACCTAAACCCTGGGGATTTCCCAGCCTGGGAAAGGTGTCTCCAGCCTCTGGGGACGGGGACACAGAGCACATTCCCTGTCACAGGGAACCAGGCACTGCTGGAGGCCGAGCTCCCACTTACCCTGAAGGCCTTTTCCTGCAGGTTGGCATTGGAGAGCTTCAGGATCACGGCAAAGTTGATGGGCTTGGAACTCATCCGTCCTGGCTTCTTGTTGAAATCCACTTGTTGGAAAACCTGGAAGAGAAAAAAGAAAAGAGTGTAAAGGTGATCACAGCACGAAGCAACCACCAAACAACTCAGCCAAGAGCATGCAGGTGGTGACAGAGCCAAGAACACAATCCAGAAACCCCAATTCCTCATCACTGCCCCACAGCTTTCTTAAATATCCCAGCCAGGGACAGGGACCAAGCACACCTGAAGCTGTGGAGACATGGCTGTGACAGGTGCTGTGGTGTGAAGTGGAGACCAACACAAGCAAGAGCACAAGAAACTGAGGTTTGTTCCTCAGTCCCACCTTTCTCATGGTCAGAGGCTGTACCTTGAAGGTTGAGTGGACTTTGGAGCTGTCCCTGAAGGTGAGAAGAGTTCCAAAGCAAGACTAAGTAATGCTTACACCAAATTCACTATTGCCACTGAAATAACTGCTCAAACCACTGGGTATGAGGCAGATTCCCAGAGATCCCCACCAGAAGATCCCATGTGGCAATCAAGAGGCTTCAATCTCATTTAAACAACAACGAAAAAGCCATCAATTGATGACATCTGCACATCTGATGGCACCCAGAGAGGGGTGAGAAGCACGTCCTGCTCACCCACACTCTGGAGCAGCCCCAGCTCCTCTCTCCCTGTGCCCAAACATTTTGAGGTTGCCCTCCTGAGCAGGAAATCATTTCTCTTCCCTGTGTGCAGCAGCAGCACATCCATCAGCAGCCCAGCACGGTGGGGATGCAGCACAGGGGAGGCTGAGTGGAGCAGGAGGGAGAGGCTGCTCAGGTCACAGCAGTGCCCCCAGGCCACAGAAGCAGGAGACTGTTATTGATTCCTTACATTTTATTTGTCAATCCAGGTTATTTGGAATGGAGGGACGAGTGTGGGGGCTCGTGCAAACAAAGAGCCCTTGCCTGGGCAATCGATGCCATAAACCTCGTTATGCACAGTTATTTCTTGGGCCCAAACAGAGCTATTGATCCCCCAGGTCAGACACATTAAAGGCATGGGGGCTCCCTGGGATCCTCCCATGCCTCCAGGCAGGCAGGGAAGTGCAGCCAGAGGCTCTGGAACTCGCCCAGGAGGTGGCAGGGAGCTGGGAAGGGGAGGAAGTGTGGTTCCCATCCTGAGGGCTGACAGCCAGGCTGAGGCACAGCATGACTGATGTCTAGGAATCCTTGGGGCAGGCTGGGAAGGGGATAATGAGGGACCAGAGTGCCACAAAACGTCACAAGCCAGCCATGTGGCTGAAGGGATAACCACTGGCAGACAGAGGGAAGGACAGGGCAGCACAGGCAGGAAGGAGAGGGATTTTTGGCACTCCCAGTTTCCACGAGGGGAGCGGGAAGGGAGCTGGGATACACAGTTCCCACTCCAGAGTGCAAACCAGCTCTGCACCACAGCACTCCCACTGCATCAGCCCATCCAGCTCTCACTTCCCATGGCATTTGGGGAATTCCTGTGCCTCTGGGAATGCACAGGCACTCCCTCTGTGTCCCCTGAACGAGCAGATCTCCAGGGAGGGAGCCTGTCAGGGGACTGGGCTTCCTCCACAAGTGGGAACCCCTGAGGGTGGTCAAGGTGCTGAGTGAGAACCTCTGAGGGTGATCAGTGAGATCAGTGGAGGGTGATCAGTGAGATCAATGGAGGGTGATCAGTGGAGGGTGATCAGGGTGATCAGTGGAGGGCGATCAGGGTGATCAGTGAGATCAGTGGAGGGTGATCAGTGAGATCAATGCAGGGTGATCAGTGAGATCAATGGAAGGTGATCAGGGTGATCAATGGAGGGTGATCAGTGAGATCAATGGAGGGTGATCAGTGAGATCAATGGAGGGTGATCAGTGGGATCAATGGAGGGTGATCAGGGTGATCAATGGAGGGTGATCAGGGTGATCAATGGAGGGTGATCAGTGGGATCAATGGAGGGTGATCAGTGAGATCAATGGAGGGTGATCAGGGTGATCAATGGAGGGTGATCAGTGGGATCAATGGAGGGTGATCAGGGTGATCAATGGAGGGTGATCAGTGAGACCAGTGGAGGGTGATCAGTGGGATCAGTGAGATCAATGGAGGGTGATCAGGGTGATCAATGGAGGGTGATCAGTGAGATCAGTGGGGTCAATGCAGGGTGATCAGTGAGATCAATGGAGGGTGATCAGGGTGATCAATGGAGGGTGATCAGTGAGATCAGTGGAGGGTGATCAGTGGGATCAATGGAGGGTGATCAGGGTGATCAATGGAGGGTGATCAGGGTGATCAGTGGAGGGTGATCAGTGGGATCAATGGAGGATGATCAGGGTGATCAATGGAGGGTGATCAGTGAGATCAGTGGAGGGTGATCAGTGGGATCAATGGAGGGTGATCAGTGGGGTCAATGCAGGGTGATCAGTGAGATCAGTGGAAGGTGATCAGGGTGATCAGTGGAGGGTGATCAGTGAGATCAATGGAGGGTGATCAATGAGATCAATGGAGGGTGATCAGGGTGATCAATGGAGGGTGATCAGGGTGATCAATGGAGGGTGATCAGGGTGATCAATGGAGGGTGATCAGTGAGATCAGTGGAGGGTGATCAGTGGGATCAATGGAAGGTGATCAGGGTGATCAATGGAGGGTGATCAGTGGGATCAATGGAGGGTGATCAGTGAGACCAGTGGAGGGTGATCAGTGGGATCAATGGAGGGTGATCAGGGTGATCAATGGAGGGTGATCAGGGTGATCAGTGGAGGGTGATCAGGGAGATCAATGGAGAGTGATCAGGGTGATCAATGGGAACACCTGAGGGAGATCAGGGTGCAGAGTGACAACACCTGGCTGGGCCCTGACAGCCAGATGAGGGACAAGGTGTCAGGGCCAGAATGGAAAGAGGGAAGAAGGCTCTGTGTTTTCTCTCTTACAGCACTAAAAAGCAAAAGGGCCACGACCACAGAGGGAAGATGCCTCCATCCCAAAATCTGGCTGGCAGGGTTTCAGACACAAGAGGAGCAAGAGGAAGGAAGCAGGGCAATGGCAAAGCCACCCAGGCCGGGGAGCAGGAGGTTTATAAACATTCCACAGGCTAAGGATGTGGTTTGCAAGGGACCTTTACAACAACCCCAAACCACAGAAGCCTTTGCTTCAAGAGAACTTGATTAGGAGTGAGCCTGGCTGGGTCAGGCCCTCATTCCAGCCTTATTGCTCCTCCTCAGTGGCCAGCCTTATGCCAAGCTCAAGTTCTCACAGATATCTTCCTAAATATTTTTTTTTTAATCCTTGAAGTGTTTTGTTTTTCTTCCATTTCTCATTGTGTGGAGTCAGAAACAACTCTGCCTTCACCAAGAGATGACCGCAGGAGCAGGATCGAGCTCGGGTAACTCCTGCAGCCAGCTGAAGCTGGAATTTCCCTGGCATCTCCTTTGTCTACTCCAGCTGCTCCAGTTCAACCCCCTGGCAATGCCTTTCTGCCCCCAGCTGCTCTCAGGTACAACTCACAGACAACAAAAGCTGAATCCTATTTTCTCAGCAAGTCTGGTGCTGTTTTCCAGGGATTTTAGGGAGCAAAATGGGAACCCCTGGGAGCTGCTGGTGGGTGCAGTGAGTGTTTTTAGCAGGGAGAAGGGGCCAGCAGGGAGCAACCCACCTCCAGGATGAAGGGCAGCACGGGGATGAAGGTCCTGGTGCTCTGGGACAGCAGGGTGAGGGCACGGATGCAGTGCATGCGCAGGGGGTAGAACCGAGACGTTGGCACCAGCCTGGGCAGGAAAACGAAATAAAAATAAATGATAACAAATTGATAGAGGAACTGCACCTGCAGCCTCCACTGACACAGGAAAGCATTTCCTATCCTGCTGAAGAAATCTGCACAGCAAAATGGGCTGCTGAAGCCACCCCATAACCAGAAATAAAATTCCCAGAGGAGGAGGAGGAAGAGCCTTGGCTGAGTTTCACTCATATTTCAAATAATGAAGGTAATTAAGACAAAAGTTGAGCCTGTCAAAATTACTGAGCAGAATCACCTCCCCCAGGAGCAGGCAGAGAATGGAGAGCAACCCCTAAAACTCATTTCTGTCCCATTCTAAAGCTCCTCACTCAGTGACCTGCACTTGAAGTCACAGAAGCCTCCAGCATTAAAAATGTTATGTTTTTAAACCACAGCTCACAGATGACAGACCCAAGCTGATAAATGAACCCCTCCCTCCCCAAAGGACTTGCTGAGCAATCCAGGAGAGCCCACAAAATCAAAGCGTTTGACCAGGCACCATAAATCAGCTGCATCCCCCTTCCAAATAGTGAAATAATTATCACTGGACCCATTACAGAAATAAATCTACTTTGCACGCCTGCTCTGGCACCTCTGGAGATGACGAAAGCCATTCTCAGGAATTAATTGATCAAGGAATAAAGCTGCTAAGTGTATGGATTTACTGTAAACCAAACCCATTCATTTCAGAGTGCGTGGCTGTGCCACAGCCTGCTCCACATCCTGGGGCTGGATGCACAGGGAATAACAAACACCGCTGGGACCAGCTCTGCTCAGGGAGCTCCAACTCCCAGTCCCTCCAAAGTGACTCCTTTCCCCTTCCTATCACTTGGAATGGCTCCTGCCCTTCTCCCAGGCTGCTGGGAACAGCCTCAAGGCTCGTTTGATTTGGCACAGCCCATCCTGTCACAGCCCTGGTGGCCAGAGGGGACACAGCAATTCATCATCAGCCTCTGCTCCAGCTCACCCAGGCTGGCCCTGCTTCTTTCCCTGCACCTGCTGAGAGGCTGGAATGCACAGGATCCAAAAATCCTCATTTAACCACACACACCAGGGAACAGCTGCATTTTCACAGCTCAGGCTGGGAGCAGGGCACAAACCCGAGCAGGCAAGGCCAAGAAAAGTTTATGGAAAAAGGGATACCAGAACAGGAGCTTCTGCTGCTGAAAACACCCATCAGTGAGGAGAGGGGCCAGCACAGGGGTTAAAAGCAGCCCAGGGAGGATGGAGCAGGTCCCAGGGACACAGGGACACTGTCCTTGTGCTGGAGCCAGGCGCCACCTCCCGGCACAGGGGACAGCAGGGAATGGGATTCTCCTCCCATCCATCCCTCGGGATAAATCCCACAGCACACCGGGAGCAGGAGAAAGGGATTGCAGAGGTCACCCCTGTGACCCCAGAGTGTCCTGTCCCACCGAGCCACAGCACCCCCACACCTGCCAATCTGCTTCCTCAACATCCCAGCCACCAGCCTGGCTTGGGAAGGAATCCAGGTGGGATCTGTTTCTGTTTTCCCAGTGCTGGAATCACAGAATCATGGAATGGTTTGGCTTGGAAGAGACTTAAAGCTCATCCAGTGCCATGGGCAAGGCCACCTTCCACTATCCCAGGGGTGCTCCAGGTCCTGTCCAACCTGGCCTCGGACACTTCCAGGGATGGGACAGCCACAGCTTCTCTGGAAAATCTATTCCAGGGCCTCACCACCCTTAGGAGGAGGATTTTTTCCTGATATCTCATCTGAAGCCACCCTCTCAGTTTAAAGTCATTCCCTGTGTGTCCTGTCCCTCCATCCTTCAGAAATCCTCTCTCCATCTCTCTTGTAGCTCCTTTAGGTCCTGGAAGGCCACAGTGAGGTCACCCCAAACCCATCTGTGGGGGTTCCCAAATCTCCAAAGCCTCACCAGGCAGTACCTGCAGCTTGTGCCAAGCTGCTGAAGAACCTGCTGAGCCTCCCCCCACTCCCCTCTCCTCGGCCCCAGATCCCTGATTTATCTGCTGGACAGGTAGGAAGCTGCCTGGATCCATCCCAGGAGCAGTGGGGAAGGCAGGAGGGATGTTTGCATCCTCTTATCTGATCGTTTAAATCTGCTTATCTTCATCACTGCTGGGGAGTTGCTCCAGCCCTGGGTTTTAAAGCTGAGAATCTGGTTAACAGAGCTAACAGGATTTGGGAGATCACCAGAGATCCCAAAATTCCCTCAAAGCTCGTTGTTAACAGCCACCTCACAGCACAAACATTTCATTCACACAAACTCTGACGGGAGGAGGGAATTCTCAGCAGACATCCTGAAAATAACAACTGTGTCCCACTTCTTCAAATCCAAACAAACAGGCACCAAAAATGCAGCTTCTAAATGTATTTACAGAGCTGCAGATGAGGATTTTCTGAAGCAAGGCAGATCATTTTCCTTGCAGTTACAAGGATAATCTGCTCAGGTTATTCAGACTGAGACTTTTCTTACACAAAGAGGAAAGAAGAACCCACACCACAACTCTGTCACCACCTAAACAGCTGCTCACACACATCTTGGGCTGGAAAAATTTCAATTAAAAGCAGCTTTGATGGCCATTCATGGTTAAATCCAAATCACATAACTGTAAAATAACACAAAGCAGAGCAAAAAGAATTAAGAATTCTACTCACTTGATACAGCCAATAATGACTTGTGTCAAGGGGTAGATCAGGGGCTCCAGGACCTCACTGGGGTGGATGGTGCTGAGAACTCGACACCAGAAGTACAGGCAGTGGATGTACTGCCAGTTATAGACCGACTGGAAGTTCTCCTGCAGGAAAGGGGGGAAAAAAATAAAGGCAGAAATTTGAAAATGTGGCCTTTGATAGGTGCTTACCCTGCTTCCTGCCCAGACTTGTTTTATCCAGGACACTGCAATTCCCAGGGAGGAATAACAACACTGGAGCTGCCATTCCCAGGGCAGCAAGTTCACTGGGTACCAGTCAGTGCCTGAAGGAAATCAAGTGAATAAAACCAGTCTGCTGGTGCCCAGGGGTGGCTGTTATGAGAAGGACAAGCTCCAGCCTCACAGCAGGCACTGGGATGTGCAGGCACAGGGAATCCTGAGCTGATCACTGGAGCAAATGATCAGCCCAGCACTTTTGGGAAAGACATCACCCAGGACAGCTTCATTTTTTGTAGCTGCAGGGTAAAAGTGGCAGGCAGCAGAGCAGAGCTCTGGCTACCAGCACTGCACCAGGCCAGCAGTGACACAGTGACAGCAGTGACAGAGCCAGCCTGGCTCAGCAGCATGGCCAAGAGTGGCCCAAGGCTTGCACCAGGACATTGTTTTCAAGACTCTGGGCAGGTGCTGCAGCAGCTCTTAGTGCCAGATTGAATAAAAGCCCAGCTGGAGCAAGAGTCCCTGAAGGAAACCCTTCCCTAAAAGTTCTGTAGCTCCACAGGTATTGCCCAAAACCACAGCAGGCTGCACTCACACAGCAGGTGCCTCAGCCCCCACTTGTGGATTTTTCCAGACTTCCAAGGCCCAGCTCATCTCTTCTGCATGGAAAAGCAGGATGCATGAGTCCTGAGAAGGGACAGAATCCTTTAATTGCAGCCACTGGGCCAAACCTTGCAGCAGGGACTTAAGCCAAGGCACAGCTGGACATGGCAGAGCTCTGCCAGCTCTCCCCAGGTCACTGAGATGTACCAGAAAGCTTTTCTCAGCTCCTCCTGCACAGGAACAGACGAGCAATCTGCTCTGGTAATCACCTTCCACCACCATCCCCTGCTCCATTTAAACAGGCTTAGTGCTTGCATTTGGACATTTTGGTGGTGCCATTCCCATGTGAAGTCCCTCCCCAGCTGTGAAATCAAGTGGATTTACTCCCTGTCTGGGCCACAACTGAGGGTGTAAGGAGCCAGTGCAATCCAATTAGGGGATCTGCAGCCCAGACTCCATTTATCTCTGCTTATTTATCCCCATGTCTGACCAGCCAGGAGATTTAGCTGGGCACCAACCCTGCCCTGTTTGGGGGCAGCTGAACAATTAATCTGGGGGGTCTGTTTTGCTAAACAGGACTAAATCCAGGATTAGCAAGCTGACTCAGATTTCCCAGGTCAGACTGGAGGTGGCTGAAACCAGGGCTGCTCCCCAAAGCTGCTTTGCTCAGTTAAGTCCTTTAAACAGCACGGACTTTGCTGGGGAGGTGCAACACCCCAGGGTGGCTCCTAAGCTGCTTTACCTGCAGGTTTTGAAACAGAGGCTGCAAACAGCAGCCTCAGAGTGGGAAAAGGGCGTCCAAGGTGGAAAGTGTAGCACAAACTCTTGCAAGTGGGAGAGAAAAGCAACTCCCACCCTGCAGGAGGGTTTGGGTTCAAAGAGACCTTAAAGATCACCCATGGGCAAGGACAGCTTCCTCCACCCCAGGCTGCTCTGAGCTCCATCCAACCCAGCCTTGGACACTTCCAGGGATGAGGCAGCCACAGCTGCTCTGGGAAATCCATTCCAGGGACTCCCCACCCTCCCAGAAGGAAGAATTTTCCCCTGGTATCCAATCTAACCCTCCTGTCAGTGTGAATCCATCCCCCTCCATCCTGCCACTGCAGGCCCTTGGAAATAGCTGGACAGAGCCTTTCTCTGAGGCTCCTTTCAGGTCACCCCAAAGCTTCCATTTCTTCTCCTTCCTGGCTGAGATTTTAGCACAGACAACTCCCAGGTGCTCCCTGGAGCCCCAACAACGGCTCCCACACCACCAAAGCCTCAAGTGGTCACTGCAATTCCTCCTCTCCACACATTTCCTCCTAGGAAGGGGGAGAAAATTCCTTCCCCACCAAGGAGGGGTGCCCACCTTCTTCCTGAGGGTCATGGCGCTGCGCAGGTGGATGGCCAGCTGGCGGATGTAGATGAAGGTGTGCTGGTAGGAGGTGTGTGTGTCCAGGGCCAGCAGCTCCGTCAGCGTGCGCTGCATGAAGTTGATCATGGGCAGCACGTTGGGAGAGGTGAACCTGGAGTTCTTCACAAAGGCAATGTACATTTGCTGTGAGGGGAAGAGGATGAGAAACCACCATGAGAAACAGAGCAAAAAGCATTCTCAGACCCCTCTGCCCCTCCCAGGTGTGTCCAAACTGCTGCTGTGCCCTTGAGTTAGAGATTGATGAGACACACTTCTTTAAGCAGCGAAAGAAGGTGTCTTTATTAATTATAGCCCGAATTTATAGGGTTTTCTAAAACCATTGTGCCTAATTCTAATTGGTTGGTAACTAGTTGTTACCTTGACTGGGTATCTCACTAGAGGTGGTTATGTGCTTGGAAGCATCTCTTTTTAGATATTGTTCACATTTTTAATGATTCAGGATAGTTTTTATAGGTGCTGTTAACAGTTACAGTCTTAGAATTCTTTCTCATAAGAATAAGCAGATTTTCACTGTTACAGGATTTTGCTCTTATGGGAACTTATCAGGCTAGCTTGCTGGAGTAGTAAGGCCTCAGCTATGTCTTACAAGGCCTTTCTTTTGTAAGGTTTTACTTATAAAACCAGGGCTGAAGTGTTGCTTTAATCACAGAAAGGAATAACCCAGCCTGCTTCTTCTCCAGGGGAGACAGGAGTGTGTTCAGCTTGGACATGTCCCCACCACTGCTCAGCAGCAGGAGGGTCTGAGGCATACGTGGGGATGGCTGGGCACAGCTCTCCTGCTCAGGTGCCACTGAGGCAGGAAAATTCACTTGGGAACTCAGCTGAAAGGTCAGAGCAGCTCAGGAGGATGTCAGCATTCAGGAAAGCTCTCAGAAATCTGGGAGATGAATATTCATCAGGCACCAGAGACCTCCCCTGCTCAGTCTCTGTGCCCCCAGCAGGAAAGGCAGCAGTGGGAAGCAGGAATCACCCCGACCTGACAGAATTTCTGCCATTTGGTTTTCTGGAGGCTGCCAGCATCACCTCCAGCAGCAGGTGCCCATGTGCAGCTCAAGGCTCTGAGGTATTTGCACATAACATGAGGAAGAAAAGATGCAGATCTCAATAAAAGCCTGGCTTACCTTGAGCAGGGGGCTGAGGTAAACCTCCTTCTTGTACCTGCAGATCTTGTTCAGCACCAGGAAGGCCAGGACTCTGACTGTCTCCTCCCCTGTGCTCCACAGAGTGATGGTTTGCTGGGGTCAAACACAGAGACACGTGAGTGAAGGCACAAGGAGCCCCTTGCTCCACAGACAGGCCTGAACCTCGCTCTTTCCCAGCAAGAAGGCAGCCAGGAGGCAGGTGACACAGAGGTGACACAATGTGCTGTCAGTCAGTCACTGGCAGCCCTTCTGTCCTCACACTCTCACTGGGACACCACACAACAGCCAAGGCCGGTGTTTCCATGATCAATAAAGGAACCTGTCCAAAACCAGCACCTCTAAAACAGACACAACTTTCATTTCTGTGGTTAAATACTCATTTAACTCTCCTGAGTGACTCCACCTCCCCCAGGTTCACCTGGCCCTGGCAGGAAGCACCTGGTGCCCCCAATACCAGTCAGCTCCCCTGCAGCGATGCAGAGCAGAGAGGGCTCACTGCAGGGCTGCAAAAGCCTTCCCAGAAAAGCCTGCAGCAGCCCTTCAGCTGTGAGGTATGCCAGCCTCCCAGCCCTGCGTGATTCCAGTCATCTCCAGCATCAAAGGCTTCCCTGCCTCCTCCCAGAGCTGCCTTGCAGCTTGCACTCAGCTGCCACCCTGCTGCCCTGGGTGTCTCCCCCGCAGCTCCTGTGTTGTTGTTCACGCTCAGCAGTTGTGACTGAGCTGCCACAGAAATATTCCACCCCCAGCTCCCCGAGTGGAGAGGCAGCACAGACATTCCCAGGGCCTGGCAGCAATTCCTCCATCTGGGAGCAGGAAGCAGCTTCCCAAAACACCTCCCTGGGGAGCAGCAGCTACAAACAGAGCCACCCACACACTCACCTCAGCCTGGCATCACCTCGTGGCACCTGGAGAGAGGCAGGAATGCTCTCCAGGAAGAACAGAAAAACACTACAATGGACTGAACTGACTGGAGATCCGGCCCAAATACCACAAAAGGCTCAGCTGAAGGGGGGAAAAAGCCTCTCAGATGTCAATGGCACATCCCAGCATGTCCCCTTACCTTGAGGAGGGCCCGGCACTGCTTTGGGAAGGACAGGTAATATGGAACTGTGGAATTCACGTGCTGCAGGACTGCTGCACCCACTGAGGCCTCGGTCAGGCACGACAGCAGCTGTGGAGGAGAAGAAAACATCCCCAGTTTGCAAGCAGGGCTCATCAGCCCTCCCCTTCTCAGCTGCATTTTGCTGCTTCCAAACACTCAGGAAGGAGCTCACAGAAAGCCCAACAGCTGGATCAGGGCAGGAGCAGACACAGGGCAGCTTAAAGAGCTGCCCTACAGGTCCCTCAGCCTGAAAATGGGAGCTCAGGCTGCTGCAGCTGCATGGCTCATGGCCCCTGAGCTCATCACACAGCACCTCCCTTGTAGACACTGCAAAATCCCATTTTATCTGCAGTGCAGAACACCAAAATGTCACCTCACTGCCAATGGCCAAATTCACCCTCAGTCTGCACAAGGAAACATCACCTGAGCTGGCTGATAGCACACTGGACTTCCCCAGGATTTCTGTGTGGGAAGCTGGAATACTTTGGGTATTTGGGTTAACTCTCTCTCAAGGAAAGGTTTTGACAAGCAAATCTTGGTGCTTGCAGCTTGTTCAGCTTGGCTCACTGCAGACAAACCCAGTTTCCAATCTGAGGACAAGGTGAGCTCCAGGTGTCCCTGAGAGAGGCTCTGCCTGGTGCAGCCCCAGCTGCTGGAACCAGCACAGACATTTTGTCCACATTCAGTCCGCCTCCTCCTTGCTCTGCAAAGACTCTGGACTGAGCAGACTTTGCCAAGTCCCTCACACACCAAAAGGAGAAGATTTTGTTCAGAAATTGTGCCAGAAAATCCACTGTGCTGAAGGCTGGGACTGAGGGCTCTCAGGAGTCAGCCCAGGCACTGCATTCCCAGCTTTTCCTTGTCTGCAATCCTCTGCTGCTGGAGAGAGGCACCACAGCTTGAGGGAAAATGAAAAAAAAACAGCTCTCCTGATCAAATTGCTCTTTCTGCTAAGTCATTGTGCCAGCTCCCAGCTGAGGGACAGCAGCTCCTGGGTCGTCTTTCCTGCTATCCCTTCCCTCAGCTGCTGAAGAATCAGTGTTTTAGTGTTGGTTTGATTTTAATATTCCAGTTTGGGGATGCTGATGAAGCAGCCTCAAAAAAAAATAAAATTAAGTGGGGGCAGGAGTTTCCTTCAGAAATAATCCACTAATTGTCTCTGAAACACCAGAAATGTTGGATGGATAGGATGGAACATTATCATACTCAGAAGATGCCACGTGTGAGATCAGCAACAGAACATCTCAGTATTTACCTCAAGTGGAGAGATCACAGCACCAAAAAATGAATTAATGATGCAGAGTGCAGGAACACAGACTGCAAACTACTTTAAAGCCTATTAAATATTAATCTTCCAGACAAATTAAAACACAGAGAGCTGCCAGAATGTTAATTCAACCCTTTTTTACTGCCTTATCTATTCTGACCCAAGCATCCTCTGAACCTCCAAATTGTTAATTGGACCAAACAATTCCAAAACAACACAGGGAAACAATGAACACAAATTTCAGAGGGGCAAATCCCATCTGCCTCACTCCAAAATATCCTAAAGAGCCCAGCATGGCACAGACTGACCCCACAAACAGAAAATGATGCTATTTCTTACTTTTATGGTACAGCCAAGATAAACTTTGATGTCCAGTCGTAGCTTTCCCCAGAGGGGGCTGGTGGAAGGGAGAACCATTCTGGAAAGGAGCAAGAGGTGGGTTTAGCTTTAAAAAAAAAACCAACCAAATAAATCAGATTTCAGCAGCAAAACGAGATCAATTCCTTGCACCAACAACTGCCTGCAAAGCATGGAGTGAACTGGGGTCACACTCTGGTGACACTGCAGGGACACAGAAAGGTTGGTCCCTTCCTCTGAAAACCGATTTCCAGTGCCTGAACTGTCCCCTGAGTGCAAGCACAGCCAATTCCAGACCCTCCTGAAGCCACACGTCCTCTGCAAATGCCTGCAGTTTGATAGTGCAGGGGACACAACTGGGGGGAAGAAAAGAAGACCCCTGAGAGCATCATCAGGCACTCAGTGATTGGGAAGAGCTGGCACCTCCTTCCCAGGTTCAAAGGCAGCTCTGAAAATCCCCAGAGCTTTCCTGAAGTCTCAACCCCCCCCCCCAGACTTACTTGAGTTTGTTCTTGGGGGCTTTGGGGAGCAGCAGCTTGTGCAGGTAGAGGAAGAGGTCCCGGATACAGAAGGACACCAGGGCATTGAACACTGGGTAAAACAAGCCAGGAAAGCATTTGTAAGTGATTGTCCATGTATTCCTGGTTTTCCTAATGGGAAAAGGGGTCCCTGAGGAACTGAAGCCAGTAATTTCCATGGCAGAACTCCAGCATTTCCTTCTAGAAACCCCCAGTTTGCCTTCTATTCAAATTTTTTTATCAAAGATTAGAAGGCACAGGGGGCACCTCTCCAAGAAAACAGCACCAAGAACCCACCCTTGAAAGGAAAGATCCCAGAGCAGCACAGCAAGATTAAGCTCCTTAATGAAGTGAAAGGGTGAATTAACTCCTCCCAGTGCCCATCTCCCCTCTCTCCCACAGCTCAGCTCCCCCCAGATGATTTCCCTTCCCTCACCTGCAGTGTCAGTCACCTGGAACTTGCTGGGGTCGCCACCACTGTCACCTTTGGTGGTGGCCACAGCTGCTTTGTAGGCTTGGGTGATTTCATGGAAGAGTTTTGGGGTGAGATTCCTCTGGGGAAAGAAGAGAAGAGGTTGCTGAGGAGGAGAAGCAAGGGATCTCCTGGAACTCTGAAGCTCCTGACTGGGACAGGAGTACTGGAACTCACTGGAGCTTTGATGCCAAAAAGAGCTCCATGCCCAAGCATCAAGGCAGGGTTGACAAACTCAGTGGCCTTCACCTCTCCTAAAATTGGCTTTTAATTGCTGAGGCTTGAGAAGGAATTAATTAGCTGCAAGCAACTTCCAGTTTGAGCTTCATTCCCCTCAGCTATTCCATCACTACTAAGTATGTGACTAAGAAAGCTCCTGGAATTGCCAAAGGCTTAGCAAAAGGATGAAAAATCCAAATTTGATCATTCTGGCCTCTTCTGAGCCACATTTCTGCAGCTTCTCCCTCATATGGAATGGAAGTACTTGAATCTTGCAGCCCAAGAGAAATGACAGCCATGCTGAAGGTACAAGAGCTCTGGGGGTTTGGGACATACATTTTGTGCCAGATTAACAAATCCCAAACAGGCCTTTTATAGGCAGGGCAGAGAACACTCCAGTGCTTTGTGCTGCAACTCCCAGCTCACCTGGGCAGCTTTCTTCCATTCCTCCACCATTTTCAAGCTCACATGGATGAAGGAAACTTTCTTCCTTTTGACTTTTTCTTGTTCTTCGTCTTCATCATCTTCATCCTCATCACTGGCTTCCTAGAGAGACCAGCAGGAGAGACTGAGGAAAGGTTTCTACAACTCCTGCCTGGCCCCAGCTCCTTTACTGAGCAGCTGATGAGGAGGGAGGCAGGCAGGGCTGATTGATTAATGCTGTTGGCAGCACTCTGTGGAAAGCAGGAATGGTTTGGATGGGATATTGAGAATAAACTCCTCCCTGTGAGGGTGGGGAGGCCCTGGCACAGGTGCTCAGAGAAGCTGTGGCTGCCTCTGGATCTCTGGAAGTGTCCAAGGCCAGGCTGGACGGGGCTTGGAGCAGCCTGGGACGGTGGAAGGTGTTGGGGCTGGAACTGGGTGACTTTCACGTTCCTTTCCAACCCAAATCATTCCATGATTCAGGGCTGGCACTAGAACACAAACACTGCACGTGGAATTAATTAATCCCAGCAGTCCCAAGCAGGTACCTCGAGTGTATCAGGGGGTCTGTGCAGAGCCTCCTCCTCCTCAGAGCTGTCTGAGGCATCAAAATCCAGCAGCTTGCGATCGTTCTCCTCCAGAAACTTATAAAACTCAGGGTCTCTGTCCTTCAGCCTGGAGAGCTGATCTTTGTGTTCAGATGCCTTTCCCTTCTTCCTGCTGGGAGAAACTTAATTGTTTATTCACTGCTCAAAGTTCTGCTGAGGCTCTAAGAAAAACATTTCATTAAAGATTAAGAAATCTTGATAGCAAAATACCAGACTGCACTGGGATAGATGAAAATACCTGGAGAAAAACATCACAAATCTCTTTCTCAGCTATTCAGAATTGCTCCAGAAAAGGGGACAGCATCCCCTTTTAATGCCTGACCATCCTTTCCACGGAGAAATTCCTCCTGATGTCCAACCTGAGCCTCCCCTGGTGCAGCTGAGGCCATTCCCTCTCCTCCTGTCCCTGTGCCCTTCGAGCAGAGCCCCACCTGGCGCTGTTCCCTCCTGTCAGGGAGCTGTGGAAAGCAAAAAGCTCCTTTGCTCCTTCAGCCTCCCCTCCCAGAGCGTGCTCAGCCCTCACCTGCCCGGCCGTGCCTGCAGCCCCTGGGCCGCCTTCCCGCTCGGCCGCCGCCGCCTCGCAGCGCCCTGAAGGGCCCGGCCGCCCTCCTCCTCCTCCTCCTCCTCCTCCTGCTCCTCCTGCCAGCCACCGTCCTGCTCCGAGTCCGAGCCGGCAGCCAGGAACTCGTCCAGGCTCAGCTCCGCCAGCTTCCTGCGGGGAGAAAGAGTGTGAGGGGGGAGAGTGTGAGGGGAGAGTGAGGGGGGAAAGAGTGTGAGGGGGGAAAGAGTGTGAGGGGGGAAAGAGTATGTGAGGGGAAAGGAGAGCGTGAGGGGAGAGTGTGAGGGGAAAGGAGAGCGTGAGGGGAGAGTGTGAGGGGAAAGGAGAGTGAGGGGGAAAGGAGAGCGTGAGGGGGAAAGAAGAGCGTGAGGGGAAAAGGAGAGTGTGAGGGGGGAAAGGAGAGCGTGAGGGGGGAAAGGAGAGCGTGAGGGGGAAAGGAGAGCGTGAGGGGAAAAGGAGAGTGTGAGGGGAAAAGGAGAGTGTGAGGGGGAAAGGAGAGCGTGAGGGGGAAAGGAGAGCGTGAGGGGGAAAGGAGAGCGTGAGGGGAAAGGAGAGCGTGAGGGGGGAAAGGAGAGCGTGAGGGGGGAAAGGAAAGCGTGAGGGGGGAAAGGAGAGCGTGAGGGGGGAAAGGAGAGCGTGAGGGGGGAAAGGAAAGCGTGAGGGGGAAAGGAGAGCGTGAGGGGGGTGGAAAGGAGCGCGTGAGGTAGGAAAAGGAGCGTGTGAGGTAGGAAAAGGAGCGTGTGAGGGAGGAAAAGGAGAGTGTGAGGGGGGAAAGAGTGTGTGAGGGGGAAAGGAGCGCGTGAGAGGGAAAGGAAAGGAGAGTGTGAGGGTAAGCTCATGCCGGCGGTGTTCCCGGTGCAGCGCTCACCTCCTACCGGGGGCCGCCATGTTGCCTCCACCACGCGGCCGCAGCTTCCGCTCCCGGCGTGCAGCGCGGCGGGGGCGGGGCGATCACACCACGCCCATATTTATGCAAATCGGGATATTTCCATGTGTGGCCACGCCCCATAACAGCGCTGGTCACGCCCCTTGCTCTTGGCCCCGCCTCCTCCCCGCCCCGCCCGCCGATCCCTCTGTCCCGCACATCCCCGGACAGAACCGGGAATGGCGCTGCCAGCGGCGGCGGGGATGGGATTAGCTCCGTTCTCTGCGCTGGAGAGGCCGTGCCTCGACTGCTGTCCCCAGTCCTGGGCCGCTCGGCTCGGGAAGGACATTGGGGCTCTGTGGTGTGTCCACTGCAAGGACATTGAGGGCCTGCAGTGTCCACTGCAAGGATACTGGGGTGCAGTGTGTCCACTGGAAAGGCACTGAGGGGCTGCGGTGTGTCCGAGGAAGGGGAATGAGGCTGGGGAAGGGTCTGCACCACACATCCCATGAGCAGCGGTTTAAGGAGCTGAGCCTGGAGAAAGGAGGCTCAGGGGGAACGTTCTCACTGTGCACAACAACCTGCAGCAAGGCTGTGGGTGGTCTCTTCTCCCACCTAACAAGTGGCAGGACACCAGGACAGAGTTTTAAGCTGGTTGGAGGTTGGACATCAGGAGGAATTTCTCCGTGGAAAGGGTGGCCAGGCCTTGGACGGGTCTGTGCAGCGAGGTGTTGGAGTGCCCATCCCTGGAGGTGTCCGAGGAACTCCTGGAGCTGGCACTCAGTGCTCTGGGCTGGTGACAAGGTGGGGAGAGGTCCCAGGTTGGCCTCCACGATCCCAAAGGTCTTTTCCTGCATAAATTATTTTGGGACACCCCGCTCAGGCCACGCCCACCAGGACTGGCCACGCCCCCAGTATAACCCCGCCCATCTCTCCCTTTGTGCGGTACCGGGGCGGGGCCTGTCCCCATGGACACGCCCCTTTCTCCCCTTAGCCCCGCCCCACCCGCAGGCCCCGCCCCCGTGCCGGTGCCGGTGCCGGGCCCGCAGCGGGGCCGGTGCCGCTCGGTTCGGTGCGCTGGGCCCGCACACGGACACACGTGCGGGGCCGGGCCGCGCCCCCCCTGCCTCGCCTCGGGGTTATTCCGGGTGACGGAGGAAGCCGCAGCCGCGGGGCCGCCCCGGCTCCAGGAGGAGCGGCCGCCGCCGCCGCCGCGCACCTGCCCGCCCCCGGCCCGCCCCGAATCCCCGGCGCGGGGCCGGCGGTAGCGCTGCGGGTGTAGCGGCGACCCGCAGCATCCCCCGGCGCGGGCCGTGGCCGCCCCGGAGCCGTGAGTACCGCCGGGGCACGGCCCTGCCGCCCGCACCTCCTTTTCTCTTCCTCTTCGTCTGCCTCTTCCTCTCCCTCTTCTTCCTCCCCTGTCCCTCTGCCCGGCAGGGCCGGGGCGCTCAGACCGCGGGAGGAGGGGGAGCGGAGGGGTAACGAGATGGGGGCACACCGGAGGGGTAACGGGGATGGGGACACACCGGAGGGGTCACCGGGGATGGGGACACACCGGAGGGGTCACCGGGGGATGATGGGGGGACCCCCGGAGGAGCTGCCGCTCCATCACTCCCGGCGCTGCTCCTGCGCATCCCTCCTCGGAGAGCAAGTTTGCTTTCGGGGTACCACGCAGCACGTCCGGGGGGATCACCGGAGCCGTTTCCAAGGGTTCTGGCACAAGTGGTGCAGTTCCCAAATGTTTGCAGAGGTTTGGAACAGCCGATGCCCTTCTCAGTCCCCGTGCCCGCTCTCTCTGCACCGCGGCACATCCCCGGGACCGGCAGCATCCCTGTGCCCTCCTTCCCTGTCCTTTGCCAAGTCCTGGCGAGATCCCCTTGGAAAAGGGAAAAGCCGCAGCTCGGGAGCCCCGGGAGCCGCCGCAGAGCGGGGCTGGCAGTGCCGTGTCCCTTGTCCCCGGTACCGCACACGGGGCTCGGTGCTGGCTGTACCGTGTCCCCTGCACTCGCGGGCTCGGTGCTGGCTGTGCCGTGTCCCCTGTCCCCGGTACCGCACTCAGGGGCTCGGTGCTGGCTGTGCCGTGTCCCCTGTCCCCGGTACCGCACTCGGGGGCTCGGTGCTGGCTGTGCCGTGTCCCCTGTCCCCGGTACCGCACTCGGGGCTCGGTGCTGGCTGTGCCGGCCGAGCTGAAGGGCACGGGGGGAAGAAGCGCTGCCTCGGGTTTTCTGGAAACTTGTAGGGGCCGTGGGATGCAGCTTTTCTGTGGCCTCTGCAGTGGCTGTCAGGACAGAGGGCTCTCCTTGAGCCACAGCATCGCTGCTGCTGGAGCTGGAGCTGGTCCCGGGAGCTCAGGCCAGGCTGGCAGCTGGGCTGGTTCTGCTGGCTGAGCAAACGCCTCCCTCTCCGGGGAGCAGAGCCCTGGACTCGGCAAGGAAGGCGAAGGTGGCTGTCCCTGCACTGTCCCTGCACTGTCCCTGCACTGTCCCTTCTGTGCCAGCCCGCAGGAGCAGTGGCCTTGCTTTGGTGGGTCTCTGTGCAGGACGCCAGCTCTGCTTTGACTTCAATGCCTGCTGTCCACAGCATTATTCTGGGGGGCTCTGCATTGCTGGAGGTGATTCTGGAGCGATTCAGCAACACGTGGACGTGTTTGGGTGCCTTTAGCACAAAGAGGTGCTGGTTTGTTACAGCTGCAGTGTTTTGGGGCTCTCTGACCCTTCAGTGGCCTTTTGGTTTTCACCCCTGCAGCCAAAGCAAACCCTTTCCTCTGCACCCCGAGTTTCTCTCCCGGCCCGGGAACATCTGCTGGAAATCCTTTATTCAGCACAGCAGTGAGTAAGACTCGGGGAGATGTTGGGTGTAGAGATCTGAGTTTCCTTCCTGAGCACTGAGTGATTAATGAATCACAGCAAAGAGCAGCTAATTCAGAGCACACCAGGAGCTGGCAGGCGGAACAGGCACCTGCTCTCTTGGCTTCGGAGCCCAGCATCCAAATGGAGCCGCTCCTGAGCATCTCGGGGAGCTGGGACGGTCCCTGGTGCTTCCTGCCAGCCGAGGTCAGCTCGGTGGGGGTGGCAGTGGGACGTCTTTGTTCTGCCAGCACAGACAGCGGCCATCTGCCCCTGCTCCCTCGCGCCAGCCTGGGCCTCTGGAGATGGAGCGCAAATCAAAGCAGGCGTCCTCTGGAGGCTGAAGATCTGCTGGGGAGGCTGCTCGGGGTCCTTGCTTTGCTGCATTTCAGGCTCAGCAGCTCCACAACTCGAGCAGTCCTGCTGGAGTCCCAGTGCTGCCTCCTGGATCTCCTCAGGAGCTGGAGCTCTGCCCCCAAAGCCTGGGCCAGGCTGGCTCTGGGAGGCCTGAGAGGCTCCATCTGCTCTGCCTGGCCTGCTGCAAACCATCCCTAAAGGATGTGGCTCCTCAGGGACGGGAATTTGAGCTCCTCCAGCTGCAGTTCCCAGGGTCTGGGACCTGCTGGCCTTGGCAGGGCCCCATTGTGCCAGTGAGCTCAAGGCCATGGTGTCAGCGGCTCCTCACAGCTCAGTGTTCAGGGATGTGGCCTGTGCTGCCGCTTGCCAGAAGATGTGAGGGAATTCTTTTGTTTCCTGGCTTGGAGAGACTTTCCCACTGCTCCACAGAAGCTCAGAGCTTGTGCAGAGCAGGAGGTGCAGAGCTGGTCTGGTCTGTGTTGGCAGAGAGAGGCTGGAGGAGGCCTTGGGAACCATTCCTGAAAGTGGTGTGGGTGCCCTGGAAGGGCTGAGCCAGGCAATGCCCACTGGTCACCTCCTGCTTTGGAGAGACAGCAGAATTATTTCTGTCCTGTCCACCTGTAAAAGATCTCCTTGCCTGTTTGCAGCCGGCAGATCCGAGTGCTTTTTCCTGCTTTCTCCTGTCATTTCCAGCTGCTGCCTCATGTGGAGTTATCCTTCCCTTTTGGAGCCAGGTGGTGTCTCCTGCTGCACCTCCCCAGATTCATCACTGTCCTGTGACACCAGGGCACTGCTGGGCAGTGGTGACCGGCTGTGAGCTGGCCCAGTGTCACCACCAGCAGCTGGCCTGGCAGAGAGCTGCAGGACCCAGTTCCTCCCTGGAGCAAGGACGATGGGGACAGGGAGCTGCCAGCAGGTCTGGGGGTCAGGAGTGTGGCTGTGCTCGGCTCTCCCATGGCCTGAGCGCTCTCCCCTCATGTTCACCTGTCTGGAAGATGAGCTGGGGACAGGGATTGTGTCACAGGAGGCAGCAGGAGCTCCGCAGGGCTGGGCCTGGCAGGGCACCTGCTGTGTGTGACGAGGCCTGTGCCACAGAGGCTCCTCTGCCGTGGCTGCTGGGGACACTGGGAAGGGGAATCAGGACATGACCCACATTGCCAGCTCCCGTCTCTTTTTGCTGATTTTGGTGTGCTTTGTGCTGGACTGGGAGCCGCAGTCTAACCCCAGTGCAGCTGGGGACCTGCACATTTTGCTGAGCATCTCAAGGCAAGAATCCATTTATATTCCTTGTTTCTCCCTAACCCGGGAATTCAGCAGTCCCAAACCTCGCCCAGTCCTGACCCTCACAACCAATTACTTGAAAATGACCCAAATATTGGTGCAGATGCCTCGGAATCCCTCAACCGTGGAGTCTTGCTTGGGGCTGCAAAACACAGGAGACAAAAGCTGAGTTCAGAGGTGTCTGAAGGAAGAGCTGCTGCCTGTGGGAGGTGAGGAGAAGGTTGTGGGCAGCGAGATGAGGATGCCCTTCATCCCTCTGAGACATGGCAATGTCCCAGGGCATTGAGCCTCTGCCTTGTGCTCCTTCCTCTCACTTTTTGGGGCAGCTGGGAGCGGCTTGGAGCTTCCAAACAAAACTCCCCAGGAGTAAGGAGGAGCCAGGCTTTCGTTAGGAGAGGCCTCCAGCCTGGGGTGTGCAGCACAGGGCCAGCCCAGGGAGGCTGTGCCGAGGTCAGTGTGCTGAGTGCCCTTCTCGCCTGGAGCCAGCGCTGTCTCTGTGCCTGGAGCTGGCAGTGGAGTGCAGCTTTTCCCTGTCCTCCCCACCCCCTTGCCGAGGCTCCACATCCTCCCTGGCAGCTTGTCACTTCTCTGCAGATGTCTAGACAGGAGGATTCAGTGCGTGTCAGTTATGCCTAATTCATTTAAAAAAAAAAAAAAAAAAAAAAAAAGCCCCAACCCTCCTGGGAGCTGGGGATTCTCAGTCCTGCAGACTCAGCACTGTCTGTGCTGCCCTGCTCTGCCTTGAGGCTCCCTCCGAGCACATTCATGCCAGGGAGCTGCAGGAGCTCGCCAAGGGAAGGCAGGGGCAGAGGGAATGGAGGAGAGGAGGTTTGGAGGGGGTTTAGGGCTGGGCTGTGCTCCTTGTCCCTGCTGCTCACTCCATTTGTGTTGTTGTGTCCCCACCGAGGGGTCCCAGCTGCCCTGGCACTGCCAGCTCCCCACTTGTGTCTCCCTCCTGAAGGCAGGGCTGGTTCCAGGAGGGACAGCTCCCTCACTGCCACACTCCCTGCATCAAAAATCTCAGCCCTGACCTCTGTCCAGGCGTGGGGAGCGTGAGGATCTGCAGCTCAGAGCATCCCCCTGCTCCTGGAGCAGCTCCCTCCCTCTGCCTCCTCGCCAGTGCTGACTCTCCAGCCTGTACACAATGAACCCAGGGAGCTGCTGCACGCTGCCAGTGCCTGCCTGAGCTCCCTGTGTGCAGGCACAGCCTTGCAAGGGCTGAGAAAGGACTGCAGCCCAGAGCGTTTCATTTCTGTCTGTGTCAGTGACACTGATGTGACACATCCTGGTGGGGACATCCGCCTGGATTTAGTGCCTGCTTTGCATCTGGGCTCTGCGCAGCACAGCTGAACGGTTCCCATCCTCTCTGCTTGTGTTTGTTGTGGGGAAGGGAGCAGGGAAGGTGGGAATGCAATTTATTTTGTAATTTGCCTTCTGAAAGCAGACATAAATTGGGATATCTGAGTTTGCGGGGTGAGGGCAGTGCAGATCTGCTGTAGCTGTGAAAACAGCCCTGGCATTTGATTATTGATGAAAAAATGCTGCTCCATTGTGGTCCTCTTTTGCTCCATCCCAGGGGGAGTTTGGCTGTGCCATTTTGGAGGGCACTGCTCTGGCTCCAGCCCTGGAAGGGGACTGGCACCACGGTGCCACCTTGCAGACCTGGTTTGTGCTGCTGTGCCAGCCAGAGCCCAGCGCCAGCGAGGGCTTTGTGCCTTCTCCAAAGGCAGCACTTGTGTGGGAGACGCAGAGCTGTGCACAAACAGCTGATTTTCCAGGAGAGAGGCTCGCAGGGATGTGGCACAAAGGGATGGGGACACATGGAGGGGATGGGTTTAAGCTTGACTGCGTGTCAGGCCTGCGGGCATGGGGCTGTCCCCTGATCCCCCGTGCCCACCATCTGAGCAGCTGCACAGGATGTGTCCCTGCTGCCTCCCAGCCCTCCTGCCAGACACAAAATCCCCATCCAGGCTGTCAACAAAAACCTATTCTCCAGGGCCTTCCTGGGGAAAGGGCAGGCTCGGAACTTCTCCCTGGAGGATCCTCTGTTCCCTGTTTATTGCTCAGCACACTTCTTTTCACTCCCAGCAAAATATGGTTTTTTGTGTGGAGAGAACAGGCCTCCCTTTGGGCAGGGATCATTTGCATTAATTAACAGAGCTGTTATGCATGGCCACGCTCTGGCGCAGAGAAGCCAAACAAACGCCTCCTTTTTTTTTTTTTTTTTGGTTTTTTTTTTGTGCCATAACCTCAGAGTTATTCCAAGGGAGGCAGCACATCCGTCCCAGCCCATGGGGACACGTGCACTGCTGCTGCTGCCCACAAAAGTGGGCTTGTGCTTCCTTCCCCCTCTGGAGCTCTGGACACTGCTGCACTGTCTCCTGTGGTGCAGGCAGCGTTCCCCATTAATTACATCCCACAGACCCTCATTTCCTGGGAATGAAGTTCTAACAAGGAAACGAGGAATATTTAGCACTGCCAGCGAGGTGGGGAGTTCGGCACAGGGAACAGCGCTGGGGTGTTCCATCCTTTGTTCTGAGCCATTAAATCAGAACAGCTCTGCTGGGGACAACTTGTGGGGTGGAGGGGGCAGTAGGACCGAAGAGGGGACAGTGGGGACTGTACCCACTGCCAGGCTTCAGCCAGCCCTGTGCCAGGGCTCCTGGAGGGTGACGCTGTCCCATGGGGCTGTTGGGAGGGTGAGCAGCTCTTCAGAGAGGCTGGAGCCAAAAAGCCACCAAGCACAGCTGGCTCAGGCTGCCAGCACTGTCCCCTGCTTTGGGGACACCCGTGGAGCCCCGTGGCAGGGGTGGCACCTCCGTGTTGTCCTGCTCCCTGCTGGGCCGTGTCAGAGGCCGGGTGACACGGTGGCAGTGTCACTCAGGGTGGGTGGCACAGCCCTGTGCCAGCCCTGGTGCCAGCTCTGCCTCCTGGCCATGGGGGTCACTGCAAGGGAGGACAGTGTCACCCTTGCCACTCACCCAGGGCCGGGCAGGGACTCGTGGCAGGGCTGGAAGGGAACTCTTTGGAAGTCTCCTGTGCCCGCTGGGTGCTGCCCCGGGGTGCCAGACCCTTCCTCCCACATCTCCCAGGAGCAGCAGTGCCACCTTTTCCCAGCCGTGTCCTGCACTGTCCCCTCCGAGCCCTGCCACTGCTGCGGATCCCTCGCTCCCAGCCCCCCGGAGGGACAGGAGAGAGCTCTGGAGCGGGGACATGACTGAAATACTGATGGGGACAACTGTGCTCAGCAGGGATGGCACAGGGAGAGCGGCCCAGGCAGAGCAGGAAAGCCCTTGAGCTTGCAGCTGGGGACGGAGGTGGGGAAGCTCTGTCTGCTCCCTGCCCTAAAGCAGCTCTGGGAAAGGACCTCTGGAGCTTAACCCCGACCCTCTGGAGCCCAGGCAGGGGTGCTAATAACGAAAAACCTCCTTTCTGTGGGCACCCAGCAGATGTGAATTAGGAGATGGGGTATCCCGGGGATGTGGGAGGACATGACCACACTCATGGGCTCCTCCTCACTGCCCAGGGCACGGTGACATCCCGGTGTCCCTGCTGGAAAGCACCAGCAGGCCCTGCCTCTGCCCTGTGCCCCCGAGCCCTCCCCGCTGCAGGGAGAGGAGGAATCTCGTAGCACTCCGGGTGATGCCAATAGAAAAGGGCATTGCAGGCTTCTCCCCGCTCAGGAAACATGTTTATTCATCTTTTCTTCCTCCCCCAGACTCTCGTACGTGCTACAACTGCTCTTTCTGAAGGGGAGAGCTGGCTGCAGCCGTGGCTGAGCAGGCACAGGATGCTGGGCTGCTATTTTTAGGCTCAGCAGGGCTGATGTGGAGGTGTGCGAGGAGCGGGAGGCTGAGGGGATTCTCTCGCCGCAGGGATGCGGGGGCAGCTGCAGGCTCGGTTTTGATTCAAGCTGCCTTTTTCTCTGCTGCTCCCTCCTCCTCCTTCCTCCTGCTGCTCAGTCATCCCCTCCTCACCCCCCCAGCTCTCGGGTGCTGCTGGCACAGAGGCAGCCAGAGGCCTTTCGGAGCAGCCTGGATGCAAACGGCACCGGAGGGAGGAAATCTCTGCGTGAATAAATGTTCCTTGATCTGGCAGGTTTTGTTTTCCTAGAATCACAGAATGGGTTGGGTTGGAAGGGACTGTAAAAACCATCTGGTTCCACGGGCAGGGACACCTTCCACCATCCCAGGGTGCTCTGAGCTCCATCCAGCCTGGCCTGGGACTCTTCCAGAGATACAGGGGCAGCCACAGCTTCTCTGGGAAATCCATTCCAGGGCTTCCCCACCCTCACACAGAAGAATTCCTTCCCCATATTGAACCTGAATTTCCCCTCTTTGTTTGAACCAAATGACATTTCCCCTGGTCAGGGTCGCTGTCAGCATGGGGTGTTTGAGCTGTGGTGGCTCCCACAGGGATCACCCAGGGCTAAAGCCTGGATTGATGCCTTCGGTTTTAGCTTTCATGTTTCCCAGATTCTGTGTTGCAGGAGGATATAACTCTGAACTTTATCTAGAGTGGGAGCAGTTTAGGACAGTTCAGTCAGACAAAACAATCCCTTCCAGCCCCAGAACCAAGGACACCTGACAGCTTCAGGCCCAGAAAGTGTAAACAGTGAATTGATGGAGCAAACTGGGAGGATGAGACTTCATTAACTGAAGCTGTGATTGGGCAATTAACCCCAATGTGGACATGGACCAAAACTTATAAAAGGGTGAAAACTCGTGACTGGGTGTCCATCTTGGGTCCAGCTTGGGTGCAGCTTGAGTCAATTTTGAGTCCATTTGGGTTCATCTTGGATCCATCTTGGATCCATTTCGGGTCCATCTTGGGTCCATCTTGGATCCATTTTAGGTCCGTTTTGGGTCCATTTTGGGCCCATTTTTGGTCCATTTTGGGTCCATCTTGTATCCATTTTGTGTCTATTTTGGGTCCATTTTGGATCCATTTTGCGTCCATTTTGGGTCCATCTTGGGTCCATTTTGGGTCCATCTTGGGTCCATCTTGGGTCCATTTTGGGTCCATCTTGGATCCATTTTAGGTCCATCTTTGGTGCAGCCTCGACCAGGCTCTTGCACTGCCCAAGGTGCATCCTTTAAAGGGCTTTTTAATAAATCCCCACTTTATTCCTTTACCTGTGCCCAGCCCGTGCTCCGGTGGCCTCTTTAGGCCCAGGCTGACCCTCTGCTTGTCCCCCGTCGCAGAGGCGGTGGGAAGGGACCGTCCCCTTCCCTGCCCGCCGCAGCCATGGAGGGGGGAGTGCAGCTCCTGAACCGCGACGGCCACAGCATCTCACACAACTCCAAGCGCCACTACCACGACGCCTTCGTGTGCATGAACCGCATGCGGCAGCGGGGGCTGCTCTGCGACATCGTCCTGCACGTGGCCACCAAGGAGATCAAGGCCCACAAGGTGGTGCTGGCGTCGTGCAGCCCCTACTTCCACGCCATGTTCACAAGCAAGTAGAGTCCTCTCTTCCCCAGGGACAGGCTGGCCCTGCTCGCAGCCCTCTCCTCTCCAAATCCTCTCCCCGCTCCCTGTTCTCACTGCCCTGCCCTTTCATGGGTCGCTTCTGTGAGTAAGAGCAGGAATATTCCGCATTTCGCTGCCTTTCCTGAATCCCTTTGCCCGTGTGCAGGATCCTGGTGGCCTCTCCTGCACAGGGTCCTGGCCCCCAATCCCTACATCTGGGCAGGAAACCTTCCAAAAACAAACCACTTGTTCCATGCATGGTTCAATCATCCTTTTCCCTGATTCCCTTTGTCCACAGCTGCCTGCACAGGGATCCTGGTGCCCTTTCTCCTGTCCTGGCCCCCAATCCCTACAGCTTCTCCTTGCTAAGAGCTGGGCAGAAAACCTCTCTGGGCTGAGGTGTGGAGGTGGATGCAGCTCATTCCATGCATGGTTAAATCCCCCGTGTCACCCCCTCCCCTGACTCCCTTTGCCCTCAGCCCCCTGCACGGGATCCTGGGTCCCTCCTCCAGTCCTGGTCCCCGTTCCCTAGAGCTGGAAGGAAAAACCTCCCTGGGCTGGGATGTGGAGGTGGATGCAGCTCATTCCACGCATCCTCCTGTGGGGAAACAGCCCTGCTGGGGGGCTTTTTGTTCATTTTTGGTGTCCTTTGCCCCAGATGAGATGAGTGAGAGCCGCCAGACCCATGTGACACTGCATGACATCGACCCCCAGGCGCTGGAGCAGCTGGTGCAATACGCCTACACGGCTGAGATCGTGGTGGGAGAGGGGAATGTGCAGGTAGGAGCTTTCCCCAAATCCCCCTTCTCCACAAAGCTGTTCTCTAGCACGTTTGCCTCCTGGGGACTCCTCTCTCCTTCTGCTCAGCACTGCCAGCTGTTCCTGTGGTGGCAGCTGGGTCTGGCAGTGGTCAGGGGCTTTAGCTGCTTCCCTTCCCAGAGGCGGCTCCTCAAAGCACTGTGCAGTTCCCAGCTCCATTCCTGAGCACCTGCCGCTCTCCTGGCCCTGGGGGGTGTTACAGGAGTCCTTCCCAGCTGCTCTTTACCTCAGAAACCAGGAGTGCTCTGTCCTTTCTTTGCTTCTGTGCCTGGAGGTGCTCACAAAACCTGCTCTGCTCATAACTTGTGGTGGGACGAGGGTGAAAATCGTTTCCTTGCCCTGGAAACTCCCTTTTCCCCCATTCTTTTCCACCGTGCCAGACCCTCCTTCCTGCTGCCAGCCTGCTTCAGCTCAATGGTGTGCGGGACGCTTGCTGCAAGTTCCTGCTCAGCCAGCTCGACCCCTCCAACTGCCTGGGCATCCGTGGCTTTGCTGACACGCACTCCTGCAGCGACCTCCTCAAGTCTGCCCACAAGTACGTCCTGCAGCACTTCGTGGAGGTGTCCAAGACAGAGGAGTTCATGTTGCTGCCCCTTAAACAGGTGAGGCTCTGCTGGCAGTGGGGAGGTCTGGGTGCAGCAAAGCTTTTCCTGCTCTGTGGGTGGGTGAAAAGCCCGAGGGATCTGGGGGATGGGGTTTGGCAGGGAGCTGTACCCAGATTCTGGGCTTTGGCCCCACTCTGGTCAGGCTGTGGGAACAGCTCTGTCAGCAGGTGAATCCCACGGGAAATAAGGGTAGGAGGGTAGGACAGGGGGTAGTTTTGGTCACTGGTGCTTGCCACGTGAGCTCTGAGCACACTGCCCTGGCTCTGGGAGCACAGCCCAGGGAATAGGTGCTGCCTGCCCTGGGCATGTGGCTGGGGTGTTTAAATCAGCTCAGCTAATGTTTGCTGGTCAGCATGTGGTGCCTGTGTGGCCCCCAGCTCATCTCCCTGGGCAGGAGCAATTCCCAGTCCTTGCTCTGCATCACCGACCTGTGGGGTCCTCAGCAGGACCAGAGACCTCCCTTCACCTCTTCCTGGGGCAGTGGGAGGGTCACAACGAGGGGAGGGTTCACATCTCCCCCTGCCCAGCCCTGGGCAGCTGAAGGGACAGTTCTGGGAGCAGCCAGGGCTCCTGGGTGTGTCCCAGGAAATATGGAAGGGACAAATGCCAGCAGAGCCCTGATGCCACTGACAGGGATGGGAATTGTCAGGCACTGCAGCAGCCTCAGCCACAGCACAGGGAGGAAGGTCAGAGCTGTCCCCACAAAGCTGAACCTTGGGGCACCCAGTTGCTGTTTGGAACCCGCAGCATCTCTGGGTGACAGAGCTCTGCTGTTCCACTGGGCCCCTTGCTGGGAGCTGGGAATGTCTCCTTTCCTCCCAGTCCCCAGCAAGCAGCACTGCCCTCCCCACCCTGCAGGTGCTGGACCTCATTTCCAGCGACAGCCTCAACGTGCCCTCGGAGGAGGAGGTGTACAGGGCTGTGCTCAGCTGGGTCAAACACGACGTGGACAGCAGGAGACAGCACGTGCCCAGGGTGAGAGTGCTGGGAAGGGGTGAAGGTGTGCTGGGAAGGGATGAAGGTGTGCTGGGAAGGGGTGAAGGTGTGCTGGGAAGGGGTGAAGGTGTGCTGGGAAGGGGGAGGGAGGGCTGGGAAAGGGGGAAAGTGGGCTGGGAAAGAGGTGAGAGAGCTGGAAGGGGGCCTGGTTCTGCCCACTATCTCCGAGTGCCTGGGCTGGGTGGGCACATGGTTGGAGGAAGCTGCAGGACAGGGCAGGAGCAGCAGGTCCCTGTCCCACCACTTCCAGTCCAGGTTGGAAGGGACGTTAAATCCCATCTCATCTCATCCCCTGCCATGGGCAGGGACAGCTTCCACTATCCCAGATTGCTCCAACCTGGCCTCGAACACTTCTGGGGATGGGACAACGTGTGCCAGGGCCCCACCACCCTCTGAGTAAAGACTTTCTCCCCGGTCTCTGACCTGAGCGTGTCCCCTTTTAGTTCAGCCCTGTCCCCCTGTCCCGTGTCCCAAGGCTCTGCTGTCCCCCCAGCTCATGAAGTGCGTGCGGCTGCCGCTGCTGAGCCGGGATTTCCTCATGAGCAACGTGGACACGGAGCTGCTGGTGCGGCACCACTCGGAGTGCAAGGACCTGCTCATCGAGGCCCTCAAGTACCACCTGATGCCCGAGCAGAGAGGGGTCCTGAGCAACAGCCGGACGCGGCCGCGGCGCTGCGAGGGGGCCAGCACCGTGCTCTTCGCTGTGGGTAAGGCCCTGCCGCCCCCCAACCCCAGCCCTGAGCCCAGCCCGGGGTTTTCTGGGCTATGTTTGCTCTGTTTGCCCTCCCCGAGCAGGTGGAGGGAGCCTGTTCGCCATCCACGGCGACTGCGAGGCCTACGACACGCGCACCGACCGCTGGCACATGGTGGCCTCCATGTCCACGCGCAGGGCCCGCGTGGGCGTCGCGGCCATCGGGAACAAGCTCTACGCCGTGGGAGGGTAAGGGGGCACGGCACGGGGCAGGGAGCAGCTGGGGAGGGTGGCAGGGGCTGCTCTGGGAGCACAGATGCTCAGCAGGGCCTCCTGGAGTCAGTGTGATCCAGGATCTATGTTGGTAGCCATAGAAAAGCCCTGTCCCTGTGCTGCGGGAGCTCAGTCTGCCTCCTGAAATTGGGCATTTCCCTCCCACTTCCCTTCGAATCCCAGACTGGTTTGTGTTGGAGCCTTAAAGCTCATCTCATCCCACCCCTGGCATGGGCAGGGACACCTTCCACCATCCCAGTTTGCTCCAAACCCCGTCCAACTTGGACGCTTCCAGGGATGGGGCAGCCACATCTTCTCTGAGCAGCCTCTTCTCCCCTTCTCTCCCTGCAGCTACGATGGCACCTCTGACCTGGCCACAGTGGAGTCCTACGACCCTGTCACCAATTCCTGGCAGCCCGAGGTGTCCATGGGCACCAGGAGGAGCTGCCTGGGTGTGGCAGCCCTTCACGGGCTCCTCTACGCTGCTGGGGGGTACGATGGGGCCTCGTGCCTCAACAGGTAGGGATTGCCCTGCTCCAGCCCTCCCTGCTCCTGCATGCACTGCCCCTGGAGCTGGGAGCCCTGCTCCTGACCCTTGAGTAGATGTTTTACAGCCCAGCTCCTTCTTCCAGTGGAAAAAACCCCTCTTTGTAGCCCTGTGCCCCAACAGAAGCCAGCCTGTGTCAGTTCCCTCCGTTTCCCCTGTCTATCCCCGACTCCCTTGGGAGCTGCCCCTCCAAGAGCTTTGACCTGGGCTTTTCCAGTGTCCCACCTTTTGTCCCTGTGTCCCTGCCTGCTGCAGCGCAGAGAGGTACGACCCCCTGACAGGCACCTGGACCTCCATCGCTGCCATGAGCACCCGGAGACGCTACGTCCGCGTGGCCACGCTAGGTGGGTGCTGCACGGGGGCTGGGGGTCCTGGGCAGGCTCTCCTGCACTGCTGGGGCTTCCTTTTGCTGCTCTGCTGCAGTTCCTGCCCCCTGTGCCACATCCTGATGTGCTCCCTGCCTCTGCCCTCCTCAGCCCCCCTAATGACTGGGATTCATCCCACTCTGGAGGCAGCTCCTGAGGGGATCCACAAATTGTTCCCTTCTAGTTTGGAGCAAGGGGCTGCCTGTGGATGATCCCCTGTCCCTGGAAAGGAAGGGATAGCCTGATCAGTCCTTCACTGGTCAAAGGACAATCCCTTTTAGTGATCCCAGCCCCACTCCCACCCCAGCAGGAGCTGCATCTCCCTGGGGACGCTTCCCACTCGTCCCAGTGTCACCGTGCCTGTCCCCTGCCCTGCTCTCTGCTCTCAGCTCTCGCTGCTGGCTCAGAACTTCCCTCCCCTCCATCCCCAGCTCCTTCTGAGCCTGCCACAGCCCATCCTGGCACTGCCCTGCTCCAGCCTCCCCTCCATCCCCAGCTCCTTCTGAGCTTGCCACAGCCCATCCTGGCACTGCCCTGCTCCAGCCTCCCCTCCATCCCCAGCTCCTTCTGAGCCTGCCACAGCCCATCCTGGCACTGCCCTGCTCCAGCCTCCTCCTCTAAACCCCCCCGGGGCTCTGGCAGGGAGCACTGGCAGCTCCCTAACCAGGAGGTCAAGAAGCAGCAGGAGAAGGAGCTCTCTGGGAAGCTTTGACAGGAGCTGCCTGATGAATATTTCGCCCCACTCCCGCTGGAAGGGGAGGGAGCCGGGCTGGCCGTGCTGGGAGGAGCTGCCTGGGGCAGGGGGGGCTCAGCCCAGACCTGTGTGGGCACCTCCAGAGTGGCACCTGTGCCATTGTGGGGGCTGTGCTGGCACAGGGACGTGTCCTTAGCTCATCCCTGTCCCCCCCTGGCTGTCTTTGCAGAAGGCAACCTCTATGCAGTCGGGGGCTACGACAGCTCATCGCACTTAGCCACGGTGGAGAAGTACGAGCCCCAGGTAAATCCGGGAGCTTTGGGTGACTCTTCTGCCTCTCCCCTCTTCAGGAAGGGCCCAACCCACCGTGCGTGGCTGTGAGATGGAGGGGCATCAGCAGGGACAGAGAGCCAGGGTGCAGCCCTGAGCAGAACAACCCGAAGCTCCTCTGTGGGAGCTCTCCTTGAGGTTTCAGCCACCAGAACCCCCTCTGTCCCCACTGCCTGCAGTTCTGCAGGAGGCAGGGATCCTGTCCATGCCCTGAGCTGTTCCCAGCTCCCAGATGAGCTCCTGCTGACTGCACAGCCAGCGTGGTGAGCAAGGAGGGTGGCAGGCTGGGGACATGTGTTGTGCCCAGGGACACGCAGCTCCGCTCCAGCAGGGTCACTCACTGCAGGAAGATCAAAGAGAAGGTCCTGAAGGCTTTTCATGAGCTGCAAAGCCCCAGCTGCACTGACACAGGTTGGGAATAGATACAGCTCAAGCCCCGTGGCTGGGCTGGCATTCAGCTGGGACACAACTGGTGGCCTGGCAGGGGGGTCTCTGTGCCCCTGGGGTGGCTCCTGCAAGCTGCTGCTGTCCTCTCCTGAGCCAGGCAGGAGATTCCTCCTGGGAGCTCTGGGAGAGCAGGAGGAGAGAAATGAGGTCCCCCTGGAGGGGTTGTCATGGCAGGAGCTGTGTGGTCTCAGAAGGACTGACCCCAGCAGGGATGTGTGGGAAATGCCCTGTGTGGTGGCTGATGGGTTCCCTGTCCCCAGATCAACACCTGGAGCCCCATTGCCAACATGCTGAGCCGCCGGAGCAGCGCGGGCGTGGCCGTGCTCGAGGGGATGCTCTACGTGGCTGGTGGCAATGACGGCACCAGTTGCCTTAACTCCGTGGAGCGCTACAACCCCAAATCCAACACCTGGGAGAGCGTGGCCCCCATGAACATCCGCAGGTACAACGGGCTGTGCCCCCTCGGGAGCCTCAGCGGGGATCTCACCTCGCTGAGCCTTGCAAGCCATGAACACGGGCACAGAGAGGGTTTCTAGGGCTTGTGGCTGGCTCACCGCGCTCCTGCGGTGCTGAGAGGGACCGGAGGGCGTGCCAGGAGGGCACAGCAGGGATGTTCTGCACAGGGATTCATCCTCAGCAGTTTGTGTGGCTGTAAAGAAGCAGGGCTTGAGCTGGCTGAGCCCACAGAGACACTGCTGGGCTGCGGGAGGGATTACGGCTTGCAAGTCTGAGGATTTTGGGCTCAGAGGGTTCGGTGTTTGCTGAGGTTTGGATGAGAGTGTCGGGGTGAAGATCTGTGAGCTCTGCTCGTTTGTGCCCCAGGAGGTCTCTGCCAGGGGGTGTCTGTGGGGCAGCCTGGGCAGGTCCCCGGGGTGCTGAGCTCCCCCCACACTCAGCCTCACCCCCACGCTCTCTGCACGGTCCCTCCAGGAGCACCCACGACCTGGTGGCCATGGACGGGTGGCTTTACGCCGTGGGTGGCAACGACGGCAGCTCCAGCCTGAACTCCATCGAGAAGTACAACCCTCGCACCAACAAGTGGGTGGCGGCGTCCTGCATGTTCACCCGCCGGAGCAGCGTGGGGGTGGCCGTGCTGGAGCTCCTCAACTTCCCCCCGCCCTCCTCGCCCACCCTCTCCGTGTCCTCCACGAGCCTTTGACACCGAGCCCGGCCGTGCCTCAGCCCCGGGGGACAGAGGTGGCACCTGCTCAGCCCCGCAGGACAGAGGTGGCACCCACCCAGCCCCAGAGGACAGAGGTGGCACCTGCTCGGCCCCGCAGGACAGAGGTGGCACCTTCCCGGCCCCAGAGGACAGAGGTGGCACCTGCTCAGCCCCGCAGGACAGAGGTGGCACCTGCTCAGCCCTGCAGGACAGAGGTGGCACCTGCTCGGCCCTGCAGGACAGAGGTGGCACCTGCTCGGCCCCAGAGGACAGAGGTGGCACCTTCCCGGCCCTGCAGGACAGAGGTGGCACCTTCCCGGCCCTGCAGGACAGAGGTGGCACCTGCCCGGCCCCGCAGGACAGCCGCTCGCTCTGAGCAGGGAGCACAAATCCCAGCCCAGCCCTTCTTGGGGGCTCTCCCTGCTCTGGGGACACCCGTGGAGGTCACCAGGACCACCAAATGTGCTTCCAGGGCTGGCCCCTCCCTGGAGGGCAAGAAGAGGGGGCTCTCCCCCCGGCCAGACTCATCCAGCATCCCCCAGAAAGCTCCTCTGGCAGGGGGAGCCCGAAGCGTCGCTGCTGTCCGGGATTGCCGCGCTCCAGCCGTGCCACCGGGCACTGCCAGCCCCGCGGTGGCCCCGGGGGACACGGCCGCTCCTGAATGTCACTGTAGCCAAACCAAGCCTGCACTGTTCCGGACTCCGGGGCCGCTGCCCGGCTCCCAGGGTGTCTCTTTGATGCCTTAAACACAGCGAGAGAAGCAGCCCCAGGCGCAGCCCCGCGGGATGGGGAGGGTCGGAGGCGAAGCTGGACGCAGCATCCTGAGCCCTCCGGTGGTGCCCTGGGGCACCGAGAGCCCGGCTCAGCCTCGGCCAGTGCCCGGTGGCCACGGGGACCGCGGTGCCATCGCTGGCCTCTGCCCCTGGCCTGGCCTGGCCTGTCTGCTGCTCCCCTCTCTGCAAAGCAGATCCTGGGTTTGTGGAAAGGAATCAGTTCTCGGAGAAACAACAGTCCAGCCTTCTGAACGAGGAGGATTGCCTGGCATTACTTTTTTGGGTATTAATTTTTTTATTTGCCTTTTTTTTTTTTTATTTGAACGCCGATATGACTTCATATCCCTTTATTTTTTACTCTGCCCTCGTATTCCCCATCCCCTCTGCTCTCGAGGCAGCAGAAGGGATGCAGTTCCTTTTCTCTTTTGTTGAGGAGATGATTCCTGTGCCCTGGGCTCTCTCTGGATGGGTGGGGTGTGTGCATGTGTGAGATGCCGAAAGCAGCACGGGAGGGACCGTTTCCAATTAGCGGCTCCCTGGCAATGAAGCAACCACTTTAATGAACTAAAGGTTGGATAAATTAGCACTGTAAGGCCTGTCCTAGAGCCAGGGCCCCCGTGGTGTGGTGTTTTCAGGGTGTGCTGTGTGTGTGAGCCCTGAGCTGAGGCACAGATCAGGTGCTCTCCACACCACAGAGGAACGACTCAACCACTGGTACCTCAATTGTGTTCAAATGTAGCATTGCAAATATGCTCCACCTGTTTGGAACTCATTCCTTTCTCCTTTTCCCCCCACTGCTCCCCAGTTCTCACTCACAGAGCTCACATTTCACTCCTGTGGTACCTGTGGGCCTGAATTTTTAAGTAGCAAGAGATTTCTCCTTTTTTTGGAGGGGAGAAAGAAGAGTTTGAAATGAGACAGGGACTCCCCAACTTGAGATCCTTTTCTTGGCAGTCTGATTTCCCCTTTGGACAGGTGCCTGCAGGTTTTCCAAGCCCACTGGTATCCTTCAGCCCACTCACAGTGCCTCATGTTGTACACCTGGAATTCCCAGCAGCTTCTGGAAACCAGGGCTGCTTCTCCCTCCAGCCTCTCCCCAAGGACAGTCTGAGCTTCTTGGCTTTTGGAACAGGCTCTGAATCTTCTTTTTGTCCCCTTCCTGCTGCCCCAGCCTGTCACAGCTCAGCAGCTCCCGTCTCCCTGTGCTGCAGGGGAGTGTCCAGACTCTGCAGCTGTCTCCTGGTCCATGTGGACTGCCCCAGGAAGGTCAGAGGAATCTGCTTTGTTCAAAAAATGATGAAATCGGTGAATTCCCTCTGTTTTGTGCGTGTGCCTCCACCCGAGCGAGCTCTCGACCCTTTCCATCCCATTCCTGTGAGCAACATCAGGATTCCTCTTTCCTGCTGGGCTCACATCCAGGTGTCCCTGGCTCCAGGGTCCCCTTGGGAGGAGGATCAGCCATGGACAGGTGGAAGGGGCTGGAGCTGGGCTTGGTCTGAGGAGCTCAGGAGGAGAGAGGAACGCAGGGAGAGTGGAGCCCAGGCAGGAGGGGCAGTGCAGGAGCTGCCGAGGGGGAAACAGGGCTGGTTTCAAACAAGGAATGAGGGAGCTGTGCCTTGGGGCAAAACCTGAGGGGAGAGAGAAATGCAGCAGCTGAGGGGAGTTGTGGTGCCAGGTACCCTTGGAATCTTCAGCGGTCACACTGCAAATCGTGTGTGAGGCTGTCCTGAGCACCAGGGACGGGGGCACAGTGACTCCTGTCCCCCCTGGCTGGGTCCTGAGCAATATCCCCTGAGCCTGAGGCAGGGAAAGCCGGGAGGAGGGAGCCTCTTGTCTCTGCTGCCCAAACTATGCAGGTGCTCTCTGCTTCCCTGTGCCAGAGGGAGGAGGAAGGGAAAGGGCAAAACAATTCCCCAGCATCTTCTGGGGGTCCCGAGCCCCCCGACCCACACTGTGTGGACACGAGGTGTCAGCATCTGCCCTGGGAGATGCCAGGGTGGGATTGCTCCTGGTGCTGCACGTCCCCTGCCGAGGAGGAGGAGGAGGAGGAGAGCTCGGAGGGGACGTGTGTCTGTGTCTGTCTGTCTGTGCGTAGCAACCCTGTCTGAGGGGAGGAGAACAACTCTGTGTGGCTTCCCTGCCAGTTTTAGTTCGTGGTGTCTCACCCAAGATGTTCCTTGTCTGAATTCCCAGCAGAGGAGCGTCCCCGAGCCGGGGGGCTCCGGCCCTGGGGGCTTTTCCAGCAGGGCCAGGCAGGAGCCCCTGCCCTGATTTGGGGGCTGCCTTGGCCTCCCTGCTGGGCACACCTGGTCCAGATCCATGTCCAAGCGTTGTCACTTTGATTTCTCTGTAACTTTATTTATGTGGAACTCTGTTTCTCGGAATTTTTTGCACTACACGGGACTGGGGAGGGGACACAAGCAATAGAAGCCAACGTGTACAATAAAGACGTTTTCTTGGATACCGGATCCTGCCCCGTGCATCCTTCACTCTCCCTGCCCTGGCTGCCTCCTGGGGCTGCTCCCTGCTTCCCAGGGCAGGGGAGGGATCTGCTCTGAGCAGCCAGGCTGTGCCAGGGGAGGCTTTGGGATGGAGATCAGGGAAAGGTTCTTCCCTCAGAGGGTGTTGGGCACTGCCCAGGCCCCCCGGGAAAGGGGTCCCAGAGCTCCAGGAGTGTTTGGACAACGCTCTCAGGGACAGGGTGGGGTTGTTGGGGTGTCTGGGCAGGGGCTGGACTCTGGATCTCCTCTGACTTGGGATGTGACTCTGTGAGCTCTCAGCTGCCAGGGTGCTGCTCCAGGCCTCGAGGCATTTGCTCAGAACTGCGCTCCAGCTGGGACTGGCCCTGCTGGTGGGGGTGTTGGAGGCCAGAGGGGCCCAAACCAGTTTGGAATGCTCTGCTGTGGCACAGCTGAGCTAAAAGCAGCAGCTTTTTGCCCAATCCCAGCCCCAGGCTCAGCTGAGGCTGTTGGGGGCCTTGGTGGGTGTGGGGGGCTTTGTATTCACAGCAGGGATTTTGTCCCCTCAGTGTCACCCTCCCCTGATCCCAGGACAAAGGTGCTGCTGGTGCTGGGCCCCTGTGGGAAAAGCCCCAGGCCCAGAGGCTCCAGAGCCAGGCTGATTTACACCTCTCGTGCCACCAAGCCCTGGTTTGGCCTCGCCAGGGCTCCCTGGCAGCTCTCCCTGCGTGGAGCAGAGCAGGAGCCCCGTGCTGCCCCTCCAGCTGCCACCCTCGGTCTGTCCCCGTGGCTGGGGACAGGGACAGCTGCTGCCATCCTGCTGCCCAGGGAGGGGAATGCTCCTGCAGGGGCTGGAGGAGCTGCCTGGCACCAGCCCTGGGGCCCGAGGGGGAGCTGGAATGCCTGGCCCGGCTGCAGCCCCTCGTGTTCCCTTTCCTGCTGCTCCTGCTTCTGCTTTGCCTCCTATAAATAACTGCTGGGCTCTGAAAGCCTTCCTGGAGCCCCGGCGCTGCTTCCCTCCAGCTCAGGCTCTGCTGGGAGCAGAACTGTGGCTCCAGGACAGCTCTGTGCCCTGTGCTGGTGGCAATCCTGTCCTCAGCCTCTGGTGTCCCCTGCCCTGTGACCAGGGGTGTCCCAGCGAGCAAACAGGACCTGTGACAGCAGCAGCAGCTGTGTCCCCGCTCTGAGCAGGGTTTTATTTCCAGCACACTGCAGGAACAGCACGTTTGTGGTCACGGCCTGAGCGCGTTAGCCACGGATCCAGGAGGAATGGAGCTTTTCCTGCGTGAAGCACAGCTGGGGCTGTTTGCTGCAGTGTCTGAGCCCGGCCAGGACCTGCTGGGCTGCTGCTTTCCCGTCACAGCCTCATTTCCCAGCTCACACCAGCGAGCCCTGCCGAGGAAATCACGGAATTTCTACCGGGGCCCCTCCGGAGGGGTGTCCTGGTGCTTCGCTGGGCCAGGAAGGGTTAATGGCTTTTGGACAGAAAGGGGAGGGGGATAAAGGAGCTGCTTTCAAAGGGCAGAGATGGGGAGAAATTTTATGGCACATCCAATTTCAGCTGCTCTCTCCTGGCGAGTGTGGCCTGACCGTGCCATCCCTTTGGGGGAATATTTTGTTACTGCGAGGGTAAAACTCAAATGGGAACAGTCCAACACACCCTGTGTGTGTCTGTCAACCCCAGCTTGACTCCAACAGGAAAATCTCCTCTCAGAGTCCCCCTAAAATAACCTGTAGATTTGTCACATCACATCCTTTTTGTTATTTGTTATTTATATTCACTAAATCGGATTTTTTTTTCAAATGTACCATCAATTTAGTTGGTTTGACAAGATCTGATTTCCACAGGCCCGTGTTGATTTGTATTAATTATGTTCTCCTCCTGTCATTCTCAAAGTTAATCCAACTCCCTCACAGCTGTTACATCATTTTCCCAGGAATTGCTGGCAACTGGCAACCCCATAATTACCGGGGTGGTATTTTACCCGTGGAAACACTGATATCCCTCTTAAATTATGCAATTTCTTTGCAAATCCGTGGTCCTGCAAGACTTTACTGCAACAGCAACCCAAGCCCTTTGTGTTCAGCTCTTTCAAACTTTCTGACCTGAATTCTCTCTATTTTTGGATCCAGAGCATTCAAGTTTTGTGTTTAGCAGCCACCCAAAAATGAAAAGGGTTTCTCCTTTCCTATGGCTGGGAATTCTTCCTAATTCCTGGGTTTGTTTTTTTTTCAGCACAGAAATATTGAGTCTCCATTTACCTTTTGTCACCAACTTCTCCTTTTTATTGTTTGTATTTCCACGCAGCGAGTCACTCGCAGCACAGTCAGAAATCTTTAGTTCGCTTCCTTTTAAAGCATTTCTCCTACAAATATTCTCTTTTTTTGCTGCTCGTGCCCATCTCCTTTTGCTCATTGCTTCCTCCATCCATTTCCCACCATTCCTAGATTTGGATTAGCGTTCCCAGTTCGATACTTTTTTTCCCGCTGCCCATTAATTTTTGTATTTTTAACCCGGCTGGGAGCGGCCTTTGGAACCCCGGAGATTTTTGTTAATGCTTAAACAACCACCACCGCCTTTATCTCTCTGCAGCCTTATCTGGGCCGGAGCTGCGGCCGAATTCCACTCGGGACAGCGCTCCGGGATGGGCTCCGCTGCGGCCGCAGCTCGGAGCCGCCGGAGCCTCGGGAATTGCGGCTGGCTCGGGGTGAATTCCCTGGGAACAGGTACCGGGCTCGCCCCTCCCAGCCCGCGGGGCGGGAGCGAGGGGCAGGATCGGGCTCTGCCCACACCCACTCGAGTCCCGGCGGGGCGAGAGGAGCGGCCGGGAGCGGTCCCGGAGCGATCCCGGAGCGGTCCCGGAGCGATCCCGGCATGGGGAACATCGCCTGTGTCCCGCAGGCTCCCGGCGGCTTCAGGAGCTCCTTCCGAAGGAAACCCTCGCTGAAGAAGGAGTGAGTACCCCCCGTCCGGCCATGGGATGCGGGAGCGGGGCTGGATCCCCTGCGGGATCTCTCCTGGCGGGGATTTCCTAATTCCCGGTGGTTTCGGGGGTGCTGCGCATTTCCAAACCCCGGGATCAGCCGGCCCCGAGTGCCTGGGATGGAATTCTCGGCCCTCGGGAGAAGCGCTAATGAGTTAATTTTTGTTTGGGTAATTAAGCTCCCCCCGGCGGGACGAGGTGCAGAACACCTGATATTCCCAGATTTCACTTGCGAGTGGTTTTATTCAGAGTCCTGGTGCTGCTGTGAGAAAACAACGCTCCCACTCCTCAGGTTTTGGGGAGAACGCCCCAAATCCCAGCGCTCTGCTGTAGGATTTGTGTTTGTAAACCCGAAGGAGGAGCAGCAGAAAATATCCGGGATTTGGGGATTTGGGTGCAGGGCTGGCCAGGGCAGGGCTCAGGGAGCGCGGCCGTGGGTGGCTGTCCCAAAACAGCTCCAGGGAATTCATCCCCCAGCTTTCCCACTGCCCCCAGCAACACAGCCAGAGCTGGGACAGAGCTCTGGAGGGAGCCGGGTGATTCCTCACGGACCTGCCAGCCCTGGCTGTGCTGGGTTTAGAGACAGGGCTGTGCCAAAAATCCCCAAAACTCTGCCAGGCTGGGGGGTTTCTGATTAAAAGGAGACCCTGAAGTGTCCCCTTGGTGTCCTGTGCTGCCAGAAATCAGCAGCAAACCTGTGGGAGCCTGAGGAGCTCCTGTGGGGTAAAAGAGGGGGGATCCCTCAGGGAATTCGGGGTAAAAGAGGGGGGATACCTAGAGGAATTTGGGGTAAAAGAGAGGGGATACCTAGAGGAATTTGGGGTAAAAGAGGGGGGATCCCTCAGGGAATTTGGGGTAAAAGAGGGGGGATCCCTCAGAGAATTTGGGGTAAAAGAGAGGGGATACCTAGAGGAATTTGGGGTAAAAGAGGGGGGATCCCTCAGGGAATTTGGGGTAAAAGAGGGGGGATCCCTCAGGGAATTTGGGGTAAAAGAGGGGGGATCCCTCAGGGAATTCGGGGTAAAAGAGGGGGGATCCCTCTGGGAATTTGGGCCCTGGGGGTCTCACATCAGGGCCCTGTGGTGGGACAGCCAAGCCCCAGAGCTCCTCCTGTCCCGCTGACCCCCTGCTCCCCACACTCATGGGGATTATCCTGGTTTTCTGCTGCACTCTGAGGATGTCCCAGCACTTCCCAGTGGCTGCCTGGTACTGGTGTGCACGTGGGGAGAAACTGGGAATGGGAGGAAAGGGACAGGGAGGCCACCAAGGCAGAAACGAACCCTCAGTGAATATCTGCCCGTGGATTTGTGAGGATCCCTCCCCATTCCAGGGGTTCTGCAGGAGCTGCCAGGGCCCTGCGCTGCTCTGGGGGCACAGATGAGCCAAGCTGCTCATTTGGCTGTAAAAAAGCAGAGAAACCCCAACAAGTGCAGCAAAATCCCCTTGCAGTTCTCCCAGGCTTTGTCAGCCCTCGGCCGGGCTGGGATGACTCGAAAGCCCGTGACAAATCGCTTGCTTGGTGTTCTGGCTTCCTTATTTCTGGGCAGGATTCACTGTGCCTCAGCCTGGATCTGTTTCCATGTGTGTTTTGGGGTTGTTTTTTTTTTTTTCCCTCTGTAGACAAAATGGCAAGAAAAAGCTGCCCAGCTTTTTTGGGATAGACGGAGGCCAGGAAAGAGACACGACCACGGACAAAATCCTGCAGTATATTCCAGCCAAGGCAAGTTCCAGCAGCTGCAGCCCCCTCCCCGCTGCCCCGGGGGTTTATTCCCACCCACCCCGAGCACAGCACTTGGGGGGACGCTGCTTTGGGGCTGGGGGTGGCAGCAGCTCCGTCCCAGGGAGATCCCAGCAAGGGATGAGCTCTCCCAGCCCTGAGGGGACCTGGCTCAGCCAGGGGTGGTGCTGGGAGCCCAGCAGGGGACAGGGGACAGGGGGACGGGGGCAGGGGGATGTGGGGACAGGGGGATGTGGGGACAGGGGGACAGGAGACGGGGACAGGGGGATGTGGGGACGGGGACAGGTGGATGTGGGGACAGGGGGACATGGGGACAGGGGGATGTGGGGACAGGGGGACAGGGGGACAAGGGACAGGGGACAGGGGGATGTGTGGATGTGGGGACAGGGGGATAGGGGGATGTGGTGACAGGGGGACAGGGGGACAAGGGACAGGAGACAGGGGGATGTGGGGACAGGGGACAGGGGGATGTGGGGACAGGGGACAGGGGGATGTGGGGACAGGGGACAGGGGGATGTGGGGACAGGGGGACAAGGGACAGGGGACAGGGGGATGTGTGGATGTGGGGACAGGGAGACAGGGAGATGTAGGGACAGGGGGATGTGGGGACATGAGGACAGGGGACACGGGGACAGGGGGACATCTCCCCCACACCTTTTGCTCTCGGTTCTTTTGTTTCTGTGCCGCCTGCGAGGGAAGGGAAAAGCCGAGCGAACTTTGGCAGGTGGGGTGATTCATTCCCACGCCGGAATGAGACGGAGCAGGAGCGGATTAGCGGAGCCTGGGAAGGGAATCAGGAAGGGCAGGGCTGCCCCAGGCACGGCCCAGCCTTGTGGCCGCATGGCCCCGTTCCCAGCGCTGCTCGGGGGAGCAGAGGGGAGCCAGGAACCCCCGGGGGTCCCGCTGGGTGGGCCAGCGGTGTGGGTGGAATTTTGGGAGCGTTTGGGCTGCGCTGGGTGTTCATCAATCCCGTGCGTGTGGGGAAGGGGAAACTGAGGCACGGCCTCAGTGCCAGGCAGAGGGAATTCCAGGAAAGGCTCCCCGTGGGAATCGGCTGGATCCAAAGGGATCAGGCAGCAAAAGCCAGGTCCCAGACGGATCCTGGCCGGTTCCGTGGGGAGCAGGATGAGCCGTCAGCGTTAGTGGATCCTGGGGAAGGGAGATGCTTGGCCTGGGAGCTGCCGGGATCTCTCCAGCACGGGAGGAAGGAGCGGGGAGCAGGATTTTGGCCTTCACCCTCACCTGGGGCAGAGGGGATGCAAACTCCCGGCTCGGCCCAGCTCCCTGTGCGGCCTGGAGGAGCCTCTGGAGGAGCCTGGGCTTTGTCCCTGTCCCCAGCCGCGGTTTTGGGAGCGGCAGCGGCGGCAGGGCCGGGGCAGAGCGCAGGGAGAAACCTCCCGGGAGCTGCTGGCATGGCCCAGCTCTGAGCACACGGGCAGGACAGAGACATCCGCACCCCCCAGCATTCCCAGGGCTCCTCTGGGGGAGGCTCCGTGCTTTTCCCATGGAACAGCAGCTCCGGGAGCCCCGGGGCAGCGCTGGGCTCCTCCTGCCGCTGATTCAGCGCTCGCTCAGGAACTCGTTCTACCTGAACGGCGAGAACGTGTCCGGACAGCCGCTCCCCGGCCGGGAGCTGCCCTTTCCAGGGATTGGCACCGCTGGGATAACGGGAACCGGGATGGGGCTGGAGGAGACTGCACAGCCCGGCCTGCGGAGAATTCCAGAGGGAGGGAAAACTCCGGCCCCTTTAGCTGGAGGGGCAGCAGATTTCAGGGATGTGATCCCGGTTTTCCATGGCCTTGGAGCTGCTCCTGTGCTCTGCCATTACATCCCTCTCCTCAGCCTCGCTGCCACCCCTCCCAAGCTCGTTTGGGGAGGGAAATATTCCATTTATTCCTTGCCACACCAGTGGCTGTGGAAGCTCTCCCATCCCTCTGGAAGCTCTTTCCCGGTGCTGCTGCTGCATTCCCAGATTCTGGGAGCCTTGTTCATTCCTGGGAATCGTCCCAGGCAGCAGCAGTGCCCCGGCAGCTGGAGCCTGGTGCTGTTCCTTATCTCTGTGCCCACGATTTTATCACCTCACCCTCTCCCCGCTCCCAGGTGCTGCTGGTGCTTTTATCCGAGCTGTGTTTTGTTACCGCTGCGCCCGTCACCAGCTGTTCTTTGCTCTGAATTTCTGGCACAAAAACCATTTTCCCTGCCCTGAGCTGCCCCAGTGAGACCTTTACTGGGCACCCAGGGTGCTCCCTAAGTTCTGTTCTGTAGTTGGGAATTTGGAGGGAGGATTTCAGCAGGAAAGGGTTAACTCGTGTCCTAAAAACAGCAACCCAAATTCAGCGAGGCCCTGGAAGGAGCCCTGTGCTCTGCAGGTGGAAGGGTCCTGACCGCTTTGGGCTCCTGTTTCCCAGTTCTCTGGCTCCATTTCCCGCTCCATTCCCGGTTCCCCAGCTCCATTCCCAGTTCCCCAGCTCCATTCCCAGTTCCCCAGCTCCATTCCCAGTTCCCCAGCTCCATTCCCAGTTCCCCAGCTCCATTCCTGCTCCATTCCCAGTTCCACAGCTCCATTTCCCGCTCCATTCCCAGTTCCCCAGCTCCATTCCTGCTCCATTCCCAGTTCCACAGCTCCATTCCCAGTTCCCCAGCTCCATTCCCTCTCCATTCCCAGTTCCACAGCTCCATTCCCAGTTCCCCAGCTCCATTCCCTCTCCATTCCCAGTTCCCCAGCTCCATTCCCAGTTCCCCAGCTCCATTCCCAGTTCCCCAGCTCCATTCCCAGTTCCCCAGCTCCATTCCCGCTCCATTCCCAGTTCCCCAGCTCCATTCTCGCTCCATTCCCAGTTCCCCAGCTCCATTCCCGCTCCATTCCCAGTTCCATTCCCACTCCATTCCCAGCTCCCTGCCATGTCTGGGGCGGGCTGACTGACCCCATGCCTGCGGGGTGAGTCACGGAGGGGCCCCGCAGGACGGAGCTGGGTGTCTGTGCCTCTTCCTCATCCTCATCCATCACGGGCACCCGCAGCTGTCCCTGGCACAGTGGGAATGGCACTGGGACGTGCCGGGGGTGTCACCAGCCCTGCTGAACCGCAGGGAGCCACCGCGAGCCTCCCCTCGCCCAGCCCCGCCTTGGGAATGAATTCCCAGGGTCTGGAAGTGCCCGGCAAAGCTCAGGTTCCAGGCTCCGCAGGCGGGATCGCTGGATCTTCCCTTCTCCCCAGCAATCCAAGTGCTCTTCCCAGGAAAAGCGCAGGAAACTTTATCCCCCGGCTGTGAGAAGTGAGGGTGGTGGGGCTGTGCTGCACAGAAGGAAGAATTCCCGCTGGGAAATGCGGGAAGCCCCCGGCCCGGCGTGCTGCCTCCTCTCCTCAGCCCTGGCTCTCCCGTGCTGCTCCCTGCCTTCCTGTGGCTTTTCCAGGCTTTTTGCAGGGACAAAAATCTGCCTTGCAGCCGCTTCTGTGGCTGTGAGGCTCTGCCCCAGAACTGTCCCGCACCTGGAACCCAGAGGAACCACGAGCAGGGACCCGAGATGGGAACCCAGCTGGAATCAGAGCACAGGAAAGCTTTCCCTCACCCCCGTGGAAGGCACTGGGCGCACTGGGATGGTTTTCTGTGGCGCTGGGACACCCTGAAAGTGAAATGTGCCTCTGCCCCCCTCTTTTCCAGCCCAGAACCCGCAGCTTTAGGGCAGGATCTGCTCCCAGCAGTAACTGAGCCCCAGCCCCACGTTGGCAAGGAGACCCAAAAACAAACAGCCCATCCTGGGCACCTGCCCAGGGCGCCTTTCCGAGGAATCCCTGCTGGGAAGATGTTCTGGGAATGTCTCTTCCACCAGCTCTCATCTGTGTTTCCCCTCTCGTATCCTCGGTACAGATTATTCAGAAGCAGGAAAACCAGAAGGAAAACTTGGACCAGAGGTTCCCCAGCCTGTTCAAGAAGGGCCGAAGGAAAACGATTGTCAGGAATTTGGGCAAAATGATTTATTACTCCAAGGTCAAGTTTAAGTTCCAGCACTGCCAGGTAAAGCTGAGACGCCTCTTTGGGGGTGTTTCTCTGCCCAGGGATGGTGTGACCCTGCAGGGCTGGGAAGGGAGGGGTGGTTCTGGGAAATGGGACTCGTGGAGAATTCCCTGGGCACTGCCACACGGTGCCCACCTGCATTGTCCCTGTGGGCACCTGGGAAGTGCTTCCAGGAGCACAGATGTGGCCCTTGGAGAAGCTTTCCCGTGCAGGGATCAGCCTGGGATGCGGAGGGAGGCTGGGAGGTGTCCTGAGATGACCCCAAAGGTGTCCTGAGATGACCCCAAAGGTGTCCTGAGATAACCCCAAATGTGTCCCTTCTGCAGGAGGTCAACCACTGCTTCCTGGAGCTGTTCCAGTCCTACCTGTACTTCCAGTCCACGGGTCCCAATGGCCTCACCTACCAGGTGGGCATCACCTGGGCGTGCTGGGCTCTGGGCACTGCGGCCACGCTGGGGGCACCGGGCAGACAAACTCCAGGGGATGTCCCCAAGTCCCTTCCCGGGGCTGCTGAACTCCAAAAGGGGGTTTTGTTCCAAAGCCCAGCTCAGGGGCAGCTGGGCCCTGGTGTGGCCCTGTGGGACAGGCAGTGGCCGTGCTCAGGTGCCCTGGAGCCACCTTTGTGCTGAGCCCTTGGCAACCCCAAAATTCCCCTGGTCCTGGGGCCAAGGGGGAGTTCTCCAGCTGCAGGATGGGCTTTTCCAGCATTCATTATTCTGTGGGAAAGGGTGGGAAGAGAAACCTGAGCCTCAGGGAGCTCTGCTGGCAAACCACTCATGAATCTTTTAAGCCGGTGGTGCTGGGGAGTTACAAATAATGAATGAGCTGTTCTGCACCTCAGCCAAAGAGCCACAGCTGCAAAACAACAGCCCCTGAATGTTCTCTTCCTCCACACCAGTGAGGAACTAAAACAGAGCATGTTTGGGAGATGATTGTAGAATTAGCTCCTCTTAGAAATGATTAATTAGCCTTTAGGGGACTTGAGGTTGATGTAAAACATCAGTAAAACCTCTCCAGTCACCCCCAAGGCAGCCTTCAACTGAAAATTCCCATGTCAGGAGACAAACAACATCCCAAACTCTCCTGACTCCTTTAGAAGCAGCTCCTGAGTTTATTAATTGTGGAGGAATTAACAAGGAATTAATGTGCCCCAAAGGCATTAAAGCCATTAGCATCTTCTGTGGAGGTTGTTTAGGGAGCCCAGAAGAGGGAGGACAAAGTTGTCCCCTGTTCCTGGCCTTTGCCAGAGTGGGAATCTGAACATCCAGAGTCTGGGAACTGGACAGCTCAATCTTCCTTTAGGGCCAATCCCATTTTCTGGCTTTCTCCTGTTGAGCCACCATTATTTTACCGAGGTTTCTCTTAAAATGGAAAGAAAAAGCCCAAAACCCAGTGGAATATAAAGCCATTCCTCAGCGTGGCAGAGGGTTGGAGCTGCGGGATGGAGCCCAAAATGACCCCTGCTCTCCTTCCCCAGGGGCTGCTGCCTCTGAAGGAGCTGGAGGTGCAGGAGCTGGGGGCTGGGCAGAGCCCCGGGCAGCAGGAGCACGCTTTCCACATCTCAGGTGGGTGTGAGAGCCTTGGCAGCAGGACTGGCATGGGGCTGCCCCTGAGGCTGCAGGGGATAACTCTGCCTTTCTTCTGGAAATGACATTTTCCCTGCTCCAGGATGCCCAGGGCTGGGGAGGGATGGGCCCGGGGCCATGTGGGGACACGTGGGGACAGTTCCCACCTCTGCCGGGTCACTGGGAGCAGGGAATGGAGGAGAATTCCTTCTCCCACCTCTGCCGGGTCACTGGGAGCAGGGAATGGAGGAGAATTCCTTCTCCCGCCTCTGCCGGGTCACTGGGAGCAGGGAATGGAGGAGAATTCCTTCTCCCACCTCTGCCGGGTCATTTGGAGCAGGGAATGGAGGAGAATTCCTTCTCCCACCTCTGCTGGGTCATTTGGAGCAGGGAATGGAGGAGAATTCCTTCTCCCACCTCTGCCAGGTCACTGGGAGCAGGGAATGGAGAATTCCTTCTCCCACCTCTGCTGGGTCATTTGGAGCAGGGAATGGAGGAGAATTCCTTCTCCCACTTCTGCTGGGTCACTGGGAGCAGGGAATGGAGGAGAATTCCTTCTCCCATCTCTGCTGGGTCATTGAGAGCAGGGAATGGAGGAGAATTCCTTCTCCCATCTCTGCTGGGTCATTGAGAGCAGGGAATGGAGAATTCCTTCTCCCACCTCTGCCGGGTCACTGGGAGCAGGGAATGGAGGAGAATTCCTTCTCCCACCTCTGCTGGGTCATTGAGAGCAGGGAATGGAGGAGAATTCCTTCTCCCACCTCTGCCAGGTCACTGGGAGCAGGGAATGGAGGAGAATTCCTTCTCCCACCTCTGCTGGGTCACTGGGAGCAGGGAATGGAGGAGAATTCCTTCATCCACCTCTGCCAGGTCACTGGGAGCAGGGAATGGAGGAGAATTCCTTCTCCCACCTCTGCTGGGTCACTGGGAGCAGGGAATGGAGGAGAATTCCTTCTCCCACCTGTCCTGAGGGCAGGGAGTGACCCTGAGGACCCTGCTCAGGTTCCTGGGATGGGCAGCAGTGCCCAGGGATGAGCTGCCTCTCTCCCTGTGGCACCGCTCTGGAGCAAACCAGGGATATTGGGGAGTGCTGGGACATGCTGGAACATTTTATTTCCCTGCTCAGAAGGGAAGGAATCGAGGCACAGTGGGGCCAGGAGCCCTTCCCGTGTCCCCACACAGGGTCAGGGTGGAAAAGCCTCATCCCATGACTCTGAGGCACCCCAGAGCTTGTGAAATGCTGTGGGAACAGCAGTTCCCCATTGCTGCACGGTCAGGGCTGGCTCAGCTCCCTGGAAACTCCTGCAGGATCCTGGAAATGCGGGGAAGGAAGGATGCAGAGCCCTCCTGGCACAGGGACAGGGGCTGGCTGTCACCTGCAGCCCCCCAGGCGAGGGTGCTGAGGGATTTGGGGAGCACCTGGGCACCCTTTGGTGGCTCCCCTCGGAGGGGTTTGGGTGGGAACAAGCTGCTCCTGGCCTGGAAGGGGCTCTCCTGCCTGCAGCGCTCCTCTGGGAGCACTCCCAAGGAAAGAGGAAGGAGCCCGAGGGCCGGCTGGGGCACTGGGACGTGTCCCTGGGGCCCGGGGTGATGGCAGGGGCTGAATTCACAGCTCAGACTTCCCGCAGCAGCTCCTGCCCCAGCCCCAGGCGTGTCCCGGGAGTTTCTTTCCTCATTTTCTCTTCCTTCTGGGCCCTGTTTAGATGTGGCAATGGGTGATGCCCTCGGGGTGAGGGTCATGCCCTGTGATTCCTGCTGCCTTCCATTTGCATTTGTAATTCTTGTGAGGAGCTGGATGGCCAGGGGATGCCCAGAGAGCAGCACCAGCTCTCCTGGCTGCTCCAGCATCCCTGAATCCTCCTTGTGAGGGCAGGGAAACCGAGGGAAGAGGAAACGGGAGAACCCCAGAGCCAAGGACACGTGGATGCCCAGAAAATCCTCGACACCAAATTGCTGTCCTGGGTTTGGAGTCGCTCAGGGAGTCTCTGCCCCAGCTCAGCTTTGTTTACCGAGCGTTTCCTGCAGGACAGACGCGCTTCAAAGGCTCAGTGAAAGGCTGTTTATAAATAATGCAGGAATTAGGGCACTAAAGATACCGCAGGAGGGCAAAGTCCCGCGTTTATCCGGCCTTATCTGGGCACTTGCAAGTCCCACAGAGGCAGATCCTCCTGGGCCTGCAGCAAGCAGGGTTTAACACGGGCTGAGTGGTAAATCATTAATGCCAACATGCACTCTGCAGCCTGCCAGGAGTGGTTATTGCAGAGGGTGTGGGAGGCTGTGCTCCTGCCCTGGGATGAGTGAGAGCTGGAAACGCTAAAATCAACAAGCTGCAGGGCTGTCCCTCCCTCCCGGGGGATGTCTGGAGTCATCCTCAGCTTGGCTGGCACAGGTGATGTTCAGTGAGGCAATAAAACAAACAAACAGTGTCAGGAAGCTGCTGGTGCTCTCCCTGTGGAGAGCCAAGGTGAGACTGGGAGATAAGGCAGGGATTTCTGAGGGAGCAGCGCCTTGGGACGGTCCCTGCCCACAGAGAGGCTGCCCACAAACTGCTGGGGGGCTGAAATCCGGCTGGGGACATCAGGCTTGGCTTTTGGGCCGTCCTTGGGATTTGTTCTTAGCCCAGTTTGGGGTTAAAGAGCGTCTGGTGGTCAGGGCTTGGTGCACCTGAGAAGGGGCTGGAGCAGCCTCGGAAGGCTGATGTGACAAGAGGGTGGCAGGGAGGGCTGGCAGTGGTGGCAGCAGGACAGGGCTTGAGGGTGGCAGGGAGGGCTGGCAGTGGTGGCAGCAGGACAGGGGTGTCCCCAGCAGCCCTTGGTGAGGTGGGCAGAGCGTGGAGGCTCTGCCATGGCTTGAGGGTGGCAGGAAGGGCTGGAGGGGGGTGGCAGGGAGGGCTGGCAGTGGTGGCAGCAGGACAGGGGTGTCCCCTCGCCCCGTGGAGGGCCGTGCAGTGCCAGCTGTGCCGGCTGGATGCTGCAATCCCTGCCCAGCTCCACTCACTGCCTGCCTCCCACCCCAGGGCCTCTGCTGAACCCCCTGGTCGTGTTCTGCCCCTCGGAGGCTGAGCTGAAGCAGTGGCTCTACCACCTGGAGAAGCAGATCCAGCTCTGTGGAGGGGGCCTGGCCTTGCCCCTGCTGTCCCAGGTGGGTGTCCCACGGCCGTGTCCCACTGCCAGCTCCCAGCTGGGATGGATTCCCTTGGGGGAGCTTTCCTGGGGAAAAAGGGGGCAAAAAGAGCTTGCAAGGGGGGTCTGAGAGTGCTGGCAGGGGAGGGGTGTGCTGGAAGGAAGAGCTGCCACCCATGGGTGCCACCAGCAGCAGCACAACCTCCGTGGGTCGGAGCTCAGCTCTGGCTCAGAGAAGTTCTCACGCTTTTGGGTGCTTGTGCAACCAGCCAGAGCTTGCAAAACATCAGGAGGAGGAGGAGGAGGAGGCTGAAGGCTGGAAAACAGGCCCAGATTGAGGAGATTGTCTCTCCCAGGCTCTGAGGGTGTTCTAATTCCCTCCCCACAGCAGAAATATCCCCCTTGGAAAGGCATTTCCAGGCGATACTGGCTGTGGGGAGTGATTATCCATTCCCAGCTGGAAAACTGCCCCCTGCCCAGATTTATTTATTCTTTCCTGCTCCTGCCACACCAAAGAAGTGTCCCCAGGTGGGCCAGGCCCTGCTGCAGGCAGGGGAGTGCCCGTGCTCAGGCTGTGCTGTCCCCAGAGCGGCTGGACACCGAGCACCGGTGACAAGGAGGAGCTGCGCTGGTCCGTGCAGAACCTGCCCGTGCAGGAATGGAGAGGAACCCAGCGGGAATCCCTGGGAGAAATCCTCTGTGTCTCCAAGGTGAAGCTCCAGCACCTGCCCTTCCAGGTAGGACACGGCTCCGGGGAGGGATGGAGGAATGGAGGGATGGATGATGGATGGATGATGGATGATGGATGGATGGATGGATGATGGATGGATGGATGATGGATGCTGGATGGATGCTGGATGGATGATGGATGGATGATGGATGGATGATGGATGGATGATGGATGGATGGATGATGGATGGATGATGGATAGATGATGGATGATGGATGGATGATGGATGGATGATGGATGGATGATGGATGGATGATGGATGGATGGATGGATGGATGGATGATGGATGGATGATGGATGATGGATGGATGATGGATGGATGATGGATGATGGATGGATGGATGATGGATGGATGATGGATGGATGGATGATGGATGGATGATGGATAGATGATGGATGGATGATGGATGGATGATGGATGATGGATGGATGGATGATGGATGGATGGATGATGGATGGATGATGGATGGATGGATGATGGATGATGGATGGATGATGGATGGATGATGGATGGATGATGGATGATGGATGGATGGATGATGGATGGATGATGGATGGATGGATGATGGATGATGGATGGATGATGGATGGATGATGGATGGATGATGGATGGATGATGGATGATGGATGGATGATGGATGGATGATGGATGGATGATGGATGGATGGATGATGGATGGATGATGGATGATGGATGGATGGATGGATGGATCCATGGATGGAGGGATGGGTCCATGGATGGAATCACTGGTGCAGCCTCCCTGCTGCCACCAATCCAGCAGCTCCAAGGGGTGTTTTACCCACATGGAAAGGGAAAAAGATCTCCTGCTGCTCCTGTGGGCTGGCAGTGGAGCACAGGGACAGCACAAGGACAGCGCTGGCAGCTGGAGCTGGCGGGGATCTCCTGGTGCAGAGAAACAGCCTGGCTCTCCCCAGATCCCTCTCCCAGCACTGGGAAGCAGCTCAGATGTTCCCAAACCCTTCTCCCAGCTCAGGGAAGCAGCTCAGATGTTCCCAGAGCCCTCTCCCAGCTCAGGGAAGCAGCTCAGATGTTCCCAGAGCCCTTGCCCCAGGCCACTGTCAGAAGGACAAAGCCAAGGGCTCTCCAGCTCTGAGCTGTTCCCAGAGGTCCAACCCTTTCCCTCTCTGCTTCCCAAGGAGCAGCATGACCGGCTCCTGGTGCTCTACCCCTCCACGCTGGTGATCGTGTCCGAGGAGCCCGATGGCCTCTGTTTCAAGGTGAGTTCCTCTCGGAGCATCCTGCCGCTGTCTCGCCTCCACCTGCGCTCCCCGTGCTCCTGCTGCTCCCTCCCGTGCCAGCTGGCAGGGAGCAGGCGCAGGGATGGTGCAAGATCCCTTCCCATGAGAAACACCTGCCCTCCTCCAGCAGCCCAGGGGGAAGGAGCCGCCTGCCAAGGAGTCTCTGGGAGGAGGAGGAGGAGGAGGAGGAGGAGGAGGAGGAGGGAGGCTGTGCTGGCAGGGAGCCCAGCCCTCCTGCTCCAGACAGGAGCTGGCACGGCCCCAGAGTGCCCCTGAGGGGGCTCTGCCTGCCAGGCTCGGTGCCACGGGACCACTTTGGAGCTGGGAGCAGCCTGGCAGCGCAGCTGATGCTGTGGGGAAGGGCACAGGCAGCGAGGGGAGGGCAGGAGAGGGGAGGGGAGGCTGCTGCTGCTGCAGCGCTGGCAGCGTTCTCCCTCTGCGGGAGCAGAAGGACAGCAGGGACAGGGAGCATCCCAAGGGATGCCAGAGCAGCTTCTGTGCTGTGTCTGCCTGGGGGAGCACTGCTGGAGCCTCAGCACGGGCAGGCGGTGGCACCGAGCGCTCAGAATGGCCCTGAAGGGGAGCAGTGACAGCCCCGGTGGCACTTGGGGACACAGCTCAGCGGGAGCACGGCTGTGCTGGTGCGTGGCTGGGCTCGGTGACGCTCGAGGGCCTCTCCACCCTTCCCTTCTGTGCTCCTGGGATCTGGAGCATCATCTGATGGCTCCTTGAGAGCCCTGCGCCCTCTGCTCCCGCTGCGCTGGAACAAATGTGCCAGAAGGAGCAGTGACCTGGCTGTGACCCCGGAGCTGCTGCATCCCTGAGTCACCGAGCCGGGAGCCAGGGCCAAACAGCCCTGCAGGGCTGGAGGGCTGTGAAATCCACCGTGAACCCAGCGGGGCCCTGCTCCGCGTCCTGCAGAGCTCCCATTGTTCTCCCTGCCAGGAGCATCTCCCGGGAGGCTCCTGCCCGTGGGCAGGGCCGTGACCAGGCGGAGCTGTCCCCATCCCAGAGCAGCTCTGGAAGGCGTTTTCCAGCAGCTGGGACACGCCTCGGGCACAGCCCGGTTTCGGGAATGTGTACTGGGAATGGGGCACCACGCAAGGGGGCCTGGGCCCGGCTCTCCCATGAGCTCATCTCTTTTGAAACCCTAAACCTGCCCCGTGCCGTGCTCCCTTCCCAGGCCGTGTTCCATTCCCACGGTGCCGCTCTCCCGGGGCTGATTCAGCAGCCTGGGACAGGGAACCTGCTTTTCCAGCGGCGTGTCCGGGCACGGCAGCTCCTGCGGCGCTTCCCTTCCCGCAGCTGCGGGAACAGCCCGGCCCTTGTGCGCTGCAGCCCCGCAGGAGCCGCCCCTGCCTGCGCCGCAGGGAAATGGGGCTCGTCCCGATCCTCCGGTGGGAAAAGACCCCGGGCGAGGTGGAGAGCAGCGAGGGGGAGCGGCTGGAGTTAGCTGTGGGATGTTCGGTGAAGGTTCCCCAGGTGGGACTTTGATCCAGAGGGTGTCTCAGGGATTGCTGGGAAGGGGAGGATGGAGCGCCGGCCTTACACAGTTTTTCTGGGGGCAGGAATCTGCTGGGAAGTGCAGGAGGGTGCAGGAATCCCGCTGAGAAATGCAAGAATCCCGGTGGGATGTGCAGGAGGATGCAGGAATCCCGCTGGGATGTGCAGGATGATGCAGGAATCCCGCTGGGAAGTGCAGGAATCCCGCTGGGATGTGCAGGAGGGTGCAGGAATCCCGCTGGGAAGTGCAGGAATCCCGCTGGGATGTGCAGGATGATGCAGGAATCCCGCTGGGATGTGCAGGATGATGCAGGAATCCCGCTGGGAAGTGCGGGAATCCCGCTGGGAAGTGCGGGATGTAGGAATCCCGCTGGGAAGTGCGGGATGTAGGAATCCCGCTGGGAAGTGCGGGATGCAGGAATCCCGCTGGGATGTGCAGGAGGATGCAGGAATCCCGCTGGGATGTGCAGGATGATGCAGGAATCCCGCTGGGATGTGCAGGATGATGCAGGAATCCCACTGGGATGTGCAGGAGGATGCAGGAATCCCACTGGGATGTGCGGGATGATGCAGGAATCCCGCTGGGATGTGCAGGAGGATGCAGGAATCCCGGTGGGATGTGCGGGATGATGCAGGAATCCCGCTGGGATGTGCAGGATGATGCAGGAATCCCGCTGGGATGTGCAGGATGATGCAGGAATCCCGCTGGGATGTGCGGGATGATGCAGGAATCCCGCTGGGATGTGCGGGATGCAGGAATCCCGCTGGGATGTGCAGGAGGATGCAGGAATCCCGCTGGGATGTGCGGGATGCAGGAATCCCGCTGGGATGTGCAGGAGGATGCAGGAATCCCGCTGGGATGTGCAGGAGGATGCAGGAATCCCGCTGGGATGTGCAGGATGATGCAGGAATCCCGCTGGGATGTGCAGGAGGATGCAGGAATCCCGCTGGGATGTGCGGGATGCAGGAATCCCGCTGGGATGTGCAGGAGGATGCAGGAATCCCGCTGGGATTGCTCCCGTGGGAGCGGAGTTTGGCTGCCCGGGTGCCCGCAGGGGCTGCCCCAGAGCTGTGCCCCATGGCACGGACGGGAGCTCTGCTGGCTCCATGATCCCAATCCTGCCCCTCTTTCCACAGGGAGAGCTCCCACTCAACGCCATCCAGGTGCTGTTCGAGGAGAACGACAAAAGCTCCTTTTTGATCGAAGGTGGGTGCCTGGCACGGGCACGGAGGGCCTGGCACAGCCTCGGCCGTGCTGCCCCGCTTGGGAATTTGGGATCCTCCGTGTCCTGCCTGGCAGGAGAGCCTGGGGGGCGGGGAATTCCCTACACCAACACCTCCACATCCCATGGAACGTGGGGCGGGGTGGAGCAGCAGGATTCCCGAGGGTTCCCGAGGGATCCAGCCCGGGATGTTTTTCCAGGCCGACTGATCAACTCCATCCGGGTGACCTGTCGCAGCTACCAGGACTACCAGGAGTGGCTCTACTGCCTGAAAACCGCGCAGTTCCGAAACGCAGACTCCTCCCTCTCGGGCTCCGAGAGCTTCTCGGGGCCAAAGCCGCCGCTCCCCGGGCAGGTGAGGGATGCCGGAGCACCCCGTGTCCCGTGTGTGACACCCTGGTGGCACTCAGCTCGGAGCTGTCAGCAGGCTGCTGATCCCTGGAGATGATTGAAAGCGCTGCAGGACTTTAGAGAGGCAGAAATGACATTGAATTCCCTGGAAAGCAGAGGCTGGGCACGGCCTGGGGCAGGTTTGGCTGGTGAGGCGCTGGCACAAGGACAGCGGTGGCTTCTGCACTCAGTGATCCCTGTAGGTCCCTTCCAAGCTGGAATATTCTGTGATTCCTGCAAGGAACGGGTGACCCCTGTGCCAGCTGGGACGGGGCTGGTGCCTGGCACCCCTTTCCTGCTGGGCACCACCTCATTCCCCTCACTCACCCCAAAACCAGCACATCCCACACCCCAGCACGGCCACTGCCTCATTCCCCTCACTCACCCCAAAACCAGCACACCCCACACCCCAGCACGGCCACCGGGCCACTGCTGGCCCTGGGGACATGGCCCAGACAGCGGGGACACGAGGATGTCCCCAGGGATTCCTCACAGATGTCCCCACAGATGTCCCCACAGATGTCCCCACGGATGTCCCCACGGATGTCCCCACGGATGTCCCCACGGATGTCCCCGGGATGTCCCTGGGATGTCCCCACAGATGTCTTCAGGGATGTCCCATGGATGTCCCATGGATGTCCCCATGGATGTCCCCAGGATGTCCCCACAGATGTCCCCAGGGATGTCCCAGGGATGTCCTCACAGATGTCCCCAGGGATGTCCCATGGATGTCCCCAGGATGTCCCCAGGATGTCCCCAGGATGTCCCCAGGGATGTCCCCACAGATGTCCCCAGGGATGTCCTTGTGGATGTCCCCATGGATGTCCCCAGGGATGTCCCCATGCATGTCCCCAGGGATGTCCCCAGGGATGTCCTTGTGGATGTCCCCATGGATGTTCCCAGGGATGTTCCCACGGATGTCCCCACAGATGTCTTCAGGGATGTCCCATGGATGTCCCCAGGGATATCCCATGGATGTCCCCAGGGATGTCCCCAGGGATGTCCCAGGGATGTCCTCACAGATGTCCCCAGGGATGTCCCATGGATGTCCCCAGGATGTCCCCAGGGATGTCCCTGTGGATGTCCCCAGGGATGTCCCCAGGGATGTCCCCAGGATGTCCCCACAGATGTCCCCAGGGATGTCCCCAGGGATGTCCCATGGATGTCCCCAGGGATGTCCCCATGGATGTCCCCAGGGATGTCCCCAGGGATGTCCCATGGATGTCCCCACGGATGCCCCAAGGATGTCCCCACAGATGTCTTCAGGGATGTCCCATGGATGTCCCCAGGGATGTCCCAGGGATGTCCTCAAGGATGTCCCCAGGGATGTCCCCAGGATGTCCCCAGGGATGTCCCCACAGATGTCCCCACTGATGTCCTTGTCCCCACACAGTTCCCCAGCAGTGGCAGAGGGTCCCTCAGCTCGGAAGGCCGGACGAACTCGTGGGCGTCGGGAGGGAGGGTGACCACGCTGCCGCAGCTGTCCCAGGCCAGCGGCTCCCTGCCCGACGGCCACTCCTTCCTGCTGGCCACCGAGGGCCGGCTGCTGGAGGAGCCGCTGGCCCCTGGCTACTCCCAGCCCCTCCATGTGAGTGAACCCCAAAACCTGTGGGGATCCCCCTGGGACGGGGCTGGACGCTGCTGCTCTTGGTGTTTGCTGTGGGCTTGGGGAAAATCCCTGCCTGGAGCCTGGAGGCTCAGCTTGGTCAGGGAAAGACTGCTGAGGGATCCCAGTGCCATCCCAGTGCCATCCCAGTGTCATCCCAGTGCCATCCCAGTGCCATCCCAGTGCCATCCCAGTGCCATCCCATCCCATCCCATCCCATCCCAGTGCCATCCCAGTGTCATCCCAGTGTCATCCCAGTGCCATCCCAGTGCCATCCCATCATCCCATCCCAGTGCCATCCCATCCCATCCCAGTGCCATCCCAGTGCCATCCCAGTCCCATTCCAGTCCCATCCTATCCCAGTGCCATCCCAGTGCCATCCTAGTCCCATCCCAGTCCCCCCATCCCAGTGCTATCCCAGTGCCATCCTAGTGCCATCCCATCCCAGTGCCATCCCATCCCATCCCAGTGCCATCCCAGTGCCATCCCAGTCCCCCCATCCCAGTGCCATCCCAGTCCCATTCCAGTGCCATCCCAGTGCCATCCCAGTGCCATCCCAGTGCCATCCCAGTGCCATCCTAGTGCCATCCCAGTGCCATCCCAGTGCCATCCCAGTGCCATCCCATCCCATCATCCCATCCCATCCCAGTCCCATCCCAGTGCCATCCCAGTGCCATCCCAGTGCCATCCCAGTGCCATCCCAGTTCCATCCCAGTTCCATCCCAGTGCCATCCCAGTGCCATCCCATCCCATCCCAGTGCCATCCCATCCCATCCCAGTGCCATCCCAGTCCCATCCCTGTGCCATCCCATCCCATCCCAGTGCCATCCCAGTCCCATTCCAGTGCCATCCCAGTGCCATCCCAGTGCCATCCCAGTGCCATCCCTGTGCCATCCCATTCCCATTCCAGTCCCATTCCAGTCCCATCCCAGTCCCATCCCAGTGCCATCCCAGTGCCATCCCAGTCCCATCCCAGTCCCATCCCATTCCCATCCCAGTCGCATCCCAGTTGCATCCCAGTCCCAGTCCCATTCCAGTCCCATCCCATTCCCATCCCAGTCCCATCCCAGTCCCAACCCAGTCCCATCCCAGTCCCATCCCAGTCCCATTCCAGTCCCATCCCAGTCCCATCCCAGTCCCATCCCATTCCCATCCCAGTCCCATTCCAGTCCCAGTCCCATCCCATTCCCATTCCAGTCACATCCCAGTTGCATCCCAGTCCCATTCCAGTCCCATCCCATTCCCATCCCATTCCCATTCCTATTCCCAGTCCCATTCCCATTCCCAGTCCCATCCATGTACTGGAGCTGTTGGGGATTACAGAAGGACAAAGAGGAGGTTCAGAGGCTGGGAAATCCCAAAGCCAAAGCTGCAGGGGGGTGGAGGTGATGGCCAGGCAGGATTTTTGCTCTGACCCCGGGCAGGAATTGCACGTCCAGGGCTGTCAGAGCCAGGGAGGGCCTGGGGCGATTCCTGAGCCTGGAGTGATGTCCATGTGCACTCCCGGCCTGAGCAGAGCCAGCTCCAGGGTCTGTCCTCTCATTCCTGAGCCTGGAGTGATGTCCATGTGCACTCCCAGCCTGAGCAGAGCCAGCTCCAGGGTCTGTCCTCTCATTCCTGAGCTCGAGTGATGTCCATGTGCACTCCCAGCCTGAGCAGAGCCAGCTCCAGGGTCTGTCCTCTCATTCCTGAGCTCGGAGTGATGTCCATGTGCACTCCCAACCTGAGCAGAGCCAGCTGCAGGGTCTGTCCTCTCATTCCCGAGCCTGGAGTGATGTCCATGTGCACTCCCAGCCTGAGCAGAGCCAGCTCCAGGGTCTGTCCTCTCATTGCAGAGCCTGGCACAGCCCAGCTGGCCCAGCTCAGCGCTGTCCACGCAGGAGCTGCGCAGGGGGAACAGCGCCAGGAAATCCAAGGGCAAGAGCAGCGGGCAGCAGCTGCCCAGCCAGGAGCCAGCCAGGAGCATCTGCAGCCTCGTGTCCCAAAGCCCCGTGGCAGAAATGCAGTCCCCGGTGTACCAGGAGCCCTACTCAGCACACGGCTCCCAGCTGGAGCTGGGCAGGGTACGGCAGGGGGATGGGGATTGGGGTGGGTGGGGATGGGGATTGGGGTGGGTGGGGATGGGATGGGTGTGGGATGGGGCTGGGTGTGAGATCAGGATGGATAAAGGATCAGGATGAATGAAGGATGGGGCTGGATGTGAGATGGGGCTGGGTGTGGGATGAATGGGGATGGGATGGATGTGGGATCAGGATGAATGCAGATGGGGATGAATGTAGGATGGGCTGGATGAAGGATCAGGATAAATGCAGGATGGGGCTGGGTGTGGGATGGGGCTGGGTGTGGGATGGGGCTGGGTGTGGGATCAGGATGGATAAAGGATCAGGATGAATGAAGGATGGGGCTGGGTGTGGGATGGGGCTGGGTGTGGGATGGGGCTGGGTGTGGGATCAGGACGGATAAAGGATCAGGATGAATGAAGGATGGGGCTGGATGTGAGATGGGGCTGGATCCTGCTGCCTGGGAAGAGCCAGGTTCAGCTTTCTGTGCCGGTGCTGCTGGCAGGGACAGGGGCCTGGCAGGTGCTTGGAGCAGGTGTGAAAGCATTTCCATGGCAAAGGGGCTGGCAGGGGAGGCTGCAGTGGCACATGGAGCAATGCCCGGGATGTGGGCCCCAGTTCCTGAGGCAATCCATCAGCAGGAAGTTCTTGCCTCATGGGACACAGCCTCCTCTTCCAAGGGTTTTCCAGCATGTCTCCACCAGTTTTTTAGTGATGCCACTTTCCCAACCCCTCAGTGACTGTTCCTTAAGGAATTCCCCTCCTTGGCCCAGCCGGGAGTCGGCTCCACCATCCCACACGGATGAGCAGCATTTGGGGCTTTTTAACCTCGCTCCAGCCCCTCCTGGGGATGAGCTGCCAGTGCCCTGTCCCCGTTTCCATCCCGCCCTGGGTGGGAATTCATCCCTCAGCAGCTCCCAGCTCCCTGGAGCAGCCGCTGCTCCCCCTCTGCACCGATCCCTACACCCCCAGTTCCCCCAGTGCTCCCAGTGGGGCCGGCTCTGGCCTCCTGCAGGAGCTTCCAGCTGGCCCTGACTCAGCTCCCAGGCTCCTGGCTCAGCCCTGGGGCTGCTTCTTCCCCTGCCATCTGAGGAGGGACGGGGAAACTCCAGAGCAGCGTTTCGGGGCGGGGCAGAGGGGAGCAGGTTTCCCCTGTCTGCTCACAGCCACCCCGGGAGGAGGCAGAAACCCCCAGACAAAAGCAGAGACGTGAGCCAGGCTCCCGAAACTGGAAATGAGTCAGAGCCAGAGCCCACTTTGGCCAGCCCCAAAAACTCCCGGCTGCGATAAGGCAGCGCCTGTCAAAGGCTGCATTTCCAGCCGTGGGGATCCAACAGGGACCCAACCCCGTTCCCTCGAGCCTTCCCGGCTCTTCCCTGTCCTTCTGCATCCCTGGAGTTGCTTTTCCCACTTGTGGCCAGTTCCCAGCACGCCTGGATCCCTGGGGATGCCCCACGGCCTCTCCTGCCGCCTGAGCCCTGCAGGGTTTTTGGGGAGGGGGCGGAATCCGCAGCCCGGTGCTCCCAGCAGGGCTGGATTCCGGCCGGGCAGCGCTGGATTCCAGGCGGGCAGTGCTGGATCTCAGCTGGGCAGTGCCGGCTTCCAGCTGGGCAGTGCTGGATTCCCGGGCAGTGCTGGATTCCCGGGCAGTGCCGGATTCCAGCTGGGCAGTGCTGGATTCCCGGGCAGTGCCGGATTCCAGCCGGGCAGTGCTGGATTCCAGCCGGGCAGTGCTGGATTCTGGCCGGGCAGTGCTGGATCCCAGCCGGGCAGCGCTGGATTCCCAGGCAGTGCTGGATTCCCAGGCAGTGCTGGATTCCCGGGCAGTGCTGGATTCCAGGCGGGCAGTGCTGGATTCCCGGGCAGTGCTGGATTCCGGCCGGGCAGTGCTGGATTCCCAGGCAGTGCTGGATTCCCGGGCAGTGCTGGATTCCCGGGCAGTGCTGGATTCCAGCCGGGCAGTGCTGGATTCCAGCCGGGCAGTGCTGGATCCCAGCCGGGCAGCGCTGGATTCCCGGGCAGTGCTGGATTCCCGGGCAGTGCTGGATTCCCGGGCAGTGCTGGATTCCAGGCGGGCAGTGCTGGATTCCAGGCGGGCAGTGCTGGATTCCCGGGCAGTGCCGGATTCCAGGCGGGCAGTGCTGGATTCTGGCCGGGCAGTGCTGGATTCCGGCCGGGCAGTGCTGGATTCTGGCCGGGCAGTGCTGGATTCCAGGCGGGCAGTGCTGGATCCCAGCCGGGCAGTGCTGGATTCCCGGGCAGTGCTGGATTCCCGGGCAGTGCTGGATTCCAGGCGGGCAGTGCTGGATTCCCGGGCAGTGCTGGATCTCAGCCGGGCAGTGCTGGATTCCAGCCGGGCAGTGCTGGATTCCGGCCGGGCAGTGCTGGATTCCCGGGCAGTGCTGGATTCCCGGGCAGTGCTGGATTCCAGCCGGGCAGTGCTGGATTCCCGGGCAGTGATGGATTCCCGGGCAGTGCTGGATTCCGGCCGGGCAGTGCTGGATTCCCGGGCAGTGCTGGATTCCAGCCGGGCAGTGCTGGATTCCCGGGCAGTGCTGGATTCCAGGCGGGCAGTGCTGGATTCCAGGCGGGCAGTGCTGGATTCCGGCCGGGCAGTGCTGGATTCCAGGCGGGCAGTGCTGGATTCCCGGGCAGTGCTGGATTCCCGGGCAGTGCTGGATTCCCGGGCAGTGCTGGATTCCAGCCGGGCAGCGCCGGGCGGCTTCTCCCGGCTCGGCACGGCCGGGATCCAGCCCGGGGCTGCTTTCATTGCAGCTCCTGCGATGTCGCGGGCAGCCGGGAGCGGCCCCGGGGAGCGCAGGGCTCGTCCCCGGGCAGCAGCAGCCGCTGTCCCCGCAGCGGTGGCACTGCCAGCCCCGGCCAGGACCCACGGCCACCGGCGACAGCAGCCCGGGCACCCCGCGGCACCTGCGGGCACCTGCCCAGGGCTCCTACCTGGGGGAGGTGAGGCTGGAGACACTCGGGGTACAGGGGACACTCGGGGGGTGCAGGGGACACTCGGGGGGTTCAGGGGACACTCGGGGGGTGCAGGAGACACTGGGGGGGTGCAGGGGACACTCGGGGGGTTCTGGGGACACTCGGGGGGTGCAGGAGACACTGGGGGGGTGCAGGGGACACTCGGGGGGTTCTGGGGACACTCGGGGTGCAGGGGACACTCGGGGGGTGCAGGGGACACTCGGGGGGTTCTGGGGACACTCGGGGGGTGCAGGGGACACTCGGGGGGTGCAGGGGACACTCGGGGGGTTCTGGGGACACTCGGGGGGTTCAGGGGGCAGAGCGGGGGTCCCAGCTGGCCTGGGGTGGTCCCTGCAGGGCTCTAGGCCCCCTGCTCAGTGCCAGGGACAGTTCCCGGGTGGCCCAGCAGTGGCCCAGCAGTGGCACAGTGGTGGTACAGCGGTGGCCCAGCAGTGGCACAGCGGTGGCACAGCGGTGGCCCAGCGGTGACACAGCGGTGACACAGCGGTGGCACAGCCACACCAGGTGTCCCTCTCTCCCCAGGTGCGCTCCCTGCCCGAGGCACAGCCGGGCCCTTCCCTGCGGCCCCCAGGTGAGGCTGCCCCGGCACCGGGCACAGCCGGGCCCTCGGGTGTGTCACTGTCCTGTGTCACCTGTGTCACCTGTGTCACTGTCCTGTGTCACTGTCCTGTGTCATCTGTGTCACTGTCCTGTGTCACCTGTGTCACTGTCCTGTGTCACCTGTGTCACCTGTGTCACTGTCCTGTGTCACTGTCCTGTGTCATCTGTGTCACTGTCCTGTGTCACCTGTGTCACTGTCCTGTGTTACCTGTGTCACTGTCCTGTGTCACCTGTGTCACCTGTGTCACTGTCCTGTGTCACTGTCCTGTGTCATCTGTGTCACTGTCCTGTGTCACCTGTGTCACTGTCCTGTGTTACCTGTGTCACTGTCCTGTGTCACCTGTGTCACTGTCCTGTGTTACCTGTGTCACTGTCCTGTGTCACCTGTGTCACTGTCCTGTGTTACCTGTGTCACCTGTGTCACCTGTGTCACTGTCCTGTGTCATTGTCCTGTGTCACCTGTGTCACCTGTGTCACCTGTGTCACCTGTGTCACTGTCCTATGTCACCTGTGTCACCTGTGCCACCTGTGTCACTGCCTGTGTCACTGTCCTGTGTCACCTGTGTCACTGTCCTGTGTCACCTGTCCTGTGCCTGTGTCACTGTCCTGTGTCACCTGTGTCACCTGCATCACCTGTGTCACCTGTGTCACTGTCCTGTGCCTGTGTCACTGTCCTGTGTCACCTGTGTCACCTGCATCACCTGTGTCACCTGTGTCACCTGTCCTGTGCCTGTGTCACTGTCCTGTGTCACCTGTGTCACCCGTGTAACCCGTGTGATATAATTAATATAATATAATATAATATAATATAATATAATATAATATAATATAATATAATATAATATAATATAATATAATATAATATAATATAATATAATATAATATAATATAATATAATATAATATAATATAATTATGGTATAGTATAGATTATATATTATTCATAATATATTATTAATCTTTACAATTATTTATATTATATAGTATATTCTATATTCTATATTTATCGTTATTTATTATTATAATATTTAATTATTAATATTTAATTATATTATTTATATATCAGATCTAATGATATATATTATACATTATGTATATGTTAATATGCAATTATATTATACATAATTTAATATATGATTATATATACACATTTATATCTATTTTTGTATATATAATATATAATATATATAATTATATTATGCATAATTTAATGTATATTTATATATATACACATTATATATACACATTTATACATATTTCAATATATATTATATAAAAATACATAATATATAATATATATTAAAATATAAATATATTTATATATATAAATATATAATTTAATACATAATTTAATTTTACATATATACACATACACACACATACACACATATAGATAGAAATTACATTTACGTATACATTTATTTAATTAGATATTACATTTACATATATATAATTACATATTACATGTACATATATAATTAGTTATTACATATACATACATATAATTGGATATTACATATACATATATCTAATTAGATATTACATGTACATATATATAATTAGATATTACATGTACATATATATAATTACATATTACATATACATATGTATAATTACATATCACATATACATATATATAAATTAGATATTACATATACATATACATATAATTACATATTCCATATACACATATATAATTAGATATTCCATATATATAGATATTCCATCTAAACATATCTAATTAGATATTCCATTTATAGAATTAGATATTCCATATACACATATATATAATTAGATATTCAATATATATAATTCGATATTCCATATATATAATTAGATACTCCATATACACATATCTAATTAGATATTCCATATATATAATTCGATATTCCATATATATAATTAGATATTCCATATATATAATTCGATATTCCATATATATAATTAGATATTCCATATATATAATTCGATATTCCATATACACATGTATAATTAGATATTCCATATATATATAATTCGATATTCCATATATATAATTCGATATTCCATATACACATGTATAATTAGATATTCCATATATCTAATTAGATATTCCATATACACATGTATAATTTGATATTCCAGATATGTAATTTGATATTCCACATACACATGTATAATTAGATATTCCATATACACATATCTAATTAGATATTCCAGATATATAATTCGATATTCCATATATCTAATTAGATATTCCAGGTATATAATTCGATATTCCATATATCTAATTAGATATTCCAGATATATAATTCGATATTCCATATATCTAATTAGATATTCCATATATATAATTCGATATTCCATATATCCAATTAGATATTCCATATCCACATATGCATCCTCCTCCCCGTTTCCCTGCAGGTGACAGCTCTGGTCCCCAGGATGTGGCCGATGTCCCCTGTCCCTGCCAGGACTCCCTGTCCCAGCACGACTACGCTGAGCTCCAGAGCTTCCAGAGCTTCCAGAGCTTGCAGAGCTTCCAGAGCGACCTGAGCTACGACAACCTGTGGGAGGCTGAGGAGAGGGAGCCGGGCTCGCGCTGCTGCTCCCCGTGTGCCCAGCACATTTACCACGTCTAGGGCAGCTCCAGCCGGGGAACAGCTCCGGGCTCTAAATCCCTGGGATTCACTCTGGGATCAGGGGCCCAGGGATGTGATGGGAACAGCCCTGAGCTCTGATCCCAGCAGCCTGGCAGCTCCAGGGCTCCAATCCCTGCCCCAAATCTGGGATGAAGGGAAGGGAACAGCCCTGAGCTCTGATCCCAACAGCCTGGCAGCTCCAGGGATCCAATTCCTGCCCCAAATCTGGGATGAAGGGAAGGGAACAGCCCTGAGCTCTGATCCCAACAGCCTGGCAGCTCCAGGGATCCAATTCCTGCCCTAAATCTGGGATTTGAGGAAGGGAACAGCCCTGAGCTCTGATCCCAACAGCCTGGCAGCTCCAGGGCTCCAATTCCTGCCCTAAATCTGGGATGAAGGGAAGGGAACAGCCCTGAGCTCTGATCCCAGCAGCCTGGCAGCTCCAGGACTCCAATTCCTGCCCTAAATCTGGGATGAAGGGAAGGGAACAGCCCTGAGCTCTGATCCCAACAGCCTGGCAGCTCCAGGGCTCCAATTCCTGCCCCAAATCTGGGATGAAGGGAAGGGAAGAGCCCTGAGCTCTGATCCCAACAGCCTGGCAGCTCCAGGGCTCCAATTCCTGCCCTAAATCTGGGATGAAGGGAAGAGCCCTGAGCTCTGATTGCCATGGCCTCTGAGCTCCAGGGCTCCAATTCCTGCCCTAAATCTGGGATGAAGGGAAGGGAAGAGCCCTGAGCTCTGATCCCCATGGCCTGGCAGCTCCAGGGCTCCAATTCCTGCCCCAAATCTGGGATGAAGGGAAGAGCCCTGAGCTCTGATCCCAGCAGCCTGGCAGCTCCAGGGCTCCAATTCCTGCCCCAAATCTGGGATGAAGGGAAGGGAACAGCCCTGAGCTCTGCTCCTCCAGGCCTGGCACCTCCAGGGCTCCAATTCCTGCCCTAAATCTGGGATTTGAGGAAGGGAAGAGCCCTGAGCTCTGATCCTCATGGTCTGGCAGCTCCAGGGCTCCAATTCCTGCCCTAAATCTGGGATGAAAGGAAGGGAAGAGCCCTGAGCTCTGCTCCTCCAGGCCTGGCAGCTCCAGGGCTCCAATTCCTGCCCTAAATCTGGGATGAAGGGAAGGGAACAGCCCTGAGCTCTGATCCCCATGGCCTGGCAGCTCCAGGGCTCCAATTCCTGCCCTAAATCTGGGATGAAGGGAAGGGAACAGCCCTGAGCTCTGATCCCCATGGCCTGGCAGCTCCAGGGCTCCAATTCCTGCCCTAAATCTGGGATGAAGGGAAGGGAACAGCCCTGAGCTCTGCTCCTCCAGGCCTGGCAGCTCCAGGGCTCCAATTCCTGCCCTAAATCCGAGGGTGGGGGCAGAGCACAGCAGCCCCAGGCTCTGTGGGGCTGCAGGAGCAAGAGAGGGCTCAGGGAGAACAGCTTTGCCCCCTGAAAATGGAGGAGCAGAAAGGGTCAGGCTCCCTCAGGTGAAAGGGACTCGGTGTCCAGAGGGAGCAGCCACTCAAAAACCAAAGAGGAGCCTGGATTAGTTGGGTTCTTCTCCCCAGAGCCCGCAGCTGGTCCCTCTGAGCAGCCAAAGCTTCACCAGTGAGCTCTGGAGGCTCAGGACATTCCCCACCCTGGCACACAGGGCTGGCAGCTCCCAGGATTGTCCTCCTGCACCATCAGAGGCAGCAGAGAGGGGATGGAGGGGGAAAATCCCCGACCAGATCCGAGCACAGTGGGATTTCCCTTCCACTTTATGCCAGCAAAATTCCTTCCTGCCGGTGCCACCAAACCTGGTGCCAGTAAAAATGCCAGGTGATCTGTGCTCCCTGAGGTCCTCCCTGCAGAGGAAACCCCAAATTCCCCTCAGGGGATCCCTCCCAGCCTCTCTGGGCTCACCCCAAACGCTGCCTGTGGAAATTCCCTGCAGGAGAAACTCCGGGATGGGCAAAGCCCCGCAGACAGAGCAGTGCCAGGGGAGCTGGCATGTCCCTGATGTCCCTCTGGGCCCCCCCAGAGCCAGGACAGGGCACAAACAAGGGACAGAATCTCAGGGTTATGATTTTCCAGCCTCTTAGGCCAGATCCTTTAGAAGGTCAGCAGCAAATCCCAATGTTTTCACCTGAGGCTCTAAATTCTTAACCTTTGTTCCCTGCAGAGGCTGCAAATCAAACACAGCAACAAAACCTCTGCTTTGGTTCTTCCTCTGCTGCAACCACAACAATTTGTACTTGAATATCTCTGGTTGTATTTTCTTTTTCTTTTTCTTTTTTTTTTAGGAGGTATCCAACAAAGTTTACATGTAAAGTCTGAGTGGGTTCTGTGTATTTAAATGTAAATGTGGCTGAGTTGAAGAGCTATTTAATTTTCTAGCTGTGGCTGGTGTTCAGTTCTGTAAAAGGGGCACGCTCAGGGCCGTGTGGTCTCGGGTCTTGGAGCTGTTGTTGTTTTCTTTCAGGTTTGCTCTGTTTTGGGGAGAGGATTTGTAGCTGATAACCCCCCAAAGATCTATTTATTCTGAACAAAACCGTGCTAGGAGACATCTCAAATGCCCTGGGAGGTCCCCATGCCCCTGAGTGAGCACTCTGAGGGTCACCATCATATTTTAATGCCCTTACAACAGCAATGATCAAAGGGGGAGATCCCTTTTCTGTTGATATTAAAGTTCCTCGTGGATTTCTGTGAGATTGGACAATCCCAATGCCATCCCCTGGCATCATTTCCCTCTCTTTGCCATCCTCTGCTTTGATGGAGGTGAATTTTTGCCCATCACCGCTGCCCTGGGGGCTCTGGGGCCCATGTCCAGGAGGATTTCCAGACTCCTGAGTGTCTCCAGCTCGGGTTAATCCTTGACCAAAATCTCCCCAGCGTTTGTCAGGACCTGGGTTTGGGTTTTCCCTCTTCGGATGCTGGCCCAGGTGGGTTTGTGGCTGTAAAAATTCCCCTGCTCCTGCTTTTCCTCCAACACATTTCTCAGCAGACTCAGGATTTAAAAACTGGTTTATTTAGATCTGTCTGGGTTGCACTGAGGTGGAAATTGGAACCTGCAAACACACAAAAACCTCTTAAATCCTGACCACTGAGCCCATCCTTCCCCTGGCTGCAGCAGGAATGTTGAATTTCTCTCTGCTCTCTGAATTTTAAGCCACCATTCCAAACTTTTTTTTTCCCCTCTCAAAGAATAAACAGTGAAATTTAGGGGGAAAAAAATCAGTAGAAAGCAGAATTTGTAACCTTTTCCTTTGGCTTTGGGAACTGGGAGGAATTCCCCGTGAGAGCACACAGGGAGTAGCAGAAATCAGCCTGGTCCTGTATTTTTATTATCTTTACGAAGCCATTTGAGGCTGGGGGATTCCTCGGGGCGCAGTTTCTTCTGGACAGGAAATTCGGGATGGACCCATCCCTGCTTTCCCGAATCCCGGGGATGTTCGGAATCCGCTCCGGGCTGTGAGGAGCAACTCCCCGAGCGCCCTGAGGGTGGGAGAATCCACCAAAAAATGCGGAGTTCTCCCTGCTCCGAGGAGCCAGCGGAGCTCCTGCCGCTGCCAGGGTCACTCCTCCCTCTGCTCTGCCGGGGCTGGCACAGCATCAACCCCCAAAACCCCTCTGGAGGGCAGCGGAAAGCCGGGAACGGCCGCAGGAATTCCCACGGGAGGCTCTGCTCCTGTTACAGCAGCGAGAGGTGAAAGGGGAAAAAAAAAAAAATCCAAGCGAAGGAATTGGGCCAAAGCCATTCCCAGGCAAAGGGGGAGGAGAGACATCCCTGAGTGTCCGGGAGGGATGAAACGCGGGCGGCTCCTCGGGAGCACCTGCCTGACTTTTTCATGTGCCTGGCACATGGGGAGGTGTCAGATGAGGGAGCTACGTGCGGGGCACAGCGAGGGAGGGATGGCACCGCTCCCGGCAGCAGCCTCAGGGCACCCACGGGGCACCCAAAGGTCGCTGCGATTGTGCCAGGTCCTGGCTGCCCGCAGGAGGTCAAAGCCCCTCGGTCCCGGCAGCTTTTGTCTGGGAGAAATCCTTGGGTGTATTGAATTTGTGAGGTTTCGTCTCAATTTTGGCCGTGGAGAAAAACATCCCAGGCACGCTCGGCCTTGCTGTGAGGCGGAGGGGAGAGCTGAAAAGGTCAGAGAATAAACCAAGCATTCAAATTTCAGGCTGCTCTGCTCCCTGGCTGAGCATGGCAGAGGCTCCCAGATCACCCAACAGCAGCGGGACCTTTCCATAATTCCCTTCACTCCTGGGGCCGGCTGAGAGCATCCAGCTCCTGAAATATCCATCCCACCCTCCCCTTGCAGGGCGGATCCAAAGGAGCGTGGAGCACAGCTGGGAGCTGCCAGGAGTGCTCTTGGGGCAGGGAGGGGTGCCAGGTCCTGCTGGCATCTCCCAGCCGAGCTCTGAAGGGTCAGACAGTGAAGATCACAGAGAGCAAAGGGTGACAGGAACCTCCTGTCAGCCCTGGGAGCGCTCAGCTCTCCTGGGAAGAGCACTGGGATAGAGACATGGGGACAGCGGGGTATTCCCACTATTCTCCCCCAAATCCTTGGGAGTTGGAAGATTTGGGGACACTGAACTTTCCCTGCTGGAGCAGCTCAGGGACAGCCAGGAGGCACTGTCCCCACCCCAAGGGCCTGGTGTGGCTCCTCTGGGGCAGGAGAAGATGGGAAGGATTGGGAAAGATGCAGCTGTCCCGGGCACAGGCAGCCTCCACACCCCAGCCCTGTCCCATTCCCCGCCCCTGGAGCAGGCAATGCACCAAAAGCAGCTTCAGCACGAAGGGGTTCGGCCAGAAACCCTCCCAGTTTCGGTGAAATCCTGGAGCCCTGGGACAGACACAAACCATTTAGGCCAGGGGTAAATCCCGTGGATTCCAGCAGAGCTGAGCAGGCAGTGCCAGCTGTTCCTGGCTGCCGGGGGATGCGGGAGCAGGGAGGGGATGGAGCTTGTGCTGCTGGGCAGTGTCTCCTGCTCCCTGCTCTGTCCAGAGGAGCTGCCTGGGGCCGAGCCAGGGGCAGCCGAGCCAGGAGGGATCTGTGGGTCGGCTGCTGGTGACATGTGACAGCCAGGGGCAGGAACGGGGACTGAGCCAAGGACAGGGGACACAGCCCCATGCCCCTGCCTGCTCTGTGCCCGGGGCTCCAAACCCTGCCCTTCTGCAGCCACACACACGCAGGGCATTGATTTATCCTCCTGGAAAGCCCAGGACTCCTTTAACGCTCCCCACAGGCAGAGGGATGGACACAGGAGTAGTAAATGAGACAGAACTTTATTAGAAGCTTCCAGCACATTCCCTGTGTTCTCCTCCTCCGCAGAACCCCTCTCGGTGGGTGTTCAGCTGCTCCAGCCCATGCAGAGCCCGTCCAGCTCTAACTCCCAGTCCCACATCTCACTGTACCCCCTGTCAGCAGCAATCCAGGGCCTCCAGCCCACCCCTGCACACCTCAAAGCCTGGTGGCACTCTGAGCACAGGGACAGAAACCTCTGCTCTCTGCTCAGAGACAGCACAGCGATCCTGCAGAGCTCCCACACCGCAGCCCTGACTGCCCCCAGAGCCTCTGTCATCTCAATCCCACATTGCTGCTGGTAGCAGCCCCGTGAGGGAAGGAAATTCCTCCTCAAGAATGCCCTGGATTGGTGATGGAGGCTCTGGGGAGAGGGGCAAACGGAACTGTTTCATTTTCCTCTCACACTTTCCATTCCAGGCCCCCTCAGCCCACGTCTCTCCCAGCCAGCCTTGTCTCCCCAGCACGGGAGGTACAAAAGGAAATAAATCAAATATCCAGACCCTTTCCCTGCTGATTGGCACAGCCAAACCCTCCCACATCCTTCTCCCTCCTGTCCAACATCCCCCTGTCCTCTTTCCTGAGAATTCCCTGAGCTCAGCCCCTTTCCGTGCTGCCCTTCCCACCCTGTGCGTGTCCTGCAGGGTCCCCCGGCTGCCCCTTCCCCCGAGCGACCCCTGCCCGTCCTGTCCCCTGGGACCTGTTCCCTGCCCGTCCTGTCCCCCGGGACCTGTCCCCTGCCCGTCCTGTCCCCCGGGACCTGTCCCCTGCCCGTCCTGTCCCCTGGGACCTGTCCCCTGCCCATCCTGTCCCCCGAGCGACCCCTGCCCGTCCTGTCCCCCGGGACCTGTTCCCTGCCCGTCCTGTCCCCCGGGATGTGTCCCCTGCCCGTCCTGTCCCCCGGGACGTGTCCCCTGCCCGTCCTGTCCCCCGAGCGACCCCTGCCCATCCTGTCCCCCGGGACGTGTCCCCTGCCCGTCCTGTCCCCCGGGACCTGTCCCCTGCCCATCCTGTCCCCTGGGATGTGTCCCCTGCCCGTCCTGTCCCCCGGGATGTGTCCCCTGCCCATCCTGTCCCCCGGGACCTGTCCCCTGCCCGTCCTGTCCCTTGGGATGTGTCCCCTGCCCATTCTGTCCCCCGAGCGACCCCTGCCCGTCCTGTCCCCCGAGCGACCCCTGCCCGTCCTGTCCCCCGGGACCTGTCCCCTGCCCATCCTGTCCCCCGGGATGTGTCCCCTGCCCGTCCTGTCCCCCGAGCGACCCCTGCCCATCCTGTCCCCTGGGATATGTCCCCTGCCCGTCCTGTCCCCCGGGATGTGTCCCCTGCCCGTCCTGTCCCCCGGGACGTGTCCCCTGCCCATCCTGTCCCCTGGGATATGTCCCCTGCCCGTCCTGTCCCCCGGGATGTGTCCCCTGCCCGTCCTGTCCCCCGGGACCTGTCCCCTGCCCGTCCTGTCCCCTGGGACCTGTCCCCTGCCCGTCCTGTCCCCCGGGATGTGTCCCCTGCCCATCCTGTCCCCCGGGATGTGTCCCCTGCCCGTCCTGTCCCCCGGGATGTGTCCCCTGCCCGTCCTGTCCCCCGGGACCTGTCCCCTGCCCATCCTGTCCCCCGGGATGTGTCCCCTGCCCATCCTGTCCCCCGAGCGACCCCTGCCCGTCCTGTCCCCTGGGATGTGTCCCCTGCCCATCCTGTCCCCCGGGATGTGTCCCCTGCCCGTCCTCTCCCCCGGGATGTGTCCCCTGCCCGTCCTGTCCCCCGAGCGACCCCTGCCCGTCCTGTCCCCCGGGACCTGTCCCCTGCCCATCCTGTCCCCCGGGACCTGTCCCCTGCCCATCCTGTCCCCTGGGATGTGTCCCCTGCCCGTCCTGTCCCCCGGGACCTGTCCCCTGCCCGTCCTGTCCCTCGGGACGTGTCCCCTGCCCGTCCTGTCCCCCGGGATGTGTCCCCAGGGCCAGACCCTGCATGCCATGTGCGACAGAAACCTTATCCCCGAGCTGCTGCACCGAGCTGGGACTTGTTGGAGTGAAATGCGAGAGGATGAGCCCTGGTGGGGCTGGATGTGCGATCAAACCGGTGCTGGGAGCGCCGGGCTGTGCCGAGGGAGCGGCCCCTCCATCCCCCCGCAGCCCAGCTCTTCCCAAAGCCGTCTCTTCCTCCTCCTCAGATATCCCGGCTCTTTTGTCGGGAGCTCTTCCCCGCTTGCTCCGAGCGTCACCAGGTGACCGCAGCGGGGCGGAGGGACCGGGGGCATTCCCTGCCCTGTCCTGTCCTGTCCTACCGTCAGTTCCCGTTCCCGGCAGGCTCCCGCTGCCTGGCCCGGCGGGGATGGGGCCGGAGAAGTTCTCGCTGCTGGCTCCAGCCTTCTCCCAGCGTCCAGAGCAAAGTCCCGGCCCCTGCCCGGCGGCCTCGGGCAGCGGCTGCGGCACGGCAGGGGTTAAGTCCGGGGGTGCCCTTCCCTGACCTGCCTTCGGAAGTAGCGGATGGCCGAGAGGGTGCCAAAACTCGCCAGGAACACTGGAAAAGAGCCCGAAACATTCCCACGGTGACTCTGGGTGCTTCTCCCACAGCTCCGGATCTTTTCCCAGCCCTGGGGGTCCCAAACTGCTCGTGGGACACGGGGGGGTCGCTGCTCTCCCTCTCCCAGTCCCCTCCTGCCTTTGATTTTCATTCCCACCACAATCCGGATTCCACAATTCCACGATGGAATTTGTTCCCAGCTGCCCAAAGCCTCACTGGCCACATCAAATCCCAGAGTTTGGGTACATGGAGACACCAGCATTCCATAAAAAAATGCTGTTTTTAAGGGAAATGCTCAATAGGTGATGTGCAATGGTTGGATACAGAGATCCAGAGGGAGATTTCATGGATTGGGTGGATACACAGATCCAGGTGGGGATTTCATGGATTGGGTGAAGCCACAGGTTCAGCTGGAGATTTGATCTTAGATGAGAAAGATACGCTAGGAAAATCCCACCAGGATTTTCAGGACAACACCTTCATCTCCTGCTTCTGTTTGGACCAAGAGGGCACCAAGAAAATTCTCATTTTGGGGATTTTCTGGGGATTTTCTGGTCCCAGCCAAAAGCAGAAAATATCCACAACTCCGAACCAAAAAATGTAGGGACACAAGAAATAATGAATGGGGATGAAACACAAATCAAGATCTGCTCTATACTTGCACCCAAATGTTTGTGATTTGGTTTAAGTGCCCTTGATTCCCAAGTAAAACCGGGAATCCAGGCCGTGATTTTGGACTCCAAAACTTTAAATTCAGGCTGGATTTTGATTTATGTGGTAGAGGACTACAAATTCAGCTTGCTAGAAGCCCAAATGCCCAGAGAGAAAGGCTGCTCTGGGCTGTGGAACCGCTCCTGCCTCCCTCCTCTCCAGGTTATTCCATCCCGGGGCACGAGGAGCGTATCCCGCTTTCCACACCTTTCCCAGGGCCACGTCCTGCATCCCAAAAACTCAGCAGCCGAGGGGAACAGGCCAGGAGCTGCTGGTGATGACGGCACAGAGCAGCCTTAGCTCAGCAGCTATTCCCAGCCCGGGGTGTCAGCTTCCTGGTGACCTTCGCAGGGAACATTCCTCGCCTGGAAAAGCAGCGGGAAGCCTTGATCCTGGCATTTCTTCCCATGGAAGGGGTGTTCCAGGGCAGGAATTGAGGAATGCTGCTCTGGAAGGCTTCTCCAGGGCACTGGGAATGTTGCTCTCCCTGAGCCATTCCCTGCTCATCCAGCCGTCCCCCTTCTGTGGGATTCCACGAATTTGTGTTTCTTCAGCTTCCTCTGTCCCCACCAGCTTCCAACTGCTGGGGTTGGAGAGGAGAGGATCCCACAGAACTCCAGGGAACTGCAGGACTCTGTGCAGGAGATGCTGCCTCAGCTGAGCTGTGTTTGGGGAGAAGATTAAAACTTCCGACCACATCAGAAAAACTCGGGAATTTTGTTCCAGCTGGGATGAGGGAATCTAAACCTGCTCACTCCAACTCCTGAGGAAGCCCTGACAAACCAATCCCTGCCAGGGGCTGGATGGAGCAAGGCTGTGGATCCAGCTCAGCTCAGCAGCCACTTTGTAGGGAAAGCACAAAAGAAGCGAGTGGGAATCGGGATTAGAGGGGAGACAAGGCATGGAAACGACTTTGGAAAACCAGGAAAAGGCTGCATTTCCCCACTGCAGGTATAAATACCCCGGTTTTTCTCCCTGCCAAGTGTCCCTCAGAGCCCTGCCCACCCCTCTCCAGGCTGGACTGTACGTACTGGTCTTCCAGGCATCCGGAGCCTGCAGGTCAGATGTCTTCACCGCCCAGGACGCGAAGGCGCAGAAGACGAGGCACATGTCCTTGTGGCTCAGCACCCGCGGGTCCTCTGCTGCTCCTGCCACGACACCAGCACGAGGTCTGGGGGCTTGGTGCCACCTCCCCTGCCACCCCTCCCCTCCCTGTGGGACAGCAAATCCCTGGTGCTCCCGGGACATCATCGCTGAAGGTGGTTTTGGGTTGGGGGTGAAGTCACAGGGGTCTGCTCAGGGCTCTGTGCACTCCCAGGGCACGGTGGCACATTTGTCACCCCTCTCAGTCTCACACTTTGCTCAAAAGCCCAAGGAAACGTTTGTTAAAGCCACCCCAGGCTGCCTCACCACCTCCCTGCAGATCTTGCCAGCTCTCTGTGGCGGCTGGAATCGAGTCTGGGCAGCAGATCTAGGACAGAACAATTCCTGGGGACACGGGAATTGTGTGTCCTTCCTGTCCCCAGTGTCCTCAGGCACAGCAGCCGAGAGTGCTCAGCATCCCTCCGGGCACCCCAGCCCACTCCTGCCTCCTCCAGGGATGAGGAAATCCCTGAGTGCCCTGCATTCCCTGCCCTGCATTCCCTGCCCTGCTGCAACAACTTGCAGGCCTAGCTCAAGATCAGACTATTTTTGCTCCTATTCATTTGATCAGGCTTTTAATTAAAACTGGCTTATTAATTAGCTGTGACCACCTCAAAGGGGTTTTTTCTCCATACAAACAGACTGGAAGCTCGATTTTGAGGCTCCCTTTGGGATGGTTCCCGCATCGTTTGGGTTTAATATTAACTCTGTGGCTCTGAGCATCATTCGAGCTCAAAGACAAATCCCCTGCCTGTCCTTGTGGGTCAAACTTCTCCCTTTATTCCCATTTCTCTCACCTGCCTCCAGGAACAGGCAATGCTCAGGTGACCTCTGAGGTCTCCTGAGGGTGTTTTTCTGATCACAGTGGGTTTTACAGTCCCACATTCGCTGTCCATGCTGGGGGAGCTGGTCAGGAGCACCCGCGTGGCACGGGGACAGAGGGAGGGAGAATCCCAGGGGACAGAGGGAGGGAGAATCCCAGGGGAGAATCCCACATGTCCCTACAGGGAATAACAGGATTTACCTCTCAGTGCCAGGGCCTTGTCTGCATCCTCTGGCCACACCTGGGCTCCTCCCAACGGGACCAGGGCGAGCTTCTCTCCGCATCTTCTGGGCACCAGGGCCTGGGATGTTTGGGCTTGGCCTCCTCCCAGCTGGATTTGCCTTTGCAGCAGGGACCTCAAAGCCCCCACAGCTTTCCTCACCTCGGAGGCTGGAGCCACTGAGAAAATCCCTCTCCAGCCCATCCTGTTGTGGGCTCTCTCTGGGAAGCAGTGTTCATACACGTCAGGGACTGGGATAACCACGGAGTCCTCGCCTGGAGCCGAGCTGGGAGCCTCCTTCTGCAGCCCAGGGCGGTTCAAGCCGCTGGGCTTCTTTCTTTTCCTGTCTTTAGCTTTGCCTTTTTTCCTGCTTCCTTCAGGTTCATTGAAAAAATACTCGTACAGTTCGGGCCAGGAGATTTCCCTTTGCAAGGGCGATTTCCGCCCCTCCACGGAGCTGCCCAGCTCCTCCTCCTCCTCCTGGGAATCGCAGAACAGGTATTCGTACATCTCAGGCCAGGTCACATCCAGAGAGCTGGGCTTGGCAGAGGCTCCATCAGCAAAGCACAGGGGGCTCGTCCCCCTGGGGATCTCAGCTGCAGCTCCCCAAGAGATCCCAGCTGCAGGAATCGAGGGGATCCCAGCTGCAGGCTCACACGAGATCTCAATGGCAGGAATCCTGGGGATCTCAGCTGCAGGGATCCTGGGGATCTCAACGGAAGGACTCCTGGGGATCCCTGTTGCAGGCTCCCAAGGGATCCCCACCGTAGGGATCCTGGGCATCCCAGCTGCAGGAATCCTGGGGATGCCAACTGCAGGCTCCCAAGGGATCTCAGCTACAGGTTTCCTGGGAATCATAGCCACAGGCTCCCGTGGGATCCCAGCTGCAGGAACCTCAGGGATCTCTGAGGGTTTCCTGGGAATCTCAGCTGCAGACTTCCTGGGGATCTCAGCTGCAGGAACTGCAGGGATCTCTGAGGGCTTCCTGGGGATCTCAGCTGCAGGAACTGCAGGGATCTCTGAGGGCTTCCTGGGGATCTCAGCTGCAGGAACTGCAGGGATCTCTGAGGGTTTCCTGGGAATCTCAGCTGCAGGAACTGCAGGGATCGCAGCTGCAGGAACTGCAGGGATCTCTGAGGGCTTCCTGGGGATCTCAGCTGCAGGAACTGCAGGGATCGCAGCTGCAGGAATTGCAGGGATCTCAGCTGCAGGAATTGCAGGGATCTCAGCTGCAGGAACTGCAGGGATCTCAGCTGCAGGAACTGCAGGGATCTCAGCTGCAGGTTTCACCCCAGCCCCCTCAGCAGCATTCCCTCCAAACGCTGCCGCGCTCCCGGGCTGGAGAGGCTTCCCTGGCATCTCCTGGCACGCCTCTGCTGGAGGAGCCGCGGCTCCATCGCCAGGGACCACTGGGACACTGTCACGTACGCCCAAGCCACCGGCCTGCCCTGCCTTGGGGTGCTTGGTGGCCTTTGCCTTCCCTGGGGACTGCGGGCCCGGCTCCTTGCCCTTCTGCTTCGGGGGAGCAGCCCCGGCATCGCCGCCATCCACGCCGGGCACCGGCCGCTTGTTCTCGGCAGCCTCCTCGCTGCCCAGCCTCACCAGCGCTCCCTTGGCCGCCTTGTCCTTCCCTTTGCCCTTCCGAGGGGACATCGGGGAGCCCGGAGGGGCCTTCCCGGCTCCGGTGGCTCCCGGTGCCGCGGCCGCCGCAGGGTCCCTGTCCCCCTCGGTGGCTCCGCGCTGCCTGCGGCTCTTCTTCGGCTGCGCCGGCACCTTCGGCCTCACCACGCTGGGGGATCCGCCCGGCGAGCTCGGCTCCGTGCCCGCCCCGGGCACCGTCCCCAGGGCCGGGCTCGGGGGGTCCCCCGCGGGTCCCCGCAGCCCGGGCTCCGAGGGGACAGCGCTTTTCTCGGCCGATCCCTCGGCGGAGGCACAGGCTGCCGGAGCCTCCGGCTGCGCCAGCACCGCCGGCTGTGCCAGCGGGGCTCGTCCCGCTGCCGCATCCCCGCCCTGCTCGGGCTCCGGGGCCCGGCTGCCCGGGGCCGCTCCCTGCCCGGGGCCGCCCGGAGCCGAGGGCCCGGGGGGCGGCTGCCTCCGCTGGGCGCTGGGCATGGCAGCGCCTGCCGGGCACCCGGCCTCGGCCCTGGCACCGGGGATCGCGCCCGCACAGCCCGGCCCCGCTTCGCCGCCGCTGTCCGGGAGCGGCTCGGGCTCGGAGCGGTGCCCACGCTCCGGGCACAGCCGCGGGGCGGTGCCGGCCCCACGTGGGGCAGCGCTGGCCCTGCCAGGCCCTGGCTCGCTGCCCGCCCTGGAGGCGACCTCGCCGTCCCGTCCCGAGGCTTCCCCTTGCTCAATGTCACTGAGACACTGCTCCTCGGCCGTGGCCAGCGAGGCGGGCGCCAGGCTGCACTCCTCGGAAGCCTGGAAGAACTCAGCCCATTCCCGGTCGTTCAGCTGGATGCTGTACTCGAAGTTATCCATGCCTGCAGCGGGGGAGCACGGAGAGGTCAGGGAGGAGGGGGTGGCAGCGGTGTGGGCAGACGGAGGCGAGACGTGTGCCCTCCCCCCGGTTCCTGCCTTCCATCTACTCGTCCTCACCCGTTTCCAGCTGGAAATCCCAGCCCCTGGCAGCCTCGGCGGGATGGGGATGGCTGTGCTGGAACACAACCCAGGCAGCAGTGAGAGAAACCACTGCCACCCCCTCCTGTCCCCGCTGCCTCTGCACCCCAGCACGGCACCACCGGGGCTTTGGGATGCTCCCCACAGCTGCACCGGGGCTTTGGGATGCTCCCCACAGCTGCACCGGAGCTTTGGGATGCTCCCCAGAGCAGCATCACACCTCACACCCGCCCTTTCCTACTCATTTTTCCTACAATCCACCTTAAGAAGCGGGACTGATGTTCCTGAGCGTTCCTGACGAAGCACAAACGGGACATTCCAGCAAAGCCACGGAAGCAGCCGCTGCTTGCCCGTGGCCCTGGCCAGCCCAGCCCGGGGGGACCCGGCCGCAGGACAAGCGGGGAGGTGACAAAGCCCATCGTACCTGTCCCCCAGCGCCAGGCGGGGATGGAGCCATTCGAGGAGCCACGCAGGAGAGCCCTCCCAGCACAACATGATGCCGTCCCCTTGACGGGGGCAGAGAGCCCGGCTCCAGCTCAGATCCATTCAGGGGCTAAAAATAGACCCCCCCCTCCCTCCCCGGTGTCACTTGAGATCCCAGTGCCACCGGCCCGGAGAGGGCAGGCCCATATATAGAACTGGTGGGGACATGCCAGGTGCCAGCCAAGGTGTGTGTGACTGTGCCACAGCCACGGCTGCTGGTCCCAGTGCCCTCCGTTCCCCTCGGGGTCACTCCATGGGGTGGCCAGCAGGGAAGGGAAGGAGGGCAGGCCATGGAGCTCCCGGCCTTTGGCACACCCGGGGGCAGGGACCGTCCTTTTTCCCACAGAGCCACTTCTCTGACTTAGTCACCTGCTCCAGGGTGACACAAAATCACCTCGGGGCAGGGTTCACCTATTTAGGGCGCTGCCAGGACATTTATTGCCGCAGCAGGGTGACATCAGGAGACCACAGGCAGCATCACAGCCTTGTGACAAACCTCGCAGGGTGTGTGGCAGCTGTCCCACGCCACCCAGGGCCACGTGGTGTGGGGAGCCTTGGGCTGCGGGCTCAGGCAGAGCCTGGCACGGGGGAGCTGCAGAGTGCCAAGGGTGACCTGGCAGGTCACGAAGCCCAGCCAGAAATAACCCTCAGCTCCCACGAGCCCCGGAGCCTTCCTCCCACCTTCCTCCCCCAGCACGCCCTCCCTGCCCCAGGGCCAGAAACAGCTGCCCTGAAGAGCTGCCTGAGCACAGGGGCTGCGAGAGTGAGCCCGGCCCTGCTGCCCCCTGCCTCCCTGCCCACTGCCCCCCTGCTCACTGCCCCCCTGCCCCCTGCCCCCTGCCCCCCGGCCCACTGCCCCCCTGCCCACTGCCCCCCTGCTCACTGCCCCCCTGCCCACTGTCCCCTGCCCCCTGCCCCCCTGCCCCCTGCCCCCTGGCCCACTGCCCACTGCCCCCCTGCCCCCCTGCCCACTGCCCCCCGGCTCACTGCCCCCCTGCCCACTGCCCCCCTGCCCCCTGCTCACTGCCCCCCTGCCCCCCTGCCCCCTGCCCCCCTGCCCCCTGCCCCCCGGCTCACTGCCCCCCGGCTCACTGCCCCCCTGCCCACTGCCCCCCTGCCCACTGCCCCCCGGCCCTGCTGCCCCCGGCCCTGCTGCCCCCCTGCTCACTGCCCCCCTGCCCCCTGCCCCCCTGCTCACTGCCCCCCTGCCCCCCAGCCCTGCTGCCCCCAGCCCTGTCCCGAGGCTCCAGCTGTCCTCTCGGCCACCAGGACACCCCAGCTGGACATGGCTGTGGCCGGGGTGCTGCGGGAGCTGGGAGGGACCCCTGGACTCTGCATCCCCTCGGGGACCCTCCCCAGGGCCAGGTGCTGGCCATGACCCCTGTCCACCCCAAGGAGCCAGGGGACATCTCCCGCGGGCAGGGGACATCTCCTGGCTGTGTCCCCGTGGGCAGGGGACAGCTCCTGGCTGTGTCTGTCCCCAGGGGCAGGGGACACTCCTGGCTGTGTCCCCACGGGCAGGGGACACTCCTGGCTGTGTCTGTCCCCAGGGGCAGGGGACACTCCTGGCTGTGTCTGTCCCCGGGGGCAGGGGACAGCTCCTGGCTGTGTCTGTCCCCGGGGGCAGGGGACAGCTCCTGGCTGTGTCTGTCCCCAGGGGCAGGGGACACTCCTGGCTGTGTCTGTCCCCAGGGGCAGGGGACACTCCTGGCTGTGTCCCCGCGGGCAGGGGACAGCTCCCGGCTGTGTCCCCGCGGGTAGGGGACACTCCTGGCTGTGTCTGTCCCCAGGGGCAGGGGATATCTCCCGGCTGTGTCCCCGCGGGCAGGGGACAGCTCCCGGCTGTGTCCCCGCGGGCAGGGGACACTCCTGCCCTGGTCGTGCCCGGCCATCCTGCGGGATGGAAGCTCCCCACGGTGGCTGCTGTCCCGCACTGCACGGCCGGGAGGGAGCCGGGAGAGCCCCGGGCAGGCGCGGCTGGAGCAGACAGTGCCCAGGACACGCTTCCCTGGCCCAGAGCACATGGAAGGAAGGAGCTGCCGCCTTCCCCTCCCATCCCCACCCTGCTCCGGCTGCCCTCGCAGACGCGGAGGGGAAACCGAGCGGTTTCCTTTCCTTGGCCGCAGCCGATTTCCTTCCCCCAGAGCCGGGCTGGGTCACAGAAACCTCCCCACTCGGGCTGCAGAGCGCAGCAGGGAATGTGAAAGGGGCCGGGTCCCCAGGGCAGCCCCAGCCGTGCTGCACCCACCCCACACCCACCCCATGGAGCAGGACACGGCCCGGGCTGTGTTCCCCAGGGAGGAACCCACACAGCTCCGCGGGGAAATGAAACCTCAGCCACCCCTTCCCTTCCCTTCAGCGGGGCCAGGAAAAGCCAGCGTGGCCTCAGGGACACGTCCAGCTGTCCCTGAGCCCCAGGGCTGGCAGAGGGACACGGTGCCAAGGACAGTCAGTGGCACTGGAGAGCCCGGGGCCCGTTTCCCTCTTGGCTCCCGTTCCTTCCCGGGATCCCTGGCTGCAGCTCTCAGGTGCCAGATACTGGGATGATACTGGGATGATACTGGGATGATACTGGGATGATACTGGGATGGCACTGGGATGGTACTGGGATGGTACTGGGATGGCACTGGGATGGTACTGGGATAATACTGGGATGACACTGGGATGGTACTGGGATGACACTGGGATGACACTGGGATGACACTGGGATGATACTGGGATGACACTGGGATGACACTGGGATACTGGGTGACACTGGGATGACACTGGGATGATACTGGGATGATACTGGGATGATACTGGGATGGTACTGGGATGATACTGGGATACCGGGGTGACACTGGGATGACACTGGGATGGTACTGGGATACTGGGATGATACTGGGATACTGGGATGATACTGGGATGACACTGGGATGGTACTGGGATACTGGGATGATGCTGGGATGATACTGGGATGATACTGGGATGATACTGGGATGACACTGGGATACTGGGATGATACTGGGATGATGCTGGGATGACACTGGGATGATACTGGGATGCTGAGATGATACTGGGATGATACTGGGATGATACTGGGATGATACTGGGATGACACTGGGATGACACTGGGATACCGGGATGATACTGGGATGATACTGGGATGATACTAGGATGGTACTGGGATGACACTGGGATGATACTGGGATGACACTGGGATGGTACTGGGATGGTACTAGGATACTGGGATGATACTGGGACGCTGCAGTTACTCCAGCCCCATGCTGTGGATGGCACTGGGATGATACTGAGATGATACTGAGATACTGGGATGATACTGGGATGACACTGGGATGGTACTGGGATGACACTGGGATGGTACTGGGATGATACTGGGACGCTGCAGTTACTCCAGCCCCATGCTGTGGATGGCACTGGGATGACACTGGGATGACACTGGGATGATACTGGGACACTGCAGTTACGCCAGCCCCATGCTGTGGATGGCACTGGGGTGACACTGGGATGACACTGGGATGATACTGGGATGATACTGGGATGATACTGGGATACTGGGATGATACTGGGACGCTGCAGTTACTCCAGCCCCATGCTGTGGATGGCACTGGGATGATACTGGGATGATACTGGGATGATACTGGGATGATACTGGGATGATTCTGGGATGATACTGGGACGCTGCAGTTACGCCAGCCCCATGCTGTGGATGGCACTGGGATGATACTGGGATGATACTGGGATACTGGGATGATACTGGGATGCTGCAGTTACTCCAGCCCCATGCTGTGGATGGCACTGGGATGATACTGGGATACTGGGATGATACTGGGATGATAGTGGGACGCTGCAGTTACTCCAGCCCCATGCTGTGGATGGCACTGGGATGATACTGGGATGATACTGGGATGATACTGGGACACTGCAGTTACTCCAGCCCCGTGCTGTGGATGGCACTGCGGTGATACTGAGATGATACTGGGATGATACTGGGACGCTGCAGTTACTCCAGCCCCATGCTGTGGATGATACTGGGATGATACTGGGATGATACTGGGATGATACTGGGATGATACTGGGACACTGCAGTTACTCCAGCCCCATGCTGTGGATGGCACTGGGATGATACTGGGATGATACTGGGATGATACTGGGATGATACTGGGACACTGCAGTTACTCCAGCCCCATGCTGTGGATGATACTGGGATGATACTGGGATGATACTGGGATGCTGCAGTTACTCCAGCCCCATGCTGTGGATGGCACCCAGCACGTCCCGGATGGATGCCCTGGGATCCAAAGATATATATTTGATATAAATATCCAAAGCCAAGCTGTAACGGGAGAAGGGCCCCAAATAACGCAGCAGCTGTGGCCCCTGGGCCTGGCGGGACACGGCGTGGGAGAAACTGCCAGGATCAAGGGCATGGAAAAGGCAGGAAAACCGGGAATGCCGTGGAGGGCACTTCCTTCGGGACAGAGACACCTTCTGTGGCTCCAGGCTCGGCACTCACCACTCCCAGCCTAAAGAAACCTCAGTTCCTGGGAGAGGAGCTCTCAGGGCAATGTGGAATAATTCCCTTCCTGCCCAAGAAACTCCGTTTGGGAGAATTCTACCTTTGTGCAGCCTTCCAAAGCAGGGCTGAAAGCTCCGGAGGGCGGGGGTTTGGCTGAGCTCCCCGGGAGAGAACCCAGACAATGCAGAGAAATGTGGCTTTGATTAGGAAGATCCTCCCTGCCCTGATCTACACCCATCGCACGCTGCTCGGCAGGGCAGGAAGGGAGAGATTGTAGCAAAAGCAATGGAAAAAAAAATAAAGCACGACGGAAAAAGAAATCCGTCCACAGCTCCAGGAGCGAGACAAGCTCGGCCCTTCCCGGGACAGACAGGTTTATTTGTGATTATTTTCTCATTCCTCCTTCGCTTTTAGCTGGATGATCCCGGTGCCTCAGACACTGACAGCAGCGGCCTTGTGCTCTCCCTGCCCTCCCAGCTCGGGATCTGCCCCCGATCCCATCCATCCCTTCCTTCCCTCAAACTCCTGCGCGGTCCGAGCTGTCAGAGCTCAGCCCGGGATCAGGGAATGCTGAGCTGCTCACGAACAGCCCGGACCCTGCACGAAACCTCCCCGGGGACTCCTGAAAAAACAGGAATTGGGATCCAGCCCGGGAGGAACAGCTCCGAGCTGAGGAAAGGGTTAACCCTGCACTGAAACTGCGAGTGCAGCGAAGCCGCAACCACCCGGCTGGTTTTGCTGGTTTGGGGGCAGGTGAGCAGCAATTATCACCCCCGAACCACCCCAGCTCCGCATTGTTTTTGCCCAAACCCATTAAGTTTTTTTGGTTTTGGGGTTTGGTTTCTTTTTGGTTTTTTTTTTTTTTTCGCCTGAAACTCGCTCCCCAGGCTCTGTTAAAATTCCAGCCCGTGCTCCCCGAGCCGCCAGCAGCGGGCTCATGCAAAGGTCACACTCGGCTCCCTTGAAACCCAGCCCGCACTCGCCTGAAACTCTGCCAAGCTCTTCCCCAAGCCCGGCTCCTGGCCGGAGTTTCGGCTTGTTAATCCAAGTCTCGCCGGGTTTCAGATTTCTGCGCAAGCTTTGGCTTCGCTCTCGCAAGAGCAGCCCCGGGCAGCGGCCGCGGAGCCGGCGGGACCCTCCGGCCGGGGCAGGGCCGGGGAAACAGAGCCAGCAGCCCGGGAGAGGGGAACGGAGAGGGGACAGTGACAGCCCCGGGGAGAGGGGAACGGAGAGGGGACAGTGACAGCCCCGGGGAGAGGGGAACAGAGCGGGGAGATGGAGCAGGGACAGTGACAGCCCCGGGGAGAGGGGAACAGAGAGGGGAGATGGAGCAGGGAGAGGGGAACAGAGCAATGACAGCCCCGGGGAGAGGGGAACAGAGCAGGGAGATGGAGCAGGGAGAGGGGAACAGAACAGGGAAATGTCCCGAGGAGAGGGGAACAGAGCAATGACAGCCCCGGGGAGAGGGGAACAGAGCAGGGAGATGTCCCGGGGAGAGGGGAACAGAGCAGGGAGATGGAGCAGGGAGAGGGGAACAGAACAGGGAGATGGAGCAGGGAGAGGGGAACAGAGCAGGGAAATGTCCCGGAGAGAGGGGAACAGAACAGGGAAATGTCCCGAGGAGAGGGGAACAGAGCAATGACAGCCCTGGGGAGAGGGGAACAGGGCAGGGAGATGTCCCGGGGGCAGCAGGAAGGGCTCAGGACCCGCGGGCAGTGGTCCCTGGGGACAGGGTCTGTGCGTCCCCAGCTCGGGCTGGGCAGGCCCGGGCCGTGGGACACTGTCCCCGTGTCCCAGAGCTGTCCCCGGGCAGAGATGGCAGCAGGGTGACCCGAAGGGATGAGAGGGTTGGGTCAGAGCAGCTGTGGCTGCCCCTGAGAACGCCCAAAGCCAGGCTGGGCAGGGCTCGGAGCAGCCGGGGGAGTGGAAGGTGTCCCTGCTGTGCCATGGGTGGCACTGGGTGAGCTTTGGAGTTCTTCCAACCCAAACCGTTCCATGATTCCGTGACTCTGCAGCACACGGCACGGCCTGTGGTGCTCCTGCCTTGGGGACAGCAGCTGCAGGGCCAGGTGACCTCTGCCATGTCCACTGACGAGAGACAACCTCTACCCTGGCAGACAAAGCCATTCTCTTTATTCTATTTTCTCTCTTTATCTTATTTTATTATTCCATTATTAATCCATATCATTATTCTGTTTATTCGATTTATTTTTTTCTTACAAGTCATGAAAAGGCTCTGGGTTGAAGTTCCAGCTCCCAGGAATCCGTTTCCCCCTCCCGAATCCGACGGGACCGGGTGTTTTTTACCTGTTCCCTCCTTTCCCTGCCGCTTCCACTAGATGTCACTTACAGCCACCAAGTCAGCGGCTCCCCTGGATTTTTAAACTCCTCTCCGGGGGTTCAAATTCTGTGGAGCGGGTCTGTGGGAATCCTGAAACCGAAGTCTGGGGATATATAATATTATATCTGAGATATATCTGTGCAGAACAGGGGGGCTGTGGTGGTACCGGAGCAGCCCGGGGAGGGCAGGGGGGGGTCTCCTGAGCATCCCCCCGCCTGCTGCGGTGCCTCTGGGAGAGGGGAAAACCCTCAGGGGTCTTTGCTGACACTGCCTCGGGCATGTCAGGACTCTCTGCCCGTTGCAAACAGAGATATTACAAAAGCATTGTAAATGGTTTAGGCTCTGCTGCTCTAGCTAAGCCAGAAGGAACTTCTGAGTTCCCATAAGGAAAAATGGTAAGAAGGAAGGCAGTTAGCACAATAACCTATTCTCACAGAGAAAAATAAGTTTGCACCTACATAAACAATAAATCTGTCCCGTGAGAATCCACAAAGAAAAATACAAATATCTATGAATAGGAAGAGTCTCAGCACGAGCACACAAAACATCTTTTAACCAGTGAATTTAGTGGCAAGGAAACAACTCGTGCCCAGAGCTGCCCATGAGGCCCGTGAAAAACATATAAAAATGAGTTATGTGAATAAAAAATCTGCTTTTCCTGCATGAAGGAACTGAGTCCTGTCTGCCTATTAATGCCCCAGCTGCCCAGCCTTGTGCTGGAACAGAAATGCTCGGTGATGCAGGGGGGTCCCCGGTGCCAGACCCCCGAGGCAGCAGCAGCTCCGTGCCCGCAGCCCCCAAAGGGCTCTGGGGTGGGGTCTGTCCTCCCTTTGGGCTGTTTGGGGCAAAAAGCCTCAGGCTGAGTCAAAGCAGAGCTCACAGAGCCACGTCCTGAGTGGGGAGGGACCCACAGGGATCATCCAGCTCTTATTCCTGCCAGGACAGCCCAAAATCGCAGCCTGCACATCCCTGGCAGCGCTGTCCAAGCGCTCCTGGAGCCTCGGGAATGTCACCGTTCCCTGGGGAGCCTGGGCAGTGCCCCAGCAGCCTCTGGGGGAACAACCTTTCCCAAAAATACCCCCTGGCACAGCTCCAGCCTTCCCCTGGCTCCTGTCCCTGCTCCCCAGAGCAGCCCCTGCAGTGAGGTCTCCTGGGCCACCCCTCGGTGCCCTTCCTCTCCTGCACCCAAACCCAGGCTGCCTTGGGATGGGCACTGGTGGCCACCACGGTCACCAGCCTGGCCAGCAGGAGCAAGGCCAGGCTCTGGAACGAGGCAGAGAAAGGGAGAAGGACCTGAGACTTCTCCCGAAGCGTCCAAGCTCTCCCGTCCCTGCTCCGGCTGGAAAGGACAACGGTAGCAGGAGCTGCAGCCTCAGCTCCGTGCTGTCCCAGCGCTGATTGACGATGTTTGGGGTTGAAAGGGCCTCTCCTCGCAGCCCAGCCCCACACACAAGCTGTTCCACATCTGCAGGGCCCTGGCAGCCCGCAAGGTCCCGACTTCCTCACCCCGTTCCCAGCAGCTCCGATTCCCGCCCGGGCGCTGTGGCTGCGGTGTTGTAATGTCTGCACATGGCTCCTGGCTCTGATCCCAGACCTGATCCCTGATCCCGGCCCTGATCCCTGATCCCTGATCCCGGCCCTGATCCCTGATCCCAGCCCTGATCCCTGATCCCTGATCCCAGACCTGATCCCTGATCCCTGACCTGATCCCTGATCCCAGACCTGATCCCTGATCCCTGATCCCAGCCCTGATCCCTGATCCCTGATCCCAGCCCTGATCCCTGATCCCAGCCCTGATCCCTGATCCCTGATCCCAGCCCTGATCCCTGATCCCGGCCCTGATCCCTGATCCCAGACCTGATCCCTGATCCCTGATCCTGGCCCTGATCCCTGATCCCGGCCCTGATCCCTGATCCCAGCCCTGATCCCAGACCTGATCCCTGATCCCTGATCCCAGCCCTGATCCCTGATCCCTGACCTGATCCCTGACCTGATCCCTGATCCCAGACCTGATCCCTGATCCCTGATCCCGGCCCTGATCCCTGACCTGATCCCTGATCCCAGACCTGATCCCTGATCCCTGATCCCAGCCCTGATCCCTGATCCCTGATCCCAGCCCTGATCCCTGATCCCAGCCCTGATCCCTGATCCCTGATCCCAGCCCTGATCCCTGATCCCGGCCCTGATCCCTGATCCCAGACCTGATCCCTGATCCCAGACCTGATCCCATCCCTCATCCTGGCCCTCATCCCAGCCCGGATCCCAGCCCTGATCCGACCCCATCCCTGACCCTGGCCCTGATCCCGTCCCCAATCCCATCCCTGATCCCTGATCCTATCCCTGATCCCATCCCGCCCACTGCCAGCAGCTCCCAAGACTGGGCCCAGGTCCGGTTGCACCTGAGCCCGGCAGGTCCCGCTCGAGCTGCTCGCTCATTCCCTGCTCGCTCATTCCTGGCTCGCTCATTCCCGGCTCCCCATTCCCGGCTCCCTCATTCCCTGCTCGCTCATTCCCGGCTCCCCCATTCCCGGCTCCTCATTCCCAGCTCCCCCATTCCCGGCTCCCCCATTCCCGGCTCCCCCATTCCCGGCTCTCCATTCCCGGCTCCTCATTCCCGGCTCCCCATTCCCGGCTCCCCATTCCCGGCTCCCCATTCCCGGCTCGCTCATTCCCCATTCCCGGCTCCCCCATTCCCGGTTCCCTCATTCCCTGCTCGCTCATTCCCGGCTCTCCATTCCCGGCTCCCCCATTCCCGGCTCCCCATTCCCGGCTCCCCATTCCCGGTTCCCTCATTCCCGGCTCCAGCCGGAGTGGGATTAGAGCAGAGCCCAGGACATCCATTAACCCTCTCGATCCCGAGGCTCTAAAGCAGGAATTCCCAAGTTCTCGGGAATTTAGGAATTCCCGCTCTGCCCACGGGAAGGGTTTCCAAGCGCCTGTGGATGTGGCGGCAGCGGGGGACAGTGACGCTGTGCCAGCTGTGCCAGCTGTGCCGAGAGCAGCTGCAGGCTCAGCCCCAAGGCCTGAGCAGCCCAAATGCCACTGTCAGAACAGCTCAAGCTCTGACTGCTGATGGCTCCCAAGGACCTGAGCATTCCCCTGATCCCGAAATCCTCTGCCTTCCCTCACCTGGGAATGAAAAGCTCCGAGCTGAACGGAGCTGCCTTTCATTTGTTTCCACATTTTTGAATACAAAACCCCACGGAGAGTGGCAGCCAGCCCTGATCTCCTCAGGCTGGAGGGTTTTACAGAGGTTGCTGAGGCAGAATTAGGATTAGAGCTGGTGCCACAGGAATGACTCTGGATTATCCATTCCAGTGCCTCAGGGGCTCCCAGCAGCCTGGGCAGAGCAGAAAACATAAAAACCCAGAGCTGGGACAAATCATGGAATCCTGGAATGGTTTGGGCTGGGAAAAAGCTCAGTCCCACCCCCTGCCATGGCCAGGGCCACCTCCCACTGTCCCAGGCTGCTCGGAGCCCCATCCAGCCTGCCCTTGGACACTTCCAGGGATCCAGGGGCACAGCTGGGTGCCCCGTGCCAGGACCTCCCCACCCAAACTTTCTCCCTGAATTCTTCCTTTTCCTTTTCCAAGCCAAAGTCCTTGGTCTCTCTGTTGGTTCCACATCCCCACTTTTCCAAGAGCCCTCCCGGCAGCGTGGGCAGGGCAGGAGCCCTGGCTGGGATAATCAGCTCCTGGGTAATTGCCCAGGCAGCTCCTGAAGCCAGCGAGAGGCTGCTGGAAAGAGGCTGCAGCGAGTCAGGCGCAGCTGAGGCTGTTCCTGCACCTTTTTTATTCCTCCCCCGAGGGAGAGAGGCTCAGAAACTCCCGGCATGGGACCAAGGCTCCCCTGCTCTGGCATCTTAACAAGAAGCAGCTGCTCGAGGCAGAGTGAGGAACCGCAAAGGAAAAGGCCCCGCTGCATTAATTAAAGGTCACAGGGCCATTCCAGAGGCTTCCCAATTACCTCTGGAAGAGTGTGGCTAATGTGAGATAATGATGTCATACAGCCACTAATGAGGCAGCTTATCCAGACCCCCGGCCCCCTCCCCGGAGCGCGTCCGGGATGAGCCAGAGGGAAAAGGGCCACTCTTCCCTCGCCACCTTTTCCTTGAGGACGCTGGATAAGGGAGCCAGGGGAGGCTGGAGGAGAGGCCAGAGCCCTCTTGGAGGTGTTTGTGCCGAGGAGCAGCTCGGCAAGGCCCCTTCCCCCGGGGAGCTGCCCCTCAGGGTGATGTCAGCAGGATATTGTGTGGTGCTGACCCCGCAGCCTCGGGGCCAAGCCCAGCCCCGTAACGCTCCTGAAGTGAACCTGAGTGGGAGGTGGAAATGTGCTGCTGCTCTGGAGGATCCAGCCCCTCCTCTCCCTGTGCTCCCACAGCAGGAGCAGCTCCGGGGAGCAGCAACCGCTGGCTCTTCTCTCAGCATCCCCGGGCAAGAGGAAAAGTGTCCTGGGGCTGTGTCTGCCCAGGAGACACAAAATCCCACGGGGATGGGGCCCTCTGAGGAGCAGCCACGTCCTCACCTCCTCTCCCTCCCCTCCAAGGGGTCTTGGTTGATATTGGTTTGGGGAGCAGATGGAAAAAGTGTTGGAATGCTCAATTCCTGCAGCTGGCAGGAGGTGCAGGGACAGAACACCGGGACAGGGGTTAAAGTCAGGCCAGGAATGGAAAACAAAGCCACGGGGCTTTTCCAGCTCTTGGAATGGGAAGAGGAAAGGGGACAGAGAGCCAGGGAAGCACCCAAAATAAACCGGTGTGAACATCTGGAGCTGAGGGAGGTGCCCACCCCCAGCTCCCCACAGGGAAGGGGCACAGCTGGAAAGGGGGATGAAAGGCTGAATGTCCTTCAGCCTCTCTCCTGGGGAGATGTGGCAAAAGGGGCAGCCCCACATCCCAAATCCAGATCCTGGAGAGAGATAAGCCTGGCTTATCCCAGAGCTGCTCCTTTTCCAGCTGCTGGATCCAGCTTTGGGATCCAGGGGGTTTCTGGAGCAAAGGGCACCCTTCCCCAGCATCCCCCACCCTGCAGGGATGCCAGAGGCTCCTTCCTGTGCATGGAACATTCACCTGGATAACACCAGAGCTCTGCAGCACGGCTCAGTGGATCTGGCAGTGCCAGGAGTGCTGGAGACGCTGCACAGCTGGAGAAGCTGCACAGCTGGAGATGCTGCACAGCTGGATGGGTTCCACGGCCTCAGCTGCAGCTGCCGGTGCCATCCACACCATGGAATAGCACTGGGAGTGTTCCCCGGGGCTCTGCAGGGCGGGAGAGGTTTCTGGTGGCCGGGCTCCTGCAGGATTGGTGTGACACAGAGAGTTCAGCCCTGCCTGGCTGCTGCCTCCTGGGCGGGATGGATCCAGCGTGGGACTCACCTCGAGGCTCGGGAAGAGAGCAGAGCTCAGCAGCAGCTTCTCCTCGGCCTCTCCCTGTTTCCTGCTGTTTGCTCGGGCTGTTTCTGCAGCAGCACCGATCTGGTCCTGTCCCAGGCCTCCACTTTGTCCAGGTGCTGAGTTTGCCTTTCTGGATCATTTCTTTTTCCAGGCCAAGTGCTTCTTTGCAGCTGAGCCAACAGTAGGGAAGCAGTGGAGGCAGCACAGAGGAGAGATCAGGAACCCTCGCCCTGCAGAGCTGCTGGAAGGGACAGAGGCAGGAGAAGCAATTCCTGCTCTCCTTGGGGAGCTGGGAAGTCTCTCCTACCCAAGATCTCAGCACGCAGCCGCTGCTGCACACTGGAGTTTCCTGGGGATAAACTGCAGTGACCCCTCTTCCAGGGGAAAAGCTCAAACCGGATCCAAAGCCATAAAAGCAGAGTCTTTGGGAGCAGGAGCTGCCAGCTGTGATTTATCAGGCTCTGGGAACAGACAGCACATGACTGGGGTGAGAGCGCTTGCAGGGGGAGGCAGAGGTGGGGGCAGCAGGAATCTCGGAGCTCTCCCAGGAAGGCAGAGCTGAGCAGAGCCGGGGTTATTCATTATCTGCAGCTCTCATCCCTCCCACATCCTGCACGGCAGGAGGAAAAGTTGTCAGGGCAAAGTGAACATGGGCGGGAGGGAGAAAAGAGATGAAAAGACTGAACAGGCAGGAGCAGGAGGAGCGGAGGGTGAAGCAGGATCCAGCTTTTCCAGAGGGAGGGTGCCAGGGACAGGCGGGCACAGCCTGGGCTGATGAGGAGCTTGGTGCCCACCAGGACCCCGTGAATTCCCAGCCAGGGGTGGGGAATTTTCCCTCTGCCAGCACCATGACATCTGCTGCAGGAATTCTGCTCCCCTGGCTCCCCCGGGCTGGCTGGGATTTTTCCACGCACTTCCAGATCAGGCTAAATCAACAAAATCTCTGAACCTGCAGTAAAGGAAGAGGCTGGGAAGGGCTGGAGCACTAAAGGCTGACCTTTGCTAATCCCCAGGCAATAAGCAGGCGAGAAGCTCGCTGCAGGCACTGGCAGACTTTGCTCTCCCCACGGGCTGCATTTTTAACCTCCCGTCAGCCTGGAGCAGCAGCTGTGGGGCAGGGAATAGCTGGGGGGGCTGGGAGCTGCTCCCAGGATGATCCCAGCGCTGTCTGCCCACGGGGCTGCGGCTTCCAGGGAAGCTGGGAGGTGCTGCTGGCCCCTCAGGAGACCTTCTGAGAGCAGCAGCACCTCCCTTTTCTTACTTCTCCATTTCTAAAAATGGGGATAACGAGGCTGAGGCCTTGGAGATGTTGCTATAAAAAACAATCCCTGTGTAGCAACTGGAGTGCTTACAGCAGACTGGGAAGGTGCTCCTGCTTCCAACCAAAATATGGATGTTCTGAGCAAATTCCTTGGCTCGTCTGGCAGCATCAGGACCCGCACTCACGAGCCAGGCCCAGCTTTGGCTGCAGATTTCTGGTCCCTGGTGTCCCTCCCCGGCCACGCTGCAAACCCAGGCTGTCCTCAGGCACGGGTTTGTGCAACCCCTCGCCTGTTACAGCACCCAAAACATCTCCAGCCTGGAGAAACAAACAGGGGGTGGCAAAGCTGAGCAGCACCTGCTGCAAACCCAGCCCCAGCCCTGCTCCTCCTCCTCCTCCTCACCCAGCCCCACCACGGGCAGCCCCCAGGCAGGCAGGAGCGGAGCTTCTGCTTCCCTGGGGAATATTCCTGTGTGGATCCATGTGCTGCCAGCCCTGGCACACCCTGCCGTGGCAGGGGAGCTGTGCAGGGCTGTGGGCAGCAGAACAAGGTGCAGCTGGAGCTGTGCTGGGGCTCGGTGCAGCACGACAGCCGCGCTGCCCAGCCGGGAGGAATCCAAAACCCTGAGCGTGGGTGCGGGACAAGTTCACATCCCTGCTCACAAAAGCTTCCAAAGGGAATAAAATCCCCGGCAGGTGAGCAGCTGTGCCTCGCCAGGGGGCCAGCCCGGCTTTCCCCGTGCCCTGAGCCCGTCATGTTCTAATTGGTGTCACCATCGGTGTCACCATCAGTGTCACCATCAGTGTCACCATCGGTGTCACCGGCTGCTGCTGCACCCACGGTGACTCAGGGTCAGTGACTCATCCACAGCCCGGCTCTGTGCCGCTGGAATCGCTTCCTCAATGCCTCTTTCTGCAGGCAAGGACCCGGCCCTCAGCTGTGCCCTGCGGCCCGGAGCCCGGCTGTAAATCTGGGAAGAGCTTTGTTTTCCTTTGGAAGCTGCACCCGACTCCTCTTCGAGCAGAAAATAAACACCGAGTCTGTCGCCTCTGAGTTATGGGCGAGTTTAGAGGCTGCAAGTGTGAAAAAGTTAATTGTTTGACACTGCAGTGAATCGGGCCGAGCCCGAGGGGCTGTGCCAGCCCCCCAGGAGGGGTGGCTTGTGTCAGAGCTGTCACCACAGAGTGTCACCAGCACCCTGCAGGAGGGTGCCCCCCGCCCTCCTCTGCTGCCGGACTCTTGCCCAACCAGCCGCGTGTTGCAATCCCTGTCCCGGCCGGGGTTCTGTGGATTTGCACGAACACAGGGGGTGGAGAGGGCGAGGAAAAGGCGCTCGGTGGCTTTCTTTGAAGGAAAATAAATGGATGTTTGCAAAGCCGTCGGCGAGCGCTGCCTGCCCGGGGCCCCTCGCACGGGGCTGGGGGTGGATGGAGCTCGGGGAGTTTCCGTCCAGAAAGTGGAAAACAAGGATTATGGAGCGCTGCTGTTCCCCTCCAGAGGGTAAATAACAAGGACGAGTGGAACACAGGGAGTTCCCATGCAGAAAGTGAAACCCATGGAATTACAGCTCCCAGGGAGTTCCCATCCCTCTACTAAAAAACAACCGCTTGACACCAGCGAGCGGCCCCGGGTGGCTTTCCCCGCCCCGAGGAAAAATTTTCCAGGCGGCCCCTGCGTGCCCTCCCGGCTCGCAGGGCCCTGGAGCCAGGCACAGCAGAGCTCTGGCCTGATTTCATCCCGAGATTTGTGTCTGTGCCGGGGCGGCGCTGGTGGCTGTGGCTGCTTCTGCTTCATGTTAAGCACAGCGCTAATGGGATCCATGTGACTGCGGGGGAACAGCCCCGAACTGACGGCAGCGCATCTGCCAGGGAGCCTGCCTGATGTTTGTCACTCCCGGGGAGCCCCGGGCGGTGCCAGCCCCGGGCACTGCGGGTCCCGGGCACTGCGGGTCCCGGGCACTGCGGGTCCCGGGCACGGCGGGTCCCGGGCGGTGCCGGTCCCGGGCACTGCGGGTCCCGGGCACTGCCGGCCCCGGGTGCCCAGCGGGGACTCTCCGGATGCTCCTCCCCGTCCCCGGGAGCTGCCCTGGGTGGGATCAGCGGCTCCCCGGGGAGCTGCCGGGCTTTGGAGGCAGGAGCACATCCCCGCTTTGGGGAGCTCTCCCTCCGCAGCAGCCGCAGCTGCAGCAGCGCATCCCTGCACGCGTGAGGAGAGCAGGGCAGCGCTGGGGAGAGGAAGAGGAGGAGGAGGACGAGGAGGAGGGCAGGAAGGGATGGGGAGCCAGGGGGAGGAAGGCAGGCGAGCCAGGGGGAGCAGGGCTGGAAGGCTGGAGAGCAGGACACACAGGGATGGGGAGCCAGGGGAGGAGGGCAGGAAGGGATGGGCAGCCAGGGGAGGTTTGGGGAGCAGGACACACAGGGATGGGGAGCCAGGGGAGGAGCGCAGGAAGGGATGGGGAGCCAGGGGAGGAGGTTTGGGGAGCAGGACACACAGGGATGGGCAGCCAGGGAAGGAGGTTCGGGGAGCAGGACACACAGGGATGGGGAGCCAGGGAAGGAGGTTCGGGGAGCAGGACACACAGGGATGGGCAGCCAGGGAAGCAGGGCAGGCAGGACTCGCTGCTGCCAGGCTCCTGAAGAGCCCTCCTGCCCTCTCCTCGTGTCCACAAAGGCTCTTTGTGCGAGGCTCGAGCGGCCCCGAGCAGCTCAGGGCTGGGGGAGAGGAGGGGCAGCGCTGCCTCGGGCTCCAGGAGCTGGGACAGGGCTGGTGGCCAGGAGGGACATTCAGGGAGGGACATTCACCTGAGCTGGGGATCAGCACAGCCCGGAGCTCCCGGGTCTCCAGCACTCTGTGCTCGCCCCAGAGCCCAGCCCGGGGCAGGAGCTGGGCTCAGCCAGCCTTTGCATCCTGCTGAAGAGGAGAGCAGCCTGCTCCAGCCTTCCCTGGGAGCTCCTGGCACTGCATGATGGAATCAGCCAGACTCTCTTCTCCTCAGAGATCCGCTCACTCAGGCACTGACATCATCATTTCAGTTTTGCTGGGCCTCTGCTCCTGGGTGCTGGAACAAGGAATTAATCTTCATTTCTCTGCCCTCTCTGTCCAGCAGGACGGCCGGGCCTCGCTCCCGCGGCAGCATCTGGCACAGCAGGGCTCGGATCCATCAGTGCCAGCAGGAAATGTCATTAGCAGTGGCACTGTGGAGGCTGCAGGGAAGAGAGGTTTAATATTTAATTCCAGGCCTGGTGTGGTGGCAGCTCCTCAGTGCTGCTTTCTCAGCCCACCGTGGGGCTCCAGCAGGGAAAATGCTGTGGAATCCCGAATCCCACCAACCCCGGGGCTCAGCACCTCTCTCTCGTTCTTCACCAGCGAGTGGCAAACAGGAGCGAGCCAGCCACGGTTCCTGGGCACTCTCAGGAGGAACAGGAGAACCCTGAAAGCCAAATTTGCGTCAGCTCCCTGAGAAGGAGGACGGGAAATTGGCTCGGTGACAAAGTGTGCTCAATGTGTGCATTCAGCTCCTCTCAGGCTGCCGCACTTGTACCTGTTCCACGTTCCCAGCACGGAAAAACCAAGGTGTTTTCTGCACAAAGCTCCATCCCAGCTCTGCCTGATGGGATTTGGCGCTGGGTGAATGGCTGGACCCGCTGATCAGAAATGTCATTTCCGACCTTATCAGTGCTGTGATTCTGCTCTCCCTGCACATCCCCTCTCCTCCGAAGCTCTGCAGGGCACCAAACCCCAGCGCTTGGGCCACCCCCCAGCCAGGAACCCCAAAGCAGCGCGGGGGAGACAGGGAAGGGTCTGGGATAGCGGAACATCTGTCCCAGAGAGCCGCCAACTTGGCAAAAAAAGGGGAAATTGGCGGTGGCATCCGCAGGCATTGTCCCGGGGGCTCCCCTCCTCCCTGTCTGGCACTCCTTCCCCACTGCCTCGGGAGTGTTTATCCCTCTCGGGCCGGGTGTGAAGCGCTAATTGCTGTTGACACTCGCCAGGCCGGGGGGTTCAGCTCCCCCAGCCCTGCTGTGAAATCGGAACCTGCCCTCCCCGAGCGGTGCCAGCCGCACCTGAGCTCCTCTGCCCCTCCCCAGCAGCTTCACCTGGGCTTTTCTGTGCCATTCCCGTGCCCGGCCCATCCCTGGAAGTGTTCCAGGCCAGGCTGGACCGGGTTTGGACCAACCCGGGATAATGGGGGGCATCCCCTGCCCACGGCCCCCTCTGAAAGCATCGAGAGCAGCAGAACCTCCCGGCGTTATTGCTCCATCCGTGCCCAAAAATGCCTTTAAAGAGGAGCCAAGAGCCGCAGTTGGTGTCTGCAGGCAGCAGCCGCAGTGCGAGGGTGGCCGGGCCGGCTGCTCCGTGTCCTCGGGAGCTCAAGCCCGCAGGGATCAGCTCTGGAGCATCCCCGGGGGACGCCAAGGAGTGACAGCAATTGCCGCTGTCCCCAGGCTGTTCCCTCCCTCCTGTCACCCAAACGGCTCCGTGTTTCCAGGATGAAAGGCGTCCTGGGGACAGGAGAAGTGTTATAAACAAATAAATAAAATCTCAGTGCTGAGAGGGAAGGGGAGGGGAAGGGGCTGCCGGGGAACGAGGCAGCCTCGTAAAAGGATGACGCAGGCGGCGAGAGCCGTGGAAGGATGCCAAGGGATCTGGAAAACAGGTTCTGGAGAAAAACACCCTCCTGCCGGCTCCTTGTGACGCGGCGCAGGGGCCCCCAAGCCCTGGAGCATCCCCAAAAACCCGCAGCCTTTCTGTGCCCGGTGTTCCTCCCGGCTCAGATCCTCGGGCTGGGCCTCAGCCGAGCAAAGCCGAGATCAGCAGAGCCCGGCTCTGCCCCACGGGGCTGCACAAAGCCCAGCTCGCTGCCGAGGTGCGAGTCCCCAGGAGCCGATTGAACCTGGGAACAATGAGGAGGATGAGTCCCACTTCCTTCCCACCATTGTCTCCCGGAGCAGGGATGGGGAAATCTTCCCTCAAGTGCCTCCATAGGAGCTTTTTCTCTTTACGAGGCCGCCGCTTTGTTTTGCTGGAATATCTGGAACATCCCGAGGGTTGGGGAGGAGCGGGGAGGATGTGAGGCCACGGGCGCTGCCCATTCCAGCTGGGATCCTCTCCCAGCCGTGGAAAGGGGACCTGGATGCAGCGTGCACAAACCTGCTGTGCCCAGCCCCAAAACCAACAGGGAAAACGCCAGGGTTTTGGAGCTAGAAAGGGAAGAAGAGAGGTGGGGGAATGGTCCGGGCATCTTCTGAGCTTTATCCTGTGGGGTTTGGTGGGGCTGTGCCTTCCTTAGGTAGATGCGACCCGTGGCTCAGGATTCAGGATCCAAAAACCATCAGGCTGTGGGAAAAGCCCGGGTGAAGCGGTGCCAGCAGAAACCTGGAACTGAGGTTCCTTCCTGAGCCTTGTGAGCCACCCCTGGGCTCTTCAGTGGCCCAGGCCGGGTACAGGGAATGAATCCTGAGGGCTGGGATGATCTGGAGGGATGGGATCTGTCCCCAGGGCTGGAATCTGTCCCGAGGGCTGGGATCTGTGCCCAGGGCTGGGATCTGTCCCGAGGGCTGGGATCTGTCTGGAGGGATCTGTCCCGAGGGATGGGATCTGTCCCCAGGGCTGGGATCTGTCCCGAGGGATGGGATCTGTGCCCAGGGCTGGGATCTGTGCCCAGGGCTGGGATCTGTGCCCAGGGCTGGGATCTGTCCCCAGGGATGGGATCTGTGCCCAGGGCTGGGATCTGTCCCGAGGGATGGGATCTGTGCCCAGGGCTGGGATCTGTCCCGAGGGATGGGATCTGTCCCCAAGGCTGGGATCTGTCCTGAGGGATGGGATCTGTCCCCAGGGACTGGGATCTGTGCCCAGGGCTGGGATCTGTCCCAGGGACTGGGATCTGTCCCCAGGACTGGGATCTGTCCCCAGGGCTGGGATCTGTCCCGAGGGATGGGATCTGTCCCCAGGGACTGGGATCTGTCCCGAGGGATGGGATCTGTCCCCAGGGACTGGGATCTGTCCCCAGGGCTGGGATCTGTCCCCAGGGCCCGGCTGAGCGGAGCTCTCCGTGTCACCACGCAGCAGCTGAGCCGTGGCACCGCCCGCCCATCAGCGCTGTCCCCTCAGTCCCGGCTCTGGCACCGAGCCCGGCTCAGCTGAGCTGGGCTCAGGACCCGCCCGTGCCGCCGGCCGAGAGCAGAGCTCCCCTCGGGGACTGGGCTCCGGGGGAATTGGGGTGTGGATGCCAGCCCTGCCCTGCCCGGGAGGAGTCAGGAATACAGAATTCCTGCTGTCAGCACCATCTCCTGTGCCGGGATCCCGGGGGATGCAGGGGAGCACAGGGGTGAGGCTGCCGTGGCTCAGAGAATCCTGGATGGGACATAAATCCCATTTTCCCACCCCTTGCCATGGCAGAGCCACCTGCCACTGTCCCAGCCAGCTCCGACCTGGCCTCGGACCCTTCCAGGGATGGGGAATCCATGGAATAAGCTGTGCCTCTCCACCCTCCCAGGGAGGAATTCCTTCCCCGGATCCCATCTCACCCTTGGCCGTTCCCCCTCGTCCTGACACCTCGTGCCCCTGCAGAGAGCTCCTTCCCAGTTCCACCAGTTTCACCTCCAACATCCACCAGTTACATCCCTCTGGAAGCAGAGGAGGAACTTCCCAGCCGGGGACAGAGCTGCTCCGAGTCCTGCAAGTGCCCCAGGCACCCTCAGTGGAGCAAATTCCATGGGAAGGCCCGGCAGAACTGGATTTACACTTTGGAAGGAGAACTGGTTTTGTGTGAGTGTGTGTGGGGGTTAATCCCGAGCTGGGCAAACCCCTGAGCTCCCCTGACGCCAGGAAAAGGAGAGGAATCATCATTTCTGTGTCTGAGTGTCCCAGCCCAGCCGGCCGGGGATTTTTTGGATGGGTGCCCGCGATCCAAACCCAGCTCCGGGTGAGCTCGCAGCCCTTGCCCGGGGCCGGAGCAGAGCTGCGGGCTCTGCCAGCACCAGGCTGACACTGCCGAGGGCTGGGGCGATTATTCATCGCTGTTTAATGAGGACATTAAACCGCAGCGCTCAGCCGTGGCCGGGGCGTCCCCGGGAGCCTTTGGGGAGCAATTGTGCCGAGAAAAGGCGGCTCCAGGGAGGCCCGTTTGATAAATGAACTTTGGCAATGCTCGCCGACCGTGTCATGCCAATAAGGCAATTGAGAGTGAAAAAAGAGCTGGACTGGAAAGGTGGGCGAGAGAGGGAAGTCCTGGAGACAATTGACAGAGACAGGGCAGGGGGAAGGACTGGTGATTCCTCCCTCCATCAGGATGACACCGCTCGGGGAGTTAAGGAAAACTGACAGCCCAAAGAAATGAAGTCTCTTGCAGCACTGGTGGCCCAGGAGTCCTTCCCGGAACCACAAATGAGCCGTGAAAGGCTGGGAGGGCCAGGCACCCATCACCCTGCTCCTGGAGCTATTTTCATCCCAAATTAGAACTGGGACAGCAAAGCCCATCCCAGTCCCCCTCAGAGAGCAGCAGCCTGTCCTTGCTGCTGATCCAGCCTGGAACTGCAGTGTTTGTCCAGCTGCAGTTTGGGGTTGGGGTTAGATCCTTTCCCCTTTCCTTTCCTTTCCTTTCCTTTCCTTTCCTTTCCTTTCCTTTCCTTTCCTTTCCTTTCCTTTCCTTTCCTTTCCTTTCCTTTCCTTTCCTTTCCTTTCCTTTCCTTTCCTTTCCTTTCCTTTCCTTTCCTTTCCTTTCCTTTCCTTTCCTTTCCTTTCCTTTCCTTTCCTTTCCTTTCCTTTCCTCTTCCTCTTCCTCTTCCTCTTCCTCTTCCTCTTCCTCTTCCCTCTCCTCTTCCCTCTCCTCTTCCCTCTCCTCTTCCCTCTCCCCTTTCCTTTCCTTTCCCCCCTTCTCCAGACAGGAACTCCCTGCCAGGGAAACCTCACAGAGCAGGGACAGGGCCAGGGGCTGCCCCTCACCGAGCTCCTGTGATAAATCCATACTGTGATATTGGCTTTTCACAAATACTAAGATGAATGTTAGATATTAGACGCTTTTGCTGTGTCTTTTTCTTTTTCTCCTGCTAGCAAGTCTCAGGTCAAGAAGAATTTTGGACACTGGGGCAATGTCCTGTCTGTGCAGAGCCAGAAAACCTCCAGATGATGGGGCCCAGGCTGCTCTCAACACTGATGGTCTGCAGAAGGAGGAGCCCCAGCACAAAGAAAAATGTGATAAAGGGAAATAAAATCTTTAAAACCTTTAAAAAGGAGGATTCAGGGCCATGCAAAATAATACTTCTTGGAAAAATATGGGTATGCATTGAAAGCCCACAGCAGGATGGGATAAAAGGAGCGTTCCAAAGACATCAGGTGTGATCCTGGCAGCGCTCCACGGCACCCGGCCGGTTTAACCCTTTGCTGTATTATAATCTTTGTCTCCTAATTGCCTTTTGGTTTATATTAAACCTTTTACAATTAATTAAGTGAGTGAACCTCGTTTTTCACGCTCCGGAGGGGCCCCGGGTTCTGCAGGGCGGGGAGCTCGGGATGAACCGGCCCCGCAGGGCTTTCCCTGAGCTTCAGCTCCATCCTGCCCCCGCCGCCCTGGGAATGCTGGAAAACCCTGTAAAAACCCACAGAAAATACCGGGATGAGTGAAGGAGCCTGGCTGGGCTCCCCACAGCAGCTGGAAAAAGTCTCCCAGGGCAGTGGGGGGGTCTCCATCCCTGGAAATGCCCCCAAACCCAGCGCATGCGGCGTTTCCCCAGACGCTTCAGAGCCACGGGGGTGATGCTGGAGGGATTCTCCATCCTCGCTCATCCCCCAAAGCCAAGCAGAGCCGATCCCAGTCCATCCCTGCCAATTCCCAGCCTGGGATTGTGCCACTGGGGGGTGGGGAACCCTCTGAGCTCACGGCCCGCAATTAGCGCCGCTCGTTAATTGCAGTGCCCAGCCCTTGTGTGGATGCCGGGGAGCTCAGCCCCGCTCCCGGTGCTCCCTCGGGAAGCCACGGCTGTCACCGGAGCCATCCTGGCCCTGAACCTCGCCCCGAATCCATCGGGAATCGCTCGCCTTTGCGCTTCCAGCTGCCGGGGGCAGCGCTGGGTGGGATTTGGGGATGAAATCCTTCCCTGGGAGCCTCTGGAATGGTGTCCCGGGAAAGCCTTGGCTGCCCCATCCCGGGAGTGTCCCGGAGCAGCGGGAAGTGTCTGTGGGGTGGAACGGGATGGATCCCAATCCTCATTCCAACCCGCTTCCATGAAAACCCAGAGATGTTGGAATCCCGGGAATCCTCAGCCTCCTTCGGCTCCCGAAGGAGTCAGAGCCACACGAGGCTCCTTCACCGCCCCGGGGGCGTTTGTGGGGTTTTTTCTCCTCCTGTGAAATTTTCAGGCCGAAAAAAGGGAATTTTTGACCCCTATTTTGAATTTTTGTTTCCCTAAGTAGGAAGTTTTTGAAACCCTTCAGGTATCCCAGAACAGGGAAACTTTTGACCCTGAAATGGGAATTTTTGACCCCTATTTTACATTTTTAATTCCTTAAATAGAAACTTTTAAAAACCCTTCTGGTTTCCCAGAGCAGGGAATTTTTTTACTCAAATTAGGAATTTTTTGACCCTAAAATGGGAATTTTTGACCCCTATTTTGCATTTTTAATTCCCTAAATAGGAAATTTTTGACCCTGAAATGGGAATTTTTAGACTCAGACTCCTCACCTGTGGCTGTGCTGCTCCCAGCATCAATCCCTGTGCAGTTTCCCACACATCCCATCCCAAATTGTCTCCAAATTTTCTCCACATTGTCCCCATCCATTGGTGCCGGCTCCTGGGCCAGCTCTCGTGCCCAGCTCTGGCCGAGGATGGAGGAGGGAGGAGGAGGAGGAGGAGAGAGATGGGGAAGAGCTGCCCTGGTCAGGGCACGGACTGATCCCAGCCCCAGCACCAGGGGACACCCAGGGACACCCAGAGACACTTGGGGACACCCAGGGGACACTTGGGGACACCCAGGGGACACAGTGAACACAGCACAGCACAGGGAACACACTTGGGAACACCCAGGGACATCCAGGGACACTTGGGAACACCCAGGGGACACTTGGGGACACCTGGGGACATCCAGAGGACACCCGGGGCACTTGGGGAAACCAAGGGACACTTGGGGACAGCCAGGGGACACCCAGGGACATCCAGGGGACAGCCAGGGGCACCCGGGGACACTTAGGGACACTTGGGCCAGGCAGCAATCTGGGGACACAGTGCAGAGGGTTCCCAGAGCAGGGAATTTTCTCCCTCCATCCAAACCCTTTCCCTTCTCCATGTGGAATCTGGGTGGGATTGGGGAAATCTGGGTGGGAATGAGGAAATCTGGGTGGGATTGGGGAAATGTGGGTGGGTCTGGGGAAATCTGGGTGGGATTGGGGAATTTTTTGTGCCCCTCCTCAAGCTCCCCCCTTTCAGAGCCAGTCTGTCCCTTCCCAGTGAATTGAGTTCCGTGTTCCCCTGGGGGCTGGAATCCATCCCGGGATCCTTTGGGATGTCCCAGCAGCCGGAATCCCGCTGGCTTTGCTGGTTTTGGGGATCAGAGGCAGCTCCCTGGAGCAGCCCCAAAGAGCTGAGCGCTGCAGAGGATGGGGAGAGGCGGCTCCCCCGGGCCAGGCGGGGCTGGGGGCTCTCGGGGATCACAAAATGTGCCTCAAACTGCAGACAAAGCCACGGCTGCTGCCCAGGATCCATCCCGGGGCTCTGGGAACGGCTTAAAGGCTAAACCCGAGACTGTTCCTGCCTGAAAGCAAAGGGAATCCGGGAAATCAGCTGGAACTGAGGACACCAAACTGCACCAAACTCCGGAGGAGCAGCTCCGGCCGCATCCCGAGCCCCAGCGCTGGAGCCGAGTGCGAGGCAGGGGAGGCAGCGCCTCCACACTTGAATTTGCTCTCAGTTACAAATCACAGCCACCCCGAGCAGGCAGCTCTGTGAAAACCTCTCCGGGGTGTTTATTACAGGAACTGGTTGCCCTGGCTGCTGACAGCCAGACTGCAGAGGGCTGCGGGATCCCCGAGGGTCCCGCAGAGCCCCCACACCCCCAGAAGGCTCTTCCAGAGCCAGGGATGGGCAGATCCTGCTGGGATCCAGCCCTTGGGAAAGCCTGGCAGCTCGGCCCTGCAGAGAACTCTCACTCCACAGAAACTCCGTGCTCCTGCTGCCAAATTCCCGGTGCCAGAGAGAGCACAGAGAGCGCAGCCGGGAATGATTAAAGGGAGAGGCCAGGCCAGGTCCCTTTCATCCCGCTCTGCTCGCTGCTCTGAGCCTCTGCTGCCTCACAGCCACCCCAGGCCGACGCTCAGAGCTGCCTCTGGGTCCTGGCACGGCCGAGGGAAGGATTTTCCTTGGAGCTTTTCTGTGAAAACAGCAAAAATTCCCACCCCACCCTCCCCGCTGCGCCAAGGTAACGCACGGAGGGGCTGCGGAATGGATTTGCAGCTCGGGAAAAATGGGTGTGGAGCCCCCCCAGGGCTGGCAGAGGGGGATTTCAGTGCCCCCAGGGGGGATTTCAGTGCCCCCAAGGGCTGGCAGCGAGGATTTCAGAGCCCCCCAGGGATGCAGGGGGGGATTTCAGAGCCCCCCAGGGCTGGCAGAGGGGGTTTCAGCGCCCCCAGGCCTGGCAGGGGGGATTTCAGTGCCCCCCAGGGCTGGCAGGGGGGGTTTCAGTGCCCCCAGGGCTGACAGGGGGGATTTCAGTGCCCCCAGGGCTGGCAGGGGGGGTTTCAGTGCCCCCAGGGCTGGCAGGGGGGGTTTCAGAGCCCCCCAGGGATGCAGGGGGGTATTTCAGAGCCCCCCAGGGCTGGCAGGGGGGGTTTCAGTGCCCCCCAAGGGGGATTTCAGAGCCCCCCAGGGATGCAGGGGGCATTTCAGTGCCCCCCAGGGGGGATTTCAGAGCCCCCCAGGGATGCAGGGGGGGATTTCAGTGCCCCCCAGGGCTGGCAGGGGGGGGTTTCAGTGCCCCCCAGGGGGGATTTCAGTGCCCCCAGGGCTGTCAGGGGGGATTTCAGAGCCCCCCAGGGCTGGCAGCGGGGATTTCAGAGCCCCCCAGGGATGCGGGGGGGGATTTCAGAGCCCCCCAGGGCTGTCAGGGGGGATTTCAGTGCCCCCCATGGGGGATTTCAGAGCCCCCAGGGCTGTCTGAGGCACACAGACCCCAGGGGCACCGCGGGCTGGGCGCTGCTGCTGCCAGGCCGGGTGAGTCACTCCCCTCCTATCTCAGGCATTTCCCACTGGGAAAAAGGCATCGATAAGCACAGGTGAGTTTGTGGGGTTTAACTCCAGAGGGGCTGGACAGCAGGGAAGGGAAAAGGGCTGCTGGGCTTGCCCTGCCCGCATCTGCCAGCGCTCTAAAGAGCCCTGAAGGTGGGAAAAGACCCCCAGGAGCAGCGAGTGCCCCTGGCAGCGGTGGTGGCTCCGTGGCCGGGCTGGGACACCGGGCTCTCTGTCCCCGAGCAGCCTAGGCTGGCCTGGGCCACCCAGACCTGCAGCAAACGCCTCCTCCAGCCCGTCCAGGAAGGGCAGAGCTTTTCCCAGTGCCTCCAGAGCCTCCAGCACTGGGAGCCGCTCAGGCTGGGAATTACCCAGGGCTTGGCAGGGCGGGAGGTGAAGCAATTCAGGCGGGTGGCCTTGGGCCAGTGTGGCACAGCCCCAGAGCCCAGCCAGGACACTGTGACCCCGGGGACAGGTGCCCAGGACACTACCAGGACACTGTGACCCAGGGGACAGGTGCCCAGGACACTGCCAGGACACTGTGACCCCGGGGACAGGTGCCCAGGACACTGCCAGGACACTGTGACCCAGGGGACAGGTGCCCAGGACACTGCCAGGACACTGAGTGACCCAGGGGACAGGTGCCCAGGACACTGCCAGGACACTGCCAGGACACTGTGACCCCGGGGACAGGTGCCCAGGACACTGCCAGGACACTGTGACCCCGGGGACAGGTGCCCAGGACACTGCCAGGACACTGAGTGACCCAGGGGACAGGTGCCCAGGACACTGCCAGGACACTGCCAGGACACTGTGACCCCGGGGACAGGTGCCCAGGACACTGCCAGGACACTGCCAGGACACTGAGTGACCCCGGGGACAGGTGCCCAGGACACTCTGAGTGACCCTGGGGACAAGGCCAGCAGAGATTCCCACAGCCTGGAGCGCTGCTCACCCACCAGGAGCCGCCTCTGCTCACCTGGCAGGGAGACAGAGGCTGAAACCCGGCTCTGCCCTCACTGGGAACCGAGGTGCAGCCCCAGCCCTGTCCTGGGAACTGCTGGGATCTCTGATCCCCCCTCTGCAGTTTGGGATCACCGAGGTGCAGCCCCAGCCCCATCCTGGGGATCTCTGATCCCCCTCTGCAGTTTGGGATCACCGAGGTGCAGCTCCAGCCCTGTTCTGGGGATCTCTGATCCCTGTTCTGCAGTTTGGGATCACCGAGGTGCAGCCCAGCCCTGTTCTGGGGATCTCTGATCCCCCTCTGCAGTTTGGGATCACCGAGGCACAGCCCCAGCCCTGTTCATGGGGATCTCTGATCCCCCTCTGCAGTTTGGGATCACCGAGGCACAGCCCCAGCCCTGTTCATGGGGATCTCTGATCCCTGTTCTCCAGTTTGGGATATCTGAGGTGCAGCCCAGCCCTGTTCTGGGGATCTCTGATCCCCCTCTCCAGTTTGGGATCACCGAGGTGCAGCCCCAGCCCTGTTCTGGGGATCTCTGATCCCCTTCTCCAGTTTGGGATCACCGAGGTGCAGCCCAGCTCTCCCCACAGCCTGTCCTGTCCCACACCCCATCCCAGAAAAGCTCTGGGATCTCTGCTCCCTCCTCAGCGACTTGGGAGTCCCTCTCCCCCTCCCGCTGGTGTCTGCCTGCTGACTGGAGCTGTCATTATCAGCTCAATAAATCTCTGGCTCGGGTTTTATTGAATCCCTGCCTGAGGGGGAACAAGCCTGGAAAGGTTGAGGAGAGCAGAGCTTTCCCACGCCTCAGCCACGCTGCCGGAGCTCTCGCACACATTCCGGGCCTGCCAGCGCTCCGCAAATGTTTGGACAGCCTTGAACAAATAACACACCTTTAAAGAGGCCAGCAGGAAATTTTTCCTGGCCGCCCGGGCCCCCTCCCCGCTCCTCTCCCCCGTCTCCATCCCCCGCGTGTGTCCGTGCGTGCGCTCCCTGTGTGAGGCTCCCGCTCCCCCCGGGCTCCGCGCCCGCTCTCCCGCTGCTTTTTGGGGAGGAATTCTGGCCTCGGCCTCGCTCCCCGGAGCGCTGGGGGAGGCGGGGGCCGGGCTGGGAGCGGAGCGTGGAAAAGGGAGGAGGTTTTGGCTTTTCTCCCCGCCACGTTTCCTGGGGCAGGTAGGGGAGGGAGCAGCCAGCGGGGATTTTCTGCTGAGCCCGTGCCAGTGGTCACCTCTGGATGCCAAGGTTTTTCCAGCCGAGCCCGGTGCGAGGTTCCAGGGGCTGGGTTTGACTCCTGGCACGCTCCGGCAGCCACACAGCTCCTCTAATTAATGCCAATTAATGCCGTGGCTTCCTTCAGCCGGCCCCGCCGATGGGGCCCGAGGCTGACCCCAAAGGACACGGAGCCGCTCCCCCGGGCCGTGCTGCTCCATCCACACCGGCCCTGGAGCGATCCCGAGCTCCAGAACTTTCCCGGAGCCGTGGGATGGGCTCGGCTCTCGCACGGGGCAGGGAGACGGCCCCGAGTGTGCCGGGGGGGCTGGAAAGCAGCTCCGGCAGCTGTGCCGAGGAGGAAGGAAAACACGGCTGTGACAGCACATCCCGCCGGGGAGGCTTTCCTGAGCCCACAGCCCAATTCCAGGGAATCCGGCTGGGAACAGCGAGCCCGGGAGCTGCTGGCCTTAACCCCAGCCTGGGGCAGGCGGTGGAGCAGCTCCGGGCCGGGCCCCGGTGATTCCCGGTTTTCCCCGAGCCCCGGGATGGGATCGCGCCCGGCGCGTTCCATGGGCACAGCAGGAATGTGTCTGTGGGGCAGGAGGGGAGGATTAATGGGCCAGGAGCCGCCCGCCTGCTGAGTTCTGGGAATGGAAAACACCGCAGCCATCTCAACAGCTCCTAAAATTCCCCCTGCCTCGTTTCCTCTTTCCCGAATGCTGAAAGGCTTTGGGCTCCCGCGGATTAAAAAAAAAAAAAAAAAAATTATATATATATATATATATGATAATAATAATAAAAAAAAACAATCTGGAGAGAATCCAGGACTGAGATTTGTGCCTGCTCGATCTCGGCTGTCAGCGCATCGTTAAACGCGGGGCAGAGCCGGGGGAGGAAAATCCTGCTGGGGCAGACGAGTGCTGCTGCTCCCGAGGGGTGACAGGCTCGGGGACACCGGGCCGGGGTGGGGACAGTGCCAGCAGGGCACGGAACGGGGTGACAGGCTCGGGGACACCGGGCCGGGGGGGGACAGTGCCAGCAGGGCACGGAACGGGGTGACAGGCTCGGGGACACCGGGCCGGGGTGGGGGGACAGTGCCAGCAGGGCACGGGACGGGGTGACAGGCTCGGGGACAGCCCGCGGGGGGGGACAGTGCCAGCAGGGCACGGAACGGGCTGCAGGGCTCCGGAATTCACCCTCGCTGTGCCTGCCTGGCCAAGGTGAGCAGCACAGGGCTGTGACATGGGGACACCTGGGGACAGGCAGGCCTGCGGGCACAGAGGATGAGGAGGGACAGCAGGGAGAGGCAGCCCAGGAGGGGCAGGAGCTGCAGCACAGCCGGCTGGGCAGGCTGAGGGTGGCACAAGGGACAGAGCTGGGGAGGGATCCCTGGCACGGCTGGGAGGGGCTGGCACGGCTGGGGAGAGAACCTGGCACGGGTGGGGAGAGAACCTGGCACGGCTGGGGAGGGCTGGCACGGCTGGGGAGAGAACCTGGCACGGCTGGGGAGGGCTGGCACTGCTGGGGAGGGGCTGGCACGGCTGGGGAGGGGGCCTGGCAAGGCTGGGGGGCCCTGGCACGGCTGGGGAGGGGCTGGCACGGCTGGAGAGGGGACCTGGCACGGCTGGGGAGGGCCTGGCAAGGCTGGGGGGCCCTGGCACGGCTGGGGGGGGCTCTGGCACGGCTGGGGGGGGCTGGCACGGCTGGAGAGGGGACCTGGCACGGCTGGGGAGGGCTGGCACGGCTGGCCCCAAGGGTAGGTGCCCAGTTTGGGTTCTGTGTGTGCCCAGTTTGGGTTCTGTGTGTGCCTTGTTTGGGTTCTGTGTGTGCCCAGTTTGGGATCTGTGTGTGCCCAGTTTGGGATCTGCGTGTGCCCAGTTTGGGTTCTGTGTGTGCCCAGTTTGGGATCTGTGTGTGCCCAGTTTGGGATCTGTGTGTGCCCAGTTTGGGATCTGTGTGTGCCCAGTTTGGGATCTGCGTGTGCCCAGTTTGTGTTCTGTGTGTGCCCAGTTTGGGATCTGCGTGTGCCCAGTTTGGGTTCTGTGTGTGCCCAGTTTGGGATCTGTGTGTGCCCAGTTTGGGATCTGTGTGTGCCTTGTTTGGGTTCTGTGTGTGCCCAGTTTGGGATCTGTGTGTGCCCAGTTTGGGTTCTGTGTGTGCCCTGTTTGGGTTCTGTGTGTGCCCAGTTTGGGTTCTGTGTGTGCCCAGTTTGGGATCTGTGTGTGCCCAGTTTGGGATCTGTGTTCACCCAGTTTGGGATCTGTGTTCCCAGTTTGGGTTCTGTGTGTGCCCAGTTTGGGTTCTGTGTGTGCCCAGTTTGGGTTCTGTGTGTGCCCAGTTTGGGTTCTGTGTGCCCAGTTTGGGTTCTGTGTGTGCCCAGTTTGGGTTCTGTGTGTGCCCAGTTTGGGATCTGTGTTCCCAGTTTGGGATCTGTGTGTTCCCAGTTTGGGTTCTGTGTGTGCCCAGTTTGGGTTCTGTTTGTCCTCAGTTATTTTATTTCCTCAGTTTCCTTCCTCAGTTTCCCCAGCTGACTTCTTCCTTCCTCACGCTGATTTCCTCCTCAGCTCTCCGGCTGCCTTTTGGTGCTGCTGCCGAGTGGAATTTGGGTCTCAGAACCCACCCTGAACTTTGGAGCATCCCAAAACCCACCCTGGGCTTGGGAGCATCCCAAAACCCACCCTGAGCTTTGGAGCATCCCAAAACCCACCCTGAGCTTTGGAGCATCCCAAAACCCACCCTGGGCTTGGGAACATCCCAAAACCCACCCTGGGCTTTGGAGCATCCCAAAACCCACCCTGGGCTTTGGAGCATCCCAAAACCCACCCTGGGCTTTGGAGCATCCCAAAACCCACCCTGAGCTTTGGAGCACCCCAAAACCCACCCTGGGCTTGGGAACATCCCAAAACCCACCCTGGGCTTGGGAACATCCCCGAGCCCAGCCCGGGCTGACCCCTGCGAGGTTCAGGCGAGGTCTCAGCCTCCTTTTCCATCCACCCCAAACCATCCCCGGCTGCTCTCCTTTAGCACGGGAGGCAGCCCCAAATCCCCTGTTCCCCTTCCAGCCTCACCCGAGGCGTCAGCAAAGCGCAGAACGGGTGGCCCCTTTCCTGGAGAAGCTGCGAAAACCTGCCCAGGAGGAAATCAAACAAATAAACATGACCTGGAGAGGGGTTTTGGTGCCTCCCTCCCATCCCAGCAGTGCCTGGCTCCTCTCTCCCCGAGAGCCGAGCAAAACAAACCCGGCCCGCCTGATAAGAACCAGCCCCGACAGCCAGCGATGGGAGAAGCCCTGGCTGCAATTAAAAATCTGCAATGTTTTAAACAAAGGGCAAAAGCAATCAGCTCGAGGTAATTAAAATGGATTAAAGCAGTGCAAAAGCATCGGAGCCAAATGCTGGGAAGAGCTCCAGGATGGATCAGGATGGGAAATGTGGGTGCCGGGCAGGACCATTAATATTCCTCTGCTCTTCTGCAAATCCTGGAGCAGCTCGGGGCCGGCTGCGAGCAATTAAAGCTCCCAGCACCCCGGGGAGACCGAGCTGATTGCACACACTGCGAGGGGAGGGGCTGGGATTTACCCCGGTTTGGGGTGATTTATCCTGGCTTGGGGTGATTTAACCCGGTTTGGGGTGATTTATCCTGGCTTGGGCTGATTTATCCCGGTTTGGGGTGATTTACCCTGGTTTGGGGTGATTTATCCTGGCTTGGGGTGACTTAACCCGGCTTGGGGTGATTTATCCCGGTTTGGGGTGATTTACCCCGGTTTGGGGTGATTTACCCCGGTTTGGGGTGATTTATCCCGGCTTGGGGTGACTTAACCCGGCTTGGGGTGACTTAACCGGGCTTGGGGTGATTTATCCCAGTTCGGGGTGATTTATCCCGGTTTGGGGTGATTTATCCTGGCTTGGGGTGATTTACCCCAGTTTGGGGTGATTTATCCCAGTTTGGGGTGACTTAACCTGGCTTGGGGTGATTTACCCCGGTTTGGGGTGATTTACCTCAGTTTGGGGTGATTTATCCCGGTTTGGGGTGATTTACCCCAGTTTGGGGTGATTTATCCCAGTTAAGGGTGATTTATCCCGGTTTGGGGTGATTTATCCCGGTTTGGGGTGATTTATCCCAGTTTGGGGTGATTTATCTCGGTTTGGGGTGATTTATCCCCATTTTGGGGTGATTTACCCTGGTTTGGGGTGATTTATCCCGGCTTGGGGTGACTTAACCCAGTTTGGGGTGATTTACCCCAGTTTGGGGCGATTTATCCCAGTTCAAAATTCTTTACTCCAGTTTCGGTTGCTATATCCCGGTTTTGGGGTGATTTACCCCAGTTTGGGGTGGTTTATCCCGGTTTCGGGGTGATTTATCCCATTTTGGGGTGATTTACCCCAGTTTGGGGTGGTTTATCCCGGTTTAGGGGTGTTTTATCCCGGTTTAGGGGTGATTTACCCCAGTTTAGGGGTGATTTACCCCAGTTTTGGGGTGTTTTACCTCAGTTTAGGGGTGTTTTATCCCGGTTTAGGGGTGATTTACCCCAGTTTGGGGTGGTTTATCCCGGTTTAGGGTTGATTTACCCCAGTTTAAGGGTGATTTACCCCAGTTTAGGTGTGATTTATCCCAGTTTGGGGTGTTTTATCCCGGTTTAGGGGTGTTTTATCCCGGTTTAGGGGTGATTTATCCCAGTTTAGGGGTGATTTATCCCAGTTTAGGGGTGTTTTACCCCAGTTTAGGGGTGTTTTATCCAGGTTTAGGGGTGATTTACCCCAGTTTAGGGGTGTTTCACCCCGGTTTTGGGGTGATTTACCCCAGTTTAGTGGTGTTTCACCCCGGTTTTGGGGTGTTTTACCCCACTTTAGGGGTGATTTATCCCGGTTCTGGCCCGGGTGTGGCCGGGGAGCAGCCCCAGGTGCCCTCAGTTTGTTTTCCCAGGCTGCAGGGGGATGGTTCCACGTGAGGATTTTGGCTCTCCCGGCAGCCTCGCTGGGAGTTCTTCCCTCCGAGCTGCCTTGTTTATTTTTAGCACCTCGGTTTCTATCAGGAATGACAAATTTGGCACCCGAGCTCGGATGTGGCCGGGACAGGAGCAGCTCACAACAATAAAACCTGAGCAGCTCTGGCTGCCTCTTCCTCTTCCTCTCCCCCTCCCTGAGCTCTCCTGGCGCGGCCCCAGGGACCCGGGAGTTGCTTCCCTGTCCTTGGGAGGAAAGTCATGGAATGCTTTGGGTTGGAATGGTTGAAGACTGAGCTTTTCCAGCCCCTTCCATGGGCAGGGACACTTTCCACCACCCCAGGCTGGCCTTGGGCACTTGCAGGGATCCCCAGTTCCTCTGGAAAAGCCGTTCCCAGGAGCCGCTGGCACGGAAGGCTTTGCCAGCCAACAATAACAACCAGGTACAAGTGAAGGCAGGGACGTCTCACTCGTCCTTGGGGGAGAGAGAGAGAGAGAGAAAAAATATCAAAATAAAAGAGATCTGTCTTGTGTGTGTGTGTGTTTGAAAAGCAAACTCGTCACTGGAAAATGAATCGGATTTCTGGGATAGCGCATCCGCTCCAACGGCTTAGCCTCGGAAAATAAAAGAAGGGATAGAAAAGGATAAAAAATAAACCCCAAGGCTTCCCTTTTCCCACGGGACAGCACTGAAGCAAAGCCTGGAGAGCGCTGCTTGCCAAGGTTCCCTGACTCCGGATTCCTTGGGTTTCACTTCCTCCGGGAGCGCCCCAGCCCCGCTCCCGGCCTCAGGGCAATTTGGTTAATTGGTTTTAATTTCAGTGAAAGGGGGCAGGGTCCTGGCAAGGGAACATTAGGGGGGTCCCGGGGGTCATCAATCACCAGAGCTGAGCCCTGTGCCGGGCCGGCCCAGCCCTGCCCCAGTGCAGTTCCCCATTCCTGGGGCACCCTGGGGAGATCCGGATCCCTCCCTGGGACACGCTTTGCATCCCGCTGCTCCTGGAGAGCCAGCCCGGGATTTGTGCAGCCCCAGTTCTTGCTCTCAGCACCCGGCCTGGGCTGTGGGAGAGGTTTAAATGCCAGAGCTGGTGCTGGCAGCTGTGACTGAACCATCACCATCCTCACCCTGCATCCTCCAGGAGCTGTAAAACCTCAGGCTCTCAGCAGCTGCCTGGTGCTTCCAGCTCCCTAAAATGTCTGGAAGGGATTATCCAACAGCCAGGGACAGCCAGAGCAGGATGGATTTCCCTCCATCCCTGGAAATCCCAGCCCAAATGCTCCGTGCAGGACGGCTCAGCACGGGGCAGGCAGGGAACAGCTGGGATCAGGTGGAGTTGGGATCAGATGGGATCAGATGGGATCAGATGGGGCTGGGATCAGATGGAGTTGGGATCAGATGGAGCCGGGATCAGATGGGGCTGGGATCAGATGGGGCTGGGATCAGGTGGGATCAGATGGGGCCAGGATCAGGTGGGGCTGGGATCACCTGGAGCAGGGATCACCTGGGGCAGGGATCAGGTGGGGCTGGGATCAGGTGGGGCTGGGATTAGATGGGGCTGGGATCACACGAAGCTGGGATCACATGGACCAGGGATCAGATGAAGCTGGGATCAGATGGGATCAGATGGGGCTGGGATCAGGTGGGGCTGGGATTAGATGGGACTGGGATCACACGGAGCAGGGATCACACGGAGCAGGGATCAGATGGGATTGGGATCACACGGAGCAGGGATCACACGGAGCTGGGATGAGATGGAGCAGGGATCACACGGAACAGGGATCACATGAAGCTGGGATCACATGAAACTGGGATCACACGGAACAGGGATTAGGAGCCTGCTTGAATAACAAGGAAACACCCAGCCACAGTCAGAGCAGCACCATCGTGCTTGGGGAATGAACCCAGCTCTGTCTGAGGAGGGAGCGTTCCCTTGAGGGCAGGAGGTTATCCAGGTTATCCAGGAGGAGCTGCCGCTCCCAAAGGGCATTTCAGGGATCCTCGGCAGGGATTTGTGCCGCTCCCTGCCAGAGCCCGCAGCAGCAGCGGCTCATCCGTCTCGTCCAGCCCGGCAGCTGCCGGTGTTTTGGCTGGAGCAGAGCGGAATTAGCGGCTGGGCAATGTTTGTTCTCACCAGGCAGGAGGGGAGGCTGACAGCGACAGAAACGCAGGGCAGGAGAAAAAAATAGCCGTGGAGAGGAGGAAGGAAGGGGAGGGGATGTGTGCAAACACAGAAATAAACACACGCCGCGCTCTCGGGATGAGCCGGCCGGGATGGAGGAGCGGCCCCGGCTCTGCCCACGCTGGGAACGCAGCACAGACAATTTTGGGAAGGGGGATGTGCCCGGCCCTGGCAGCGGCGAGGCGGCTGCACGAGTGACAGCGCCGGGGAGGGAGCGCAGGAGGAGGAGGAGGAGGAGGGGGAGGATGACGAGGAGCTCCTGTGACACACGCCAGCAGCTCCAGTGGCGGCTGCGTGGGTGGCAGATCAGGCTGCGTGCCTGGCTCGCCTTTCCCAGGCACGAAGCGCTCCCCCCGCACGGGGAAATGGTCATTAGGATGTGCCTGCTGCTGCTCCCACCCCTCTCCCTGCTGCTCCCACCCCTCTCCCTGCTCCAAACCCCCGCAGCAGCCCCAGCTCCTCTTTGAATCCCTTTTCAAAGCGCTGGGACCTCCCGGCTCGTTCCTGGGATGGGGTGGGATAGGGTGGGATGCTGGCCAGGCAGCCAGACGAGGAGCACGGCGTCATTAATTCCCAATAAAAAGGCAGGAGCCAGACCTGGGGAAGGTCTCGGGGCAGAGAAGGCTCTGCTGGGAGCACCAGTGACCCAGGGAGGGGTCCCAGTACAAACTGGTCTCACTTTGTCACCTGCTGAGGACGAGATGCCCAGGCCAGGGGCACACAGCGTGTCTGGCTTACAGGAGACACAACTTTTGGGGTGGCAGGGGGAGGTCGGAGCCTCTCTGGTTCCTCCAGTGATTGGGATTTAAATAAACCTCAGGGCACAGCCGCTCCGAACCTGCCAGGCCTGGGGGCACTTGGGCCGTGCTTTTCTCCCCTTCATGCCGAGGTCCTGCTTCCCCTGATGGCTCTGGGGACTGTCCGGGCCCCGAGAGCTTTGGGTGCCTGGCGAGGTTTGGATCAGCTCATTTGGGTCAGCCTCAGGCGTTCTGCAGAGGGATCAATCACCCCGGCCCAGCTCCCTGCCACTTTAATCAGCGTGACAAAAGCTGAGCTCAGGGGGAGCTGGAGCTTGGCTTTGCCCTAGATTTTTATTATCTCCAGCTCTGCTCGCATTGGTGAAACGGGAGAGAAGCTGGAGCAGGAAAACACTCGGGGTTTCTGGGTGCCACAGCTCTGGATGGGCAGGGAATGTCCAGAGAGTCCTGAAACGAGTCCCAGCTACAGCACGAGGAGAGCTGGATTCTTAAAACAAAGGAATTTTTCAACAATTCTCCTCTTTGTGTTGCTGGAGGCTGGAAACGCCACCTGCGTGTGCTCTGCAGGATCAGATCTGGAATCTGGGGTGGGGAGGGCACTGCAAGGAACCCAAACCCAGATTTAGGATGAGCTTCATCACATTCCCCTCGGGCACAGCCGCAGGGACCTGGAAAAAAACGAAATTTCTGGGAAAAGCTGGGGGACTCATCCCAATTCCCGTGGCCGTGAGTCCCTCGGGGGCTGCGGGGCGGGTTTGGAGCTGCGGCTGTTCCCTGACAGGCCCAGTGTCACCCTGACGGTCCCTGTGTCACCCTGCCATGCCCTGTGTCACCCTGCCGTGCCCTGTGTCACCCTGATCGTCCTTGTGTCACCCTGATGGTCCCCCTGTCACCCTGCCGGTCCCTGTGTCACCCTGCCATGCCCTGTGTCACCCTGCCGGGCTGTGTGTCACCCTGCCATGCCCTGTGTCACCCTGCCGTGCCCTGTGTCACCCTGATGGTCCCCCTGTCACCCTGTCGGTCCCTGTGTCACCCTGACAGGCCCAGTGTCACCCTGCTGGGCTGTGTGTCACCCTGCCATGCCCTGTGTCACCCTGTCGGTCCCTGTGTCACCCTGACAGGCCCAGTGTCACCCTGCCATGCTCTGTGTCACCCTGCTGGGCTCCCTGTTACCCTGACAGGCCCAGTGTCACCCTGCCATGCCCCATGTCACCCTGCCATGCCCCATGTCACCCTGCCATGCCTCATGTCACCCTGACATGCCACATGTCACCCTGCCATGCCCCATGTCACCCTGCCATGCTCCGTGTCACCCTGCCATGCCCCATGTCACCCTGCCATGCTCCGTGTCACCCTCCTGCAGCTCCCCCGTGCCCTGGAGCCCCCGGGCTCCCCTCGCTCCTGGCCCGGGGTGCTCAGCTCCGGCTCCTGGGAGCTGCAGGAGGGCAGGGCGGGGAGCCAGCCCGGTTCCTCCGGAGCCCCTCCCCGGCTGGCTGGCAGCTCCGCAGGAGCCACGCCATCGATAAGGGCAGCGGGATGTGGCAATCCCCGGCCAGAACCTCCCTGGAACCGGCTCCGGGAGGAGCGGCCGCGGGCGAACAGATGGAGCCTTCCCCCGCACTGTCTGCGGGACTTGGTGCGCTGAAATATCCTCCTCTCCCTCTCCCCTCCCTCTCCCCTCCCTCTCCCTCTCTCTCTCCCTCTCCCTCTCCTCTTTTTGTTTGGTTTGTGGTTTTTTATGGCTGGAATTTGTCCCCGTCACGCTGACCCTGACACGGACAAACACCACCCGTGACCTCGCCTTGCCCGTGTTTTTATGGGGAGCCAACCCTTCCCTTGGTGCCTGGAATGTGGGGAAGGATTGGGGCAGGATCCTCCTGTGGGATTTCAGAAGGGAATTGGGAATCTCGCCCTCCTGGGCCGGAGTTTGACCCCAAGCCCGTGCTGGGTGATGTGTGGCTGCCTGCAGGAGCTGGGCAAACACCTGAGGTGCATCCCCTGTGTCCTGACAGAGAAAAGTGACTTCAGGGCTGTGAACCCATCCCTGCTGGAGCACTGAGAGCTGAGATTCCTCTCTGCTCCCAGAGGATTGCTCCTTTCCCAGCTGGAAAAGCTCCTCCTGTGCCTGGTGCAGCCCAGCAGGGCTGGGCCAGCGCTTCACACGGGGCTTTCGCTGCTTTTCCTCACAGCATTGCTGGGATTAAAAACATCTTGTGTTGGACCTGCAGCTGGGGGCCTGCAGAGAGCCCTGCTCCTGCTGCTGCTCCATGGATTGAACTGGAGCCAGCGGGGCTGAATGGGCTGCCATGGGTAAATATCCACTTGTGATGGCCGTGGCTCTTGTGGGACACATTTGTTAACTCCAGGAACCGAGTTTGGTATTAATTGGAAGAGCAAATGCAGAGCTGAAACTGCTGCAGTGGAAATGTGCCTCAGATTTATGGCCCCTCTTACATTTGCCAGTTAAAAAAGCAGTGCAAACATTTAAACACCAGTGGCAGTAAAGATAAAAATGTAACTTTGATTAGATAAAAGCTGGAGATAGCCGTATTTACCCCCGGACCGTAACCCTTGTCTGCCTCCCTCGCTCCAGGGCACTCAAGTGCAGCAGCAGGGATTTCCTGGAGGCCCAGACACCTCCTGGTGTTAAAGGAACCTTTGGGATGTGAGCCCAGGGCTTGGGATCCCCCCTGCAGGAGGGGAAGGGGCTGAAGGGAGGCTGGCAGCTCTGTCTGGGGCAGGGGCGGCGGGGTTGGACGTTCCCTCTCCAGGGGGAGTCCCACGGAGCTGTGGGGACGGTGTCTGCAGCAGGGACAGTTTGGGATGGGGACACTTCCAGCTGCTGCAGCAAACTCTGACAGATTTGCTGCCTGTGGTGGGTTAAGGGGGCTTTGGTGAAGTTTGAGGGGTCTGTGGGGTGAGGATGGCTCAGAGAGCAGTGAGGAGTGGGGTGCTCCAGCTGGGACATCTGGGGACATCGGGACAGCAGGGATCTGGGGACATTGGGACAGGAGAGATCTGGGGACATTGGGATTACAGAGATCTGGGGACATTGGGACAGCAGAGATCTGGGGACATTGGGACAGCAGAGATCTGGGGACACTGGGACAGCAGAGATCTGGGGACATTGGGACAGCAGAGATCTGGGGACATTGGGACAGGAGAGATCTGGGGACATTGGGACAGCAGAGATCTGGGGACATTGGGACAGCAGAGATCTGGGGACATTGGGACAGCAGAGATTGGCTGTCACTGCTCCGGGGGCTCAGGAGGGGGACAGGATGCCCTGTCCCTGCCTGGGGGAAGGGGTGGGATGTCACATGCCTGGAGCTGTGGCGAGGAGGGAGCAAAGGCCACTTCCCTGGGATCCACATTCCAGCCGAGGTCACACCAGCCTCCGCCTCCTCACGAGCTGATGTGCAATTAATTAATTAGCAGTGTCCCTGATCAGCACAGCCAAAGCCAGGCCCCGGTGTCCCTGTGATGTCCCAGGGCTTGGCAGAGGGACAGAGCCTCCCATCCCCTTCCCCAGGGATGCAGCACCTCTGGCACCGCAGGAATTCCCGTTCCTGGTTAGAGCAGCGCGGTGCCGTGGCCCCGGTGGCACTGCCCGCCCTCCAGCCACGTGTCAAGGGCACAGAGCAGCGGCCCTTGGGGACATGGTGGCACAAGCCTGCTCTGGCTGTTGTTGTTTTTTTGCCTGCGTCAAGCGAGCAGATTCCATTTTAATGTCACGCCCGTGCTGTGCGGTGGTGGGACATTCCTGCCAGCGTTGCCATGTGAGGCCAGCACGGTGTTTGGCTGCCCTTAAAGCGCTTTATCAGCTCCTGAAGTCACTTTGCAAACAGAGGCAGCCAAGGAGCCGGGGGTGAGAGGCAGCCGGGAGGAGGAGGAGGAGGAGGAGGAGGAGGAGGAAGGGGGGGGAGAGGAGGGAGAAACAGCAGAGCAGGAAGAAAAAGGGCTTTGTTAATTTTAACGGGGTGTGTTGGGTTCCTCCTTCATCTCGCAGATATGCCACACTCGGTGATGACAAGCCTCACGGAGCCCCCCCGGCTCGTTAAACCCCCCCAGCCCGGCAGAGCCCGGCTCTGCTGCCCTGCCAGGCGAGGCTGAAGCGCGGCTCTGTTTTCATCACGGAAAAGCCTCCGGGCGCATATTTTTGTAATTAGGCTCTTTCTGCTCAGCAGTTTTTGCAGCTGTGATGACACTTGGGTGTCGCCCCCTGGTTTCTCACGCTCTCCCTGCCAAGGCTGGGCGGCCGCCAGCTCCGAGGTCAGGCGGCCCCGGTGGCCCCCGCACGCGCTGGGGACCGGCGGCGGTGGCAGCGGGCCAGGGTCCTCCCCACGGCCGGGGATGGGAGCCCGGAACGGCTCCGGGAGCAGGGCTGGGGCTCGGCCCCCTCCCCTGCCTCGGCGGGGTCAGGGCTCGGGGCCACGGGGCCCCTCTGCTCGCAGCTCCCTGCCCCAGCACGTGGCCGGACGCTTCTGGAACCTCTCCAGCCGGGGAGGCTCCACACCCTGCTCGGGCCTGCCCGGCCCGGCGCTCACAATGAGCTTCTTCCGCAGGGTCAGGTGGAGCTTCCTGCGCGTCCGGCTCTGCCTGCTGCCGCTTTTCCAATGGCTTGGCACTGCTGAGCAGAGCCTGGATCCATCCATGCCCTTCCCCGCAGATCCTGGATCCATCCTCATCCCCATCCCTGCAGATCCTGGATCCATCCATCCCCTCCCTGCAGAGCCTGGATCCATCCTCATCCCCATCCCTGCAGATCCTGGATCCATCCATCCCCTCCCTGCAGAGCCTGGATCCATCCATTCCCTCCCTGCAGAGCCTGGATCCATCCATCCCCATCCCTGCAGATCCTGGATCCATCCATCCCCTTCCTGCAGAGCCTGGATCCATCCATCCATATCCCTGCAGAACCTGGATCCATCCATCCCCATCCCTGCAGATCCTGGATCCATCCATCCATATTCCTGCAGAGCCTGGATCCATCCATCCATATTCCTGCAGATCCTGGATCCATCCATCGCCTTCCCTGCAGATCCTGGATCCATCCATCCCCTCCCTGCAGATCCTGGATCCATCCATCCCCATCCCTGCAGATCCTGGATCCATCCATCCCCTGCCCACAGATCCTGGATCCATCCATCCCCTTCCCTGCAGATCCTGGATCCATCCATCCCCTTCCCTGCAGATCCTGGATCCATCCATCCCCTCCCTGCAGATCCTGGATCCATCCATCCCCTTCCCTGCAGAGCCTGGATCCATCCATCCCCTCCCTGCAGATCCTGGATCCATCCATCCGTATCCCTGCAGATCCTGGATCCATCCATCCGTATCCCTGCAGATCCTGGATCCATCCATGCCCTCCCTGCAGAGCCTGGATCCATCCATCCCCTCCCTGCAGATCCTGGATCCATCCATCCATATCCCTGCAGATCCTGGATCCATCCATGCCCTCCCTGCAGATCCTGGATCCATCCATCCCCTCCCCACAGATCCTGGATCCATCCATCCCCATCCCTGCAGATCCTGGATCCATCCATCCATATCCCTGCAGATCCTGGATCCATCCATCCATATCCCTGCAGATCCTGGATCCATCCATCCATATCCCTGCAGATCCTGGATCCATCCATCCCCATCCCTGCAGATCCTGGATCCATCCATCCATATCCCTGCAGATCCTGGATCCATCCATCCATATCCCTGCAGAACCTGGATCCATCCATGCCCTCCCTGCAGAGCCTGGATCCATCCATCCCCTTCCCTGCAGATCCTGGATCCATCCATCCCCATCCCCACAGATCCTGGATCCATCCATCCATATCCCTGCAGATCCTGGATCCATCCATCCCCATCCCTGTAGATCCTGGATCCATCCATCCCCTCCCCGCAGATCCCGATCCCATCCCCTCCCTCCCTCCCCCCCTCCCCGCGGCTCCTCGGAGCCATGGATAACTCGGGATGTTCCCATCCCTCCCAGCCAAGAGGAGCTTTCCCCTTCCCTTTCCCCTTTCCTGCCCTCCCCGCAGCTCCTGGCTTCCAGGCAGGCTTTTCTTAGCCAAGGAAAGCCCAGGGGAGCCTCCCCTCCCTGCCCGGGCCGAGGGAGGAGGAGGGATGGGCGGGTCTGGATCGGTTCCCACGCCCGGGGGGCCGCAGCCGCTTCCTCCCCGGGAGCCCCCCGAGCTCCGGGAAGCGCCAGGAGCGGGACCCGGGCGGGCTCCGGGCCACCCTCCCGTCCATCCGCCCGGAAACCTCGCTGCAGCTGCGGCTGATTCCAGCCGGCGTGGCTCTGCGGGCCCGCAGGGATCATTAATTACCGCTAATGAGCCCGCCCTGGAGCCCGCCCCGCGCGGCTGAGCCCCCCCAGCAGCGCCCCCGGGGGGATGCGAACCCCCTGCCCAGCCCGGGGCTGGCACCGCGACCCCTCCCCAGGCAGGGCCGAGCACGATGGGTGGGCGGGGGGATCCTCCCCTAGAGCTCCGGGCTGGGGTCACACTGGTTAAATACAGATTTGGGGTCTGTGTATCCCCTCCCCAGGCAGGACCGAGCACGATGGGTGGGTGGGGGGATCCTCCCCCGGGGCTCCGGGCTGGGGTCGTGCTGGTTAAACACAGTTTTGGGGTCTGTGGGAGCCTCACCCTGCCCTGAGCCCAGCCCTGCCTCTCAGCGGGGGCATTTCCAGTCCTAAGAAATGATTTACCCCCAAAACTCGGCCTCTTCACCCAGATGTTCAACATCAGCCAGACAGTGAATTCACCTCCTGCCTCAGTTTCCCCTTTCATGGAATGCAGCGTTCCTGGAGCAGGAGCAGCTCCTCACTCCTTCCAGGATGTTTTTGCAGCCTTTAGGAAAAGGAACATTTCCTGGCCATAAAGCCCTGGGGGAACCTGTTCCGGTGATTTCCTGGAGAGTGGGATGGGATGGGATCAGTGGGATGGGATGGGATGGGATGATGGGATGGGATGGGATGATGGGATGATGGGATGATGGGATGGGATGGGATGGGATGGGATGATGGGATGGGATGATGGGATGGGATGATGGGATGGGATGGGATGGGATGATGGGATGGGATGGGATGGGATGGGATGGGATGATGGGATGGGATGATGGGATGGGATGATGGGATGGGATGGGATGGGATGGGATGGGATGATGGAATGGGATGGGATGATGGGATGGGATGATGGGATGGGATGGGATGATGGGATGGGATGATGGGATGGGATGGCAGAGCCGGCCCTGGGGCTGTCACCTCATCCAGGCCTCTCAGCTCTGCAGCTCGGCCTCCCCTGAGGCTGCACTGGGATTTCCCACTTCCTAAAAAAATAAAAAAATTGATTATAAAGATCAGTGTGGGAATTTCAGGCTGAAGGGATTGGGAATGTTCAGCCTGGGGAAGAGGAGGCTCCAAGGTGACCTCGTTGTGGCCTTCCAGGACCTGAAGGAGCTGCAGGGAAAACAGAGAGAGGAGATTTGCAAGGGACAGGAGAAGAGGGAATGGCTTCCCACTGAAAGAAAGGAGTTGTAGATGGGATGTTGGGAATAAATTCTTCCCTGTGAGGGTGGGGAGGGGCTGGGATGGAATTCCCAGAGCAGCTGGGGCTGTCCCTGGATCCCTGGCAGTGCCCAAGGCCAGGCTGGACATTGGGAGCACCTGGGATAGCGGGAGGTGGCCCTGCCATGGCAGGGGTGGCACTGGATGACCTTGAAATCCCTTCCAACCCAAACCATTCCATGATTTTCTGATACAGATCACCAGGAAAGTGTCCAGGGATGAAAGCTCTGCCATGGGATCCATCCCTGTTTCTGGAAAAGGATGGACAGAGGCTCCGGATAGCCAGAGCCAAATGGTTTATCCTCCACGGCAGGCTGAGAATCATGGAATCCTGCAGTGGTTTGGGCAGGAAAGGACCTTAAAGATCATTTAATAACAGCTAAATCAATGCACTTCAGCATCAATTAAGTAGGAAAATCCAGGGTTTCTTTCCACAGGGGACTTTCCCTCTGGTGCCACTTGCAGACTGAGGGCACCAAAGCCCCCTTTGGAATCACAGCAGATCCTCTTTGGACACCAGGTTATATTTCATGACCTCTAAAGCTTTTAATTTTTATTTTTTTTATAAATTCCAACTCCAAGCTGATTTTTCTGCTGACATCACTTGACTCCAGGAGCCGAAACCTGGATTAAAACCACTCCACAGTGGAAAAAGCTCTGCTGAAATGAGGCTCTGCAGCAGCAGGCTCGCCCTGAAAACTCAATCTTCCCCGAATCAGGGAGAGGGAAGGAGCCAGCAGCTCTGAAGGAGCTCACCAAAGTGCTCTCATTTATTCTTATTACCAAGCCTTGCATGCCAGCTTCCCTGGAAAGCTCTCCTGGAAAAATAGCCAGAAGGAAATTAGATTAAAAAAAAAAAAAATCTATCAAAGCCTCCCTCTCTCCCAGCAATTCACAGATCAGCTGGATCAGCCCCAGATCCATTTCTGGCAGGGGTTTTATGAGTGAGGGGCTGGTTTTATCCCTCATTTCCCGCGTGGAATTCCCTCTGGAGACTCACTGGAGTTCAGGGTTGGTGCTGGGCTTTGGCACGAGGGATTTCCCCTTCAGAGCTGCCTCCCCTGAATTTTGGGGTATTCCTTTGGATATTTTATTATCCAAATTACCCCCTGAATTTTGGGGTATTCCTTTGGATATTTTATTACCCAAATTACCCCCTGAATTTTGGGGTATTCCTTTGGATATTTTATTACCCAAATTACCCCCTGAATTTTGGGGTATTCCTTTGGATATTTTATTATCCAAATTACCCCCTGAATTTTGGGGTATTCCTTTGGATATTTTATTATCCAAATTACCCCCTGAATTTTGGGGTATTCCTTTGGATATTTTATTACCCAAATTACTCCCTGAATTTTGGGGTATTCCTTTGGATATTTTATTACCCAAATTACCCCCTGAATTTTGGGGTATTCCTTTGGATATTTTATTATCCAAATTACCCCCTGAATTTTGGGGTATTCCTTTGGATATTCTGTCCCTTTCCAGTCACCCCCCCAGCCCAGGCTGGCTCCATCCCTGTTCCATCATCTCCAGAGGACTCCCAGCAGAATTCATTTGGCTTTTCCATGAATATTTCAGCCCAAAGGCTTCAGTGGAGCTGTTCCCTGCTCTGGCCCTGGGAGCAGAGCCTGGGCTCAGCCCTTGGACTGCCACAAAATCCCTTTGATCAAACCCTTCCCTGATGTGACCCCTCCGTGCCCAGATAATTCCCAGGAACAATTTGGCCCAGAAACAGCAGGAATGTCACAGGATTCCCTGTGGAACAAGGAGCAGCCTGTGGATATTTTTTTCCCCTGGGAATATTCTCAGGGCAGGTTCATTTCCTCTCTGGGTCCTGTCAGGATGAGCAGGGACAAGAGGCAGTAGCAGGGATCAGCTCCCTCGGAGTGGTTATCCCAGGTTTAATGATCTTCCCTGCTGGAATGGGATGCTCCCCTGCTCCCCACACCCATCCCCACCTGTGGGCAGAGCTTTGGGAACAGCTTTTGTTCTCCTTTTTGGGGTTGCTGAATATTCCCCAGTGATTTTCCCGCCTGGCTGATGCCATTTTTATAAATAGGCTCCTCATGCATTTATTATCTCCTCCTTTTGAGGCACAGTGTGACACAGAGCTGTCTGTTCCCAGCTCGGAATGTTTCTCCAAATTCCCAATAAATCAGGAATTACCGCAGCAGCCGACACCGTTTTAGCTCCTTGTCAAAAGGGCGGTGAATGATGAGAAATCCACATTTAGAAAGAACTTCCAGATCTCCCAAACAGCTCCAGAGCAGGGAGAGGACTCAGTGAACCCGACAGGGACGATTTGGGAAGGGGACAGAGAAATCCTACAGCTGCTCTGGAGCCTTTTTTTGGTGCCAATGTGTTTGTGGGGTTTGTTTGTACTTTGGGGGTTCCTTCCTTGTTTTTTTTTTAAATTTTATTTTCTCCTGCCTTTAAACCTTTTTTATCTTCCCAAATCTTGTGTTTTATTACTTATTAGGGTAATGAGGAATTATTTATTATTATTTATTACTTATTACTGAATTCTTTATTATTCTTTATTACTGAATTCTGTGCCTCAAACTGCGACCAGGAGGAGCAGAAAGGAGCTCTGGATGTTGTGCTCTGTCACAAACACTCGTGGGGAAATCCCAGGCTGGGTTCATCTCAAAAAGCATGGATCCAAAAAAAAAAAGGAAAAAAAAAATTGGGAAAATTCCCTCTGTTCTGCAGGAATTCTCCTCCATTCTCTGTGCTGGCCCTCAGGGACCTGGAAAAAAAATTGTCCCAGGTGTCCCCAGCCATGGGGAAAATCACGACTCGGGCCTAAATGTGCAGGGCTGGGAAATGGAATTGAAATCGTGACACTGAGAGGGAAGGAAAGGGGGGCTTGGTTGCTCTCCCAGCTTTTTCAGCCTCTGGTGTTTCCTCAAATTACATTTTTCAGCCACCAGGGCCGTATTTTCAGCACTTTTTAAGCAGAACTTGAGTTTCTCACAGTCCCAGGGCTGCAGGAATTGGGGATTTACACAACAGAGCGTGAACTGGAGCCAAACGTGGGTTTGTTCCTCCTGGGAGAGCTCAGGATTTTCTGGGAATTTCTTTGGAATGAGGAGTTCCTGAGCCTCGGTGTCCCTGATCGAGGACAATCCCTGCTCACCTGCTCTCCCAAGAAATGCCTGCAGCCAAAAGATGCTCCAGAGGGGTTCCAGATGCAGGAAAAGCCTGGATTTTCCATCTGGGATTGGGGGATCCTGGCTGCCTTTGGCCGGGAGCTGCCCCGGGGCTGATTTAGAGCTGGGGCAGGAAGGTTCATCCCTGCCAGGCTTTGTTTGCTTCCCTTCCCAAGGTGAACAGCGGGACAGGATAGAGGGGTCAAGGCAGCAGGACACCCTGCTGGAGAGGAGGAGGAGGGGAGAAACTCATCCCAAAATCCCCATCCATCAAGATATTCTGGGGGAAAAAAAAAAAAAGAGAAAATAACCCGTGGTTGTGAGTCCTTCCCTGGGCGCGGAAACTCCACGGAGGGGCAGGGAGGGCAGGATTTGGGATATCCTGGATGGAAAAGGGAGCCCGGGGAGCTCCAGCCTCTCTCCTCAGGGATGCTCCAGGTCCCTGCCCGGCTCGGGGAGAGGGGAGGGCAGGCAGCTCCGGCTGCTTTCCCTCTGCAGCTCCGTTTCCAGGAAAATTTGCCCTTTCACAGTCGCTGCAGCGAAATGTCAGCGAATGCCAAAAGCCCGGAGCCACAAGCGCCCGGCGCAGGAGAGGCTCCATAAATCAGGGAGCAGTTAGTGGGAAAAAATCAGGTTCCAAGGAGAGAAGCAGTGGGATACGAGCTCGGTTTTGTTGTTTTTTTTGTTTTTTCCCCCCTCCGAGCCAGGGCAGCAGCGCTCGAGTCCATTATGAGGCGCAGCAGTGAAGGAATTCATCACCTTGTCAATGCCCGGAGCTTTTTTTTGGGGTTATTTTTGTTGTTGTTTTTCCGCGGGGAGGGAACAAAGCCACCCCGCCATCGACTTTGTGCGGGCTCGGTGGGGCCACAAAGCCGGGCCACAAAGGCCTGGGGCTGGTGGCCCAGCTGGCTCCGAAGCCAGCACAGCTCCCCACAATATGGAGCCACCCCGGAGCTCTGGGTGACCTCCCCCGGGCTCATCCCGCGCAAAATCCGCCAACAAACCCAACGGAAAATAAATAAAATAAATATATCATCTCCAAATCTTCAATATTTCATCAGGCTCTTCTCACGCCCTCCGCCTCGGTTTGGTTTTTTTAGCTGCTCTAGGCTTAAAAAAAAGAGATTAAAAATAAAAAAAAGCCAATGTGGAGGGGAAAAGTCTTTAAGAAATGGTTAAAGGAGAGGCTTAGGAGGGGAGGGGATGGGTTTGGAGGTGCTGCTGTCCTGGGTGGAATTACAAAGGCAGGAGGGGAAGGGAAAAAGAAACTCTCCCAGGTAAATGTTTATTTAGGCAGCCCAAGGCTGGCACGCTGCAGGCAGAGGGGCTGGCGGTGCTTGGAAAAGGCTCTCAGGTGGGATTTTTGGGGTGTCCTGGGAGTTTAAATCGGTGATCCTTGTGGTCTCTTCCAGCTCAGGAGATTCTGGGGTTGATTCCCTCTGAGGAAAAGCTCCTCCTCTGCAGCCTGGATGAGCTTAAGCACAGCTGGGTGAGGATAACACAAATCCCGGCTTTATCCCTCTCCCGGGAAGGGAGGTCTGGGAAGCACCACTGTCACCATCCTGTCACCATCCTGTGTCCCCTGAGGCAGCACCGGGGTCCTCCCTGGAGAAAATCCAGGGAAACTCCAGCTCTGGCATGGATCTCGCATTCCAGCACTTGGGATGGTGGCTCCCGGTCCTGAGGGAGATGATGGAATCATGGGATGGCTTGGGAATCATGGCAAGGGACTTGGAAATCAGCTCGTTCCACCCCGGCCATGGGCAGGGACACTCCACCATCCCCAGCTGATCCAAGCTGGCCTGGGACACTTCCAGGGATGGGAAATCCATGGAATAACCTGTCCAGGGCCTCCCCACCCTCCCAGGGAAGGATTCATTCCTAATTCCCCATCCAAACCTCCTCTGGGGCCAAAGATGTGAAGGCTGCAGCAAGAGGAGGTGGGGAAGGAAAAGACACAAGTCCCATCCCATGCCATGGATCCCATCCCATGGATCCCTTCCCATGGATCCCATCCCCATGGATCCCATCCCATGGATCCCATGGATCCCATCCCCATGGATCCCATGGATCCCATCCCATGGATCCCATCCCATCCCATCCCATGGATCCCATCCCATCCCATCCCATGGATCCCATCCCCATGGATCCCATCCCATGGATCCCATCCCCATGGATCCCATCCCATGGATCCCATCCCATCCCATGGATCCCATCCCCATGGATCCCATCCCATCCCATGGATCCCATCCCCATGGATCCCATCCCATCCCATGGATCCCATCCCCATGGATCCCATCCCATGGATTCCATTTCATGGATCCCATCCCATGGATCCCATCCCGTCCCACAGATCTCATCCCATGGATCCCATCCCATGGATCCCATCCCATCCCATGGATACCATCCCATGGATCCCATCCCATGGATCCCATCCCCATGGATCCCATCCCATCCCCATGGATCCCATCCCATCCCCATGGATCCCATCCCATCCCATCCCATCCCATCCCATCCCATCCCATCCCATCCCATCCCATCCCATCCCATCCCATCCCATCCCATCCCATCATCCCATCCCATCCCATCCCATCCCATCCCATCCCATCCCATCCCATGGATCCCATCCCATGGATCCCATCCCCATGGATCCCATCCCATGGATCCCATCCCATCCCATGGATCCCATCCCCATGGATCCCATCCCATCCCATGGATCCCATCCCCATGGATCCCATCCCCATGGATCCCATCCCCATGGATCCCATCCCATCCCATCCCATCCCATCCCATCCCATCCCATCCCATCCCATCCCATCCCATCCCATCCCATCCCATTCCATCCCATCCCATCCCATGGATCCCATCCCATGGATCCCATCCTATCCCCATGGATCCCATCCCCATGGATCCCATCCCATCCCATCCCATCCCATTCCATCCCATCCCACCCCATGGATCCCATCCCATCCCATCCCATCCCATTCCATCCCATCCTATCCCCATGGATCCCATCCCATGGATCCCATCCCATCCCATCCCATCCCATCCCATCCCATCCCATCCCATCCCATCCCATCCCCATGGATCCCATCCCAGTCTCCCAGTGCCCTTTCCCAGGCTGGGAAGGTTCCTCCCTTTGCTGCCCAGGCTCTCCCTCTCTCCCTGAGCTCTGCTCACAGACCTCAAACCCTTCTGGACAGCTCTGCCCTGCCACAGCTGCCACCGAGTCCATTCTGCTCCTCTGGGTGACTCTGGAAGGACTTTTCCTGGCCCTGCTTCCCTTCTCCTGCCCGGATTCCACATGGAAGGAGCCAGGCCTCACAATGGCCTCGCTCCTCTTTTGTTTCAGCCTTGATTTAACCCCCCTTTTAAGGAGCCTCCTGAATAATTCAGTGTTATCATTCAGGATGATGCTGGATTATTACAAGGCTTCCTTCCCTCCCGTCCTCCCCCTCCTCTTCCTCCTCCTTTCCCCCCCCTCCTCCCATAACCTTTAAATTCTTTTCACACGTGAATGGGTTCAAAGGAAGTCGGGGAAGGCAAACACACAACGAGGAGGTTGCTGCTCTGCCCCTCTGCTGTCAGCTTGATAAATATAATGTGTCACCAATTAAAAACCCATTGCCATTCCGCGGCTGCAGCCCGGCCTCGTTAGGGCCCTCCTCCCGGGGTGGCTCCCAGGAGCTGCCGCTATCATTGTTGATAACAGAGGCTGCGTTTTTCCCATCCCGGGCCATTTCAGGCCTCCACATTGGCATGTAAATAAGTTATTCACCCGGCATCACTTGCTGATAGAAAAATGACCATGAAACTCTTTGATTTTGGGTTTGCTCTTGTCACCGGCGCACAATGAAATCGGGAGTTGCAGTTTTGTGGCTGGGGCTTGTGGAGAGCTTTTATTATTTTTTTTTACCCCCCTCTTCTTTTTTTTTTTTCTCTTTCCCAACTCTCCCCTCGCAGCATTTGTATGGAAATGGTGCCATCCCACAATTTAATGCCGGGCTTGACCTGCGAGGTGTCCCCACTCCAATCCAGCCGATTGTTGTTTATTTTTGCCCTCCCCAGGAACATTTGAACACAATCTGGGTCACGCAGGAAAAGCTGTTGGCTTTTCCCCCTATTTTCGGGCTCTTTGGAGAGGAGAAAGGGACCCCTGGACTTTTCCCCATGGTCGGTGCCACAGCTCTGCCTTGCCCCAGGGTGCAGCCAGGGAACCTTTCCCTGGAATATTGATGCATTCCTTCAGCCTCCCTGCCTCTCTCCAGCTGATTTTCCCGGCGGGATTTGCATTCCTGTTGGCAGCTCCCAAACCCAACGCATCCCTCAGGGTTTTCCCCTCTTTCTGCCTCAATTTCTGCACGCTGGGCACCTTCCCCAGTGCTCAGAGCTCACCCACAGCCTCTGGAAACTTCATTCCCTGGCCACCAAAACCCCTGGGAGGTTTGTTCTGCCCATCCTGGATCCCAGCCTGCACTCATGGGCAGCAGCAGGCGAAGAGGATTTATTTGGGGACAGAAAAAGCTGTCGGGTTTTCATTGGAAAACCCCAGGATGTGGCTCCCAGGAAGGGCCGGGTTTTGGGAATGCAGTTGGATGAAATGTGGGAATCTGCTGCGGTCACAGCTCCTCATTTCCAGTTTCAGATCTCCAGTGCTCTACTCTCGACCCTCAGCAACCTGAGCTGGGACATTTCCAGACAGAAACCACCAGGACCAAGCTCTGGGCCTTTTGTTTGCCTCGGTTTTGTGTCACTCGGGGTTTTGTTTTTTTTTTAACTTCAGCAGAGCTTTTGGAGAGGGATGGGAGAATCCTTCACTGGGGGGAGCTGGGCGGGGGTTTGAGTGATAAAGATGCTTCTGTGCAGCGTTTGAAGTGGAAATTCATGCAGATTTGGAGCCTGGATGCTCCCAGCAACGTTCTGGGAAGCTTTGCTTGTTAGATCCGTGTAATAAAGTTCCTCCCTCCCACCCCAGCCCAGCTCATCCCGGCCTCTCTCCAGGCACAGTCTGGAATCTCTGAAGTTCCTCCTCGCCTGCCAAGCACCACCTGCAAGAGGGGGAGTTCCCTGGAGCTGGGAGACAAAAGGATTTGCAATCAAAGCCTTGGAATAAGGGGAAAAAAGGAAGGAAAAAAGGCATCAAAAAGTTTTTCCACGTTCTGGGCTGTCTGGGAAGCGGAAAGGGGAGAATTGTGAGTTTTTCTTGCCCTGTTTACAGGATGTGGGAATGGTGATGTCTCCGAAAACCTCTCCTTTCGTGGCCCCACAGTGGGAAGACGATGATGGAATTTTATCCTGTGGGACACAAATTTGCCTTTCTGGGCAGTGTTGGCTTCCAAGAAAAATCATCTCTACTTAGATGTGGAAAAATCAGGATTAAACTCAGTGGGTGAAGCAGAGGGAAGAGAACAAGTTGGAATTCTTACTTTATATTCCCAGTCTCATTCCTCTTTTTAAACTAAATGAATTTTTAGAGAGCTGAGAGGTAAAAAATTCCACAGCAAAAGTCTGCAGGTAAATCAGGGGTTTGGAATGAGATGATCTTTAAGGAGCCTTCCAACCCCAAGCCTGGGATTTCAGTCCCAAACTCTGGGATTCTATAAAGGGAATTTTGTTTTTCAAAAGTCCTGAAAGAGAGGGGAGAGAAAACATTGACCTCATTGGGAAAATGAGGGGGGAGATGTGGCGTGAGAAAATCCATCTGGGGATGAGTGGGGAAAGCAGGACGAGAGTTTTCTCTCCAAGGAAATCCTTTCCCAGCAGGTTTTTGGCCAGCAGGAACAGGGAAGGAAACAAAACTCCAGGAAAACGCTGGAAATGTCTTTAAAAATACAATTTTTGTGTCACCTGAAGGGACTCCCTGAGCTCTGTCCCCCGTGGGAAAGGCAGCTCTGGGTGCTCAGGACCGCGGGATGACTTTGCCCTTCCTCCTCCTGAAATGATTCCCGTCACCTTTGGTTTGATATCCCCAAAAACCAGGATGGATCCCAGGTTTTCTGGCACTCCTCACCCCTCCTGCTGCTGCTGCCTGGTTATTCTTTAACTTCCTGCGGTCCCGTCCCCTCTGCTTCCCGCAGCGCCCGGGCCAGGAGCCGGGAATGTTTATCCCGAGGGAGCCGGGAATGTTCATCCCAAGAGAACCGGGAATGTTCATCCTGAGGGAACCGGGAATGTTCATCCCGAGGGAGCCGGGAATGTTTATCCCGAGGGAACCGGGAATGTTCATCCCGGGAGAACCGGGAATGTTTATCCCGAGAGAACTGGGAATGTTTATCCCGGGGGAACCGGGAATGTTTATCCCGAAAGAACCGGGAATGTTCATCCCGGGGGAACCGGGAATGTTCATCCCGAGGGAACCGGGAATGTTCATCCCGGGGGAACCGGGAATGTTCATCCCGAGGGAATCGGGAATGTTCATCCCGAGGGAATCGGGAATGTTCATCCCGAGAGAGCCGGGAATGTTCATCCCGGGGGAACCGGGAATGTTCATCCCGAGGGAACCGGGAATGTTTATCCCGAGGGAACCGGGAATGTTTATCCCGAGGGAACCGGGAATGTTTATCCGCTGTCATTCCTCCCGGGCCATGCCAGCCCCGGGGTCACCCCGGGATTGACACCGAGCCCCCCTGCCCTCCTTAGGGATGCACCGGGCTGTCAGTAACGAGGCCACGAGGTTTATTCAGCACCGATCTCCCGATCTCCAAAGATAATCTGGGAATAATTGGGACTTAAGGAACTGGTGGGAATCTGATTTTTTGGCGGCGCTGCCATTCAGGAAACAGATGGACATCTTATTTCGCCCTAATTTGATGGGCTTGCTTGACAAAATGGCAGAGGTTGCACTTTGCTACAATAATCAGCTGCCACTCAGACTTTGTAAGGGGCTTGTGGAGGTTTCTTCTTAATTAGAGCGTGGCTCCCCATCGGGGAGGAGGTGATTCCCAGCAGCTTCTCTGCCTCTGGAGCCTGGAACAGAGAGGGAAAAACCGAGGGGTTTTCAGGTTTGTGTCAGATTTGGGGGTTTTTAAAAGTCTCATTTGGAAAATCAAGCTCGGGAGCGAGCGCATTGTCCGGGGGATAATGAATTCATGGATTTGCTCCCTCTGCCCTGGGACTGCTTTCCCTGGGCTGGGGGACACCTTGGGAAGCTTTGGAAAGCCTCGGTATTACTCCCAGGTTTGCAAACCCCACTTTTCACTTGCAAAGAACTTCCCAGTGCTGCCGTTTAACCCCTGACCTTCTGTGCTGCTTCCCTGGGCCTCCTATCCCGCTCCAAGGGGGATCCTCTGGGATCCCAGCTCCTCTCGAGACGCTCTCCTTGCTGTCCACTCTGCAGCTAAAAAGCAATTGGGAGCTTTTTTAATTAGGCAGATGTAATTACCGCCACCCCAGGGAAGTGCTGGAGTCGCCATCCCTGGAAGAGCTCAGAAAATTGAGGATATTGAGGTGGCACTTGGAGAAATGGCTCGGTGGGAACGCTGGGGGTGTTCGCTCCAAGGTTGCATTTTGTGATCTTGGAGGTTTTTGCCAAGCTTTTCCAAAAAGTCTGGGACTTTCTTCCAAACTTAGTGACTCCATGATGCTGTGTTCAAATTTCTCAGTCAAATGCTGATGGGTTAAAGAGCCAAACCAGACAAAACCCAAACCAGACCCAGACATATTTGATGCCCTTTTTGCTTTCCTCATCCCCACCCCTTTGGAGACTCCATTTTTAGCCTTTTCCAGCCTTTTCTTGGGGAAAAGCTGAAGTCATTGAGGAATCCAGGGACTCCAGATTGGGAGAGGGTCCAGCTCCAACCTGCCCCGTTCTGCAGACAAGGAATAAAGGGAATTCCAGCGGGATCTGTGGAACAGGGAGGTGCAGGATGCACAGATTTCCCCAGGGCTCATCAGCCGATCTGGCAGCTCTTGGCTGTGCTGTTGGACATCCATCAATCCCTGGCTGTCACTAAGACTCTGCATTTCTTGGTGTTTAGGAACAGCAAAAAAGAGCCCCCTGAGCCCTTTGTGGGATTGTGGAATGGTGTGGATTGGAAAGGGACTTGAAGATCATCCAGTGCCACCCATCCCATGGCTCCCACTGTCCCAGGCTGCTCCATCCAACCTGGCCTTGGACAATTCCAGGGATGAAGAACCCACAACTTCTCTGTGCCTCCTTTTGCTGCCCACTGGGGGCCTTTAGCAGCCCCTCTGTCCCTGCTTGTGGCGTCACATTGAGCCTCTCCACCACTCCCTTCACCCTAAAAACCCCCAGAGGAGCAAATCCTCCTCCTCCACGGAGATCCTCACTAAAAATTCAGTTTCCCCTCGCTGCCCATCCGCTCGGGGATGTATTTCGGGGATGTCTCGGGGATGAACATTCCCAGCTTTTGAAGGGGTATCAGGCTGAGGGTTCCCCTGGTCCTGGATCCCACCTGGATCCCACCTGGATCCTGCCTGGCTCCCACCTGGCTCCCACCTGGATCCCACCTGGATCCCTCCTGGATCCCTCCTGGATCCCTCCTGGATCCCACCTGGATCCCTCCTGGATCCCAAAGCTCCAGGGTGACCTTCACACTGCTCCAGGCTGCAGAGGAGCCGAAGTTTCCAGCAAGGTCATTGCACCTGCTTGGAGCAGAGGCTGGAAGGGATCCCAGAGGCTGGAAGGGATCCCAGAGGCTCCCCAGAGATGGAGTAGAGGCTGGAAGGGATCCCAGAGGCTCCCCAGGGATGGAGCAGAGGCTGGAAGGGATCCCAGAGGCTCCCCAGGGATTCCATACCCTGCACACCTCTGAGCATCCCCCCTGATTTATTCTCGAGGAGATGAGGTGCTTGCAAGGATTTAAAGAAGCCCATCTAATGGAGTGCTGGAAATGATAAATCAGCGGGCCTTTGTAAAGGTTATTACTTTAAACAAAGAGGGGCTTGAATGGAGCCAATTAAACGGCACCTGAATTGATAAACAAACTGCTTATTGTCGGGGGCTATTCTGCAGCTCTGGGGGTCCCCCCTCGCTGGAGGCCTGGGGATAAATTTACATGTGATTGGAGTTTAATGGGCCGCAACAGGCCTCCCATCCCATCGCCATGGCAACAGCCCTTTCTGCAGCTTTTAAACAGTCTGCCATGGTTTTATTGTGCGGCTGCCGGCCCGGCGGGGCGGGCGCTCCTTGTAGCAATTTGTTCCTGTCCCCGGGCACGGCCCGGCCAGGCCATGAATATATCTGGGGGGACACGGGGACAAAGGGCCGGCCCGAGGGGGCTCCATGGAGACCCTGGCACTGGAATGGTGACATATGGTCCGTGCTGACCCCGGGCAGCCCCACAATGAGCAGCCCCGGCTCTGTTCATCCCCGGCCGAGCCACCGGGGCTCTCCCTCCGCCTGCTCCGGGCTGTGCTCCCGCTCAAATCCCTGCCCGCCAGCGCTAAAGGGAGAGTGGGCAGAGGAGAAAGGAGATAAAGGCAGGAAGAAAAGGCTCTCCGTGTCCCAGAGATGTTTGCTTTCCACTTGATTGGAAGCTGAAAGGGCGCGGATGTCGGGGCGGCAGAAGCGAGAGCTGCTGGTGCCGGAGTCCCAGCGAGGTTTGGGGTCAAAGGGGTCTGAAATCCCAACCTGTCCCCCCATTCCATGGCCAGGGACACTCTCTGCTCCTCCCGCTGCTCCAACCTGGCCTCCGGCACTGGCAGAGATGGGGCAGCCACAGCTGCTCTGGGAATTCCATCCCAGCCCCCATCACCCGCACAGGGAGGAATTTATTCCCAATATCCCGTCTATCCCTGCCCTCTGTAGTGGGATCCATTCCCCTCTGTCCTGTCCCTCCAGCCCGTGTCTGTCTCCAGCTCTCCTGGGGCCCCTTTAGGCCCTGCAAGGGGCTCTAAGTTCTCTTTGAGCCTTTTCTTCTCCACATGAACATTCCCAGCTTTTGAAGGGGGATCAGGCTGAGGGTCCCCCTGGTCCTGGATCCCGCCTAGATCCTGCCTGGATCCCACCTGGATCCTGCCTGGATCCCACCTGGATCCCACCTGGATCCCACCTGGATCCCTCCTGGATCCCACCTGGATCCCACCTGGATCCCACCTGGATCCCCCTGGCCCAGGATCCCACCTGGATCCCACCTGGATCCTGCCTAGATCTCACCTGGATCCCTCCTGGATCCCTCCTGGATCCCCCTGGCCCTGGATCCCCCTGGATCTCTCCTGGATCCCACCTGAATCCCACCTGGATCCTGCCTGGATCCTGCCTGGATCCCGCCTGGATCCCACCTGGATCCCACCTGGATCTCTCCTGGATCCCACCTGGATCCGACCTGGATCCCACCTGGATCCCACCTGGATCCCCCTGGCCCTGGATCCCACCTGGATCCCTCCTGGTTCCCACCTGGATCCCACCTGGATCCCTCCTGGATCCTGCCTGGATCCCACCTGGATCTCTCCTGGATCCCACCTGGATCCCACCTGGATCCCACCTGGATCTCTCCTGGATCTCTCCTGGATCCCTCCTGGATCCCTCCTGGTTCCACAGCCAGCACCGAGTGCATCCCACAGGGACCAGGGAGCTGTAGGACATTCACCCCACGCCCAAATTCCACTTTTCCGTGTGGCTCAGGTGTCAGAGCAGGGTTTGTGCTCTTGTCCCTCCCTGACCGCAGCAGGAGCCGGGTGACAATAAAATCTGATTTCTCACAAAGGCCCCACCTGCGAGGTCTGCTCGGTGACCCCACAAACCAACGGGATTTGGGGTGTGTGGACACCTCAGCCTGGGCTGCTCTTCCTCCAGGTCTGGGAGAGCCCTGGGCTTGGATCCCTGCTGAATGAACCTGAAAGTCAGGCTCATAAAAGTCACCAGGAAGAAGCTGCCACACCAGCGCTGTGCAGGGAGAACAAACTGGGCAAGAAATCCTCCTTCTGAAATCATGAATTTCCCAAAGAAAACCTTCCCTAAGCAGAGAAAATGAAAAATCTCCTCAATAATTGATTTCCCACACCATGCAATGCTCTCGAAAATGCGGATTTTCTTCCTGGAGAGGAGAATTTCGGCTGAGCCGGGATGCTGGGGGTGTTATCAAAATCTCAGCTCCCCCTTGCTCCCTTCCCCACCCCTCGGAGCCATCCCGTGGCCAGGAGCTGGTGTGAAGGGACCGGCCGCATTCCCCCTTTCATCTCGGGGTGTGACTTTATTCGGTTATTTCCTGGCAGTTTGGTGGGCTGCTCCTTGCAGCTGGGAGAGCTCCAGTTCCAGGCTTCCCTCCTGCCTCAAAGCCTTGTGGCACCTGGAGAGGGAATTCCTGCAGCCAGGACTGGGAAAATAAAAAATCCAGGAGTCCTCCTTGTCTCAGAAGTGTCAGAGCACTTGGAGAGGGAATTTTGGTATTGAGGACTGGGAGAGCAAAAATTCCAGGGTTTCTCTTGTCTCAAAGCATTGCAGGACTCAGAGAGGGAATTGCTGGGAAAGCACAAAATCCAGGAGTCCTCCTTGTCTCAGAAGTGTTGTGGCACTTGGGAGAGGGAATTCCTGTGGCCAGGAATGGGAGAGCAAAAATTCCAGGGTCCCTCTTGTCTCAGAATCCAGGGTTCCCTCTTGTCCTGTGGCACTCGGGGAGGGAATTCCTGCAGCCAGGATTGTGACAGATCCATCCCCAGCTCGCTTCCAGCACCTCCTTGGGGTACAGGAGATCTCCTGCCTTGCAGAAATTCCATCGTTTTCCCTCCCCTGATTCCTGCAGGTGCCTTTGTGGCAGGGTAGGGTCTTAAAAATGATGGCAATTAAACCAGTGAAATCCTCTCCATCTGGGAAAAAAAGGTTTTCTTTTCATTAAATATATCCCAGAGTTGTTCTCGGCTGGAGATTTAACTCCTGGATTTGAAATCTCCCAGCTTTTCCCAGGAAAAACCTGGCTCTTCTCCTTGGAAGACCCCACTGAAATTCTTTATTTGGGATATTTGGATTTGGCTTGGGTATTTTAAAATCATTTTTTGAAGGATTCTGATGCTGCTCTTAACCTGGATCCAGGGAGGGCAGGCAGGCAGCAAAACTTCCCCCCAGGACAGCAAAATTCCCTCTCCTTTCCTTGCCATTTGCTTGGGAGGGATTTTCCTGCCAAGTTTATGGCCAGGCCTTGCATTTGAAAGGAAAATTGCTCTTCTTGAGCTGATGACAGCAGGAGAAGAAACAACACAAAGCAAAAGGGGAGGTGAAAGCCTGGCCAGAGGCTTCCAGCTGCAAGAGGAGCCCGTGGTGTCCTGGATTTTCCCATCTCAGGCCGGAATTGCGGCAGGTTTCGTTTTTGAAGGAGGATCTGGGACATCCCCAGCCCTGTGCAGGGTGGTTTCAGCAGCAGGGAGGAGGAAAGGAAGGTGCTGAGGTGAGGCTGGAGGAGAGGAGGTGACGCCAGTCCCACCTCACACCCCGAAATTCCGCACACTTCCAAGTTTGGGAATGAGTCCTGGTTTCCCGTGAATTACCCCAGGGTGTTCCCAGCACCCCTCCTGCTCCTCAGGATCAGGGCAGATTTTTTAAAAAATTCTCTTTTTTTAAAAAAAAAAATAAACCTGCAGAATGGCTGCAAATTAATTTCTGGGAGTTCTGTGCTTTTCTTTCCCTGGAATGCATCAAACATTGAGAGGCGGAGGGAAGGGCTCCTCCTAAATACCCCTGGAAACCTCCCTGGGAATGGGGAGGGAGGGAACCACGCAGGCACCACGTGGGAACGGCAGGGCTCAGCTTTTCCTTGGGATTGCTGCTGGGAGGGGAATTTCCTGCTGGAAATCTGGGAATTTGTGCAACGGGGAAAACGCCACCATAAGGAACTTCTTCCTTCGTGAAGCCTCGTTTACAAAGCCCCTGCGGAAGGCTGAGAAATGTTTTTGATTGGGATGAAAGCAACAGAAATAAACCCAAAGAAAGGAGAAAATCCGGGTTTATGGCATCCATTTGGCCCTTAATGGATTCATTCCCGCGTTTCTCGCAGCCTTTAACATTTGGGCCGGTCATAAAGCGCCTTTTCCTCCTCTGCTGCCCTGGATCCCTCCCCAGATGGCTGCTCCCAGCCTCCCACGCCACCTGACCCTTTGGAAAGTCCTGCTGCTCCCTCCATATCCATGCAAAACCTTTACACTCCAAATATCTTTCATGCATCCTGCAGGACAATTCCTCCTGCCTCCCATAAAAGCGTTTCCAGGCTCCGAGAGCATTCCGTGTGTGTGCCGCAGGAAAAAACAGCTGCAGCCCTGTAAACACAGCCATTTCCTGCCCTGCTCCACGCCAACAGCGCCGCTGACCCAAATTCACCCCCTTTCCTGCAGAAATCCTCCCGCTTTGACGCCTTTCCAGCGCAGTGTAAATGTCAGCCTGCTCTCCGTGGGGCTGGGCTGTTCCAGGAGATATTCCCAGCCGGATCCCAGCCTGCTCTGCTCTGGAATTTCAATCCTCTGCTTCACCTGGGCTGGGTCCCTGGGGCTCCACGTGTCTGACACCAGCAGGAGCTGGCAGCAGAGCTCTGCGGCCTCTGGAATGTCACCATGGATGTTCTGGTGTCACAGGGAAAGGAAGTGAGAAGGAATTGCTGCTTTAAAAGGGGGGGAAATCACTTTAAAAAAAAAAAAAAAATCTGCAGAATGTCTGCAAATTAATTTCTGTGCTTTTCTTTCCCTGGAATTCATCAAACATTCAGAGGTGGAGGGAAGGGCTCCTCCTAAATACCCCTGGATACCCTGGATACCTCTGGCAGCGTGTGAAGGGACTGTCCCCTCTGTCCCCTCTGTCCCCTCTGTGCCACCCCACACCTGGCCAGGTGTGCAGAGAGCATCAGGGGAGGGAATTTGGGGTCAGCCCCGCGTGCTGGGGGTCTCTGCCAGCCCTGGGGACGTGTTTGGGACCGCTGTCCCAGCCCCACCAGGAGCTGTTTGCCCCAGCTTTGCCTCCCAGGGCTTTCCCAGGATGCAGATCCAGGGAAAGCTGCCCCAGGGCTGGGACAGAGGTGCCAGTGCCACAAAGTGCCACTGCTGGTGGCCTCGGGGCTCAGCCCGAGCTCTGGGATGGGGCACTCGTGTTCCAGCGGCTCAGCCCGTGTCTGCAAGGAATAAATCCGTTTAAAATGTCATTTCCCTCCTTTTCTGACACAGGGATGGAGCCGAGCTCTGGGTGCTCTCCAAGCCCCATCCTTCCTCCTGTGCCTTCCTGCTGCCCCATGCCCGGATAAGGCACAAACTGGGAAATGTGGGGGTCTGAGCTGGGCCGGACCCCCGGCCCAGAGAGGAGCCGGGAGCATCCCGGGGGAGCGGAGCAGCCTGCCCGGGGTCAGGGAGTGCTGCAGACGGGAGGCACACGCCCGGCGGGGTGGCAGCAGGAGCTTTAATGATGGTTTTATTCCGGTAATCAGCGAGCAAATAACGCGGCCACACCTGAGAGGGACCGGCTGGGCCAGCCCGGCAGGTCCGGGGCTGAGTCAGGAGAGGCGGAGAGCGGCTGCTGGCCACGGGAACCTCGGCTCCCGGGGCAGGGCACGGAGCCTGCCCCGAGCTTGGGGTGACTCAGGAGCGGGACAGCCCTGGGACACTCCTGGGACAGACCTGGGACACTCCTGGGACAGACCTGGACAGTCCTGGGACACTCCTGGGACAGACCTGGAACAGACCTGGGACACTCCTGGGACAGACCTGGGACACTCCTGGGACAGCCCTGGGACACTCCTGGGACAGACCTGGGACACTCCTGGGACACTCCTGGGACACTCCTGGGACAGCCCAGGACAGCCCTGGGACACTCCTGGGACACTCCTGGGACACTCCTGGGACAGCCCAGGACAGCCCTGGGACACTCCTGGGACACTCCTGGGACACTCCTGGGACAGCCCTGGGACACTCCTGGGACACTCCTGGGACACTCCTGGGACACTCCTGGGACACTCCTGGGACACTCCTGGGACACTCCTGGGACAGACCTGGGACACTCCTGGGACAGACCTGGGACACTCCTGGGACAGCCCTGGGACAGTCCTGGGACACTCCTGGGACACTCCTGGGACACTCCTGGGACAGCCCTGGGACAGCCCTGGGACAGTCCTGGGACAGACCTGGGACAGCCCTGGGACAGCCCTGGGACAGTCCTGGGACAGACCTGGGACAGCCCTGGGACAGACCTGGGACAGTCCTGGGACAGACCTGGGACAGCCCTGGGACAGTCCTGGGACAGACCTGGGACAGACCTGGGACAGCCCTGGGACAGACCTGGGACAGTCCTGGGACAGACCTGGGACACTCCTGGGACAGCCCTGGGACACTCCTGGGACACTCCTGGGACACTCCTGGGACAGACCTGGGACAGCCCTGGGACAGACCTGGGACAGCCCTGGGACAGCCCTGGGACAGACCTGGGACACTCCTGGGACAGACCTGGGACAGTCCTGGGACACTCCTGGGACACTCCTGGGACACTCCTAGGACACCCCTGGGATACCCCTGGGACAGACCTGGGACAGCCTTGGGACACTCCTGGGACAGACCTGGGACAGACCTGGGACACTCCTGGGACAGCCTTGGGACAGACCTGGGATACCCCTGGGACAGTCCTGGGACACTCCTGGGACAGACCTGGGACACTCCTGGGACACTCCTGGGACACTCCTGGGACAGCCCTGGGACACTCCTGGCACAGCCCTGGGATACCCCTGGTGTTCCAGTGCCGCTGGAATTTGGGCAGCAGCCGCTCTCTGAGGCTGCATTTCGCTGCTGGTTCCTCTGAAATGCTCTGTGGGTCTCCCTGGGCTGTTCCTCCCCTCCTCTGCAGCTGATGGGGGCAGGGAGATCCTGTGTAAACAGGAATTTCATCCCCAGCAGGGTCTGGGGAGCTCTGGGGGTGCTTCCAGCCTGTCCTGTGACCCCTGTGGAGCCTTTGCTGGGACCCCACAAGGTTTTTCCTCGGTGTCCCAAACTCTGCTTTGTCCAGGGATTCCTGAGGAGTGATCACAGAATCAGGGAATGGTTTGGGTTGGAAATGCCTTAAAGCTCATCCTATTCCACCTTTCCCTATCCCAGCTTTCTCCAAGCCCTGTCCAAGCTGGCCTTGGGCACCCCCAGGGATCCAGCCCCAGCTTCTCTGGGAAATCCATTCCCAGGGGAACAATTCCTTCCTGATATCCCAGCTCCATGAATTCCTGTGTATCTGAGCTGCCGAGGGGAAAACTTTGGGCTTTCCTGGCCTCTATTTGGTGTTTTTTTTGTGAGCAGAACTCTCTAGAAAATCTGGCTCATGGGTATTTTTAGGTCTTTTCTGCTTCCTCTTGAATCATGAATCCTTTCCAGCATCCTAGGCTGGCCCTGGGAAGCCTCAGGAGGGAGTTCCAGGGAGAGGAGGGGATGGAGGAGCTGCCACTCCTCTCCCCCGCGAGTCTTTGGCACCAGTGAATCCCCAGCAAGCACTGGCTGCGTCCTTTTCGATAAAAGGAGAAGGATTTGTTTAAAGCAGCCAGAAAAACCCCATCCCTCAGGTGCTGTCAGCCTCGGAACGAGCCCTGGAGCCGCTCTGGACGCTCTGACACCAAGCAGGGAGGAAAACAAACAAGCAGGGAAAGCAAACCCTGCAAGGGGAAAAAAAAGCAACGTGTCTGGAAGACAACTCAAGGGCAGGCAGTGATGGGCAGGAGCGCTGCTGCCACTTCCCGTCACATCAGGGCAGAGGAAAAGCGCCCAGACACGGATTCAGCAGCCGGGAAGGGCTCGGGGCCGGGGATTCTGACAGCTGGAATCCGTGGGAAGAGGGGCCAGGAACATCAGCAGTGCCCTCAGCAGGGTCTGTGCTCCCTCAGGGGCAGGGAAAGGCTCTGTGCCCGCAGCCACTCACCAATTTTGGGAATCCTGCCCCAAAATCCAGCCCTGGCACCACCCTCTGTCCGTGCCTGTGGCCTCTGATTCCCACCTGAGGGTGAAGACCCCTGGAAAAGCGAGATTCCTGAGCCCCCTGAGCTTAGGGAAGGCCCATCCCTGCGATTTAAGGGTCATTCGGGTTTTTTTAGGACAGCCAGAAGGAATGAAATCCATTGTGATTCAATCCTGGTGAAAGTGAGCTGGGAAAGGCAGGAGCAGATCTTTAATCCCCCTCCCACGGCTCCCAGATCCCGGAGCTGATGGGGCAGGATCCTGGGATCACTCTGGGATAAGGCTGGAAAAATTCTGGAGTCAAACCTTTACCCGTGGTCACCACAAAACCCCGGCCCCAAGCGCTGCATTTCCCGGGATTCCAGCACTTCCCTGAGCCACAGGAAAATCCTGGGAATGGAGAGGAGCAGCGAGAGGGGGAGATTCCGAATGGGGACTTGGAGTGTCCAGCCAATAATTCCTGATTTTTCCTCCCCACATCTGACTCGGGGGGAGAAGCCTCTGCTATCCCATGCCAGCAATTTAGCTGGAAGAACAGAGGTTTATTGCCTGCTGAGTGCTTTTCCAAACGGGACCTGGAGCCTTCACACACTTCCCTGCCTCTCCAGCATTCCCTTATCCCTCAGAGGCAGAAGGATTTTTATCTTCATCCAGCACTGGGAAAAAAAACAACCCAATAAATAAAAATTAAAAAAAAAAAAGAAAATCCATAAAACCAGCTGCCTTAAAAAATAAACCTCTTTTCCCAGCCTATGCTAATAATTTACTCTTACTCCAGGTTTTATTGGAGCTCCTTTCAAGGGAGCCCCCCTCGGTAAATACACATAACTCAGGCCAGGAGGATTTCCTCCCCGCTGGGACTTTTAATGTCGAAAGCAGAGGTGTCAAACGAGCGGCTCAAAGCCCCGTGGTGGCCCCGGAGAGTTCCACATCTGGCCTGGATCTCGGTGCTTAACACATTTTAACTCTTGCCCCGAGCAGCTCCGGATTTCCCTCGGCAGCTCGAGCCGAGGGTTAGGTTTGATTTAAGGGGCTGAGCGCTGCAAGGAAAAGAAAAATATAAATATATAGATAGATATAAATAAAGCTAAAGGAGCTGTTGAAAGGTTCAAAGGGCTGCCCCGGGCTTTGGGAGCGGGCTCGGAGCTCCCCCGGAGCAATGAGCAGCATCCCCGGGATGGGCTTGGGAAGAGGGAGGGAGCGGGGATGGCCCTGCTCGGCTTTATCGCCTGTCGGCTTTATCGCGACAGAGCCACACCAGCCGATGGTGCCTCCGGCTGCATCCAAACCAGTTCCTACCGCTGGGCGGGCACTGGGAGCACTGAGAACACTGGGAGCACTGGGAACACTGAGAACACTGGGAGCACTGGGAACACTGGCAACACTGGGGGCACTGGGAATACTGGGAACACTGGGAGCACTGGGAGCACTGGGAGCACTGAGAGCACTGGGAGCACTGGAGGCACTGGGAGCATTGGGAGTACTGGGAGCACTGGGAATACTGGGAACACTGGGAGCACTGAGAACACTGGGAACACTGGGAACACTGGGAGCACTGGGAACACTGGGAACACTGGGAGCACTGTGAGCACTGGGAACACTGGGAGCACTGGGAACACTGGGAACACTGGGAGACTGGGAACACTGGGAGCACTGGGAGCACTGGGAGCACTGGGAGCACTGGGAGCACTGGGAACACTGGGAGCACTGGGAGCACTGGAGGCACTGGGAGCACTGGGAATACTGGGAGCACTGGAGTCAATGGGAGCACTGGGAGTGCTGGGAACACTGGGAGCACTGGGAGCACTGGGAGCACTGGAGGCACTGTGAGCACTGGGAACACTGGGAACACTGGGAGCATTGGGAGTACTGGGAGCACTGGGAATACTGGGAACACTGGGAGCACTGGGAGCACTGGGAGCACTGGGAGCACTGGAGGCACTGGGAACACTGGGAACACTGGGAGGGGAGCAGTGGGTTTGTGTCTCCTGTATTTCCGGGGAGCTGCGCGTGTCCTGAAAGGGAATTTGGGATTCTTGGATGCTCTTCCTGACTCTTTCATTCCCTTTTTGCTGGGCGCTAAAGCCTTTCCTGCTCCCTCAGTCCCTGCCTGCTCTGCTGTCCCCTCGTCTGCTCACATTTGGGGCACAACAGGGTCCAAATCCCTGCAGGAGGAGCTTCGGGGGTTCAGCACCACCCAGGATCTGCCCTATCCCTTGGGAACCATTCCTGACAGGGAATGGGTGGGTTTGGAGAGCACCCTGCATCCCAAATCCCTGCAGGAGGAGCTTCGGGGGTTCAGCCCTGCCCAGGATCTGCCCCATCCCTTGGGAAGCGTTCCCAGCTCTTCTGACAGGGAATGGGTGGGTTTGGAGAGCACCCTGCATCCCAAATCCCTGCAGGAGGAGCTTCGGGGGTTCAGCATTGCCCAGGATCTGCCCCATCCCTTGGGAACCATTCCTGACAGGGAATGGGTGGGTTTGGAGAGCACCCTGCATCCCAAACCCCTGCAGGAGGAGGTTCAGGGGTTCAGCCCTGCCCAGGATCTGCCCCATCCCTTGGGAAGAGTTCCCAGCTCTCCTGACAGGGAATCAAATGGATTTCGCAGCCACAGAGGGGCTGGGGGAGCCTCTCCCTGGGGACGCCGCTGCCTTTTTCCCTCTTCCCTTCGAGTCCTCTCTCCCAGAGCCCCAGAACCACCCCAGACCCCCCATCCCAGCGCTGTCCCCAGTGCCCCTCTGGCCCCGGTGGCTCCGGGCTGTCCCTGCACGGGGCACGGAGGCTCCAGCCCCGGCCGCAGCAGCTCGGGATGCGAAGCTGCTCACGGAGGAACGCCGAGGAACAAGCGGCCACCGGCACAATTCCAGCTCCTGGCACGTTCCCGCTTTCCCAGGCTCCCGGGATGAGGAGGGGCCGCTCCCAGCCCGGGAGCCGGGGCAGGATGCCGGGATGTGACTGGGAAAGCCGGGCCGAGGGAAGCCGGGGTGAAGATGATGAATAACTTCCCTGAAGGCTCGGCGCAGAGCGTGCCTCGGCCTGCCGGTGATTCAGAAGCTGATTTCACCCTCCCCTGCCCTCCTGGGACACGGACCTGCGGCCCCGCACCCGCCCCAAACAGCCCGGAGCCTTCAGGGAGGAGGGGACAGGGATGGGGAAAGCTGGGGTGAGCCCTGAAACCGCCCTGGGTGCTGGGAGAGAGGTGCTGGCAGCAGGGAGAGTGCCAGAATTCCTGCGGGAATGGCTGGAAGTGCCCCCCGTGCCCATCCCTCCGGCATTCCAGCCGCTCCTCCTGGAGAGGAGAAGAGGAAAACCCCTCAACTCGAGCCAGAGGAGGTTTAGGTTGGATATCAGGGAAAAATGCTTCACTGGAAGGATGGTCAAGCCTTGGATCAGGTTGCCCAGGGCAGTGATGGAATCGCCACCCCTGAGAGCGCTGCAGAACCATGGATGTGACATTGGGGACAGGCTCTGGTGCTCTGGTTGGTCCCGCAGTGCTGGGATCACGGTGGGACCGGTGAATTTATTCTCCAGCTCCGGTGATTCCGTGGTCCCGTGGCTCTCCCTGCCTTAACCCCGAGCTCCTGGGGCCGAAAGGAGCAGGAGCAGCTCCAGGGAATTTTGTGCTCTCCAAATGGTCCCCTTGGCCATGGAGCCGCTCCGGGCGGGGCTGGGGACAGAGGGGACCAGGGCCACCCCCAGGACACGGCAGCGGGTCCTGGGGACAGAGGTGGCTGCTCAGATTTTGGGGAGCAGCCGGAGCCGGGGCTGAGCGGTGAAATGGGGAGGCAGCTCCCTGCAGGGTGAGGGATGTGAGGGATCCCTGCAGCACCAGAGCTGTCCCGTGTGTGATTCCGTGATCCGGAATTTGGGACTCCCAGCAGCTCCTCGCAGGGTGAGGGATGTGAGGGATCTCTGCAGCACCAGAGCTGTCCCGTGTGTGATTCCGTGATCCGGAATTTGGGACTCCCAGCAGCTCCCTGCAGGGTGAGGGATGTGAGGGATCCCTGCAGCACCAGAGCTGTCCCGTGTGTGATTCCGTGATCTGGAATTTGGGATTCCCAGCAGCTCCCGACAGCGATCGCCGGCACGAGCTGCTCTGCCCAAAACCTCGCCTGCTTTTCCCCCGGCTTCAAAACGTTCCGAGGGCTGTGTCCAGCTGGAGATGAGGCTCGCTCCCATTCCATGGGCTGCAATCCCTGCAGCTGTCAGTCAGAGCTGTTGTCAGGCAGAGCTGTCACGCCGGGCAGGCGGGGGGTGATTGACAGCCCGGTTTGTTATCTCCGAACGTGTCATCCCAGCCCAGCCTGACAGCGCGGCCGTGGGAGACTTCCAGCATCCATTTATTATGAGCTGGCTGCAGCAAATCCTTCCCCGGCTCATCCCAGCCCTTCCTGAGCATCCCTGCCCGGCTGAGAGATGGGATCTGACAGGGCCAGGGGGTGGAGGGGGGTGGGAGTTGGGTCTGAGGAGTCCTGGAGGGTCAGCGAATGGAAAAGGGGAATTTCCACCATGTTTGGTCCCAACTCCTCGGAGGGGATTTGAGGTGGGAAGTAGAGAATGGGAGGAAAATCAATGATCCAGCTCAGGATATGGCAGGATTCCATGGCTCTGAGAGCAGAGCTTCACCAGGGATTTTACCAGCAGTGGGAAGGAGGAAAAACAATGGGAAAGAAAGAGGAAAAGATGGGAAAAAAGGGAAAAAAGCAATGGGGAAAAAAAGGAATAAAAACAATGGGAAAGAAAGAGGAAAAGATGGGAAAGAAGGGGAAAAAGCAATGGGAGAAAAGGAAGAAAAGCAATGGGAAAGAAGGAGGAAAAACAATGGGAAAGAATGAGGAAAAGATGGGAAAGAAGGAAGAAAAGCAAAGGGAGAAAAGGAAGGAAAGCAGTGGGAAAGAAAGGCAAAAAGCAATGGGGAAAAAGGAATAAAAACAATGGGGAAAAAGGAATAAAAACAATGGGGAAAAAGGAATAAAAACAATGGGAAGGAAGGAGGAAAAACAATGGGAAAGAATGAAGAAAAGCAATGGGAAAGAAAGAGGAAAAGCAAAGGGAGAAAAGGAAGGAAAGCATTGGGAATAAAGAAAGGAAAGATGGGAAAGAAGGAGGGAAAGCAATGGGAGAAAAGAAAGAAAAACAATGGGAAAGAAGGAGGAAAAGGCGGGAAAGAAGGGAAAAAAACAATGGGGAAAAAGGAAGAAAAGCAATGGGAAAGAAGGAGGAAAAACAATGGGAAAGGAGGAAGAAAAGCGATGGGAGAGAGGAAAAGATGGGAAAGCGAGAGGAAAAGATGGGAAAGAGAGAGGAAAAGATGGGAAAGAGAGAGGAAAAGATGGGAAAGAAGGAAAAGCTCCCAGAGGATGTTTCTGTGTCTCTCAGTCCTGCACTGACCTTGTCCTTGCGAGTTCCCCCTCCCGCAGCCCGGGGCTCTCAAGGATGCTCCCAGGTCACCTTGGCGGTGCCACCAGCCCGGCCAGCCCAGCCTCGGGGACACTTCGCCCTTTCCCATCCCCTGGAGCCGCTCCAAGGCAGCCCAACCTCCCCCTGCTCCCGGCCAGGTCGCTGCCCTTTGGTCCCCACTAAAAATACCCGGCGGTGGATGTGTCTGAGCGTGTTTGGAGGTTAAATAAAGCTCTCCGTGGCCTCTCCCTGCGCTGGGAGCTTCCCAAAAAAACACACGGAGCTTGCCATGCTCGGCAAAGACGGAAAAATAATTCCCTGCTGGATTTAGAGAGGGAAAAGCTGCTCCAAAAAGTAAAAATGGGCTAAAAAATTCCTGCTGATTTCTCTGGGTGCCTTGGGTGTTGCCAGGAGCACCCAGCACTGGCTTTGCTCGGCACCTGGATTTGTTCCACCTTCTTTGCTCATGGATCCTGGGAGGGTAAAAGGGGATCCCACAAACCCCAGGAGCTCAGTTTACCCCACATCCCACAAGTGCCAAAACAGGGGGGACAGCGGGAGCAGCGAGGGGAGATGGAACGGGAGCAGGAAGGGTGGAAAATGTCCATATTCTGATTAAATCAGTGTCCCCGTGGCTTTATTCCATTGCTCTGTGAAAAATCCTGGGATCACACATCCCACTGGGCTTTGGTTTAGGATTCCCAGAGAGAAAGTGAGGTTTTGGGATCAGTTTTTGGCCTCCTCCCATGCGAGAGGACAGGTTTTAAACCAAGCCAAGGTCACAATCTGAGCCTCCCTCTCCCAGCTGATCCTGCTTTTTCTTCCCAGAGAAAACCTGGGAGCTGCCCCTGGGTGATTTCCCTTTGGGTTTGGGGTCTCTGGACATGGAAACAGCTTTCAGGAGCAAACACAAGCCAGGGGCTGCTGCCAGAACCGGAGTTCAGTTCAGCTCCTGCTGCTGCCGATTGATTTTGGTGTCTGGGGGAAGTTTTACCTTCTCCCCATCCCAGCCTCTGCGCTCCTGAAGGATCCGGGGAATCCCAGCACAGCCCCTGAGCTCAGGATTTGTTGCTGGTTTAACACCCAAACGCTGCCAAGAAACACTTGGGCTGCTCGGAGCTGCCTTGGCTGAGGCTCCGCGGATTCTCGGGGCTCTGCTCCATCTGCTCCGCTCTATTTCTGTGCCTCGGCCTTGGAATCTCGCTCTCCTTTGGAAACCAGGCTGTTTACAAATATTTGCCTGGGAGAAGTTCTGCTGCTCCAGCAGAGAGGATGAAAAACCTCTCAGCTCTGCACAGGCAGCACCTGGATCCAGCTGTGAGGGGGAAAGGATCCAGATGTGGGCGATGGGTGCCCGTGGCAGGGGCTTGGAACAGGATCTTCCTCCCAATTCTGCCATTCCAGCATCTCCCAAGTAGCCAGAAAGACCCAATTTGCCCAAAAAGAGAAGAAAAAAATAAGGATTTATCACCCCAGAGCTGCCTGCTGGCAAATCAGGGAATAAAATGAATGGAGAGGCAGAGGTGAGGTGGATTCAGGGAGGAATAATTTCGTTTATGGATTTTTTTTTCATAGGAACAGCAGAGTAGGGATGGGGAGAAGCTCCCTTTGGAATATATTCCATGTTCACATATTCTGAATTTAAATTCCCACATCCTCCTCAAACTGTTCCATGATGTCTCTGACATGAGATGAGGACGTGAAGCAGGCGGCTCCCTCCCAAATCAGGATATTCCCAGATTCCAAGATTCCAACTGCAACATTTGAGGAGCATTTAGGAGTTTTGCCATTTCCCCACCAGTTTGTGGCCACTCCAGGGAGATGCTCCCAGCAAAAAGCTGGTGAGGGTCCGAATTCCTAAAAAAACCCAGCTGGGAACAGACTCTGATGGCTTTAAAGCCTCAAAGCCTGACGGAGGGCTGACACTTCTAATGCTGCTGTTAGGTTTAAAGTCGACTTTTAGAGTAAAACTCATCCTTTTTTAAAGCCCTGGCAGCTTTGGCAGAGCCAGCTTGGGGCTGACGCTGAGCCACCTCCCCAGGAAAGTGTGGAATTTTTGGGAAAGGGTTTTTTTGGGGGAACACCCCCGTTCCAGCCAGCATTCCCAAGCTCTGGGAGGTTCCCAAATCTCTTGTGCAGCTCTGCAATGTGCTCGTGTTGCACTTTTAATCCATCTGTGGATGTTGGAAATGCAGGTGCTGGCCCCAGGCCCCGGCAGAGAGTAATTAATGGAATATTAAATAGGAATAATTCTGTTCTTGGTGGGGGAAGGAACATCCTGTGCTGCTCCCAGGGGCTGGAGCAGGGACGGAGGGTCGGAAACACGAACTCCTGGCAGAGCAGCTGGACAAGGAGGAGCTCTCAGAGCTCTCATGTGCCCTCCGTGTCCCAGCAGAGCCGGGATTCCTCCGGCTCTGGGACCGATGGAAAACCCAAAATCCCTGCCTTGAACAGCTCGGGGTAACCTCGTCATAACCTCCCGGAGAAACGGCGCAGCTGGAGGAAGGAATTTGTTATCCACACGGAACATCTGTCCTCGGCCAGGGGACGGCCGCCCTTCCTCCCCACCCCCAGCATCCACCTGCCGGATTTGGTGTTTGATTTCCCTTCCTTTCCCCTGGCGGTGGAAAGCTCACCTGAGCCGGGTGGGTGGCGCTGGGTTGGGTTTCCCTGCTGGATTCGCTGCTCCCATGGAATGGGAGAGGGAGATAGAGCAGGAATTTGGCTTTGAAAGGGCCGCATTCCAGCCCTGCCTGAGAGGGGCTAAATGGGAAGATCTGATTAAGCGTCTCAGTGCGGTGACCCTGACCTCAAAGAGCGCGCCGAGGCTCGGGAGGAACTTCATTTCAATTAATCAGCTTAACAGCCCGAGTGGAGCTGCCCGCGTTCATTGAGCCGGGCTCCCGCTCCTCCTCCTCCTCCTCCTCCTCCTCCTCCTCCTCCTCCTCCTCCTCCTCCTCCTCGCCATCCCAAGGGCCGGGGCTGCTCTGGGATTGCCCGAGTCACTGCCCTGGGGCTCGGGGGTCGGCGATGCCTTCATCCCCCTCATCAGCAGCCTTTGGAATATCAGGGACACAGAGCCCCCCGTCCCTCTGGGAACCGGCGCTTCCCAAGGGAAATGTGGGAAACGTGGGAAATGTGGGAAACGTGGGAAATGTGGGAAATGTGGGAAGCGAGGGATGCCTTTTCCCCCTTTTCCAGCCTCTCCTGCGCTCCCGGGCGGGGAAGGGGAGCAGGGAGCAGCGGGGACGGGGCTGAGGCTGCTGGGGAGGCTGAGGAAGCAGCCGGATAATCCCAGGAAAGGTCACAGGACCGTGGACAGGGTGAGGCTGAACGGAGCCTTGAAGCTCTCAGGAGCCCCTGCTCGGTGGGAAAGGCCAAGGACAGGAGCTGGGAGGGGAGGAAGGCTCATCCAGAACCTCCAGTGATTTTCCAGGTGCTTTTTCTTTTCCCCTGGTGACCTGGGCAGGCCCAGGGAAGGGCTCTGGCTCCTGCCCGGAGCCTTTCCCTGCTCTGGGCAGCGTTTCTCGGGGTGCCCGTGGGGTCACGGCTCTGTGGAGCCACAGCTGAGCCCCTGCCGAACATTCCAGCGAGTTTTGTGCCTGGAACTCCCTTCCCGGCTCCTCCGTTTAGCTGGAAATGGCTCGTTAACACCTCTCCCCACATCCTTTCCCATGGAAGGAGGCGCAGCTGCTCCGGCTCGGCTGCGATGAGGAGGAATCTCCACTTTTCCCTCTGTTCCACTCCCAGCTCTCCTTCCTGCACCACACCCCGATCATTCCACGATTCCCGAGAATTCCCGGCCTCCTGAGCCATTATCGCTCTGCCTCTGCGTCCATCCCTTTGGACTTTTCCCCCCGGGGATCCGCGCACTTCGCTCTGGCCCTGCACCTTTAAAGGGACAAGGGCAAATTTCGAACCCTCTGGAAAAGCAGCTGCACTCGGGAGCTGCTGCAGGGAAATAACCTGGAAATGACCTGGAACTAACCTGGAAACAACCTGGAACTAACCTGGAAACAACCTGGAACTAACCTGGAAACAACCTAGAAACAACCTGGAACTAACTGGAAACAACCTGGAAACAACCTGGAAATAACCTGGAACTAACCTGGAAACAACCTGGAAACAACCTGGAAATAACCTGGAACTAACCTGGAAACAACCTGGAAACAACCTGGAAATAGCCTGGAAACGACCTGGAACTAACCTGGAACTAACCTGGAAACAACCTGGAAATAGCCTGGAACTAACCTGGAACTAACCTGGAAACAACCTGGAACTAACCTGGAACTAACGTGGAACTAACCTGGAAACAACCTGGAAACAACCTGGAAATAGCCTGGAAACAACCTGGAACTAACCTGGAAATAACCTGGAACTAACGTGGAACTAACCTGGAAACAACCTGGAACTAACCTGGAAACAACCTGGAAACAACCTGGAACTAACCTGGAACTAACCTGGAAACAACCTGGAAACAACCTGGAAATAGCCTGGAAACAACCTGGAAACAACCTGGAACTAACCTGGAAACAACCTGGAAACAACCTGGAACTAACCTGGAACTAACCTGGAACTAACCTGAAACTAACCTGGAAACAACCTGGAAACAACCTGGAAACAACCTGGAAACAACCTGGAACTAACCTGGAACTAACCTGGAAACAACCTGGAACTAACCTGGAACTAACGTGGAACTAACCTGGAACTAACCTGGAAACAACCTGGAAACAACCTGGAAATAGCCTGGAAACGACCTGGAACTAACCTGGAAACAACCTGGAACTAACCTGGAACTAACCTGGAACTAACCTGGAAACAACCTGGAACTAACCTGGCACTAACCTGGAAACAACCTGGAACTAACCTGGAACTAACGTGGAACTAACCTGGAACTAACCTGGAAACAACCTGGAACTAACCTGGAAACAACCTGGGAATAACCTGGAACTAACCTGGAAACAACCTGGAAACAACCTGGAAATAGCCTGGAAACAACCTGGAACTAACCTGGAACTAACCTGAAACTAACCTGGAAACAACCTGGAAATAGCCTGGAAACAACCTGGAACTAACCTGGAAACAACCTGGAACTAACCTGGAACTAACCTGGAACTAACCTGGAAACAACCTGGAACTAACCTGGCACTAACCTGGAAACAACCTGGAACTAACCTGGAACTAACGTGGAACTAACCTGGAACTAACCTGGAAACAACCTGGAACTAACCTGGAAACAACCTGGGAATAACCTGGAACTAACCTGGAACTAACCTGGAATTAACCTGGAAGGGGCCACTCTGTGCTCTGGCTCCCGCCCGGGGATGGAACAGAGCTGGGCCTCTCCTGGCAATGCCATTCCTTGGGAGGATTTGGGATTTCTGGGGACAGCCCAGCCCAGCGGTGCCACACGCACGGAGGGGGCGGCAGCGCTGCCTCGGGGGGCTCGGGGGGCTCCGGCGAGGCCGTGTTGGGGTTCCAGGCTCCTGCTGCAGAGGGAGAGCCCCGGGGAGAGCCCCAGAGCCCCAGGAACACTCCAGAGCCCCGGGAATACTCCAGAGCCCCGGGGAGAGCCCCAGAGCCCCGGGGAGAGCTCCAGAGCCCCGGGGAGAGCCCCAGAGCCCCAGGAACACTCCAGAGCCCTGGGGAGAGCCCCAGAGCCCCGGGGAGAGCTCCAGAGCCCCGGGGAGAGCTCCAGAGCCCTGGGGAGAGCTCCAGAGCCCCGGGAGAGCTCCAGGGCCCCGCGGAGAGCTCCAGAGCCCCGGGAATACTCCAGAGCCCCGGGGAGAGCTCCAGAGCCACGGGGAGAGCTCCAGAGCCCCGGGGAGAGCCCCAGAGCCCCGGGGAGAGCTCCAAGGCGCGTTTGCACCGCTGCCACCGCTCAGAAGCCGCTGGAACGGAGAGAGGGGCTCGCTCCGCCCGGCTCAGCCCCGAGTGCCCCGGCAGGACAGGGAATGTGCCGGGTCCCGGGGCGATCCGGGCGGTGAGAGCTGCCCCAGGGAGGGATTTGGTTGCAGGCAGGCGACAGCCAGGCTTTCATCTGCTCTTGCGAGCCTCCTTCAGACGGGAGAGGAGGGGTAGGGCCCGGCTGTGGGGGATGGAGGAGAACTGCTGGAACATGATTTTTATGTCTGTGATTGCATAACGAAAGCTCCTGGGAAGCTCCTGATTCAGACGGATCCCTGGCTCTGCCCGGGTGATGGAGGGCTCTCAGACTGATCGATTGCCCACGCTGCGGTGCGGAGGAATTGCTGGACTGGATCGGTACCAGGCTCCGAGCAGCCTGCGCTCCTTTATCGAGCCGCGCCTGAGCCATCAGGAAGCTGTAAAAAGCCTTCAGGAGCCGATAATCTGCTTTTTATACCCCCAGCACACACAGGCCCCGCTCTCACAGAAGCTGCAGCCTGCTTGTTAATAGGAGCAGACCTTGAAGGATGGAATTGCATTTCTAGTGTAAAAAAAAAATAAAGACAAAAAAATAAACCCGCCTGGGTTTGTGTCATTGGATGCTCTGCAAATAGCAGCTCGTTCTGGGAGCTGGGAAATGCTGCTGGTCCCACCGGGCTCATCCCCCCCGCCCACCCAGCGGGACAATCCCCGGGGGGATCAGGGAAATCGGGGTCCCACAGCCCCCCAGCCGAGCTGGGAGATGCCTCCGGCCATCCCAGCCCGGCTCCTGGCGTCTCCTACACATTCCAGGACAGCCCCACCTCACGAATTTGGAGCAGAGCGCACAAAAAGCTTCGCCCTCCACCCCGAGCATTCCCTCTTAATGGTTTTTTCTCCACAGCGCGGCCCTTATTAATTGGCGACAATTGGAAGCGGTTCATTCTCCGTGTGCGAGAGGCTGCAATTGCTTCCACTTGGCCACGATTCAAGTGCCGGGGGTGAGTCAGAATGGGTGGCAAAACTGTCTTTTCCTCAGTCCCCCTGCTCAGCGGCAAAGAAAAAGCCACAACCCCGAGTTATTCTCTTTTATGAGGTGGGCATTGTGAGGCCAGGCAATTGAATTTACAACAGCATTGAGTATCAGAGTCTATCTGGCCCTGTCAATGAGAGCGCCGGGGAAAAAAAAAAAGACACACATTAACCCTCAGCTCCGAGTTCCCAGGAGTTTCAATAGGGCTCCCAACTTCCCAAAGAGCCCGCTGCATACTCGATGAGACCCTTTATACCTCCTAATTACCCTCCTGACAATAGGGACAGACTCTCTCGCCGCTTTTGTGGGCTCGCAGTAACTTCTGTGCAGCCCACCCCCACCCGGGGCGGGCAGGGGAGAGCAGCCGCCTTGGGGAGCAGGCACGAGGTGTTTCCTCAGCTCCCAAATGCCCATTTTTTTAGGAATCCTTCTTCTGACTGCAAAACTCAGGTGATATTTAACCCCCCCTCGGCCCCATCACTTCCCCCAGCCCCCAATTTCTTACCCGAATCCCTTCCAATTATCCTTAAATAAGGCCATAAAGTCCAGTCCTACTTTCTTTTTTTTGTTGTTTTTTTGCACACAGAGAATGAGCCCATCCTTGCCCACTCTCAAACAAAATGAAAGGGTGGAAAATAATAAAAAAAAATCTATTTCAAAGAGTTCCTTTATTGAAACACCTGCATTTTTTTTTTTCTCTTTTCGTTTTTGGAAGTCTTCGACACAGGCACGCACACACCCACAGACCAACGGGATACAAACAACTTTGGCATTATAACTTTTTGAATATTTGTTACAAAACTATTTCTCATTTATTTTTTTTTTGTTTGCTTGTTTCTTTAAAAAAGTATCTCAAATAAAGGCATTTTAAAGGAGTAAAAATACAAGTCGAGATCCCAACCTCTGAAAAGAATAAATAGCACGTTCATAGCGAGGTCCTTTTCTTCCTTTCTGCTTAAAAAAAAAAAAAACAAAAACCCAAAACGTAACAGGGGCTCCATACAACGGAGCCAAGGAGAGTTGTTTTGTTTTTGTTTTGTTTTGGAGAGGGGGAATGACTGCAAGGAAGTCACCAGGGTCTCCAGACGGATTCACTGCGCTCTCCCACGGGACTCGCTGCCTGGGACGCTGGGCCGATGCTGCCCCCAAATGATGTCAAGCCTTGCACGGGCGATGCCGAGGGGGTGGCGGCCGCGCTCCCCGAGCCGCCGCCCGCCGCGCTGCCGTTGGCGTAGAGCGGAATAACCGGTCCGGAGCCGGCCGGGAAGGCCGGGTTGGGGATGAGGAAGGCGAACTGGCCGTCGGTGGCCGGCACCAGCTGGAAGCCGCCGTAGACCTTGGGGGACAGCGCTTCGGCGGGGTTGAGCTTGCAGGGCACGGGCACGGCGGCTCCAGCTGCGGCCGGGGGCAGCTGGACGTGCAGCGGCTGCTGCGCCAGATGTGCGGGCTGGGCGGGCGGCGGCGGCGGCGGGGGGTAGTTCATGGCCACGATCTGGCCCAGGCACGCCGAGAGGTGGCTCAGGAGCCGCGTGCGAACGTCGGTGTTGACCCCTTCGCAGGTGGACAGGAACCGGGTCACCTCGTTCATGCACTCGTTGAAGCCGGCCCGGTACTTGCCGAGGACGGTGGGGTCGGCGCTGAGCGCGGCTGGGGGGGAGGAGGGGGCGGCAGGTGAGTGGCAGGTCCGGAATACCGGCCCCGGTACCCTGTCTCCGGTTCCCGGTGCCCTGGCTCTCACCCCGGGTGTGTGGAGCCCGGTTCCCGGTGCCCTGGCTCTCACCCCGGGTGTGTGGAGCCTGGTTCCCGGTGCTCTGTCCCTGACCCCGGGTCTGTGGAACCCGGTGCCCTGTTCCCAACCCCCGTCCGGAGCCCGGTTCCCGGTGCCCTGGCTCTCACCCCGGGTGTGTGGAGCCTGGTTCCCGGTGCTCTGTCCCTGACCCCGGGTGTGTGGAGCCCGGTTTCCAATTCCCAGCCCCCGTCCAGAGCCCGGTTCCCGGTGCTCTGGCTCGCATCCCGGATGTGTGGAGCCCGGTTCCCGGTCCCCAGCCCCCGTTCGGAGCCAGGTTGCCTGTAAGGAGCCCCGTCCCGGTCTCCAGGCTCCAGGTCCCGTTCTCTCACCCTCAGTCCCCAGTCACCGGTCCAGAGTCCCGCTCCCGGTGCCCCATCTTCAGTGCTCTGTCCCCCAGTCCCGGTGCAGCCCCCGATCCCCATCCCCGGTGCCCAGGTCCCGGTGCAGCCCCCCATCCCCGGTGGGGATCCCGATGCGCGGAGCCCCCGGGGCCGGCACTCACCGGTCATCTGCGCCCGCTGCAGGTTCCGCAGGTGCTTGACGGTCATCTCCAGGATGTCCGCCTTCTCCAGCTTGGAGTGCCGCGAGCTCTGCGGGACAAGAGCGGCTCGGTGAGGGCTGCCCGCGGCCGGACACCCCCCGGTGTCCCCGCAGCCCCACTTACGTCCTTCTTGAGCGCGTCCAGGATGAGCGTCTTGAGCTGCCCCAGGCTCTCATTGATCCGCGCCCGGCGCCGCTTCTCCATGATGGGCTTGGACGACTGCGGGGAGAGCGGAGCCGGTCAGCGCCCCCCGCACATCCCCGGGACCCCCAGCACCGCACCCCATCCCCGACCGTCACCGACCTCAGCACGGCCGCGGGCTTGTCGCCATCCAGCTCCGCCGCCACCGCTGCTGCGCCCCGACCGGCACCCTCCTCCTCCTCCTCCTCCTCCTCCTCCTCCTCCTCCTCCATTTACCTTCCGGTGCTCGCTGGCGCTCCGCGGCTTGTCCGGCGTGTGGCTAGCGCTGGCGGGCGCGCCGGCGATGGGCGAGGCGGTCGGTTTCTCCATGCCCGTGTCGGCGGGCATGGCTGCTGCGGCGGCGAGGAGCGGGAGACCGGGAGCGGTAACCGCGGAGTGGGGGGGGAGGAGGAAGGCGGGGGTGGGGGGGGAAGGGAGAACCGGAGGGGGCGAGCGGCGGCGCGGGCGGGCGAGCGCGTGCGGCGGCGGGCGCGGGGCGCGTGCGGCGGGCGCGGGGCGTGAGGCGGCGGCGGCGGCGCCCCCCGCCCCTCGCCCGCGCCCTTTTATAGCCCGGCGGCGGCGGCGGCGGCGGCGCCCATTCGTGTGAACCCGCCGCCGCCGCCGTTCCCACACTCGCGCTCGGCCAATCAGCGCCCGGCCCGCGCCCGGCGCCCGCGCGTCCCGCGCTCCCATTGGTCCGCGCCTCAACCCCCCCGTGCCCCCTCTCCGGGGAGCCCCGCCCCCCGTCACGCGCGCGCGGGGAACGCCCCCCGCCCCTCAGCGCGGCCACGTGGGGTGCGGGCAGGCGGGGGGGGTGAGGGGGGTGGAGTGTGAGGGCAGAGCTCGGGCGGGGCGGGTCCCGGCCCCGGCCCCGGCCCCGCCGCGCCGGCCCCGGCCCCGGCCCCGCTCGCTGCCGCCCGCCCCGTGACAGCCGGCCCGGGGGCGGTGGCGGCTGGCGCGGCACGCGAGGCCGCGGCCGGCGGGCGGCCAATGGGCGGGGGCTGCGGGCGCTCTGCTCTCCCATTGGCTGCCGCGGGCGCCGCTGTCAATCACGGCCGCGGCTCGCGCGGGGCTCCCCCCAGCCCCCCCCGGCTCCCCCCAGCCCCCCCCGGCTCCCCCCGTTCCCAATCCGCTCCCACCCCCCCCGTTCCCATTCCCGTTCCCATTCCTGTTCCCATTCCCGTTCCCGTTCCCATTCCCGTTCCCATTCCCGTTCCCATTCCCATTCCCGTTCCCATTCCCGTTCCCATTCCCGTTCCCATTCCCGTTCCCGTTCCCATTCCCGTTCCCATTCCTATTCCCATTCCCATTCCCATTCCCGTTCCCATTCCCGTTCCCATTCCCGTTCCCATTCCTCCTCTCCCCCCGTTTTCCCGTTGGAGCACGTGCCGGAGCTCTCCCGGCTCCATGGGAAAACCCCGCCCCGCCGCACCGCCCGCGGGGCCGCCGCCTTCCTCCGCTGCCGCTTCCCCTGCGCTTCCCCGGCTCCCTGCGGCCCCGGGAAGCGAATCCCGGCGGTGGCGGAGCGGGAGGAAGCTGATGCGGACCGGGGGGTGAACCCCCAGCTCTTTCTGCCGCACCGGTGATGCTCCGGTACCCCGCGACCCCCCCGCTTCAGCCGCTCAGGAAGGGTCAGCCCCCCCCCCCCCCCCCCGCAGCTTTCAGGGACCCCCATTTGTCTCCCCCGCCTTTATTTCCCCCGGCTTTTCCCCTCCCGCAGCTCCCGGAGCGAATCCCGCTGCGGTGCGGCTGCGGTGCCCCGCCACCCCCGGGGTTACCGGGCAGGAGGGGACAGGAGCCCCCTGTGCCCGGGAGGAGCCGGGAACTCGTCCCCCCTCCCTGAAACTGGGGGCTCCTCCGTGACCCCCGAGCGGGCAGGTGGCCTCTTGCCCCGATCCCGATGATTTTTGTCACTGGGGTTGATTCACATGGGGCTCTGTGCCCCGAGTTTGGTGATTTTTGTCATTTGGGTTGATTCACACGGGGCTCTGTGCCCCAATTTTGGTGATTTTTGGCACTCGGGCTCTGTGCCCCAGTTTTGGTGATTTTTGGCACTCGGGGCTCTGTGCCCACCTGGCACCTCACACGTGCCAAGGGAGGTGCCAAACCCACCCCCCACTTTTCTGTGCCACCTTTGGGATGGGAGCAGCGTGTCCCCAAAAACCTGCGGGGCTTTGGGGAACCCCAAAACCTCCTGAGGGTCACGGTGCCCACCAGGCTCCTGTGTCCCACAGAAATTCAGAGAACGTGGCAGAAATTGGGGGAACACGACAGAAATTGGGGGAACGTGGCAGAAATTGGGATAAGGTGGCAGAAATTGGGGTAAGGTGGCAGAAATTGGGGTAAGGTGGCAGCCCTGGAGCTCCTGGCTGATTTCAAACCCTGCCCATTTAAAGACCTTTCCAGGGAACGCGGCCCTCGTGTGAAATCTCACTGCTGCAGGCTTTAATCTTTTAATAATCATAAATTGGGAATTAGCTCCGCACAGGCCAACAGCTGAAAAAGTCGGGAGGATTCCTCGGCTGGAAAGGCGCTGCTCCTTTTTCCCCCCTTCCCTCGCCCGTTCTGAAGGATAAAAATGGGGTTTTTTATAAAACTCTCAGGAAAACGCGCCCGGTTCTGCCGCTGAAAACCGAGCGTGGCCCGGCTGAGTTTGTGGGAATTCTTTGGGAGGAGAAGGGAACCACACGTGGAATTTAATCCCCAGTTTTGGCCTGACTCCTGCTTTGCTCTTAATTTGCTCCAATGAATCATTCCCAGAGGAAAAGGAAGGGAAGGGAAGGGAAGGGAAGGGAAGGGAAGGGAAGGGAAGGGAAGGGAAGGGAAGGGAAGGGAAGGGAAGGGAAGGGAAGGGAAGGGAAGGGAAGGGAAGGGAAGGGAGCAAAAAAGAGGGAAAAAAAGGGAAAGAAAACCACTTGGAAGTATTCCCATCCTCCCGGCTGATCGGATCCCGGCCCTTTCATCTCCGGAGCAATTCCAGGTGCTTTGGCACATCCAGGCTGCCGAGAGCACCCAAGGCAGCCGCGCTGGAGGAAGCGGCACCATCCTCCCGCAGACATCAAAGGCTCCAGGAGAATTCATTTATTTCAGGAGCCTTTTCCTCTCTCTCCCCAGGCGCACGTGACCACAGAGCAGCAATTCCGGGCTGAATGATGATTTTTGCTGTGTGGGAGGTGGTGTTTGTCTGGAGGAGTCTAAATGGCAACAAAGTGAAGCCCATTCCTCTGGAAAAAGGGCTCCGAGGTGCAGGTTGTGTCCCTGGGGAGGAATAAATGTTATTAAAGGGCTTTTGGAGTGTCACTGCAAAGGTTCAGGGCTCAGTTTCCTTCTGAGAGCAATAAACTGCAGAACAACAGCCCCTTGTGCAATCTCCCTGAAAATGAGGGAGGCTGTAAAAATCCTGGGAGGAAATAAGTCATAATAATAATAATAATCAAAAAAATAATAATGTCCCTCCTTCGGCCGCTGGTTCTGAATGCATTAATTACATAATTACACTGAAAAAAACAACAAAAAATATAAAAAAAAAAAGTCACGAAGCGAGGATTTCAGCAGAATCCACATCAAGCGATGCAATTCCCGGGCGGGGAGCAGGGAGCTGGCTGTGCTCCTCTCCAGAGGGAATTCCATGGGATAACTCGGGAGAATTGGTGCCGTTCTGAGCCCCTGGCATCGCTCCCAGCCCCGCTCCTCCTGTTTCCACCATCTTCAGGTTTCAAAGCTCGGTGAAACCTGGGGAAATCTCATTTCCTTGCGCTCAGCTGCAGCCGGAATTCTGTCCTCCCCCAGGATGGGCGCCTGGGTGGTTTTATTTTTGTCGTTTTATCCCCACCTAAAGGCCCAGCTGGATGTGCCCAGGGCCATTTCCCATTCCCAGAGGTTTTACAGCCTTTTAGCGGCGATTGAAAGCTCACAATGGGGACAGGATGGGGACAGCGACACTGCCCTGCCACCCTCCTGGAGCTGTGCCTGCCCAGCTTCCCACCCCTGCAGCTGCAAACTGCCCCGAGCCCAGGAGGAGCCCGGAAAATTCCCGAAAAACCCCTGGGAGGTGCGAGAAGATCCATGGGGACGAGGCGGATCCCGGGAATTTGCGGGAGGAGTTGGGATGTCAGGGAGGGGAGCGGGGCTGAGCAGAGCTCAGGATTTCCTCCCCCTAAGCCGCTTTTCTCCAGCCCAGCCCGTATTTTCCAGCTCTTCTCCATCTATTCCGTCACCCGTGCAAGGTCCACGGGAGATGCCAAGGAAACAAATGCCAAGACTGGCCAAGCCTGGCATGGCAGCTGGGATCACTTCCATTTATCCCCTTGCAGCTGGAATTGCAATTATTTCGCTCCTCTCCTGCAATTCCTGCCTTGTAGCGCTACCCCAGCTTGGGATAATTCGGCTTTTCCAGCCTCTGCTGGGAAGTGAAAGCCTTTAAACAACCTCTGGATGGAGACTTGGGATTTTCCTTCTTAGGGTTTATGTGCAAAGTCCCTGTGATTCCTCTCTGGGCATGGCCTATATATTTAATCTTGATCCCTTTTTTTATAAAAACCCAACAAATAAAACCCCCTCGTGTTCACACACGGCGCGTTTTTAAATAAAACCAGCTTAAAAGCTTGGGATTCTGATGGTGTGAGGAGGGTTATTCCCCCGATTCCGGGGCTGGGGAGATGAGCAGGGGACAAACCTCTGCTGGCCGTCCCCACCTGTCCCTGCCCAGCTCCCTTTCATCCCTGAACCCCATTTTATTACAGCCAGCCCCCTAAAAATTGGGAAGGCCACGGAAAAGCTTCGCATGGAGGGGGAAGAGGCTCATAAAGGATCCCGGAGGGGCTGAGTGAGGTTTTTGTGAGGTTTTGTGGGGTTTCGTGAGGTTTTCTGGGGTTTTGTGGGGGTTTCGTGAGGTTTTTGGGGGTTTTTTTGTGGGGGTTTTGTGAGGTTTTTTTGGGTTTTGTGGGGTTTTTGAAGAGTTTTTGTGAGGTTTTTGTGAGGTTTTTGGGGGGGATTTTATGATGTTTTTGTGGAGTTTTTTGTGAGGTTTTTGTGGGTTTTTTGTGGGGTTTTTGTGAGGTTTTTTGGGGTTTTTGAGGGGTTTTGTGGCTGCCCCTCCCTGGCGCTGTTTGCTCGCGGCATTGTTGGGAACAGCTGGGGCTGCTCAGCCTCTCCAGCGCTGTTTGCCCAGGGATTGGGCTCTAATCCCTCCGGGATTTCCCCGGGCCTGATCCCATCCATCACCTCGGGCCGTGTCACGGGGGATGCCGAGCCAGAAATGAAGACATTAAGGGCTGGCAGCTCGCGAGGAGGTTTTTTTTTTGGCCGCCCATAATGGGGAACAAATTAGAGCGCAGCCTCCAGCCCCGAGCATCCCCGGCAAACCTCCCGTGGCCTCCTTTGTCCCCGCGGAGTTTCCAGCTCTAATCAGCTGAAATTAATTAGCGGCGCTCACGTGGCCGCCAAAATCCCCCCCGGACGAGCCCAGGGCCAGGAAGGGTTTGGGGAAACGCGGGGAAGTTTTTGTGTCCTGATCTGTCCCATCCCTGCTGTGCTCTGCTTCTCCCATCCCTCCGTTTCCATCAGAAATCCTCCTGCAGCTCAGCCATTCTCCAAAAATCCCCGTGATCCAAAACCTGCCTGACCCCAGAGGCTCTTCCATCTTTTATCTGGAACAGAAATCTTGGGAAGGGCTGTGGACATTGGGAATGGGCGGTGGATGAATTCCCCATCCCTGGAATTGTTCTGGATGTGGCTCCAGGACATCACGGGCAGGGCGGTGCTGCAAGGCCGGGCCTTGAGGCCTTTTCCAGCCTTGAAAATTCCATGATTCCCCGAATCCATGGATCCAGCACCGAGCCCCGAGCTGTGCCAAAGGCTTCCCCCATCCCTGAGTTTCCCTGGATCCCAGGAGCTCCCAGACCAGGCGCATTCCCGGTGTCCAGCCCGCTCCGGCTGCTCTGGGAACAGAATCCCAGCAAACCCAGGCGCTGCCGGGGCTCTTCCAGCTGGGAGAGGAGATATTTCCAAGAAAATTCCTGTCTGCACTAATTAACTCCTCTTCAAGGACATCCTTTTGAGGGCTGGGAACGCAGCGGTGCCAACGCCGCCGCAGGAATCTCGCCCCGTTAGAAATGGAGATTTTTTATTTTATTATTTTTTTTTCTTTGCTCTTTTTCACGAGGAAGCAAATGGGCTTTAATTTCTTTTCTCCCCTCCTTTCCTCCTTCCCCGCCCTTGGAAATTTTCCTAAAAGGAAATTGCGGCGGCGTAGACAAAACCCCCTTTTTGAAGATTTTGCCCCGGTTTTGTCTCTCTCGGTGCTGAGAGCTGAGGAGGAGCCGCCGCACAGAATAGCCCAGCTGATTGAGACAGATGTTCCCTTCTTCTGCAAGTGCCAAAAACTCTGCCCAAGCACGGATCTGCTGACTTTCCCTTCCCTGGAAAACATCTTGAGAGGGCGGTGGGGCTGGAGAGAGGCAGCTCCGGGTTCCCATAGCCCGGGTTCCCACCCTGGGGTCCCTTCCCCTTCCTCTGCGGACACAGAAGAGGGGCCGAGCCCTGAGCGGGCAGGAGGCAGAAAATCGAGTTAATTACAGCGGTGTGAGGCGGCCTCGGGCAGAAAATCTCCTGCCACGCCTGGCACCGATGCTGTTCTCAATTATCCGAGGAGTTAAAGCCCAGCACAATTCCAGCTGCTCGGAATTCAGAGGCGAAAACGTCTCCCGGGAGGTGGTGGCGGTGGGGACGGGACTTTCTGGCAGGGCTTTAAGTGAGGATTTTTGGTTGGCACTCAATAAAAATGTCACCATGAGAGGGGCTGATGGTGCCACGCTCTGAGCCGGGAGCCGGGCTCAGCTTCCCGAGGGATTCAGCCTCTCCTTGTCCTGCTGCTTCGCTCCAGAGCTTGGGGAAGCCTCAACTTCAGCCGGGAGCGGGGGCAGGATGGCTCCTAAGGGACACAGGAGCACAAAAACCTCATGGAAATCCTTTTATCCCTCAAGCTTTTCCTCAGAGCGGGTAAAGCCCATCCTCGTCTGCCACCCAAACGCCCCCTCTGCCATCCACGGCATCTCCCAGCCCCTTTCCTTTGAGTTCCCTTCACCTCCTGAGGTTTCTGTTCCCATACCTGGGGGAAAGGAGGGAGGGGAAAAGAAGCCATCAGCGCTATTTGCTTTCCTTTGAGCAGATTTGTCATTTTGCCATCTGCAGGCGAGCGTGCTCCCCCACAATGGGGTTTGTTTGACTTCCCCGCTAAAAAGATCCCTGAGGTTTTTTTTTGGTGTTTTTTTTTTTTTCCAGGCCCTGTCCACAGCTTTCCCCCGCCTCATTCCTTTCACTGGGGCTGTTGATGAGCTTGGCCTAATCAGATTAACTCAACCCAGACACAGCAGTGGCAGTTTATTCTCTTTTAAAAGGACTCCACGGCTTCCTACAAACTTTTTGTAAACTCTTCATCTCCGGCTCAGCTCCTTTGTAAGCTCGATCCAATGGGGCCTTTGAGAGCCCCACACTCGCGGGCAATGAGGAGCTGTTAGAATGGGTCACTAATCCAAAAGAGGGGAGAAATTCCTTTAAAGCCGCTCGCTGAGGCTTTGGGAGCACGGACAGCACCCGCGGGAAGAGGGAATGGAATTCCCGAAGAGCCGGGACATTTCATTCCCGGCCTAAAATCGATTTGTTTTTGGGAAAGCCCGGTTTGTTTGCACACCTGGATGTGTCCCTGGCTGCTGGGACACGCTTTGGGATCTGTCCTTTGTCCCTTCCCATCAAACAGCCCTCGGCAGGACCGAGGAAAACAAAGCAACAGCTCCAGGATCGGTGCTTGGAGTTTGGGGTCTTCACCTCATCCTGGAAAAAATCTGCACCAGGAAAAAATCTGTGTGAGACCTTCAGAATTCCTGATCCACACCCAGAATCCTGGAATTGTCGAGGCTGGAAAAGCCACCCAAGGTCATGGAGCCCAATCCGAGCCCAGTTTGTCCCCACCTTGTCACCAGCCCCGTCCTTGGGCACCTCCAGGGATGGGGACTCCAGAGCTCCCTGGACAGCACATTCCAAACTCCCACAGCTTTTCCATGAGGAAATTCCTCCCCATGTCCAGCCTGGAGCTCGAGGCTGTTTCCTCTCATCCTGCCACTGAGAGAAGGGCGGGGGCTCCTCGCTGGGATGAGTTTGGAGACGGTTCCTGGAACAAGCCGGGATAGTGGGAATGTCCCTGCCCATGGCAGGGGGAGGAATGGGAAGAGCTTTAAGGTCCTTTCCAACCCAAATCACTCCATGAACTTCCATTCCCTCTTTTCCCCATTACTCCACAGGCGTTCCTCCATGTAAAAATTTTTTTAAAAAAATCCTTTTTTGTCACATTATTAAAATTCCTTCTATTTACATCATTCCAGACCTTTTCCTCCCAGGATTTCCCCTTGTGGCCGCCGTGACTTTGTGATTGGCACCTCGGAGCGGGCTCATTGTGGGGAGGATTTCATGGCATTCACGGGGGTTTCCAGCTCTTTAGAGGCGCACAGAGCAGATTAACGTTGTGACTTCATCCCCCTGCCATTGTCCCCGCGGCTCCGAGTCACTCCGGGCCTTTGATAAAACCTGTCCCGCTCACAGAAAACCCCACAAAGCGCACAAAGAGCGCAACAACTCCCTGAAAAAATTCCCCATTGTCTTCCCGGCGAAAAGATGCTCATTTTTCATGGTATCAGCTTTATATGAAAAATTCAATGGGATGGCAAAAAGAGTTGTCTCCTCTGGGAGGGACGGCCGGGACACCCAGCCTGGGCCACCTCCCCGGGCGGGGACAGCCCCGGCCCTCCCTGCCCCTCCTGGAGCTTTCGCTCTCCAGGGGTTGGAACCTGAACGCTCCAAACCTCCTTTGAACAGGGAAAAATATGAATTTTTGGTTTTGTCTGAAGAAATGATGCCTGGAGTGAAAGCTGCTGGAAAACAAAACGGGAATAATTGAGCGGAGGATTTGGATTTTGAAGTCGATGATTTGTTTTTAAAGTGAGTTTAACGCTGCTGGTGGCTCCAGGGGATGTTGTGAAGCGTAGGAGGAGGGAAAATGGACACGTCCAGAGAGAAGTGGCCAAAATCCAGGGACAGTTTAACCTGTGAGGTCCCAAAAAGCTGCCAGTGGAGCGGTGACATCAACCCAACACCCCCGTGGTCACCACCAGAGCGTGTCCCCAAGTGCCACTGCCAGGGATGGCCATTCCCACTTCCCCGAGCAGCCTGAAAAGGGAATCACTCCGGCTGGGGAGGGGCTTTTCCAGGATGGAAAACTCAAGCAGCCCCTCTGGAGAACTCCAGGACCATTCAGGCAGCTCGAGGGGATGTGGAATTCTCCACTTTCCAGGCTCCTCCCAGGTGTCCCAGCAGCTGCCTGGTTAATCCAGAGGCTCCCAGGGCTCCCACAGGCTGGGATGTGATCCTGGAGCCGCAGCCTCCTTCCTACCCCCAACTTTTAACAACAGGAAACCTTTTGTTTAAAAAAAAGAAAAAAAAAAAAAAAACCCAACCAAAGAGGGAAAGAAAGGGAATTGGGGCTTGGGAAAGGCAGGATTTGTCCCGACCTCATTATATGCTAATTGGGATTTTAACAAGGATTGCCCAGTCCCGAGCAGGTGGCCGGTGACAACTGGTGACAACGTGGCTGTGACTGGGAAGCGAGCGGTGACATCAGGAGAGGCTGGGAATGCGCTGGGAGCCGGCTGAGCTGAGCTCTGCCTGCCCGTCTGGCGCCCCATCAATAATTAATCAATTAATGAGACACCTCTCTGCGGCACCTTAAACACGGGGGGAGCTGGAATCAACCCTGGAGCTGCGCAAAATGCGGGAGCTGGGGCGGGTGTGGAGAGGCAGGGATGGAATGGGCTGGAATGGGAGCTCTGGGAAATCTGGGGAGCGGTTTGGGATTAAAGCCTGGAAGCGGGGTCAGGGTGGATATTTGGGATATACGGAAATCATGATCCTGGGCAGTGGAGAGACTCATGGAGCTGGGAGGGGAATGCAGCAGGAGCTGGATGGGAAATGCAGCAGGAGCAGCACAGGGAATGCAGCAGGAGCAGCACAGGAAATGCAGCAGGAGCAGTACAGGGAATGCAGCAGGAATTGGATGGAAAATGCAGCAGGAGCAGGACAGGGAATGCAGCAGGAACTGGATAGGAAATGCAGCAGGAACAGTGCAGGGAATGCAGCAGGAGCCGTGCAGGGAATGCAGGAGGAGCAGCACAGGGAATGCAGCAGGAGCAGCACAGGGAATGCAGCAGGAGCAGCACAGGGAATGCAGCAGGAACTGGATGGGAAATGCAGCAGGAGCAGTACAGGGAATGCAGCAGGAACAGTGCAGGGAATGCAGCAGGAGCTGGATGGGAAATGCAGCAGGAACAGCACAGGGAAATGCAGGAGGAGCAGCACAGGGAATGCAGCAGGAGCAGGACAGGGAATGCAGCAGGAATTGGATGGGAAATGCAGCAGGAACAGTGCAGGGAAAGCAGCAGGAGCTGGATGGGAAATGCAGGAGGAGCAGCACAGGGAATGCAGCAGGAGCAGTACAGGGAATGCAGCAGGAACAGTGCAGGGAATGCAGGGGGAGCAGGACAGGGAATGCAGCAGGAACAGCACAGGAATTGCAGCAGGAGCTGGGAGGGAAATGCAGCAGGAGCAGCACAGGGAATGCAGCAGGAATTGGATGGGAAATGCAGCAGGAGCAGCACAGGGAATGCAGGAGGAGCAGGACAGGGAATGCAGCAGGAGCAGTGCAGGGAATGCAGCAGGAACAGTGCAGGGAATGCAGCAGGAGCAGCACAGGGAATGCAGCAGGAACAGTGCAGGGAATGCAGCAGGAGCAGCACAGGGAATGCAGCAGGAGCAGCCCAGGAAATGCAGCAGGAGCAGCACAGGGAATGCAGCAGGAATTGGATGGAAAATGCAGCAGGAACTGGATGGGAAATGCAGCAGGAACAGTGCAGGGAATGCAGCAGGAGCCGTGCAGGGAATGCAGGAGGAGCAGCACAGGGAATGCAGAATGAGCAGCACAGGGAATGCAGCAGGAGCAGTGCAGGGAATGCAGCAGGAGCAGTACAGGGAATGCAGCAGGAACAGTGCAGGGAATGCAGGAGGAGCTGGATGGGAAATGCAGCAGGAACAGCACAGGGAAATGCAGCAGGAGCAGCACAGGGAATGCAGAATGAGCAGCACAGGGAATGCAGCAGGAGCAGCACAGGGAATGCAAGAGGAACAGCACAGGGAATGCAGCAGGAGCAGCACAGGGAATGCAGGAGGAGCAGCACAGGGAATGCAGCAGGAGCAGCACAGGGAATGCAGCAGGAACAGTGCAGGGAATGCAGGAGGAGCAGCACAGGAATGCAGGAGGAACAGCACAGGGAATGCAGTAGGAACTGGATGGGAAATGCAGCAGGAACTGGGTGGGAAATGAAGCAGGAACAGCTCAGGGAATGCAGCAGGAGCTGGATGGGAAATGCAGCAGGAGCAGGACAGGGAATGCAGCAGGAACAGTACAGGGAATGCAGGAGGAGCAGCACAGGGAATGCAGCAGGAGCAGCACAGGGAATGCAGCAGGAGCAGCGCAGGGAATGCAGCAGGAGCAGCACAGGGATGCAGCAGGAACAGCGCAGGGAATGCAGCAGGAACAGCGCAGGGAATGCAGAATAAGCACGTGGGGAGAAGAAGGAACATCTCCTCCAGGCATTTCCATCCCCTCTGAGTTTCCTGCTGGCATCTCCTCCCCTGGAGCCCCCAGCACGGGAAAATCCCGCTCAGGCCCCCGAGGTGTGGCCCGGCTCGGGGCAGGAGCCCCAGGTGTTCCATGGGATGCTCCAAGCGATCCCTGGAGCCAGCAGCGCTCCCGGATTCCTCTCGGGCACTGCCCGGGAGCTCCTGGCCGCGGGCTCAGCTCTCCTGCGGGCTCGGAGCCAGCCCTGGAAAGGGAAAAGGCGGCCGGGGCAGGGCTGGGCTCCCTGGAATCGGGAGGCATTGGGAATTCCAGAGGCTGGGGAGGCTGCGGGCTTTGCCCGGGGTGGGGTGAAATCCTCCATCCTCTCCCAACGTGCCGGGCATATCAACACCACCTTCCCCGGGTCCCCGCGGGCCTGGCAGGGGGAAAAAGGGTTTAATGAAAAATTTAAAGGCCGGCGTCTTAAAATAATTCCAATCCCGGCTGAAATTTCACAGCGGCTGCTAAATGTCTCTCTCTCGCTGCAGGACTTGTGTGAGGGACAGAAACAATTGCTCCCCCTCCAAGAGGGGAAAATTGGGCCTTGCTGGGCTGGGGGAGACGGAGCCGGCTCCTCCGGAGGGGCAGGAGGTGATGGATGTAATTAAAAGCCCCGGGGGAGGGAGAAAGGGAGGAGGGAGAGAGGGAAGAACAATAAATGGACGCCGCTTATCTGGCGGCTGCGAGCTGATCTTCCTGGACGTGGAACATATGGGATTTTCAATAATGGATAAACACTTCCAAGGGGACCTGCAAATGATGGCTCTTAACGAGCTGGATGTGCCCGAATCCCCCCGAATTCACCTTTTCTCTGCTCCCCCTGTCGTGGGGGGCTCTGCAGCCCCAGCAGTCCCCGGGTGCTGGCACAGCTGTAGAGGGGTCTGCAGACCCCTCTTCCAGAGGGGAAATAAAATTGCCCCGAGCTGGGTTTGGGCCAGGCCAGCAGGTCCCGTTCCGCTCCTCTGCTCTGGGATCCTTCACTCGCAGCCCCCCCGGGCTCACCAGGGCACCTCGAGTCCCCGCTCAGAGCTTTGGGCAGCCCAGGGCCTCTTTTCCAGGTGATCCCTCTGGAAAATCCATCCCAGCAGCAGGGCCCGGGCTTTGCTGAGGTGACAATCGGCAGAAAATGTCCCGGCACCGCCCCGGGAGCTCTGCGAGACCAGCACCAAACACCCGCAGGCAGCAGGGGAACGCTCATCCCAGGAAAAATGGGGCTCAGAATCCCAGAGCTGCGGCCCGGGGAATGCTGAGCAGCTGGAGCCTGGAATTCCCATCAAAACCATTCCCGGAATTAAACCGGGAGGAGGCAGAGGGAGGCTCTGGATCCACTGACACCTCCGAGGTTCAAGGGGAACTTGGAGACCCCTGGGTGCTTTTCCATGGGTGGAATTCCATTCAAACTCCAGGATATTCCCTTTCCCTCCCCCGGGAAGCATCCAGAGAAGCAGAGCCCATCCAGCAGATCCCTGGGAGCAGGGTGAGGTGGAAGGGAGTTGGGGAAGGGTTTCCCTCTCTTGGCAAGATCCCACCCAAATCCTTGCTGCATTCACAGGGGGATGATCGAGCTGCCCAAAGAAAGACAATTTCTGGATTTCAGCCGAGTCCAGAGGAGGAGGCAGCTGGGCAGGGACTGGGAGGGGGCACTGGGTGGGCACTGGGTGGGCACTGGGAGTGAAACTGGGCATGGGTGGGTTTTTCTGCAAGAAAATTCACATTTTAGTCATCTGGGGCAAGACCAGGAGAGCAAAGTTCCACTGCCAGGGGTTAAAGCAAATCCACTTTGGAGCTCAGCTTGGAGCTGGGACATCCCTCAAAGTCCCAGTGCTTCCCACCCGCTCCCTTCTCATGCCGTGACCTCCACACGCGCTCGTGCCTGGAATTGCTGGAAATTTGTGCCTCTCCTCCATCCCCTGGTGCCCACCCAGGGCTCGCTCTCACCCCTCTGGCCTGAGTTTTGTGTCTGGGTTGGTTTTTGTGGGTTCAGCCTCGTGTCTGGCATTCCCTGGGGAAGGAAAATGGGGAAGGAAAAGCACTCTGGAGCTTCCTTCCTTCCTTCCTTCCTTCCTTCCTTCCTTCCTTCCTTCCTTCCTTCCTTCCTTCCTTCCTTCCTTCCTTCCTTCCTTCCTTCCTTCCTTCCTTCCTTCCTTCCTTCCTTCCTTCCTTCCTTCCTTCCTTCCTTCCTTCCTTCCTTCCTTCCTTCCTTCCTTCCTTCCTTCCTTCCTTCCCCTTCCTTCCCCTTCCTTCCCCTTCCTTCCCCTTCCTTCCCCTTCCTTCCCCTTCCTTCCCCTTCCTTCCCCTTCCTTCCCCTTCCTTCCCCTTCCTTCCCCTTCCTTCCCCTTCCTTCCCCTTCCTTCCCCTTCCTTCCCCTTCCTTCCCCTTCCTTCCCCTTCCTTCCCCTTCCTTCCCCTTCCTTCCCCTTCCTTCCCCTTCCTTCCCCTTCCTTCCCCTTCCTTCCCCTTCCTTCCCCTTCCTTCCCCTTCCTTCCCCTTCCTTCCCCTTCCTTCCCCTTCCTTCCCCTTCCTTCCCCTTCCTTCCCTTCCTTCCCCTTCCTTCCCCTTCCTTCCCCTTCCTTCCCCTTCCTTCCCCTTCCTTCCCCTTCCTTCCCCTTCCTTCCCCTTCCTTCCCCTTCCTTCCCCTTCCTTCCCCTTCCTTCCCCTTCCTTCCCCTTCCTTCCCCTTCCTTCCCCTTCCTTCCCCTTCCTTCCCCTTCCTTCCCCTTCCTTCCCCTTCCTTCCCCTTCCTTCCCCCTCCTTTCCTTCCCTTCCCTCCTTCCCTCCCTCTCCCGGTGTTTGGGGCCCTGTTTGGGGCCGGTATCTGGCAGCCAGGGCTGGGAACGAGGCTCTGGAGGATCCCTAATCCGCTCCGGCTCCGGCAGCGGCGCTTCCCAGAGAATAATTAGAGCCAAGTGACAGAGGCAGTGAGTGGAAATTGATGAATGTAATTAAAATCTCAGGGGGAGAGAGCCAGGGAGATGGGGAAGCACAGAGGAGCCGAGGGAGGAGAAGCGAGGGAGGTGTCGGGATTGGGATCCTGGGCTGGTTTAATTAATGGAAAAAAAACCCAAAAAACCTCCAGGAACTTATTATTGATAAATTCTTATCTTTTCTTCTCAAAGAAATCATGGATTTGAAGCCTGAAGGACAGCCAGGAGCAGCAGCTCAGAGCTGATGGGAGAAGCTGGGTTTGCTCCAGCCCTTCCCAACAGGAAATCTCGGGGATGGCTGAGGACGGGCCCTGCTGGGCACTGCTGGCTCCAGAGCCGAGCCCCAGCTTCCCATGGGATGGCCAGGGATGGAAACCCCAGGGAGCCTTTCCTGGGATCCCTGAAAGCTCTTCCATGAACCTCCCAGGATCCCGGGAACGCTCGGTGTGACCTTGGAGAGGCAAGGTGGGAGCGCTGGGATTGCACTGACCAGAGCTGGTCCTTCTCCCTCTTCCATCCTCCTAAAAATCCCTTTTTTACCCTTTTGGGATGTCTTTGAACGGCCTTTCCCCTCCTGTGCAGCCCCTCTCGGGAGTTCTGGAGAGGTGGGCGAGGGTTTTTTGTTGGATTTGCCCTGGGTGAGGCCAGTGCAGAACAGGCTGTTCCTGGAGGAAGCCATTTCAAGGGAAAACAATGGAATATCTGGGAATGGGGCTGTTTTCCTGCCCCCAAGCTGCTCTGTGCCCCCAGCCTGGAGCTGGGAATTCCAGGGGGAATGAAGGAGCTGGCACAGAACATCTGCTCCCACCTTGCTGTGTCCAAGCCACCTCCCAGCTGGATTTCGGAGCTCAGGGAAGTCTGGATTCCATAGGGAAGGAGGGAAAGCTTTGTGTCCTCACCTTGAGGAGAATTTTCCACCCCATAGGTCAGCTCTGGGGTTAGCTCCCCATTCCTGCCTCAAGCCTTCTGTCCCCCCCTCAGGATCAGCCCCTCTCCAGAGGCAGATTTTGTCCCCATCCCCCTCCTCGTCCCTCCCGCGCTGCCGATGGATGGGAAATTTGAGGAATGCTCAGATTTTACTCATTAGCCCAACCTCCCGCTGGCCCTGGTTTAAAACAACCTGCAGGGGCTTCCCTTGATCGGTGATGGATGAGTGGCAGCCGTGGGGCAGGGCAGACACCGAGCCTGCCTGGGGCTGGGCTGCCTCCGCTGCCCCGCTCTCCTGCTCCTCCGAGCCCGGACACAATCCACTGGGAGTGTCAATTTACCGGGATTGTCAATCCATCGGGATTGTCAATCCACTGGAGTGTCAATTTACCGGGATTGTCAATCCATCGGGATTGTCAATCCACTGGGAGTGTCAATTTACCGGGATTGTCAATGCAGTGGGATTGTCAATCCACTGGGATTGTCGATTCCCTGGGATTGTCAATTCACTGGGAGTGTCAATTTACCGGGATTGTCAATGCACTGGGAGTGTCAATTTACCGGGATTGTCAATCCATCGGGATTGTCAATTCACTGGGAGTGTCAATTTACCGGGATTGTCAATGCACTGGGATTGTCAATGCACTGGGATTGTCAATGTGCCGGGATTGTCAATGCACCGGGATTGTCAATGTAATGGGATTGTCAATGCACCGGGATTGTCAATGTAATGGGATTGTCAATGCACCGGGATTGTCAATGCACCGGGATTGTCAATGTAATGGGATTGTCAATGTACCGGGATTGTCAATGTAATGGGATTGTCAATGCACCGGGATTGTCAATGTAATGGGATTGTCAATGCACCGGGATTGTCAATGTAATGGGATTGTCAATGCACCGGGATTGTCAATGTAATGGGATTGTCAATGCACCGGGATTGTCAATGTAATGGGATTGTCAATGCACCGGGATTGTCAATGTAATGGGATTGTCAATGCACCGGGATTGTCAATGCACCGGGATTGTCAATGTAATGGGATTGTCAATGCACCGGGATTGTCAATGTAATGGGATTGTCAATGTACCGGGATTGTCAATGCACCGGGATTGTCAATGCACCGGGATTGTCAATGCACCGGGATTGTCAATGTAATGGGATTGTCAATGCACCGGGATTGTCAATGTAATGGGATTGTCAATGCACCGGGATTGTCAATGCACCGGGATTGTCAATGCACTGGGATTGTCAATGCACCGGGATTGTCAATGCACCGGGATTGTCAATGTACTGGGATTGTCAACGTACCGGGATTGTCAATGCACCGGGATTGTCAATGTAATGGGATTGTCAACGCACCGGGATTGTCTCCCTGTGGCTCCTTCCATCGGGCTGGGTTTGCCCAGGGCCAGCGAGGAGCTTCCTTTGGCTGCTCCTTTCCCTTTGGCTTTCCCAGGCTCGGGGGAGGGAGGGAGGGGAGAGGCTTTGAGCACCCAAGGGGTCAGGAAGGAGATTGGGATCTTGTCTGGGGACCCCAAAGATCAGGAGGGCCTTGTCTGGGCACCCCAGAGAGCTGGGAAAGCAGCGGGACCTGGTTTGGGCACCCAAGGGATCAGGGAGAGGAACAGGATCTTGTTTGTGCACCCAAGGGATCAGGGAGAGGAACGGGATCTTGTTTGGGCACCCAAGGGATCAGGGAGAGGAACGGGATCTTGTTTGGGCACCCAAGGGATCAGGGAGAGGAATGGGATCTTGTTTGGGCACCCCAAAGATCTGGGAGGGCAGCGGGACCTTGTTCCCCACAACTGATCCAGCTCAAGCCATGGAATCTCAGAATCCCAGGCTGGTTTGGGGTGGAATACACCTTAAATCTCATCCCACTCCATCCCTTGCCATGAGCAGGGACACCTTCCACTGCCCCAGGCTGCTCCAGGCTCCAGCCTGGCCCTGTCCCCCACTCCTGGTGCTGCTGGGGGTGTCCTGGAATCCTCTGGAGCCCAGCTTGGACCTTCACTCCCAGCAATTCCCAGTTTTGCGTTGCCGGTCCCGGGTCCCGCGGCAGCCCGGGGGTCCCTGCCCTGCAGATCTTCTCCAGCTTCTCCAGTCCTGAATTTGGTCACAACCATTCCCACCCCTCTGACACCTGCAGAGCGCCCGGATCGAGCCCGGGGCGCTCCCCCCATCCCAGAAACTGCGGAAATCTGGGAAAAGGCAGGCGGGATGTGCTGCCCGCATCCCGCAGCCGGCCGGAGGCGCTCGGTGCCCCGGGAAGGGCCGATCCAGCCGGGCCCCGCCGCCCTGGGCTGAAGAGGTTTGGGTTTTGTTGTTGTTGTTGTTGTTTTTGGGGAAGGGGAGGGGCCGTCTCTGGGGTTTTCTTGGGATCGCGTCCCCGTTTTTGACGGGAAGAAGCTGGCGTTCCATGAAAGCCTCGCGCTCGTTATTTAGCGCTCAAGCCCTTCAATTAATTCCATCGGATTCCCTTTGATGCTTTTGTTCGCGGACGCTTCCAGCGCGCACGGGGAGCTGCTCCACCTCTCCGGGGCTGCCCCACTTTGATCTCCGAGCTCCTCCTGCCACTCCCCGGCCTCTGCGGCGGCGGAACCCGGGCCCGGCGGCCCCTGGCCGGGCTCTGGCACCGCCCGGTCCCCCCCGCTCCTGCCGGCTCCAAAGCCGATATTGACCTCCCCGTCAGGCCGCTCCCATCAGAGCTCGCCCGGCGAGTGAAGTTTTCCCGAGGAGTCTCCAGGGAGGGGACAGTGGCCAGCGCCGAGAGGGACCAGGGGGACACCCGCGGATGGCGGCGGCTCCGGGAGCCCGGACGGAGCCAGAACGCGGAGGGTCCGTGGAGAAATTAACGGGGAGGGGAGGAGGAGAGGATTCGGCACCGAAATTCCTTCTCGTGGGAATTCTGCAGCGCTGCGTGCCACAGCCCTGCACCACAGCCCCCCAGCCTGGCCACAGAGCCTTCCCTTTCCCAATCCCAATCCCTTTCCCAATCCCATTTCCATTCCCAATCCCATTTCCATTCCCATTCCCTTTTCTTTTCTCATTCCCATTCCCATTTCCATTCCCTTTCCCTTTCCCTTTCCCATTCCCATTCCCTTTCCCATTCCCTTTCTCAATCCCAATCCCTTTCCCAATCTCATTTCCGTTCCCATTCCCTTTCCCATTCCCATTTTCACTCTCCATCTCCCAGTTTGCCCACAAGAGCTTTCCCATTCCCATTCCCACTCTCCACAGCTTCCAAACTCTCCCCACCATTTCTCCTGACGAGCAGCAGAGTTTGCAGATTCCCAGGATTTGCAGAAGAATCCATGAGAGCTCGGGAGTGCCCACGAGCTCCAAGGATTTGGTTCCAGGGGCCAGAGCAGAGGGAAGAGTGGGAAAACGTGGGAAAAGCTCTTGAGCCCCAGCTCCGGCTCCTCCCGGTGGCTGCTCCCGGTTCGGGGTCTTGGTAACGGGGCTGGAATAGGGAGGAAAGTGGGTGGAAAGCAGGGATGTCGGTGAGGGATGTCCCCTGGAAGCAGGAATTTGGAGGAAAACCACCTGGATGATGTCCAGCTTGGTCCTGCCCGTGCCAGGGACAGCCTGGAAGTTCAGGATTTGCTCCCGGGGTTCTCAGGGAGGAGCCAGGGACAGCTGTCCTTGCTTTGGGGGTGACACCTCAGGTCACCGTCCCATGGCCACCAATGCCCCCGAGCAAGGCAGAGTGACAGAAACCCACGGAGTCCAGGGCAGCAGAAGGATGGATCAGCACTTTCTGAGAGCAAACTGGGGAAAAACCCTCAGGAATTGGTTAAAAATGCATTTATTGAAACAAAAAAGCAGCTCAGAACAATGGGTGAGAGGAAGGAGTGGGGCCGGCTCCACAGCCAGGGGCTGGGATGAGACATGAGGAGCTGAAAACCCAACTGGAAAACAAATCCCAACCTTCACAGCCCTTCCCAAGTGCCCAGAACATTCCCCCTGCCACCGAGGTCAGAGCCTGGGAGCGTTTTGGGGAAGGGGCAGAATCGAGGAGAGCAAAGAGCTCTTATTATTTCTTATAATTATTGGTCCTTATTAGTCCTTATTTGTCCTTATTTATCCTTATTATTTGTTATTTGTCCTTCTTTGTCCTCATTATTCCTTATTATTTTCTTGAATTCCCAATATTCCCCAGATCGTGAAACAGATTCTCTGGAGGAATGAAACCGAAGGGAGCCTCGGGACCGAGGAAAACCCAAACCCCTTCCAGCCACATCCTGATGAGCCCGAGCCTTGTGTCAGCTTCAGGGGACCCAAATCACACAAGGAATGTTCCTTTTGGGACAGGGACATGAAAGGTTGGGACACGGGAAGGTTGGGAATGACATGGGAAGGTTGGGAATGACAGGGGAAGGTTGGAAATGACATGGGAATGTTGGAAATGGCATGGAAAGGTTGGAAATGACATGGGAATGTTGGAAATGGCATGGAAAGGTTGGAAATTACATGGGAAGGTTGGGAATGACATGGGAAGGTTGGGAATGACAGGGGAAGGTTGGGAATGACATGGAAAGGTTGGGACACGGGAAGTTTGGGACATGGGAAGGTTGGGACATGGGAAGGTTGGAAATGACACTGGAAGGTTGGAAATGGCATGGGAATGTTGGAGATGGCATGGGAAGGTTGGAAGTGACACGGAAAGGTTGGAAATGACACGGGAAGGTTGGAGATGACATGGGAAGGTTGGGACACAGGAAGGTTGGGAATGACATGGGAAGGTTGGGACACAGGAAGGTTGGAAATGGCATGGGAAGGTTGGGAATGACATGGGAAGGTTGGGAATGGCACGGGAAGGTTGGAAGTGACATGGAAAGGTTGGAAATGGCATGGGAAGGTTGGGACACGGGAAGGTTGGGACATGGGAAGGTTGGAAATGGCATGGGAAGGTTGGGACACAGGAAGGTTGGGACACAGGAAGGTTGGGAATGACATGGGAAGGTTGGGAATGGCATGGGAAGGTTGGGAATGGCATGGGAAGGTTGGGAATGACATGGAAAGGTTGGGAATGACATGGGAAGGTTGGAAGTGACATGGAAAGGTTGGAAATGGCATGGGAAGGTTGGAAGTGACATGGAAAGGTTGGAAATGGCAGGGGAATGTTGGAGATGGCACGGGAAGGTTGGAAATGACACAGCAAGGTTGGAAATGACATGGCAAGGTTGGGAATGACACAGAACGGTTGGGAATGACACGGAACGGTTGGAAATGACACGGCAAGGTTGGAAAAGCTTCCCCAGGGAGGCCAAAGCTGCTCCCCAGGCAGGCTGGGGTGCTGCTGGGGCTGCTCCCTCCTCCCTGGCCTGGAGCTGGAGGCAGATCCTGCTCCCATCCTGCCGGGAATGCTTCTCCATCCCTGCTGGGATCATTTCCCCGTGGGTAGGGTTCAGTGGGACTGAAAGGACCCCACAACCCCAGTAATTTGTCATTTGTTGGGGCTGAGCTGACATTTCACTGCAGCCGGGGCACTGGGGAGCGAGGAATCGCTTCCCTGTGTCCTTCCCGAGGCACTTGGAGCTCGACATTCCCTTCTCCCGGGGAATCCTCCACTTCCAGCAGCCAGGATCGGTTACTGGGGCTCGAGCAGGCGGCCTTTGGGTGCCCGTCCCCGTTTTCCCCGCGGGAATATTATCCCGACGTTGTTGTTCCTGAGCAGGGTGACTCAGGTGGGAGCTCCTCCCTGTCCCTGCCGGTCCCGGAGCTCCCAGCAGAGCCAGGACAGCAGGAAAATCCCGGCTGGGAAGGTGGGGAGCTCTGCTCAGCTCTCCCGGGAGCTCTGGGAGGAAAGGCTGGGATTGTTCACCCGGGGAGGAGTTTTGGGGTGATCTCACAGCGCCCGAAGGAGCTGCAGGAGAGGAGGAGAGGGAATATTTACAAGGGATGGAGGGACAGGAAAAGGGGGAATGGCTTCCCACGGTCACAGGGCAGGGTTAGATGGGATATTGGGAATAAATTCCTGGCTCTGGGATGGAATTCCCAGAGAAGCTGGGGCTGCCCCATCCCTGGAAATGTCCAAATGCTGGGTTGGAGCAACGTGGGATGGTGGAAGTGTCCCTGCCAGTGGATGGGGTGGGAATGGATGGGATTTGAGGTCCTTCCAGCTCAAACCATTCCATGACTCCGTGGCATGGCCCGTGCAGGAGGAGGTGGCACAGAGGAGGTGACGCCCTGCCCGGACACTGCCCTGGCCCAGAAATGCATTAACCACAAACAGAGCTTGGCTCTCCATCCTCCCATGGGATGAAACTGGATAAGGAGCAGCAGGAATGTGCTCAGCACAAGGAAAACCCAGGGGATGGGGCTGGGAAAAGCCTTCCTGGAAGGTTTTCCTTGCTGGTGTCTGCCCAGGGCATTTCCCAGCCATCTCCAGAGCCACGGGGCCACCACGAGGGCCACCAGAGCCTGGATTCTACAGGCCAAGGCCCGGGGGGAATGATTCCCCTCTGAGCACTCACAGAGGAACCCATTTCCCAGGAATCCTTCTCCTGCCTGCCCTCAGCCAGGTCCGAGCTGCAGCAATTCCAGCCTGGCTTTGGCTTCTCCCGGCGCAGTGCCGTGGGGATGGGAGAATTCCAGAGGGATGAATCCCACCGGAGCAGCTCTGTGCCCTCACAGCTCCGGGATTTCTGCATCTCTCTCCCTGCTGAAGGTGCAAACCCTTCCTGGAGGGCAGCCAGACACTGGATAAACACCCAGCCAGGTTCAGCAGGGAGGGGGAAAGGATGTGCAGGAGCGATGGAGACCCTCTGGGAAGCTCCAGAGGGCTGGGAAGGTGTCGTGGAGCTGCTGGGGACAAACGTCACCCGGGGAGTGGCTGCTGGATCCGCGGCTCCCGGCCTGGTGTCAGCATCCATTTGGGAAAGGCTCGGTCAGGCAGAGCTCCAGAGAAATCCCATTCCCTGCTGGGTGGGAGCGCGGCCGATCCGCCCCAGAGCGAGCCAGGGCAGCTCCTCCGAGCTCGGGAGCTGGAGAGGAGCCAGGGCAGCAATCAGCGCCATCGGGCCGGGCGATAACGCCGCTTATCAGGCTCCAGCCGGCGGCTGAGTCAGCCCCGGCATCGCCCTCCAGCCTGCCGGGCTCCGGGCGGGCTCCGGGCGGGCTCTGAGCGGGCTCCGAGCGGGCTCTGAGCGGGCTCCGAGCGGGCTCCGGGCGGGCTCCGGGCGGGCTCCGGGCGGGATCCGAGAGGGCTCCGAGAGGGCTCCGGGCCCTTCCCGCTGATCAATCCCCCCAGAAACCCTCCGGGATGGGGCCGAACACCCCCGGAGCATCCCGGGCCGGCTGTGCCGATATCCAGCCGGGAATGCTGGGATGGCTTTGCCCTGACCTTGGTGGCAGCGGGCCCGGGGTGTCCCGGTGGGGGCTGGGGGACACCGGGGGGATGGAGGCGGCTGCGGGGGGCAGGGGGAGAGGGCAGGGGGAGAGGGCAGGGGGAGAGGGCAGGTGAGGAGCAGACAGACAGGAGGAGGCTTCAGGGGAGGAGCAGACAGACAGACAGACAGGAGGAGCAGACGGACAGACAGGAGGAGCAGGCGGACAGACAGACAGGAGGAGCAGACAGACAGACAGGAGGCTGCAGGGGAGGAGCAGACAGACAGACGGACAGACAGACAAGAGGAGCAGACAGACAGACAGGACAGACAGGAGGAGCAGGCGGACAGACAGACAGACAGACAGACAGGAGGCTGCAGGGGAGGAGCAGACGGACAGACAGACAGACAGACAGACAGACAGGAGGCTGCAGGGGAGGAGCAGCCCGGCTCTGATGGGCTCCGATGGGCAGAGCAGCAGGTGCGCGGGGGAAGCGGAGCAGCAGCAGCAGAGCAGCAGCAGCAGAGCAGCAGAGCAGCAGCAGCAGAGCAGCAGCAGAGCAGCAGCAGCAGAGCAGCAGCAGCAGCAGCAGCAGAGCAGCAGCAGCAGAGCAGCAGCAGCAGAGCAGCAGCAGCAGGGGCAGCAGCAGCAGGGGCAGCAGCAGAACACGCAGGGAGCAGCTCCCGTGTGATGCCGACATCCCGCGGCTCCCGCGGCCTCTCCGTACAGGGAAACGCGGTGCCCTGATCCCGAGAAATCCCAGCGCCGCTGGATTTTGCTGGGAAGCTGGAAAACACCACCAAATTCAGCTCCCGGCAGGCGCAGCTGCTCGGTTTGGTCACCCTTGCTAAGAAATGCAGGGAATTTCTCCTCTCTGCCGCTCCCCCCATTCCCAGGAGCACAGGCCAGCAGCAGCTCCTGCATCCGAGAGCTCTCCTGCATCCCAGAGCTCTCCTGCATCCCAGAGCTCTCCTGCATCCCAGAGCTCTCCTGCATCCCAGAGCTCTCCTGCATCCCAGAGCTCTCCTCCATCCCAGAGCTCTCCTGCATCCCAGAGCTCTCCTGCATCCCAGAGCTCTCCTGCTGGGAATCAGCCGGGGGAAGGGAGCCGGGAGAGCTCAGCAGGATGAGAGCGAGGATGGGAATGCTCTGGAGCAGCTCGGAGGGTTGATTTCCCTGCAATATTTACTGGCACTGCTGGATCAGGGATGCTGCTTTCCCAGGGCCCAGAGTTCCCAAATTTCAGCTCCATTTAGAATTTAAAGCCTATGACCCGTGGTGGTTTGGAGCTGAAACAGGTCTGGAAAAGGCAGAGTTTTTTTGCAGAGCACAAACTGAGCTCTGTTTCCTTCCTACTCATCTTTCAAAGCTCCACAGGTTCTTCCCCACCGAGCTTTGCTGCGAGTCTCCCTTTTCAATCCTCCACAATTCCCAGGGTTTAACAACGGGATGAGAGACAGATCCAAGCAGGAAAACCCCGGGCCAGAACGTTCGGTGTCTTTGCAGCTGGAGCCGTGAATGTGGGGGAGAAGAGAGGGTGGAAATTTCACAGCACGAGCCACACACTTCCAAAAAAAAGAAAAAAAAACCCAAAAAAGTCAAATTCCCTGCTATAAAAATCAGTGGGAAAAGCACACAGGATGGTGAGAGGAGCTGGGGACCCGGAGCAGCTCATTCCAGCGGATCCCAGCCAGCACCTGCACATCGTTCATCTTCTTTTATTGCCCTCTCGCAGCTCCTGGCTGGCTGTTAATGCAAAGCTCGATACCCCCTTTGGAAAGAGACATTTTCCAGGCCTTCCCGAGCGCTTGGGAACGCTGCTGGCCCTGTCTTCTGGCCAGATAAATAGGCCAGGAGAAGGATTTGGGATCAGGGATATAATGAAAGTGTTTTCCCCGTCAGAATTTCCCTCAGGTTGTCCCAGCCTGGGCTGGGGGCTCTGATCCAAACCCAGATTTTCTGGAATTGCACCTTGGCACCCGTGGCTCCGCTCAGCCCTGAGAAAGCACTGGAGTCTAGGTCTGAAAATCAGGATTTTCCCCCACTTCCAGGATATTTTTGTCCTTACAGCCTTTACCCTGAGCTGGGGGGAGCACTGGGACACAAATGCCACAATTCCCTTCCCAGGGTGAGCACGGGGGGACCCAGTGCCCAGCACAGAGGCAGAGCCCCAGAAAGCCCAGGGAGTGCAGGGCTGCCTTTTCCAAGAGGATGGGATAAGGGGATAATCCTGGCCCAGCCCAGGTGTGGTGGGACACCTTTGGGGCTAATCCCTTGTCCTTATTTTCTTCTCAGCGTGGGAAAGCAAATCACGGCTTTTAATCCCCTTTTCCAGTCCCCAGTGCAGAGGGAGCGGCCCCAGGTGAGGAAGCCTCGGCTCCCTGGCTCGGGGTGTCCCTAGGGATGGGATCCAGGTGGGGAACGGGGGCACCCGCTGGGGCCACAGAGCGACCTCAGCCCGGGGAGGTGACACAGCAGGGCCCAGCAGGGGACGGGCAAGAGCGGCCCGGGTTCCTCTGGGCACATCCCTTGCATCTGTGACAAGGATTTTGTTTCACCCGGGGGTGCTAAATCTGAATTTTAGCGCCCACAGAGGCTCCTGCACCTCTCCCCCCTTCCTGGCCTCGATCCCAGCAGAGCCCAGATCCCCAAAACACTGCCAGGACAGGGAGAAGAGAAAACAGGGGAGCTTGGGCAGCTCTGCCCAGCTCTCCCTTTGCCACGTCTGTGTCCCCGGTGACCCCAGAGCATCTCCCTCCCTCCCTCCCCATCCCCCGGGAGCCTCTCCTCCCTCCTCAGCTCCTCCCGCCGCCGCGATTCGCAGCTCCCGGGCCGGCAGCAGCTCCAGACACATTTTGCGGCCACACGCAGAGCCGATAATCCCACCCCGGAGCCACCCTGGGCCACCCCGGGGCCACCCCGGAGCCATCCCGGAGCCACCCCGGAGCCATCCCGGAGCCACCCCGGAGCCATCCCGGAGCCACCCCGGAGCCATCCCGGGGCCATCCCGGAGCCACCCCCGGGGGCGCCGCGGTCCCCCCGGGCAGGGCCGAGCAGCAGAGCCCCGCACGCCCGAGCCGGAGGCTGCAGCGTGACTGGAGCCGGGCTCTGCAGGGTGGCTGCGATGAGGCTTTCAGCACCTGGAGCCAGCAGAGGCGTGGGCAGCATCCTGGGGATGATTAATGCTGGGGGAGGCAGAGAGCCCCGGCCGAGCGAGGGGGAGCGACAGCGACAGCGAGGAGCTGCCTGTCAGTCACGGCCACAACTCCCCCCCTCCCCGGGGAGATGATAAATCGGGTTTGCCACCTGCTCCCACCTCTGCTGACTCAAACCGTGGCATACCTGCGGGGCCGGCACTCCCACTCCGAGATTTTCCAGGGTTTATTTATTGGACAATGGTAATTCACAGGGAAAAAAAAACCCTGGAAATCTTGTGTGGTGCCGCTCCCGTCGCAGCTGCCTCCCAGCTGATCCCAAAAACCTTGCTCTGGATCCAGCTGATCCCAAAAACCTCGCTCTGGATCCAGATTATCCCAAAACCCTCGCTCTGGATCCAGCTGATCCCCAAACCCTCGCTCTGGATCCAGCTGATCCCTGACACCTCGCTCTGGATCCAGCTGATCCCTGACACCTCGCTCTGGATCCCATTGATCCCTGACACCTCACTCTGGATCCAGCTGATCCCAAAAACCTCACTCTGGATCCAGCTGATCCCCAAACCCTCGCTCTGGATCCAGCTGGATCCCTGACACCTCACTCTGGATCCAGATGATCCCAAAACCCTCACTCTGGATTCAGCTGATCCCAAAAACCTTGCTCTGGATCCAGCTGGATCCCTGACACCTCGGTCTGGATCCCATTGATCCCTGACACCTCACTCTGGATCCCATTGATCCCTGACACCTCGCTCTGGATCCCATTGATCCCTGACACCTCACTCTGGATCCCATTGATCCCTGACACCTCACTCTGGATCCAGCTGGATCCCAAAACCCTCACTCTGGATCCAGCTGATCCCTGACACCTCACTCTGGATCCCATTGATCCCTGACACCTCACTCTGGATCCCATTGATCCCTGACACCTCACTCTGGATCCAGCTGATCCCTGACACCTCACTCTGGATCCAGCTGATCGCTGACACCTCACTCTGGATCCCATTGATCCCTGACACCTCACTCTGGATCCAGCTGATCCCTGACACCTCGCTCTGGATCCAGCTGGTCCCTGACACCTCGCTCTGGATCCCATTGATCCCTGACACCTCGCTCTGGATCCCATTGATCCCTGACACCTCACTCTGGATCCCATTGATCCCTGACACCTCACTCTGGATCCAGCTGATCCCTGACACCTCACTCTGGATCCCATTGATCCCTGACACCTCACTCTGGATCCAGCTGATCCCTGACACCTCACTCTGGATCCCATTGATCCCTGACACCTCGCTTCCAGGGGCTCAGGAGAGCCGGATCCTGGAGAATTCCCTGTCCAGCCCCCAGGGGGACGGGAATGAGCGGAGGATCGGAGGGAGCTGTGCCGGGAGCGGCTCCGCTCTGCTCGGGGACAGGGCCTGGCAGGACCTGGCAGCTGAAGGGAGCGGCTCATTAGCAATCAGCGCTTCTGCCCCTCATTAGGGCCAGCAGCAGCTCCTGCCGGCCCCGGGAGCCTCCGTGGGATCAGCAGAGGAGCTCTCGCTCCCCGCGGGGCTCCCTGGGCAGGTTCCCGGTGGGATCTGCAGCCGCCCCCTCCCCACCGCTGGCTGCATTTGGAATATGGGAATATCAGTTGTATTTGGAATATGGGAATATCAGTTGTATTTGGAATATGGGAATATCAGTTGTATTGGGAATATGGGAATATCAGTCGTATTTGGAATATGGGAATATCAGTCGTATTTGGAATATGGGAATATCAGTTATATTTGGAATATGGGAATATCAGTCGTATTTGGAATATGGGAATATCAGTTGTATTTGGAATATGGGAATATCAGTTGTATTTGGAATATGGGAATATCAGCGACTTCTGACGGTCTGCTCCGCCCGAGCTGAGGCGGGCAGGGCCAGCCTGGGAACCGGGGTTTTCCCGGGGGAGGGGACGCCTCATTCCCGGCTTGCGGGGCGATGGATTCGGCCCGGGGCGGCGGGGGCAGCCGGGGGAGCTGTGTGGCCGGGCTGGGCTCTGCGGGGCTGCCACAGCCCACGAACCGTCCTGGAGCCTTCCCGGGGCCGTCCCGGGGCCATCCCGGGCGGAGCCGTCCCGGGGCCGTCCCGGAGCCGCTCCGGAGGCGCGGCCGGGCTGCGAGTGCCCCCGCGCGGTGCCGGGGCTCGGGATGGAGCCGGGCTGGAGCCGGGGTTAGGGATAAAGCTAGGGATCAGGATGGAGCCGGGAAAGGGGGTGGAGACGGGGATGGATGGAACCGGGGATGGAGCCCAGGGTGGAGACGGGGATGGAGCCAGAGATCAGGATAGAACTGGGAACCGAGCTGGGTAAGGATGGAACTGGGTAAGGATGGAGCCAGGAATTAGGGATGGAACCAGGGATGGAGCCGGGGATCAGGATGGAACCGGGAATGGAGCTGGATAATGATGGAGTCAGGAATTAGGGGTGGAACTGGAATGGGGATGGAGTTGGGTAAGGATGGAGCCGGGAATTAGGGATGGATCCAGATTTGGTGCTGCAGTGATGGGAACAAGACCAAGAGGAGAAACTTCCTGGGAGGGGATGTGGGGGAGGAAGAGCGAGGCCTCAAGGGAAGTTGAGTTTGGATATTTGGATACTGGGGACAGCTTTTCACTGCAGGGGCGGCCAGGCTTTGGAGCTGTTCAGGGCGGTGCTGGAATCACCACCCCTGGAAGTGTTAAAAACCTTCTGAATGTGGCACTTGGGGACGCGGTTTAGTGCTGACCACGGCAGCGCTGGGGAATGCTTGGATTCGATGATTTTGGGGGTATTTTCCAGCCTTTCCTCCCTCAGGTTGTTGCCAGCCCCTGGAGTGAAAGCCAAAACTTCCCGGTGGAGATCCCAGAAGCTCCCGCAGGGCAGGGGGAGCTGCCAGGGAGCAGGAGGAGCTGGGAAATGTCCCGCTGCCCCTTCCCTGCCGAGCACAGCCGGGGATTCACCTGCAACCAGCAGGAAAAGAGGGAATTCTGCAGCCTGGGGCTGGCGGGGAAGGGGCTGCGGTGCCTCCATCCCCCCGGGCTGGGCGCTGCTGACCGGGAGGGTAACGGGGTTGGATTGAACCTAATCCTCATTAGCCTGAAACCCATTTCAATTAAGCCAGGCTGGGCTCCTCCTTTGTCTTTCCTTTAATTGGAGCGTTCCCGCTGCTAAATGGGCAGCTTAAGCACGGCCGGGAGCCTGAGAAAAGCGCGGCGTGTCCCCCGGTGGGGCTGGGAAGTGCAGCAATGACAGAATAATCAGCTTCTTCCTCTTTGTGGCCGCTCCCGATTCCCAGCGCTGGCCCCCGCTTCGTGGGGTTCGCCGGGGCTTTCAGGGGCCCTGTCCCCATTCCCCGTCCCCATTCCCCGTCCCCATTCCCGGTCCCCATTCCCCGTCCCCATTCCCGGTCCCTGCCCCTTCTCCTTCCTCTCCTCCCGGCCTTTGTGCCAAGCTGGGAAAGCCGAACCCAGCCTGGAAATTCCTCCCTGAAAGGAGAAAACCGGGAATTCTTGGCTCTTTATCCCATCCTCTGCTCGCCTGAATTTCCCTCCTCCACTCTCTGGGTGTTCTTTATTTTTGAATTTGGGATTTCTCCACCCAATTTTCCTCCCTCGTTCTCTTCATCTCCATTTTCCCCAAGCCTTTTTTTCCTCCAAAAAATCCTTTCCTGTCACCTCCCGTTCCCCTTCCAGCGACCCCTTCGGTGGCCACCACGGGCCCGGTTTTGGCTCAGCAAAACTTCTCAGTCTCGGGGGAAGATGTGAGAAGCAACTGGGTACCCATCCATCAATTAATTGGGTTCTCCCGCACAAATTAATTGGCCGACATGAATAAATTAATTTTGTGCCCATGCGTGAATTAATTGGGTGCCCATGCACGAAGTGGTCGGGCGCTCATGCGTGATGTAATTAAGCATTCACGCAGAAATTAATTGGGCGCGCGTGCATGACGTCATTGGGAGCTCATGCACACGTTAATTGGGAGGTCATGCATTAATTAATTGGGGGACCATGCATAAATTAATTGGTGGCCCAGGTGTGGCGCCAAGGTGGTCCTTACCGGGAGCAAAGAGCTCACACGTGAACTCACATCGGGCGCTCGAGCGCGGCCTAATTGAGCAATCAAACGTGAATTAATTGCGTGGGGCTCGTCAGGTGCTGCGCTAATTAGGCCTTCGTGCATAAATTAGCGGGGCGGAGCTTTGGGGCCTCTCGCAGGTCCAGAGGGGTGTGAGGGTGGGAAGGGGCTGGAGCCCGCTGGGAATGTTCTGGTTGGGTGTTTTGGGATTTGGGATCCCCCAAATTCCCTCGTCGGGGTCAGAGGGGTTTTGGCAGCTGGTCAAGCTCCAGCAGGAATTCCCAAGCATTCCCGAGCTGTCGGTGTGATGGAGAAGTCAGGGCTCGGCAGAAAGTCTGGGAATCTCTGCTTCATTAAGAAATCCATAATTCTCCCTCCAGGACCATCCATAACCTGTGGAGCCTCCCGTGGTTTCAGGAATCTGAACAAAACCCACCCAGGCCATTCAGACCAACTCAGTGGCGCTTGTTGGGAGGGGGTAAATTACTCTTAATTAACATTCAATTAATGCATTTGATGACTTTCTGTGTTCCCATGCGGCGCCCTGGATCCGTCTGCACCAGAAATTGTGGAGGTGGAAATCTGGGAACCTTTCTGTGTTTTTCCAGAGGGGAGGGATCCCCCTTTTCACCTTTCACCATCCTGGGATGGCACAACTCGAGGAGCTTCAAGGTCCCAGACCAGGCTGGGATTCCGTGATTCCATAATCCTGGGATTTTCCTGCACATCCCGAGGTCTGGAGAGGCTTCACGGGTGGAGCGAGGCTGTGAGAGGTGGGAGAGCTTGAGGAGCTCCTGGGACCCTGCTGCTGCCGCCTGTGGAATTCCTGGTGGAATTCGTGTGCTTCCCACTGGCTCCTCTTCCCAAAAATCCGTGGATCACAGCACGTGACCTGACCTTCACAACCCCCATCACAGCACTGGGAATATTCTGATAGAATTTACAGAATTCCCGAGGCCCCCGCGGGACGCTGGAATCGCATCCCGGCCCCTCCCGGCTCAGCCTCTCTCCCCAGACAGCTCACCAGCCCCGTTCCTAGTATCTTTTTTTCCCCCCCCTCTTTTCCATATGGTGCCAAGCCCACCTTGGGCCAGATTCCCGCCTGGCAGACAGCTGGGAACAGAGGGAAAACAGCAGCCGCCGCTCCCGGGACTTGCAAAGGGCCGCAGCAGGATGGGAGAGGGATGCAGCGCCGGGAGCCGTCTCCCTGGAAACCGCAGCGTGGGAGACATAATGAGCAGTGTCCCTCCCTCCTTCCCTCCGGCTGCTCTTTAATTCCTTCCTCAGCTTCCTTTGGAGGAGGCCGGGGAGCCGCCGGCCCCAAAGCCCGGCCTTTTGTGGGTTTATGACACTCGGCCTTAGAAAAGCTCGGGTTTAACTCAGCTGCCGCTGTAACTTCTGGGGGAGGGAGAGGGGAGGAGGTCATGGAAAGGGTGCTGGGGATCCGCGGGAAAAGCAAAGCGGGGAAAACCTCCTTGGGTCCCTTTTCCTCCCCGTTTGGCTGTTCCCAAAACAAAAGCGGCGTTTAAATGATGTGTTTGGGATGGGGCCATCCAAAGGCGCTCCGGTATAGCGCCCACGGGCATTCCCTTGGTGCTGCTGGGAAAAGCTGGATGTTCCCACCCCCCAAAGGCACTTCCCAACATTCGGGGAGAGGAGGGACAGCGGCCCCAGGGTCTCCGTGGAGGTGACACCGCGGAGGGCGAGCTCCCCGCTGCTCCAAAGCCTTGGAGCTGCACCCTGGGGGAAGCTGGAACCAGGTGGGAATTCTGTCCTGGTGCCAGGAGAGCTGGGGAAATCCAGCTCCATCTCCAGAGGATCCCTGGGAGCTCAGTGCTGGGACACTCAGTGTTGGGAGCTCAGTGCTGGTGTGACCTCTGCTCCCCGGGACATCCTGAACCCCCGTTTCTGTCCCTGCTCCCCCCCCGTTTCTGTCCCTGCTCCCCCCCCCGTTTCTGTCCCTGCCCCCCGTTTCTGTCCCTGCCCCCCGTTTCTGTCCCTGCCCCCCGTTTCTGTCCCTGCTCCCCCCGTTTCTGTCCCTGCTCCCCCCCCGTTTCTGTCCCTGTATCCCCCGTTTCTGTCCCTGCTCCCCCCGTTTCTGTGCCTGCTCCCCCCGTTTCTGTGCCTGCTCCCCCCGTTTCTGTCCCTGTCCCCGTTTCTGTCCCTGTCCCCGTTTCTGTCCCGGGCAGTGAGGATGGAGGGAGCTGCCTTTGGGATCCCGCTCCGAAGCTCTCGGCACGGGAAGGGAAAGCTCCTGCCGCCTCCTCGTGTCCCCAGGCTCGGGGTGTCCCGCTGTCCCTTTGGAACCGGACCCTGCCTCGGAAAGGGGGAGCGGCCTCTGGCATCTCCCACCCCTCAAAAACCGGGAGAAAAAATGGGAGAAAAGTGAAATATTCGTGGCAAAGTGCGCCGGGAGGGCCCAGGCGGGGGCTCGGCAGAGCTTTGGGGTCTCTGGGGGATCGGAACTCTTCCCCTGCACCCTGTGGGGCACTGCCGAGCCCAGGGCTGGGGAGTGACCTCCCCTAATCCCAGGCGTGCTCCTCTCCTGCTTCCCTGCTGGATAAAGCTCGGAGGAGCTGCCAAGTGGGAATTGCTCCCAGGGAAGGGCATCCAGCGTTTCCCCAGCAGTGGAACCACCCCTGGAGCTCAACCCAGCCCCATCCTTTGCCTGCTCCCTTTTTATCCTCCCCCCTCTTTATTTTTTCTTCTCCTTTTTTTTTTTTGTTTTTGTTTTTTTTTTTTTTTTGTTATTTGAGAAATGAATTTTAAAAAACTGGAATCACTTTTCCCCTTCTGGTGGGATTAAAACCCTCCCCATTCAAGCTCCCCGAGCAGGAAACAGAGGGGGTTTTATTTTATTTTTCCCCTCTGATTTCAGCTCGGAAAGCCGTGGCACTGAAAGCCCCTGGCTCTGAATGACCCCCGGGCCCTGAATGAGGAGCCTCTCAATTAAAAGTTTCCCATTGATGCCGCCTGAATGAGACCTTGCTGGGGAATTCTCCGCGCCTCAATGGCCCGGGCCCTCAGCAAATATTAAGGGGCCAATAGATTTCCCACAATATTTGTACACCTTCCTTTGTGGGGATTTTTCCCTCCGCTGAACCAGAAACCTTTAACACATCCGCTCCCGACGTGCTGCTCATTAGGGGCCGCTCCCGGTGTCCCCCCTCCCGGTGTCCCCCCCGGTGTCCTCCCCCGGTGTCCCCCCACCCGGTGTCCCCACCCGGTGCCACCCCCGGTGCCACCCCCGGTGTCCCCCCGGTGCCACCTGCTCTCGTTTATCCAAGCCGATGGATAAATTCCATGGAGCGGGGCGGGGGGAGCGGAGCTCTGCGGCACCCCCGGGACAAACCCCGGCCCTGGGGAAGGGTTTGGGGGCGCTTTGGGGGCCCCCGGGACAGCAGAGCCTCCCCTCCCATTCCCGGCCGCCACAAAGGGGACCCGAGTTGGGGACAAAAGCCCCGGGACACCTCAGCAGCCCCCAGGGCCCGGCTGACAGCTCTGATTGTCACGGCCTCATTAACGATGCTAATTAGCGCCCACGCCGTGCGGCCCGGCGGGGGTGGGGGCGTGCAGCGAGGGGTGGGCCCTGCATAATTTATTGTCGCTTAATCTCATTAAAGGAGGATAAAAAGAGGGAGAAGGGAGTGTGGGAATGCGGGGAAGCTGCTCCGGCCTCCCTCGCTTCCAGGGACTCATCCCGGGGCTCCGGACGGGGACGGGAGGGATCAGAGCTGGGATCAGAGCTGGGATCGGAGCTGGGATCGGAGCTGGGAGCAGAGCTGGGAGCAGAGCTGGGATCAGAGCGGGGATCAGAGCTGGGAACTGAGCTGGGAGCAGAGCTGGGAGCAGAGCTGGGAGCTGGGATCTGAGCTGGGATCAGAGCTGGGAGCTGGGATCAGAGCTGGGAGCAGAGCTGGGAGCAGAGCTGGGAGCAGAGCTGGGAGCAGAGCTGGGAGCAGAGCAGGGATCTGAGCTGGGAGCAGAGCTGGGATCAGAGCCGGGATCAGAGCCGGGATCAGAGCCGGGAGCTGAGCCGGGAGCTGAGCCGGGAGCTGAGCCGGGATCTGAGCCGGGATCTGAGCAGGGATCTGAGCAGGGATCAGAGCTGGGATCTGAGCTGGGATCTGAGCTGGGATCTGAGCAGGGAGCTGAGCCGGGATCAGAGCCGGGATCAGAGCCGGGAGCTGAGCCGGGAGCTGAGCCGGGAGCTGAGCCGGGAGCAGAGCCGGGATCGGAGCAGGGATCGGAGCTGGGATCGGAGCTGGGATCGGAGCTGGGATCGGAGCTGGGAGCAGAGCTGGGAGCAGAGCTGGGAGCAGAGCTGGGAGCTGAGCAGGGATCAGAGCTGGGAACTGAGCTGGGATCAGAGCGGGGAGCAGAGCTGGGAGCTGAGCAGGGATCTGAGCAGGGAGCTGAGCTGGGATCTGAACTGGGAGCAGAGCTGGGAGCTGAGCCCGGGCTGTCCCCACACCCTCCCAAAGATGTTTTCCCTGCCTGCAGCGCTCCAGAGCGGGACTGGAGAGGCTCCATGGATTTTCCTGGTGCCTGGACAGGGCTTTCCTTGCCCTGCCTTTGTGGCCAGCAAAGGTTTGCAGCCTCAGGCTGGCCTGGATGGGAATTACTCCATGATTTCTGTCCTCAGACAGGAATAACTCCTGGATTTCCCTCCTAGGGTGGGAATAACCCCTGGATTCCTCTCCTAGGATGGGAATGACCCCTGGATTTCCCTCCTGGGGTGGGAATAACCCCTGGATTTCCCTCCTGGGGTGGGAATAACCCCTGGATTTCCCTCCTGGGGTGGGAATAACCCCTGGATTTCCCTCCTGGGGTGGGAATAACCCCTGGATTTCCCCCCAGACTGTGGCCAGACAAGCCCCTGCCCCCCATGGGCTGAGTGAGGGGTGCAGGGGGTGTGACCTGGATGAAATTTGGACTTTAAACTGTTCCCAGACCTCAAGGATCCCAGGAAATCCAGGCATTCCAGCATAAATCAGTGTCAGGGTAAAGCAGAGTGAGGAAAGGGAGTCCTATTTATTTTTTGCTTTCATTTTTTTCCCCTTTCTCTAAGAGCTTTCCCTCTATTCCATGGGGGCATCATTCCACGAGCTCGGCACCGGCCTTGGCAGCTGGAGCGTGAAGTGGAAAGGAAAGAGCTTTTCCCAAGGGCTCTGCGGCAGCGAGGAGAAAATTTCCTGGAGAAATCCCGGGAGACAGCCAGGGAATGTGATGGAGAGGGGCACCAGCTGCTGCCTGACACCCCCGAGGTGTCACCAGGGAGGGTGGGAGCACCTGACCGTGAACTGGAAGATCTTTAAGATCCCTCCCAAGCCAGATTTTCCCAGGATTTTATGATTTTCTGTCTTTTTGCACAGCTTTTTACCTGCCCTCCTCTAGGACAAAGGAATGCGGGAACCCTCGGGAACGTGGGACCTTTCCCGCATGGAATTTGTGCTCCCACTCGGAGATGAGGAGGGATCTGGCTCTCCTGGGGCTCAGAGGGAAGGACAGAACTCTGAATCCCAACTCCAGGGGCTGGAAAAGCTGAGCCCCTCTGTCCCTTGGAGCAGAAGGAATCACCATTCCTGCCCTGCAGTGACCGGGAAATTGGGAACACCGGGGGTCACCGGGCTGCTTTACTGGGGGGATCAGCCACTGCTTCCCAGCCCTGATCCCAGTGATCCCAGTGACCCCAGTGACCCCACAAATCCCAGTGACCCCACTGATCCCAGTGACCCCACTGACCCCACTGATCCCAGTGACCCCACTGAACCCAATGATCCCAGTGACCCACTGATCCCACTGATCCCTGACCCCAGTGATCCCACTGATCCCAGTGATCCCAGTGACCCCACTGATCCCACTGACCCCACAAATCCCACTGACCCAGTGACCCCACTGAACCCAATGATCCCAGTGACCCACTGATCCCCGCTGACCCCACTGATCCCACTGACCCCACAAATCTCACTGATCCACTGACCCCACTGATGCAGTGATCCCCTGACCCCACTGACCCCACTGATCCCCAGTGACCCCAGTGACCCCACTGACCCCTGACCCCACTGACCCCACTGACCCCTGACCCCACTGACCCCACTGATCACTGACCTCACTGACCCCAGTAAACCCACTGATCCCAGTGACCCCCTGACCCCAGTGACCCCACTGATCCCAGTGACCCCCTGACCCCAATGACCCCAGTGACCCCACTGATCCCAGTGACCCCCTGCCCCCCCTGCCCCCCCTGGCCCCCCCACCGGCTCCGTGGATGTGGTAGAATCTGGGAATCCCCTGTTTTGGAGGAGGGGTTGGGTTTGGGGTGGGGGAGGCAGAGCTGGACCAGTCCAGCATCTCTGAGAGCTGGGGAGCGGCACCTGGGGGGGCTCCCTGGAGAGGGAAACTCTGGGGAGACTCTGGAGCCTCTCCTGGTGCCTAAAAGGGGCTGAAAACCAAAGGGAGTCCCCGTTTCCCAGGGGCAGATGGAGCCAGGATGTGGGGAGGGGGTTTAAAGGACAAGAGGAGGGATTTCGATGGGTTTCAGGAAGGAATTCCTCTCTGTGAGGCGGGCAGGTGCTGGCACGGGTTATTCCATGGATACCCCAGCCCTGGAAGTGTCCAAGGCCAGGCTGGATGGGGCTTGCAGCAGCCTGGGATGGTGGTAGCGGCTCTGGGATGGGATCAGGGGATGTTTAAGGCCCCTTCCAACCCATCCCATCCCTTTGCCCACACACAGCTGGGATGAAGGAACCGAACGGGAGCTGGGGATTGGAAGCCAAGCCCAATTCCAGCCGGGAATCCCTCCCCAGCAGCTTCCCAAGGCTGGAGCCCTGCTCGGAGGGTCCAACAGTAGCACTGGCAGAGCTCTCCGAGCATTCCCGGCCTGCCCTGCCCTCCCTGGGGAGCCATCCATGTCGGGAACATGTGGAATTCCCTGCTCCATGTGCCCTGCAGATGCCTGGAGCACGTGGAGGGGATGATTCCAAAGCCAGGGGACCCAAAGAAATAAATGCATTAATTAAATTAATGATGAAAAAGCTTTAATCAGCCCTCCCTCTCCCAGGCTTTGATGCTTTCCTCAGCCTTTGGGGTTCTGAGGGATCAGGCTTGGAAAATGTCAGGAAGGCCCGAGGGTTTGTGGAATTGGATATCCTGGCTCCTGCTGTGGGGAAGGATGGAGAAATCCTGGAGGCTCCATCCCAGGGCGCTCTGGCACCCTCAGGGATCTGCAGGTGAGACAGGGAGTGGGAAGGGATCCACAGGGATCAATCCAACCTTTATCCCTGCACAGACTTCCCCAAATTCCTCCCCGTGCATCTCTGGCAGCCTCAGGAATGTTCCCGTTCCTTGGAGAGCCTGCCCAGTGCCCCAGCACCCTCAGGGGGAGAATTCCCTAAAATCCACCCCAGCCTCCCGAGCAGAGCTCCAGCCATTCCCTGGATCCCGTCCCTGTCACAGAGCTCCGGGATCGGAGCTGTCCTGTCCCGAGGGAGCCGCTCCAGGGGCGCACACGCCAACATCTGGGAGCCAGGGGCTGCTCCAGCTCCCGGGAAGGCGCCCCGCGGCTCCATGGAGCGGGAACAATCCCGCTTTTTATGGAAACACACGGCTGACATCTGGGGGAACAGGAAACAGCGTTGTCCCAGCAACGGCGTGTCCCCGCTCCATGGGAATGCCGCGGGATCGCCGGAGCTCGGGAATTCAAAGCCCACGGCGCCTGATGGATGGGCCGGGCTCCGTGGGGAGGATGGGATTAATCAGCACCATTTTTCCATCGTTTTTCCTCATCCCACACCTGCTTTTTCACATTTTTCCCTCTATTTTCTGGCTGCTCTCCATTTCCTCTTCTCTGATCCCTTGTGGGATCTCGGGGCCTCATCCCCGTGCCAGGGGAGGAGAGGAGGGTGGGAAACCGTGGCTTTTCCTTGGGAATGGGGCTGGAATGCCGATGGCAAAGGGATTCTTTAGGCCAAACATCCCGCGTTTTGCAGCCCAGCTTTGGGCAGGCACGTGGAATCATGGAACGCTTTGGGCTGGAAGGGACCTTGGGATCCGCTCCTGCCGCCTCTTCCTCACCTCCCGCCACCCCGGGCTGCTCCGGCCGGCCTGGGACACTCCCTGGGACATCCATTCCAGAGCCTCCCCACCCTCCCAGGGGAGGATTTATTCCCAAAATCCCATCCAAACCCCTCTGTCAGTCTGACACCCTGGGAGCTTGAAGGGGTTGGAAATCGGGAAGTGCAGGACCTGCCCCGTGTCCCGGCCACCCTCGCACGTTTGGGCTTCCCGGGGGCTCTTTGGGAATGGGAATGCTGAAATTGGGAAGTGCAGGACCTGTCCCGTGTCCTGGCCACCCTCGCAGGTTTGGGCTTCCCGGGGACTCTTTGGGAATGGGAATGCTGCCGCTGGATCCCATCCCTCGCGGGTGGCTGCTCCAGCTCCTCGAATTCCTTCCCAGAGCGCTTCCCGCTGTTCGGGCCAGATCAATTCCCGAATTCCCGGAGCTCAGCCGTGTCCCGCCCGTGCCCCAGGAGCGCCCGGGGGCTCTGGGATGCGGAGCCCGGGCCCTCCCCGCGGCTTCCCGTCCCTGCCGATGTCTCAATAACGCCGGGGACGAGCTAAACCCGCAGCCCCGTGCGCTCCAAAACTGGATTTACAGCCGCCTTTCTCCAGGCTGAGGAGGAGGAACAATCCCCAGGGCTGTAGCGTGGGTCCGTGCCGGGCAGGGGTCCCGGGAAGGGGCTCTGGGGACGGTCCCGCGGTGTCACCGCCCCGTCCCTCGGGGCTCCGGGCAGCCGCGGGCCGCTCGTGCCCTCTGCCGGTCCCTTCTTCCCGGTGCGGCTCCGGGGCTGGATCCTCATGGATCTGCGGTTCCCGGAGTTTTTAACCCCCTCGGTTCAGGCCTGGCCCTGCAGGAGTCTGGCAGAGCAGCGCGGGGTCAGGGATGCTCCGGACCGGGATCGCGGCTGGATCGGGATGCAGTGGGAAAGCCGAATGGCAGAATCCTGGAATGGTTTGGATGGAAGGGACCTTCAATCCCATCCCATTCCACCATCCCAGGGTGCTCCAAGCCCTGTCCTTGGGCACTTCCAGGGATGCGACAATTCGGGGCAACCTTTTCCCGTGTCTCATCACCCTCACAGGGGAAAGTTTCCTTCCTCTCATTTATCCCAAACCTCCCAATCCACGATCGTGTGATTATCCTATGGATCTGTTGGAGCTGCCTTTTCCCAACCCTCCTGCTCCGGGATGGGGAGGGAGATGCTCGTGCCGAGCCCAAACTTCCCCGCTCGCTCCCCTCCCCACGCTGCCCTCCCCGGGCTCCCGGTGCTGTCCCCAGCTGCCTTCCCGAGGCTCCCTCTGCTGCTCCACCGCTTTTTTCCAGGAGCGGCAGCGTTTCCCTGCGCTTTTCCTGGATCTGCAGAGCAGTTTCCATCCACCAGAGGCCACTTTCCTCTCGCGTTTGCTGCTGCGGCTCCAGGGAAACTTTGGGAAGAGGAACCCGCCGGGGACAGCTGGGATGTTTTTCCCAATTCGTGGCTTGTTGGGATTTTCCTGTCCAGCTCCTTCCCAGCTTTTCCTCACTGCTTCTTGCCAGGAAGAGAGGAATTGGTAAGGAATTCTCTGGAGGTTTTTTGGGATTGTATCTCCAGCCCTTATCTCCTGAGAGAATTCCTCTGGCCTCGCAGGAAGCCAGGTGGGAGCAGAGCCCCGCAGGTTTGCATCCCACCTCCGGTGTCAGCAGATCCAGCGTCTCCTGCCAAGGGAAAACCTCACCCCGGAATTCCAGAGTGGTCTGGGTTGGGAGGGACCTGAAATCCCATCCCACTGCAGTCCCTGCCGCTGCACACTTCCAGAAGGATCTGGGCAGTGTCCCCCAGGATGAGCCTGCAGAGAGCTCAGAGCAGATCCCAGATCCACAGCCGTCCTTCCCAAGCTTTCCCATTCCATGAATCCCGCTGTGCCCTGCTGGAATGACCCGGGAAGGAGGGCAGTCACCCCTCCAAGCGGCTTTGGGCCCAGGGAGTGCCGGGGGAAAGGACAGGACCAGAAATCCCAGTGGGAAAACTTCCCAGCCTCGGGGGCCAGGAAATTCCCCCTGGGCAGTGCCCGAGCCCCGAGCAGAGACCAGAGAGGAGTGGGGACATTCCAGAGGGATGGGGACATTCCAGAGGGATGGGGACACTCCAGAGGGATGGGGACATTCCAGAGGGATGGGGACACTCCAGAGGGATGGGGATATTCCAGAGGGATGGGGACATTCCAGAGGGATTGGGATGTTCCAGAGGGATTGGGATATTCCAGAGGGATGGGGACATTCCAGAGGGATTGGGATATTCCAGACGGATGGGGACATTCCAGAGGGATTGGGATGTTCCAGAGGGATGGGGATGTTCCAGAGGGATAGGGATGTTCCAGAGGGATATTCCAGAGGGATGGGGACATTCCAGAGGGATTGGGATGTTCCAGAGGGATGGGGATGTTCCAGGACGATGAGGGTATTCCAGAGGGATGGGGACATTCCAGAGGGATGAAGGTATTCCAGAGGGATATTCCAGAGGGATGGGGACATTCCAGAGCCAGCTGGGCACTGCTCCATGCCCCGGGCTGGCCCTGCTGAGGTGGGCTCTGCCTGAGCCATCCCGAGATTCCGTGAATCCTGCGGGGGAGCAGAGGGAGCCTGGGCTGCTCTCCCCCTCCTGATCCCTTTCCCTGTCCCAAGTGCCCACCTTCATTCCCTCTCCCAAAGCCCCAGTTTCCCTCTGCACTGCGGGATCCACGGATTTCCCACTCCCTGGGAGCGATGCCCACTCCCAGCTTGGCTGTTCCTGCTTTTCCAGGTTCCTGGGGTTCCGTTCCCCTCAGCCCTGCCGCTGCCAGGGGCTGCAGCCAGCCCTTCACTTTAGCTCCATTAAATCTCCTGGCTCAGCCCTGATCTTTAATTGAGCCTTCCCTGCCTGGCTCCCTCTGGCTCATCCAGCCCTGGGTCACTTCCAGCACTGCAGGGAAGGAAAAGGATGGAGGTGGCACTGGAGAGGGACCCGCCCTCAGTGCGGTGAGCAGTGGGCTGGGAACGCTTCCCTCTGCTGCTGCCTGCCCGGGGCATGGATGGATGATGGATGGATGATGGATGATGGATGGATGGATGATGGATGGATGATGGATGGATGGATGGATGATGGATGATGGATGGATGATGGATGATGGATGATAGATGATGGATGATGGATGATGGATGGATGATGGATGGATGGATGATGGATGGATGGATGGATGGATGGATGGATGGATGGATGGATGATGGATGGATGATGGATGGATGGATGGATGATGGATGGATGGATGATGGATGATGGATGGATGATGGATGATGGATGATGGATGGATGATGGATGATGGATGGATGATGGATGATGGATGGATGGATGGATGGATGATGGATGATGGATGGATGATAGATGGATGATGGATGAATGGATGGATGATGGATGATGGATGGATGGATGGATGATGGATGGATGATGGATGATGGATGGATGATGGATGATGGATGGATGATGGATGATGGATGGATGATGGATGATGGATGGATGATGGATGATGGATGATGGATGGATGATGGATGATGGATGGATGGATGGATGATGGATGATGGATGGATGGATGGATGGATGGATGATGGATGGATGGATGGATGGATGATGGATGGATGATGGATGGATGGATGATGGATGGATGATGGATGGATGATGGATGGATGATGGATGGATGGATGATGGATGATGGATGATGGATGGATGGATGGATGGATGGATGATGGATGGATGATGGATGATGGATGGATGGATGATGGATGATGGATGATGGATGGATGGATGATGGATGGATGATGGATGGATGATGGATGATGGATGGATGGATGATGGATGATGGATGGATGGATGGATGATGGATGGATGGATGATGGATGATGGATGATGGATGGATGGATGATGGATGGATGGATGATGGATGGATGGATGATGGATGGATGGATGATGGATGATGGATGGATGACGGATGATGGATGGATGGATGGATGATGGATGGATGATGGATGATGGATGATGGATGATGGATGGATGGATGGATGATAGATGGATGATGGATGGATGGATGATGGATGATGGATGATGGATGGATGATGGATGGATGGATGATGGATGGATGATGGATGGATGGATGATGGATGGATGGATGGATGGATGGATGATGGATGGATGGATGGATGATGGATGATGGATGGATGGATGATGGATGGATGGATGATGGATGGATGGATGATGGATGATGGATGGATGACGGATGATGGATGGATGGATGATGGATGGATGGATGATGGATGGATGATGGATGATGGATGATGGATGGATGATGGATGATGGATGGATGGATGGATGGATGGATGGATGGATGATGCATGGATGGATGGATGCATGGATGGATGGAGACCCTGGAAAGGGCACAGGGAAATCCTCCTCGATTGGGATTTCAGGGAGAAGAAATGGATATCGGGGCCAGGGCTCACTGAAAGAGAGGAATGAAGGTGCTTGGGAAAATGGGATCAGGTGACTGATGGCACTGAACAGGTTTCCCAAAAATGCTGTGGCTGCCCCAGGCCAGGCTGGGACAGCAGGAGGTGTCTCTGGAAGGTTGGGCTGGAATGGGATGGTCCTTACGGTCTCTCACAAGCCAAACCATTCCCTGGTTCCATGGAAACAAGAGAGGGGATTTCACCTGCAGAGCTTTCCCTGCTCTGGGGCCTCTCCCCTCAGGCCCCTCTGGCACCTCACACTCGATCCCTTCCCAGCCCAAATCCCAGCCCAGCTCTGGGATTGGGTCCATCCGGAGCATCTCCTTGGCTTTGAGCTCTGGGAGAAGGGGAAGGGGCGGAAATGCTGCTCCCACCCCCTGCCCAACCCCTGCTCTGTGCTGGCCTGGCCCACCCAAACTGTGAGAAAACCAGTCCAGGAAGGACCAAGCCAGCTTTAAACTGGTTTCTGAGCGGGGTGGAGCAGGATGTCGGAGGGAGGCAAGGGTTTCTGTGCAGCCAGCCTGGTTTGGCCATGTTTGCTACAAAAAACAGAACCAGAATTAATATTTGTGCCCTGCCAGCCATTCCCAGGCTGAGCTGAGCCCTGCTCTGCTGCCCTGGGAGCAGCAGGAGCCGCCTGCCCCTTCCCGTGGAGGTTCCTGGAGCACTCCTGATTTCCAGCAGGGGATTGGATGGACCCGGCTGTGAAGCCAGCAGAGAGAAGGAGCTGCTTGCAGCAAATCCTGCCTGACGGGACTGGGAGCAAGCCCTGGGCAAGGCTCTGGTCCCAGGCTGAGCTTTGATTTGAGCTCAGCCAGGGCAGCTTCCTTCCCTTTCCTCCTGCCCATCAAATCCTCTGGATTCAAACTTCTGCCTCTTCCACTTTGGAATGTTTCCCTTTCTTTTTTTTTCCCTTCTTGACCATCCCACGAACGGGAAGGGATCGCTCCCAGGCACGACAGAGTCCTATTCCTGATCACAGAAAGGTTTGGGCTGGAAAGGGCTTTTAAGGCCATCCCATTCCCATGGGCAGGGACACCTTCCATCATCCCAGGGTGCTCCAACCTGGCCTTGGGATCTCCCAGGGATGGAGCAGCCGGAGTTTTCCAAGGAAATCTGTTCCAGTGCCTCCCCAACCTCACCTAAAGCTCTTTTAGGCCTGGAATGGGGGAAAAGGAGCCAGGATCCCTCCTTGGAGTGGGAGCAGCGGCTGCAATCAGCTCCTCCACCCCCAGCTCTGCCTCCAGAGCCTCCCCCCTGCCCAAATCGCCCCCTTTGCCGCGGTGCCAGGGGTGCCCCCAGCCCCAGGCTGTGAATGGTGCCACTGTCGCTGCCCGTGCTGAGGAGCTGCTCCGCTCCCAGCCCGGCTCTCCAGCCGGGATTATGTGTCTGGACAAGCCCTCGGCAGCTGTTTTCCAGCTCTTGCCTAACAAAGAGCACTTTCATGGCTCCAGGAAAAGAGCAGGACCGGGCTTTGCAGCTGAGCCGGGGGCAGAGGGGCTCAGAGCCCCCTGCGCTGCCCCTCGGGGGGTGTGGGTGCTCAGGCTGGCACCCAGGGGCAGGGACAGGCTCTGTGTCCCTGGAATTCCCCTCCCTGCCTGCCCCAAAGCATTCCCAAGCTTTCCTGGACGCTGCACCAGCCCCACTTTTCGCTGCTAAAGCCGAGCCCAGCCCGCCCGGGGCTGGGAAATTGGGGTTTTTCCTGGTGGGCTCAGCTTTTCCCCCTCCCCTCTCCCCACCTCCCGTTGCCCCTTTTCCCAGCTGGAACAGCCCGGGAGAGGAGGAGACGAGCCGGTCTGGAGTGCCTGAGTCAGAGCAGCCCTAATGGATGAGGCTGCAGCACTTTGGATAATTGGAAGGCTCTGCCAGGCTGCGCTGCCCTGGCGGAATCCGGAGGCTCCGGCGCTGCCGGCCCCGGCTCCTTGGCTCCTCTCCCGCTCCCTGCAGCAAACCCGGTGGCCTGGCTGGGACTGGGGTGCCTGGCCGGGTGCTTTTAGCTCACTGAGGATTTAGGGCAGGGTTGGGTCCCGACAGAGGTGAGGGGGCTTCCCTTGGGCTGCAGCAGCTGCAGGAAAATTCTCTTCCACAGCCCAGCAAAGGAGTTTTGGAGGGGAAAGGATCAGGGAATCGTGGAATGGGTTGGGTTGGAAGGGACCTTTAAAGGTTGTGCAGTCCCATGGCCCTGCTCTGAGATTTCCCCTGGATTTTTCCCTTCCTCTCCGGCCACTTTTTGTCGGGTCTTCAAAATCTGGATTCAGCGCTTTGCAGTGGATCCAAGAGGGAAAGGAGCAGGGTGCTCTCCTCCATGGATCCATCCCTCCATCCTCTTCCACCTCCAGCTGCAATTCCTTGGCTTTCCCTGCGCCTGCTCCATCCCTGGGAAGGGAATTCCTCCCCAAATCCCTCTCAGCCCCGGCCAGCAGGTGCAGAACCCCTCAGCTCCCGTTTTCCTGCTCCCACTGTCCCAGCGCAGCCTGAGCTGAGCCGGGAGTGAAACTGGGAGCGATTCCCGTGGTTTTGGTGTTCCAGCCTCTCTGGGACATCCATCCATGTGGTTTTAACCGGGAACAAGAGGGAGGCCAGCGCTCAGTGCCTGAGCCAGGGGCGGAATGCCGGGAATCCTGGGCAGGAAGAGGTTAAACCGCGCTCCGTGTGTGTGCGGAATGACGAATGCAGAGCCCAGCTTTGGGCAGATTCAGATCCCGGCAGGATGAAATATTCCCTGGTCATTCCCTGTGTGTGACTCACAAACTGATTCCAGAGAGAAGAAATCTTTTCAAAGCTCTCACTTTCAATGTCTTTTTTATTCTTTCCCCCCCACAGTTCTTTTTTTTTTTTTAATTTTTTTTTTTTTTTTTTTGCCCACGCAGCAGCTGCAGGAAGGGTTTGGGATAAAATTCCACACAAAAGCCTCCATCTCCTGGAGAGCCTGGGCCAATAAATCCTGCTCGGAGGATGAAATGGGCTCAGGGGAGTGTGAAACCACGATTTGGGAGGGCTGAGTCCCTCTGTGCCCACCCCTGGGCATTCCAGTCCTTCTGGGAGAGGCTCCAGCAGCTTCCCAGGGGTTGCCAAGGGCCCTCGGAGGGACTGGGAAAACCTTGGCTCCTTCAATCCTCAAAAAAAAAAAAAAAAAAAAAGGGAGAAAGGGAAAAGCTGGATCCCTGCATGCTCTGAATCTAAATATTTTCTCTTTCAGGTCAAGTTCTGCTTGGTGTTTTCCATCAGGGAGCCCCTGGAAGCTTTGGGAGCCTTTGTGGGGCTGGGCAGTGCCAGGGATGGCTGTGCCCACCCAGGGACCCCCGGCAGGGAGAGCAGGAAGCCAGGAATGCCCTGCCCGTGGGATTTCCCACATCCCCGTGGCTTTACAGCTCGTGGCAGAAGGATTTGCCAGCAGGAGCTGCGGATTCATCCCTGGAATTGTCCAAGGCTGGGCTGGAGCAAGCTGGGCTGGTGGAAGGTGTCCCTGGAATGCAGGGGGTGGGATGGGATCAGCTTTTAGGTCCCTTCCCACCCAAACCATTCCAGGGCTCCCCATTTCTCTGGGACAAGATTCCATGGAAGTATAGGCCCAGGTTCTCAGCTCCTTGGAATAAACTGGAGCCAAATTTGATGTTCCAGGCATCCCAGAGATGGTGACATCCCCCAAATGTCCTTGGTAAGGCATGGCCAGCTGGGAAACCCAAACCCAAACAGCTGGGAACACACTGGGGCAAGCCAGGGAATTCTGGAATTTAACACAGGAAAGGGTTTTGGTGTTTGATTCTAAATATTCTTCATCCCTGCAGCCATGGCTCCCACATCAAATCCTGGGACAACCCAGGGTGGGATGAGAGCAGCCATTGGGGATGTCCAGTTCCAGCCAGACAAAATTCCCAGCACTCCTTCCACAGAACCTGGGCTCAGAAATTCTATGGAATTTAAAGCAGGAGAGGTTTTTGGGGTCTGACTCCAAATATTCTTCATCTCTGCATCCATGACTGCCACATCAAATCCAGGGAATTCTGTGTTGGGATGAGGAGGGACATCCAATTCCATCTGGACAAAATTCCCAGTGCTCCTTACACCCAACATGGGAATTCCTCTGGAATTTAAACCAGGAAAGGCTTTATGTGTTTCATTCCAAATATTCCTCAGCCCCACCGAGGCATCCACGATTCCCACCCCAAATCCCGCTCCATCAGGCTCCGTCTCATCCCCTGAGCCTGCAGGAGCTGAATTTCTCCCTTGCTGGCAATGCAGAAATGCTGTGGCTGCACTTTCCCTGCCCAGCTAATCCCATTTGTCTCCTCGCTGCTCCCAAAATGCCTTTTAAGGATTCCCAGCAATGCAGCAGAGAAATCCATTTGCCGGCACGAGGCAGCCAGGAGGGGAATTTTGATTTCCCAGTTATTAGCGGATGACAAGGTGAGGGAACCGGGGGAAGATTGATCGCCCAGAGAAGCATTTTTACTTTCCCCAATTAATCCTGGCGTGCTGGTAATCAATCCAGGAGCGGGAGGAATCAGGTGGCAGCGCTTCCCTCTGCTGCTGCCTGTCGGGGGGGGGGGATGGATGGAGACGTTTTCCCCTGGAAGTGGCACAGGAAAATCCACTTAGGTTGCGATTTCTGGGAGGAAAAATGGATATCAGGGGCCAGGGCTCTCCTTTCCCTGCACAGAGAGCAGACTGAGGCCATCAATCCACATTAGGGAGGCTCTGTGGCCACATAGAATTCCAGCAGGAGGAATTCCAGCAGCCCCCAGGCGTTTTTGAGGATGGGATTTGATCCTGGGGGATCGTTTGCCCTCAAGTTCACGCTGGGTTTTCCTTCTGCTTCTTTCCCTTTTTCCCCTTTTGATTGTGGTTCAAAGAGTCCTTGTGGGTCACTGGGTGCTTTGGGCCCTGAGCTGGGGTTAAGTTAAACCCTGCTGGAGGTTCAGGGCCACTAAACCCAGCCCTAAAACACCTGTAGGGGCGTGGGGGGCTCTGATCCCCAGGATTTGGGGCCAAAAATCCCAAAAATCCCCGGGTGACCCCAGCCCTTCATCCCATCCCAGGCTGAATTCCTCCCACCCTGTCATTACAGCTCAGAACCCACCGTGGTTTGGAGATTTCTCCTGGAGTCGCAGGAATTTGGGCACATTCAGCACAATTCCCAGCTTTTCCTGCCTCTGGAGCAAAGCCTGGATCCCAGTGCCTCCAGATCTGCCATTCCAGGAGATCAGCTGGGAATTTTTAACCCCGTTTTAACCCAGTTTTTAACCCGATTCAAGGCTGCCAGCCCAATTTGGGGAGGAGAATGCTGAATTCTCAATGTTTTTCCTCCAGGATGTGACAGATCCCTGTGAGTTACTTGATTTTTATTTTTTTTTGGGAAAGGTCCCAGTTTTCCTGTCCCTCAGGAGAGGGCCAGAGTGACCTCCCTTGGATGCTGCAGTGGCAGAGGTGAAACTCCAGAATGTGGGGCTGCTCCCAGCCCTCAGCCCCTCTCTAATGAACAGATTTACTAATTTGGGACTCATTATCCAGGCAGACACTCGGCATCCCAGGGGCAGCTTGTTCCAGCTGCTCCGGAGTGACATCCAGAGGGTTTCTAACAGCGCACAAAAGGAATTTGGCAGTGGCAGGAAGCCACCAGGAGGGATTCAACTTGAAAGAGAAACAGGGAAAGGGGGGAAAAATCACATTAAAACATTTTAGAGTTTAAAGAGATGGAGCAGGGAAGGAAGCAGGGATGAGGAGGTCGGGAATCAGGGATGGGGATGCTGGAAATCTGGGTTTTCCTCACCTTTATTTGCTTCCAAGGCAAATATTTGGCTCTGAGCCCTGAGGGGTTCCTGCCCTGACATGTGGGCAGTGCCAGGCCCTCCCTTCCCTTCTCCCCTTCTCTCCTCTCCACTTATCCCCCACTCCCTCCAAAAAAACCCTTGGAATTCCCACCCAAAATCCTGCAGAAGTGCGAGGAAGCAAACCCTGCCTCAATTCCCTGCGGTTTTTCCAAGATGTTTTGATTTTCCAGAGGCAGATGAAGCCACCTCCAAACACATTCCCGGAAGTTTTCCCCAGCCCAGGTTCACAAGGAAGAGCTGGGACAAACCCCGGTGTTTTGTGTATTTTTGGGAGCTGCTGTTTATTTGTTTTGGGCGCTGATTTGCTGAGGAATTTGCCTCAGTTTTCCCACAGAAACGTCCCAGGATTTTTTGCCTGTTTCTCCTTTTATCAGCTTGAGGTTCAGCAATTCCCTGTGGGAATGTGCTGCTCCCTGCACATTGGCCCTAAAAAGGTGATTTTCTTCTTTTCCTGCCTTTTGGAAAATCCTTGTCCTTCTGAATCCCATGAAACCTCCACAAGCAGAGCCAGCTCCTCACATCTCACCTCCACCAAAAAACCCCTCAAGGCCAAGCAATTCCACTCAAACCACGCCAGATTGGGGCAAAAACATCAAAAAAAAAAAGCTGTGAAATCCATTTTTCTCCTCACATCCCAGCCCTGAAAGCAGATGGAGGGGTGGGGCTAAAAGGAGACAACTCAAACACAGAAAATTGACAAAATCCAGCAGAAATAATTCCTCCCCTCTCCTTCCTTCCAAGATTGTGGAGCAGGGAGTCCCAGCTGGTTCCTTCCACCTCGAGCTGAGCTTGTTCCTGGGATCTCCACTCCAGCAGTGCTCGAGGAATACAATAAAAATTAATTATTAAAACAGCAGGATAAAAAAAAAAAATATCAGCTGCCAGGGCACTGAAATATTTTTAGCTGATTGCTGGAGTTTATAACAACAACAGAAATGGAGTCATGGAGCTCCTCTGTGAGGATTTGTGAGGCCTGGGCTGGGCTTTGAGGGATGGAGGCTTCCCAGTGCCCCTCATCCAAAAATCTGGGGGTTTTGGGAGGTTTTTTAGTAAGAAAATCAGATTATGTGGGTTTTCTTCAGGTCACTTCATCCTGGAACTTCTTCAGGGGAAGTTTTGGGTGGTAAAACCTGGGATGTGAGGCCTGTGGGGCCTGGGCTGGGCTTTGAGGGATGGAGGCTTCCCAGTGCCCCTCATCCAAAAATTTGGGGGTTTTTGGGAGGTTTTTTGGTAAGAAAATTGGATTTCTTCAGGTCACTTCATCCTGGAACTTCTTCAGGGGAAGTTTTGAGTGGAAAAACCTGGGATGTGAGGCCTGTGGGGCCAGGGCTGGGCTTTGAGGGATGGAGGCTTCCTCATCCAAAAATCCAGGCTTTTGGGGAAGGTTTCTGATGAAAAATGAGAATTGTCTTTGGGTTGTTTAATCCTTCAGCTTCTTGGGGTTTTATAGTATGGGGAATTCTGGCAAATTTTGAAGTTATTCCTGAGCAGGAGGACCTGAGCAGGCTCTGGGCCACTTTTTTGGTGAAAATGATTTCTTTTAAGCCATCCCTGATGGAGATTTTATCTCTGAGGTGATAAAACCCTGCCTGCTTTGGATCAGCAGCTTCCCTCAGTGCTGAGCTGGGAAATTCAGATTTGTGGGGGAGAAATGGAAGTTTTGAGTGGAAAAACCTGGGATGTGAGGCCTGTGGGGCCTGGGCTGGGCTTTGAGGGATGGAGGCTTCCCAGTGCCCCTCATCCAAAAACTCCAGGCTTTTGGGGAAGGTTTCTGATGAAAAATGAGAATTGTCTTTGGGTTGTTTCATCCTTCAACTCCTTGGGGTTTTACAGTGTGGGGAATTCTGGCAAATTTTGAAGTTATTCCTGAGCAGGAGGGCCTGAGCAGGCTCTGCTCATTTTTTTCGTGAAAATGATCTCCTGAAGCCATCCCTGATGGAGATTTTATAAAACCCTGCCTGCTTTGGATCAGCACCTTCCCTCAATGCTGAGCTGGGGAATTCAGATTTCTGGGGGAGAAATGGAAGTTTTGAGTGGGAAGAGAGCAGGAGAAGCCGTGGGGGTTACAAGAAGAGCCCCAAATGTCTGTGGGAACACCTGGGTTAAGAAAGGAAATGTCCAGGGTGCGTTCCCTGCAAACCCCCCAGGATTTGGGATATTTCCAGGCAGATTTATGGGCTCTCTGGCGCTCCATCCTCTTCAGGGACAAACTTTGGAACACTCAGCAAGATTCATTTATTTCTACATATTAAATAAACGAGAGAAGGAGAGGAAAAGGAGTGTGACACCCACGGGGGCAAGCAGCGGGGCGAGATTGAGATAAGGAATTATTTGGGAATTTAGGGAAGGGCGGGAGCTCACAGGGCAGGATGCTGCTGTGGATCAGAGCTCGCTGATGCCAGGAGGGACACGGGGACACCTCATGTGTCACATCCTCCACTGGCAGGTGGCACCGGCGTGGCTGAGCCTCGCCCTGGCAGCGGGAGCTGGGCCTGGCTCACACTCGGGGGAATTTTTAGGGCCAGCAGGTGAAACCACCCGGTAAAGCACCCCTGGGGGCTCGCTGATCTATGGAGGGCAGAAACAACATCCCTCCCCCGGTGCCACTTCACTTTTCATTCTGTATCTGCCCTAATTGCTGGGGACAGCTGGGGAAATGGCCCTGCAGCCCCCGAGGGGAGCGGGGCCGCGAGGTCACGGTGCTGCGGGGACAGAGCCGCGTTCCCCGCGATCCGGAAGGTCAGGAAAGGGTGCCTTGGGATGGGATTTCAGCTCTGGCCCGGTTCCGTGGGTGGCTCTGTCACGGCTGGGGCACAGCGATGTCCCCAGGGTGGGTCACTCGTGGAGGGCGCGCCCGTGGGGTCCCCACGGGGCAGGACCAGCCCTGCCTCAGTTTCCCCGCGGGGTAAAGCCGGGATCATCCTTGGTGCCGGCCCCGGGGGTGGAACTGGGGGTGGCAGGGAGGGAAATGGCGGGGTGCCCCTCGGGGGTGCGGGGTGGAGGGGACAGGGCTGGGGACAGCTCGGGGTGGGGGTGACAGGGAGGGCAATGCCGGGTGCCACCCCGCTTTGAGCACCTCGGGGGTGCGGGCGGAGCGGGGACAGCCCCGAGCAGGGCTGGGGACAGCCCCGAGCAGGGCTGGGGACAGCCGCCACCCGGAGTGGGGGTGCCGGGGAGGGACAGAGCCTGTCTCTGCGCATCCCGGGGGTGCGGGCTGCGGGGAGGGACACGCCGCGACAGGGCTGGGGACAGCTGCCACTCACGGCGAGGGGGTGGCGGGGCCGGCTGCGGTCCCTACACCTTTAAAAGTCTCCTCACGTTGCGGCGCTGATTATCCATTAACCGAGGCGAGCTCCCCTTCCTGGGGGCGGCGTTCGCAGCGAGCGCTGCCAGCAGGGCGGGCGGGCGGCCGCGCTGCCTTCCTCCCTTCCTTTCTCCCTTCTCCCTCCCTCCTCTCCCCCCTAACCCCCGCTGCCTCCTTATCAGCAATTCAGATTGCATGCAAATCTGCGCGCTTTCTTCCAGGGCCACGGCAGCGAGCGCCGAGCGCTTCTCGGCGGCTTCGGGGAGCCAGATCTCCACCTCCTCCTCCTCCTCCTCCTCCTCCTCCTCCTCCTCCTCCTCCTCCTGGGATTTTCCTCCTTCTCCCCTCCCCTGCTCTCCCCTCCCCTCGCTGCCTCCCTCCCTCCCTCCTCTCTTTCTTTCCTCCTTTTCACCTCCTGGAACAAAAGTGGCCCTTTCGGCTGCGCCAGCGCTGCCTGCGAGCGGGGCCGCTTTGTCTGCGGGGCACCGGCACCGGCACCGGCACCGGCTCCGGGCCGCCCCCGGCACCGGGCCCATGGGCACCCCGCGGGCGGCCGCTGCCCGGCCGCTGCCGGCGCTGCTGGCCCTGGCAATGGCACTGGGACTGGGATTGGCGAGCTGCCCCGAGCGGGAGCTGGAGCGCAGGGAGGAGGAGGCCAACGTGGTGCTCACGGGCACGGTGGAGGAGATCATGAACGTGGACCCGGTGCACCACACCTACTCCTGCAAGGTAAAAACGCGGGGGCAACTTTCGCCCCGCGCCGCTTTTGGGGTGGAATCGGGGGTTTTTAGGCTGCGGAGCGGCTCCCGCAGCTGTGGCCGGGGTTGTGCGGGGGGGGTGGGGAATCTCCAGAGGTTGCTTTTTATGGACATTTCCCTCTTTGGCTTTGGCGTGATGCGGAGCTGCCTCCCAACTTTCCGTGCCTGGCTGCCGGGAAGGTGCTGGGAGCCGCTCCTGCCTCCAGCCGCGGCTCGCTGTTTACTTTAGCAGCATCTCGAGTTCCTGCAGCCCGAGCTATTGTTTAACCACCAACCTGGCCTCGGGCTCTGGGGCTTTTTTATCTCCCCCCGAAGCTGAGAGACGCTCAAGTCCCGAGCAACCTGAAATCCCATCCGCCCGCTTGACAGAAAACGTGCCGGATGCCTTAACCCTTGCCGGGGCAGGGTTCTCGCTTGCAAGGACACGCTCTTCCCTTGCCTTTTCCTCTTCCCCCCGTTGCCCTCTTCCTCCCCAAAATTCCTTTTTCTGCCTGCGGCTGGTGCCGAGCAGGGCCGGGGGCGATGCTTTGGTGGCAGAGGGAAAGGTGAACTTTCCCCGCGGTGCTCTGGAGCATCCCCCGAGCATCCCCCAGCCCCTGCCCGCTCCCAGCGCCCCCCGACCCATCTGCAGCTCGGCGAGGAGCCCCCCAGGCGAGAGCAGGCACCGTCTGTTTGCGGAGTGTCTGGCACATCCTGGGTGCTCCGCGGAGAATTAATGAGCTGCTGCCAGCAGCCGCTGGCCTGTGGGGCACAGATGGATGTGGCCACCTGAGGCCGGCGCGAGGTTGCCACAGGAGGTGGCCCAGCGGTGCTGGTGGCGAGGCAGAAATGCCAGGGTGAGAAATAAATCCCTTTTCTCCCGCTGCAGACTCACAGCGAGGTGTCTGCCTGGCAGAAAATCATCTTGCAGCAGCAGGGCAGGACTCTGGGATGGGGAGAGCTGGGATGGGGAGAGCTGGGATGGGGAGAGCTGGGATAGGAAAAGCTGGGATGGGAAAAGCTGGGATGGGAAAAGCTGGGATGGGAAGAGCTGGGATGGGAAAAGCTGGGATGGGAAAAGCTGGGATGGGAAAAGCTGGGATAGGAAAAGCTGGGATGGGGAAAGCTGGGATGGGGAAAGCTGGGATGGGGAAAGCTGGGTTGGAAAAGCTGGGATGGGGAAAGCTGGGATAGGAAAAGCTGGGATGGGGAAAGCTGGGATGGGAAAAACTGGGATAGGAAAAGCTGGGATGGGAAAAGCTGGGATGGGAAAAGCTGGGATGGGGAAAGCTGGGATGGGGAAAGCTGGGATGGGGAAAGCTGGGATGGGAAAAGCTGGGATGGGGAAAGCTGGGATGGGAAAAGCTGGGATGGGGAAAGCTGGGATGGGGAAAGCTGGGATAGGAAGAGCTGGGATAGGAAGAGCTGGGATAGGAAGAGCTGGGATAGGAAGAGCTGGGATAGGAAAAGCTGGGATAGGAAAAGCTGGGATAGGAAAAGCTGGGATGGGAAAAGCTGGGATGGGGAAAGCTGGGATGGGGAAAGCTGGGATAGGAAAAGCTGCCTGCTCAGCAGCTCTGCCTCTGCAAGGTGCAGTCCAGCCCCAGTTGGAGCAGCCAGGATTGGAATGGGGCTGCCCGTGGTGGCTTCCTGTGAAGCACGATCTGAATTCCTTAAACCGGGGAGGGAATCTCTTCCCTGCCTTTCCCTGAGCAGTGCCCGGGAGAGGTTTGTGCTGCTTGCTCTGGAGTCTGGGATTTTGCTCCTGCCCACTCCTGGTCTCAAAAGAGCACAGAAGGGCCAGGATGTTCTCCTGAGAGACCATTCCAGCCCTGGAGCCGTGTAAAAGTGAAAGCAGGAAAGCTTTCATCCCATCCCATCCCATCCCATGGATCCCATCCCATCCCATGGATCCCATCCCATCCCGGCACAGCTGTGACATTCAGGAATTTTCACAGGACAGTGGTTCCCTGTCCCTTTCCCTGCCCATCAGCCCGTGCTGTGCCATTTTTAGTGGCATTTCATGGTGTCTTTGCAGGGAAAAAAAAGCTTTGGAATGGGATTTGGGGTGTCCCAAGGACCTGGAAGCAGATAAATCCCCCGTCACTGCAATGACTTGGGGATGTGCAGCTCTGCAGCAGCTCTTGGCTTCTTGCCCTCCTCAGATCTCCCAAAGTCTTGGAATTGTGTGGATTTTGCTGGGTTGGCCATCCCTGTGGTTTATTTTGTTGTTTTGTTTTGGTTTTGTTTTAAAACCAAAAAATTTAACCTAAATTCCAAGAGCAATTTGGGATTAAACCTGACCCCTGGCTCCTGCTGTCCTTGCACTGCCCCTGAGGAGCTGGGAGAAATCCAGGATCTTGTGCCGAGGAAATTCCTGCCCCAATTGCTGCTCTCGCTGCTCCCCAGACCCCGCGGTTATCTCCTGTCGGGCTCTTCCTTATCAGCAGAGGAAAGGCGAGGGCGCAGCGGGTGTGGGGAGTTCCCTGGAGCCCACACCCAAAATCCCGAGTATTCCTGGAGCTGGGTGGTCCGGGAGGGAGCGGGCACGTGGGGATCTGTGAATTCCTTGCTGGGGCATTGTTCTTCCCAGCTCGGCTCCAAACCCTCCCAGCTGAGGGCTTCCATAGGCGCAGATAAGCACCGGCAGAAATGTGAAGTTCATGTTAGATAAACACCCCGAAATAGCTGCCAGCCCTTCCCGTGCTGCCAGGGGAGCTGCGGAGAGGAGGAACAGGCTGCCAGAATTCCCAAAAAGCGGCTGCTCTGCTCTTTTTCCGAGGGATTTGACATTCCTGACTGCAGTTTCTGACTTTTCCCCCAAGCTGCTGCCGCTCCTCTGTGCTGGCATTGTCCCTTCCTGCTCCCAGGGCCCCCGAAGTGCCTTTTCTGGGCTGTCCCGATGTGTAGCTGCTGTTTAAGAGGATAAATCCAGGTTCTCTGAGCGCCATAGGAAGCGTGGAAAAGGATGTGGATCCTGTTCCGGACAATGGAGCACGGATTTTGGGGGGGTTTTGTGGGAACCGCTGGGTCCGGGGGAACGGGCAGGGAAAAGGCACCGAGAGAGATAAAAAGGGGAGAGGGAAGGGTTGGAAGCAGAGCTGATTCTGGCTTTTATCTCCCAAAATTTCACCCGTTCGGTGCGTCCCATCCCGAGTGACAGCTCCTCCAGAGGGGACTTTGCTCCTCCCCCGGCTTCACAAAACCAAAGCTGGCAATTCCCGCCGCCTTTTCCTGGCAGGAATGTTCCTGTACAGGTGCTGTCCCCTTCCTTCCCTATTTTGGGATGCAACGCCCTGACACGTTGGAAAATCCTTTTATTTCTGGGGTTTTAAATTTCTTTTCCTGCCTTTAAAACACCCCCGTGCGAGGATTTGCCTGGATAAAGTTGTGGCCGCTCTTCCTCTGCCCCCGCGGAGTTTAAAATCCAGCGTTTTCTGCTCTCCCCGGAAAAACAGAGCGCTCCAGGGCAGGGTCCTCCTCCAAACAGGTCCCAGCCCAATCTTTTTCTTTCTCTGCCTTCCTTTTCCCCCCGATGCTCGCTGCCGCCGGTGAGTCAGCGGTGACAAAGTCTTAATTGTGGCGCTCTGATGAATGGGATGCCCTGCAGGTAATTGCCGGGGCTCTGGTGCCTGCACATCCATTCATTAGGGTGGGGAGGAGGCCGCCGGACTCTGATGTTTCTCGGGGAGTGCTGTGGCCTGGCTCGGAGCTGCCTGAGCGCAGCAGCCACGCCAATTAACGCCAATTAACGCCAATTCCCATCTGCCGCAGAGCTGGGGGAGAATTCACCTTTTTCCCCCCCAAAACGCGAGGTGTGAAAATGCCCCGCACGCTCCTTTCAGCGCCAGCCTCGGGCTGCGTTTTCTGCTGCTGGAGGAGCTTTCCCCCCCTTTTTTTCTCCTTTGTCTGGCTGGGTTTTTGCCCTGCTTTGCTGCTCGCCTCCTCCGGAGCCTGCCCTGCGGCTGGAGCAGCAGCAGCAGCAGGAGGTGGGGCTGCGGGAAGGTGTCTTGACTTGACTGCGGGGAGAGAGCGGCTCCAGCCCGGGGAGGAGGCTGGGGAGCAGCTGGGGAGGCAGGAGCGCTCTGGGAGCGCAGGACTCTGTCCTTCTCACCTTCCCCGAGCTCACCCGGGCTGTCCCGAGCGGCTCCCCGTGGGATCAGGGCCAGGGAGGCTCTTCCAGCCTCCTTCAGGGAGTCCTGGAATGGTTTGGGTGGGGAAGGAACCGCAAGGAGCAGGGTCCGACTCTCGGCCCTGCACAAAAATCCCACCTGGGCATCCCTGGGAGCAGCTGGGGAATCCCAGTGCCCCACCACCCTCTGGGGGAAGGAAAGTTCCTGATCCCACCAGGGCATCCCTGGGAGCACCGGGGGGAATCCCAGTGCCCCATCACCCTCTGGGGAAAGGAAAGTTCCTGATCTCCATCCTGGCACAGCTCCAGATGTTCCTTCAGGTCCTGTCCCTGCTCCCAGAGCAGAAATCAGAGCTGCCCCCCCTGAGGAAGTTGGAGCCTCTCAAGACCCTCTCATTCCATAATATCCTCGGGAAGTGCCGGTCCTGCTCCTTCTCACTCCGAGGGAGGAGGGGGAGGATGATGAGTGTGAGCAGGGCTTTTTTTAGTTAAACCCAACCAAATTTTCGGGAGGTTTCTGCCCTCCCTGGTGGGATTTGGAGTTTAACCACGTGTTTCTCACCCAGCTGGGAGCTGGGCTTGTGCTGAGGGATGAAGGAGGAGAGAAAATTCCTCGGAGAGCTCTGAGCAGCCCCTCAGTGCCTTTGCAGGAAGCACAAAACTTTCTCTGTCCCCATCTCGCTGCCTGCCCAGCTGGATTTGGGCTGTGCAGGGAGGGACACATCCCCTGGAGGATTTATTCCATGTTTTGGAGCTTTGGGGTGGCTCAGCCCCCCCGGGGACCCCCACCTTTCCTGCTGGAGGATAAACGGGGCTGTCCCGAGCTCTCCACGCCCGGGAGCAGCCGAGGCATGTGCGGCTCCAGAGGAGCTGTCACAGCCCTGTTTGCACCTGGGCTGCTCCTGCAGCTCAGGTATGCGGCAGAGCAGGGCAGGCTGCAGTGCTTGCCATGATAATTGGGGTAATTTATTGCTCTTTCGGATGGCTGCGCTGCCTGCGAGCTCAGACCCCTGCGAGCCCGGGGTCCTGCTCCCAATATTTCACCAGAAGGAGAAAGTGTGAGGAAAACAGGAGGGTGTGAGGGAGAGATAAACTCCTAAACTCGCTTCTTAACCTTGACTTGTGCCTGCAGGGCACAGGCAGTGCCGAGTTCGCTCCCTTTTCCGGCCTGGCAGGTGGGGCTGGCGCTGAGCAGGAGGCGCTGGCCCCGGCCCGTGGCTCCTGTGGCCGCAGGGAATGTGGGAATGACCCCGTTCCCGTCCTCCCAGTCCTGCCAGCGACACCGTGCAGGAGTTTGGCTCGAGCTCAGCCTGAACTTTGAAGCCTCTTCGATCAGGGCTGAAATTCTGGAGCTGAGGCTGCAAAAAAACCCAATAAAAATTCCCAGATTGATGGTGGATCAGAGGATTTGCGTTCCCCGGAGCCCCCAGCGAGGTTTCAGCCCCTGGTTTGAACTCTGCAGCCTCAGATCTCGGCTGGAGATGCCGAGGGAGGGACGGGGAGGGATTTGGCACAGGGGAGAAGTCTCTGTGTGTGAACAGCCCCTCAGACACAGCTGGGACACCTGGAGAGCCACCGGGGCAGAGGCAGCAAACGGGGGGGGTCATTTTCCGGGGGGAAAAAATCTGTGTGCCACCACAGGGCCACCAATCACTGCCAGGGCCACCAAACCTTGTCTGCCAGGGCCACCAAACCTTTCCAGGGGCACCAAACCTTGTCAGAGCCACCAATCCTTGTCTGCCAGGGCCACCAAACCTTGCCAGGGCCACCAAACCTTGCCAGGGCCGCCAGTCACTGCCAGGGCCACCAAACCTTGCCAGGGCCACCAATCCTCGTCCCCACCTGTGCCTCCTCCTGGCCCAGTCTGAGCCTCCTGTGCAGTTTCTGGAGCCTGTCCCATGGACAGGCGCTGCTCTCTGAGCCCCTCAGCCTTTCCCAGTCAGGATTTCCAGCCCTTCCATGTCCCTTCCCAGGCTTTCCCTCCTCCCTTGGCCCGGGATTCCCTCCCCAGGCCGGCTCTGTTGGGGAGGAGGGAGCTCTGTGCGCTTTGCTCGGGCTTTTCCACACTTCTTGTGCCTTTTGTGCTTCTGGGAGGTTCTGCTGGCCCTGGGGGGCCTGGGACAGCACCAGCAAAAACTGGGGAGGCCACGGTGGGAATGGGGATCCAGGGTGGGAATGGGGAACCAGGGTGGGAATGGGGAACCAGGGTGGGGATGGGGAACCAGGGTGGGAATGGGGAACCAGGGTGGGAATGGGGAATGGGGGTGGAAAATGGGAGCCCAGGGAGGGAAATGGGAGCCCAGAGATGGAAAATGGGAGCCCAGAGATGGAAAATGGGAGCCCAGGATGGAAAATGGGAGCCCAGGAAGGGAAAATGGGAGCCCAGGGAGGGAAATGAGGAGCCCAGAGATGGAAAATGAGAGCCCAGAGATGGAAAATGGGAGCCCAGAGATGGAAAATGGGAGCCCAGAGAGGGAAATGGGAGCCCAGGGAGGGAAATGAGGAGCCCAGGAAAGGAAATGGGAGCCCAGAGATGGAAAATGGGAGCCCAGAGAGGGAAATGAGGAGCCCAGGGTGGAAAATGGGATCCCAGGGAGGGAAAATGAGGAGCCCAGAGCTGGAAAATGGGAGCCCAGGGAGGGAAATGGGAGCCCAGAGATGGAAAATGGGAGGCCAGAGATGGAAAATGGGAGCCCAGGGAGGGAAATGAGGAGCCCAGGAAGGGAAATGAGGAGCCCAGGAAAGGAAATGGGAGCCCAGAGCTGGAAAATGGGAGCCCAGGGGGGGAAATGAGGAGCCCAGGGAGGGAAATGGGAGCCCAGGAAGGGAAATGAGGAACTCACAAAGCACAACAAGCAGTGAGCTCTCCCCTCCCACCACCAGGTGCGGGTCTGGCGCTACCTGAAGGGCAAAGACATCGTGACCCACGAGATCCTGCTGGACGGGGGCAACAAGGTGGTGATCGGGGGCTTCGGGGACCCCCTGATCTGCGACAACCAGGTGGCCACGGGCGACACGCGCATCTTCTTCGTCAACCCCGCCCCGCAGGCGCTGTGGCCCGCGCACCGCAACGAGCTGATGCTCAACTCCAGCCTGATGCGCATCACCCTGCGCAACCTGGAGGAGGTGGAGCACTGCGTGGAAGGTGAGGCTGCACCTGCCTGGGGGGGTTTTTATGGGGGTTTTTGGGGGGTTTTGGTGGGGTTTTAATGGGATTTTCATGGATCTCTCCTGGCATTTTCCTGGCATTTTCACAGGATTTTCCTGGCCTTTTCCTGGGATTTTCCTGGCATTTTCATGGCTTTCTCCTGGCATTTTTCTGGGATTTTCTTGGCATTTTTATGGGCTTCTCCTTGCATTTTCCTGGCCTTTTCCTGCGATTTTCCTGGCCTTTTCCTGTGATTTTCCTGGCCTTTTCCTAGGATTTTCATGGCATTTTCACAGGATTTTCCTGGGATTTTCACAGGATTTTCCTGGAATTTTCGTGGGTTTCTCCTGGCCTTTTCCTGGCCTTTTCCTGGGATTTTTATGGCCTTTTCCTGGGATTTTCCTGGCATTTTCATGGCTTTCTCCTTGCATTTTCCTGGCCTTTTCCTGGGATTTTCCTGGCCTTTTCCTGGGATTTTCATGGCATTTTCACAGGATTTTCCTGACATTTTCACAGGATTTTCCTGGAATTTTCGTTGGTTTCTCCTGGCATTTTCCTGTGCTTTTCCTGGCCTTTTCCTGGGATTTTCCTGTGCTTTTCCTGGGATTTTCCTGTGCTTTTCCTGTGCTTTTCCTGTGCTTTTCCTGGCCTTTTCCTGGGATTTTCCTGGCCTTTTCCTGGGATTTTCCTGGCATTGCCAGCTCTGCCGGATGCCCCTGGCTGGGTGGGGGTGGGGGGTGAGGGCTGTCCTGCTGGTTTGGCCGTGTTTGGGGTGGCTGGGGCCGGGCTGGGCCTGGTGGCGCTGATTTGGGGTCAGTGGGTGATGATTTAGGATCGTCCTGCACTTCTCTGGGGGTTGGGGTGGCTCACATGGGGCTGTGAGCTCCTGGACAGGTGATTTAGGATCATCCTGCATTCCCTGTGTGTTTGGGGTTGGTTTAAGATCTCCTGGACAGGTGATTTAGGATCATCCTGCATTCCCTGTGTGTTTGGGGTTGGTCTGTGAGCTCCTGGACAGGTGATTTAGGATCATCCTGCATTCCCTGTGTGTTTGGGGTTGGTTTATGGGCTCCTGGACAGGTGATTTAGGATCATCCTGCATTCCCTGTGTGTTTGGGGTTGGTCTGTGAGCTCCTGGACAGGTGATTTAGGATCATCCTGCATTCCCTGTGTGTTTGGGGTTGGTTTATGGGCTCCTGGACAGGTGATTTAGGATCATCCTGCATTCCCTGTGTGTTTGGGGTTGGTTTATGATCTCCTGGATAGGTGATTTAGGATCATCCTGCATTCCCTGTGTGTTTAGGTCCCTCACACCGGGCTGTGAGCTCCCGGGGTCAGACACTGCCGGGTGTGCCGTGATTTAGGATCATCCTTTAGCTTTAGGGAGCCCCCAAAGGGAACAGGGAGCCCCCTTTGCCGAGCGTGTCCCAAGAACAATGGATAAACAGGAGCAGGAATGCAGGAATTCTGCTGGGACAACAAAAATCCAGGATTGGCTCCCTCCTCCCTTGGATCTGCAGCAGGGGAGGCCACATCCCCTTTTTCCAGCTGGGAATGCTGACAGGAATGCCCCACATTCCCTTTTTCCAGCTGGGAATGCCCCACATCCCCTTTTTCCAGCTGGGAATTCTGACAGGAATGCCCCACATCCCCTTTTCCCAGCTGGGAATGCCCCACATTCCCTTTTCCCAGCTGGGAATGCTGATAGGGGGGGAATGCCCCACATTCCCTTTTTCCAGCTGGGAATGCCCCACATTCCCTTTTTCCAGCTGGGAATGCCCCACATTCCCTTTTTCCAGCTGGGAATGCTGACAGGAATGCCCCACATTCCCTTTTCCCAGCTGGGAATGCCCCACGTTCCCTTTTCCAGGGGAATGACCCCGCTCTTGGGTCAGCAGCTCCAGAGAGCCCCAAGCAGCGCTTGGGAGAAGAAAGGAGATTTTTTTGTTTATCCCAAGGATGAAAAAATGGGCTATAAATATAAAATATCTACAAAAATACCGATCAGAATTCCATAATATCCTTGGGAAGTGCCGGTCCTGCTCCTTCTCGCTCCGAGGGAGGAGGAGGATGAGTGTGAGCGGGGTTTTTTGAGTTTAACCTGAGTGAATTTCGGGGAGATTTTTGCCCTCCCTGGTGGGATTTGGGGTTTAACCGAGTGTTTCTCACCCAGCTGGGAGCTGGGTTTGTGCTGAGGGATGAAGGAGGAGAGAAAATTCCATGGAGATCTCGGAGCAGCCTCGCAGGAGCTGAGGATCCCATGGGGAGAGGGGCTCCTCACCAGGAACCGCGGTGCCGGGACGGGGTGGAGGGTGCGCACTGCCACGGGAAATCTCAGCTGGATACTGGGAAAAAATCCTTCCCTGTCAGCTGGGGAGGCTCTGGAAGTCAAAATTCCATGGATTGCCCATCCCTGGAAGTGCCCAGGGCTGGGGTTTGGAGCAGCCTGGGGTGAGGAAGGTGTCCCTGCCCACGATGATCCTCAGGGTCTTTTCCAGCCCAAACCATTCCATGGGGTCCCTCCAGGCCCTCAGGAGCTGAGGAGGGATCAGAATCCGTGGATTTGCTGTAGGGTTGGGACAGGTGGCTGGGGCTGCCTCCAACCCTCCCCTCCCATCCAGAGTTTTTTGGGAAGGTTTCTGTTGTGCTGGGCAGGGCTGAGCTCCGAGCTCAAATTCCAGATCCACAGGGAAAAAGGGGATTTCTCCTCCTTCCCTGCCCTGTGCCAGCAGAGGATTCCTCCTGGTGCTTCCTGGGCTTGTTTCCTGCAGATTCTGTCCCTCCAAATGTGCACTTCCCTCTCCCCCAGGATGCTCCTGCCCTGGCAGGTGGGCTGGGATGGGAATACCGGGATGGGAAAGGCTGGAACACCACCCGGAGCTGATCGCTCTGAGCCACAGGAATTGTGAGAAACCCCAAAGCCAGGGACTCCCAGGGAGCTCCAGGTGCTGCTCAGGGTTCTCATTTTGCCATCCATCATTCCCACTTTTCCTGGGAAAGCCATGTTGGGGGTCGTACTCCAGGGATTTCCTGCTCTTCCCACACTTTGGGAGCCCCATTCTCGTTGTGTTGTTCCCCTCCTGAAGCCCTGAGCTCTCTGCAGCCTCCTCCAGCCCACCTGGCTCCTGCAGAACAGATTCAAACCCGGCCTGAGGAGCTGCTCCTGCCCCTGGGAACCATTCCTGAGCTCCCAGGCTGGGAATTCTGCTCCAGGACCGGTTTCCCATGGGCTCCTCGCAGGAGGCTTCAAAGCAGAGCTGCTCTTTGCTGCACTTTGGAGTTTCCAAACAAACCTTGGAGGGTTTTTGCAGAAGGAATTGGAGGAATTGGAGGCAGCTGAGTGGAAAAACACAAATGTTTGGGAGTTCAGCCTCATGTCCTGTTGCTCCAGCCTGGAAAAATCCCAGACATCCAAATCTTGTCAGTGAGGGGAGGGCAGGCCAGGGCTCCTCTGGGAGACAGCTCAGGTTGGACTGGGAGCAGAGGGATTGGAGAAGCTCAAGTGGGCAGGAAAGGCTCCAGCAGAGCTCTGCAAACCAGGAGGGGCCTGGAGGGGAATTCTGGGGGGTTCAGGGGCACAGGAGCAGCTCTGGGGCAGGTTTGGGACACCAGGAGCAGCTCTGGGGCAGGTTTGGGACACCAGGAGCAGCTCTGGGGCAGGTTTGGGACACCAGGAGCAGCTCTGGGGCAGATTTAGGACACCAGGAGCAGCTCTGGGGCAGGTTTGGGACACCAGGAGTAGCTCTGGGGCTGCTTTGGGACACCAGAAACAGCTCTGGGACACCAGGAGCAACTCTGTGGCAGGTTTGGGACACCAGGAGCAGCTCTGGGGCTGCTTTGGGACACCAGAAACAGCTCTGGGACACCAGGAGCAGCTCTGGGGCAGGTTTGGGACACCAGGAGCAGCTCTGGGATTTTCTGGGGGCAGTGTGGGGTTTTGGGGCGCTGCTGTGACCACAAGTGAGGAACATTTGAAATTGTACTCCATGAAAAAAAGCTCAGGATGTGCTGCAGGTGCTCCAGAGGTGGAAAAAAGTCCCTTTTATTGGAACTGCAGCCAGTCCAGAGCCCTCCCCTGGAAGGAGACCTGCACCTTCCCGAAGTTTCTCCTCCCATTTTTCTCTGGTTTCATCCCTGAGGAGCAGCCCAGGCATCATTTCCATCCCAGGCTCTTCCCGAGGGATTCCGGGGGCTCCTCTCAGCCTGGGAATCTCAGCTCCGGCTGTGCTCTCCTCCTTCCCACCCCTGGAATTCCTTCCTGGCATCTCCCTGTGCTCCTCAGCAGGGAGGGAGGGGGTTCCTGTGGGGGTTTGCCCTCCAGAATGTGGTTTTTTTTCCTTTCCTTCCTCCTGTTCTGTTTTGTATCCGAGATAACGAGAGCAGAACCATCACCTCCGTCCCAGCAGGGGCAGAGCTCCAGCAGCTGGGAAATGTGGGAAAGGGGCAAGGAAGGAGCAGAGAGGGGAAAATCCAGGGCTGGGCAGCCCCGGGGGGGCCTTCCCGCTGCCTTATCCACGGGGAAAGGATGGAATCCTCCCAGGGATTCCATGGAAAACGCTCTTGGAACAGCAGGGAGGGTCAGGGTTGCAGAGGCCACCCATCCCTGTCCTATCCCTGTCCCCATCCCTGTTCTGTCCCCATCCCTGTCCCTGTTCTGTCCCCATTCCTGTTCCATCCCTGTCCCTGTTCTGTCCCATCCGTGTCCCCATCCATGTCCCCATCCCTGTCCCCTCCCTGTCCCTGTCCTGTCCCATCCGTATCCCCGTTCCTGTCCCCTTCCTGTCCCCTCCGTTTCCCCTCCGTGTCCCATCCCTGTCCCCATCCCTGTCCCATCCCTGTCCCCTCCATATCCCATCCCTGTCCCCTCCGTGTCCCCTCTGTGTCCCATCCCTGTCCCCATCCTGTCCTGTACCATCCCTGTCCCTGTTCTGTCCCCATTCCTGTCCCCATCCCTGTCCCTGTCCTGTCCCATCCGTATCCCCATTCCTGTCCCTTTCCTGTCCCCTTCCTGTCCCCTCCGTGTCCCATCCCTGTCCCCATCCCTGTCCCTGTCCTGTCCCCATCCCTGTCCTGTCCCATCCCTGTCCCCATCCCTGTCCCTGTCCTGTCCCCATCCCTGTCCTGTCCCATCCCTGTCCCCATCCCTGTCCCTGTCCTGTCCCCTCCCTGTCCCCATCCGTGTCCCATCCCCCGGGTCCCTTCCCTCGCTCCCTGCCGTGGCAGGAACACGAACGCTCCCGGTGCCGGTGGCAGGAGCTGGGAGGCTCCATTTGTTTAGCAAATTCCTGTGGAATTTTAATCCGGAGTGGGAGGCTGTGGCTCCTCTGGCCCTGCTCGGGCACATCCCGCGGCGCTTCCCCACGGGATCAGCTCAGGAGCTGCCTGTCCAGTCTGTCCCTGCTGCCCAGGAGCCCTGCACTTCCCGGTTTCCCCCTGTCCAATATCCCTGCATTTCCCGGTTTCCCCCTGTCCAATATCCCTGCATTTCCCGGTTTCCCCCTGTCCAATATCCCTGCATTTCCCGGTTTCCTCCTGTCCAATATCCCTGCATTTCCCGGTTTCCCCCTGTCCAATATCCCTGCACTTCCCAGTTTCTCCCTGTCCAAAATCCCTTGATTTCCTGGTTTCCCCCTGTCCAATATCCCTGAATCCCCCATTCCCCCCTGCCCAGGATCTCTGGATTTCCCAGTTTCCTCCTGTCCAATATCCCTGCATTTCCCCATTTCCCCCTTTCTTGGATTTCCCTGTTTCCCCCTTCCCTGCATTTCCCAGTTTTCCCCCTGCCCAGAATCCCTGGAATTCCCAATTTCCCCCTGCCCAGAATCCCTGGATCCCCCATTTTCCCCTGGTCAGTATCCCAGGAATTCCCGTTTTCCCCCTGTCCAATATCCCTGGATCCCCCGTTTCCCCCTGCCCAGAATCCCTGGATCCCCCACTTCCCCCTGCCCAGGATCCCTGGATCCCCCGTTTCCCCCAGTCCAATATCCCTGGATCCCCCATTTCCCCCTGTCCAATATCCCTGGATCCCCCATTTCCCCCTGACCAATATCCCTGGATCCCCCATTTCCCCCTGTCCAATATCCCTGGATCCCCCGTTTCCCCCTGTCCAATATCCCTGGATCCCCCATTTCCCCCTGCCCAGGATCCCTGGATCCCCCATTTCCCCCTGTCCAATATCCCTGGATCCCCCATTTCCCCCTGTCCAATATCCCTGGATCCCCCATTTCCCCCTGCCCAGGATCCCTGGATCCCCCGTTTCCCCCTGCCCAGGATCCCTGGAATTCCCGGTCTCTCCCGCCCTCTGTCCCTGCCCGTGCTGTGTTTGCAGAACCTGTCCTGGCACGGATCCTGCCCTGCCAGCCTGGAATTCCAGCAATGCCCCCTGGAGCGCTCCAGGATCCCGGGCAGCCTCCCCTGGGATCCTGCCAGCAGCTCCCGGCCGCTTCCCGGCCTCTTCCCGGGAATCCGGGCAGTGCCGGAGCTCGCCCAGGGCTGCGGGGGGAATTCTGGAATGGCGCCACTGGTGCCACTCCAGGGAATTTGGGCAATTTCCCGGGATGTGAGGAGATTATCAGGAAGGCACCGCTGGTGCCTCAATTCCAGGGAATTTGGGCAATGCCGGAGCTTGCCGAGGGCGGTGAGGGTAAAACTGGGGAGGCGCCACTGGTGCCTTTTCCAGGGAATTTGGGCAATTTCCAGGGGTGTGAGTGGGATATTGGGGAATCTCATTGGTGCCTTTTCCAGGGAATTTGGGCAATTTCCAGGGATGCAAGAGGAATTTTGGGGAGGTGCCACTGGTGCCATTCCAGGGAATTTGGGCAATTTTCTGGGATGTGAGGAGATTATCAGGAAGGCACCGCTGGTGCCTCAATTCCAGGGAATCTGGGCAATTTCCAGGGGTGTGAGTGGGATATTTGGGAACCTCATTGATGCCTTTTCCAGGGAATTTGGGCAATTTCCAGGAAAATGAGGACATTATCAGGAAGGCATTGGTGCCTGAATTCCAGGGAATTTGGGCAATTCCAGAGCTCACCGAGGGGTGCAGGGGGAATACTGGGGAGGCACCTGCCTTTCCAGAGCTGCTTTTTTTGGGTGTTTTTCCCTGAATCCCGGATTTTGGGCCGTGCTGGCAGTGGGGAACAGCTGCCCTGTGTTTTTTCCATGGTTTGAGCAGCCGTGCCCTCCATGGAAATGGAATTCTTTCCCGCTCATCCCCCGGATGTGTCCCGTGGCGAGGTTTGTTTGGGGTTTTATCTCCCGTGGCCCATCTTTGTTTTGGAGCCGCTCAGTGGAACATCAAAGGCTGGATTTTCCCACCCACTTGCTCGGGAAAATGTGGGACAGGGCAGGGATTGGGCCCAGGGCAGATTTTTGGGTCCAGAGAGACCTTTTTGGATCCAGGCTGGTTTGGGATCCAGGCTGATTTTTGGGTCCAGAGAGACCTTTTTGGATCCAGGCTGGTTTTGGGATCCAGGCTGGTTTGGGATCCAGGCTGGTTTGGGATCCAGGCTGATTTTGTGATCCAGGGTGGTTTTGGGATCCAGAGCTCTTTTTGGATCAAGGCTGGTTTTGGGATCCAGGACTGGTTTGGGATCCAGGCTGGTTTTGGATCCAGGCTGTTTTTAGAATCCAGGCTGGTTTGGGATCCAGGCTGATTTTGGGATCCAGGCTGTTTTTGGATCCAGGCTGGTTTGGGATCCAGGCTGATTTTGGGATCCAGGCTGGTTTTGGATCCAGGCTGGTTTGGGATCCAGGCTGGTTTAGGATCCAGGCTGGTTTGGGATTCAGGGCTGTTTTTGGGATCCAGGCTGGTTTGGGATCCAGGCTGGTTTGGGATCCAGGCTGGTTTTGGGATCCAGGCTGGTTTGGGATCCAGGGTGGTTTAGGATCCAGGCTGGTTTAGGATCCAGGCTGGTTTGGGATCCAGGCTGGTTTGGGATCCAGGCTGGTTTTGGGATCCAGGGTGGTTTAGGATCCAGGCTGGTTTGGGATTCAGGACTGGTTTGGGATCCAGGGCTGGTTTGGGATCCAGGCTGGTTTGGGATCCAGGCTGTTTTTGGATCCAGAGCTGCTCTTTTGAGTCCAGATCATTTTTCGGGTCCAGAGCTGCTTTAGGTTCAGAGCTGCTTTATGGTTCTTTGGGAATGACCGGAGCAGGTTCTTTGGGAATGATGGGAGCAGGTTCTTTGGGAATGATGGGAGCAGGTTCTTTGGAAAGGATGGGAGCAGGTTCTTTGGGAATGACCGGAGCAGGTTCTTTGGGAATGACGGGAGCAGGTTCTTTGGGAATGACCAGAGCAGGTTCTTTGGGAAGGATGGGAGCAGGTTCTTTGGGAATGATGGGAGCAGGTTCCTTGGGAATGATGGGAGCAGGTTCTTTGGGAATGACCGGAGCAGGTTCTTTGGGAATGACTGGAGCAGGTTCTTTGGGAATGACTGGAGCAGGTTCTTTGGGAATGATGGGAGCAGGTTCTTTGGGAATGATGGGAGCAGGTTCTTTGGGAATGACTGGAGCAGGTTCTTTGGGAAGGATGGGAGCAGGTTCTTTGGGAATGACTGGAGCAGGTTCTTTGGGAATGACCGGAGCAGGTTCCTCGGGAGCCATCAGGGCTGGCACTGCTGAGCCTGGCAGGAGGTGCCGAGCTGCCCTGGCAGTGCTGGCCTGGAGAGCCTGTGTGGGCCAGGATCCCACTTCCATGGCTTTGGATGTTTTCCCTGGATTGTGAGGGGTGGATTTGAGACCTGAGAGGACACCAGGGCCCCAGCGCTGCTCCCTCAGCACCCTCTGTGTGCTGGGATGGGATGGGATGGGATGGGATGGGATGGGATGGGATGGGATGGGATGGGATGGGATGGGAGGTGCTCGACTCCCTGTGGCAGCTCTGAGCTCTGGGCAGTTTTTCCATGAGGTTTTCCTGCTGGATCTGCCGCTGTTGTGAGCCTGGGATTCCCGTTAAAGCCAGGACACCCCGCTGGCAGCAGCTTCCTCGGGAAGCCTGGCAGGATGTTCTGCAGGAGCCACCTCTGGTGTGGCTCAGGGAAAACTTCCCTGAGTTGATCCATGTGGTTTTCCCTTTCCGAAGAGCTTGGTTTTGCCCTCCCTGAGTTGGAGGGAATTCCCATCCCTTGGGAATGGAGCTGTCTGGCCTCCTTGTCCTCCACAGGCTCTGGCCTCGCTGAGGGATGTCCCTCCCTGCTCCAGGGCAGCTCCAGCCCAGCTCCCATTCCCAGATTTATTTCCTAACAAACCTCAGGAGGGATTTCTGGAGGGCACAGGGACACATCCCGAGCCACATTCCTTTTCCTGGGAATGCTGTCTCGGACTCACAGAGCCAGGTTCCTGCTCCGCCTCCCCAGGAGCGGCTCAGGGAAGGAGCTGGAGCTTCCCTGCTGCCGGGCTGGAGTGGGATGAAGCTTCTTTGGGATGCAGCACCAGGAATCTGGCAGGGTTTCAGGGGCAAAGTGCTTTGGCCACCACAGGATTCTCCCACTTGGAAGAGATGGATAAAAATTGCTGGGAGCTTTGGAATGCCTGGGAGCAGGTCGGGATTGAGAATTCCCACCCAATTCCCGTTAAACTCCGCATCCCAGAGCTTCCTGCTGCCCCCTGTGATCCCCTGAGTGCTGTGAGGCTGAGCAGAGCCCCAGAGCTGCTGCTGGCCAGGCCCCAGTTCCCAGGAAATTGCCAGAAATCCCAGCTGGAATTGTTTTCCCAGCCTGCTCATTTCTCCCAGACAGCTCCTGCTCAGACTCCAGCCCTGCTCGGGCTCGGCACTTGTCCTTTCCTTGCTCCAGGGAGCTTTCCCAGCCTCTGCATTCCCTCCATCCCAGATTCTCCTTTTCCATGGAGTTTCTGTCCTTCAGACTGGGAAAAGGAGGAGTGGAGGAACCCAAAAGGGAAGAGAGGGGTGGAAATCCCTGCTGCTGCAGCCTGGGGATTATCCCTCCTCCTTCTCCTCCTCTGGGGGCACTGGGGGCACTGGGAGCACTGGAGGTACCAGGAACACTGGAGTCACTGGGAGCACCAGGAGCACTGGGAGCACAGGGGGCAGTGGGAACGTTGGAGGCACTGGGAGCACTGGGAGCACTGGGAGCAGCAGGCCCTGCTGTTTCCACGGCCCCTGCAGCAGCAGCAGCAGCAGCAGCAGGGGCAGCAGCAGCAGCAGGGGCAGCAGCAGCAGCAGGGGCAGCAGCAGCAGCAGGAGCAGCAGCAGCAGGAGCTGCAGTGTGTGAGCAGCAGGAGCTGCAGCAGCAGCAGCAGTGTGTGAGCAGCAGCAGCAGCAGCAGCAGCAGTGTGTGAGCAGCAGGAGCTGCAGCAGCAGCAGCAGGAGCTGCAGTGTGTGAGCAGCAGCAGGAGCTGCAGTGTGTGAGCAGCAGGAGCTGCAGTGTGTGAGCAGCAGGAGCTGCAGCAGCAGCAGGAGCAGCAGCAGCAGCAGCAGGAGCTGCAGTGTGTGAGCAGCAGGAGCAGCAGCAGCAGCAGGAGCTGCAGCAGCAGCAGGAGCAGCAGCAGCAGCAGCAGGAGCTGCAGTGTGTGAGCAGCAGGAGCTGCAGCAGCAGCAGCAGCAGGAGCTGCAGCAGCAGGAGCTGCAGTGTGTGAGCAGCAGCAGGAGCTGCAGTGTGTGAGCAGCGCCGCTCCATCCCCAGGGGGAGGATGTTGAACATTCCAGGCGTGGGAACCCTTTGGAGAAACTCTGGAATCCGTCCCGGAGCAGGCACCGGGCGAAGGGGAAGCAGAGGAGGGGACCCTGGGGACCCTCTGGCCACCACATCTGTGCTGATGAGACAAAAATCCCGGCTCCAAATCCCGTTCCTCAGGCACGATCCCGTTTTTCACAGCCCTTGGCTCCGTTTTCCAGCGGGGATTTTTCCTGAGAGCTCTGACCCCGTGCCCTGGGCTCTGAAGGCCGGACACTTCCCAGCTGTCCGTCTGTCCTGAGGGCTCCCAGGGGGTGGAAAAGGCTGGAATGTGGAGCTGTGAGCTGGGAATGGCGGCGTGGGGGAGCTCCGGGTGCCGATCCCGGAATGCAGGCTGCGGGTGGCGCGGGCACAGGGCTGGGAACAGGCGCAGGGAAGAGGCTCTGGAATGGGTGGAGAACGGAGAATTGGCTCTGCCGGATCATTCCAGCCGCGTGTGATGAGGAAAGCAGGGAAATTGAGGTTGGGCATGGGGGAGAAATCCTTCCCTGTGAGGGTGGTGAGGGCCTGGCACAGGTTATCCCGTGGATTCCTGGAAGTGTCCAAGGGCAGGCTGGAGGGATCTGGGATAACGGGATCCCTGCCCGTGTCACAGGATGGGGCTGTGATCCCAAAGCCGGCAGCTCCAGGCAGCCGAAATCCCCGGAGCAGCTGCTGGGACTGCGCTCCGGGGTGCCCAAACCCAGCGAGCGCCGTTCCCGGGCCCAAATCTGCCCTACGTGGGAATCAGCACCCGGAACTCGCTGGAATTTGTTCGGGAGAAGCCTGGGTGGGTGGAGGGGGTGCAGTGGGGTCCCTCCGTGGGGAAGGGGCTGCAGAGGGGACACCTGGGGAGGAGCTGTGGCTCTCCAGGCACTCAGGTTTCCCTGGATAACAGAGGGGCAGGACTCCTGGTGAGTCCCTGGCTGGGGAATCGCACCTGGGATGCTGCTGGGAGCGCTCTGAGATCCCCGTCCCCCCTTCCCTGGCCGGGCAGGGCCGGCACATTCCTGGCCCCGGGCTTCAAAGGCTGTTTCTGGATAACAGAGCCGGCAGCCCTGGCAACCCTGGCACGGCCCTGGCAGCAGCTGCTGCTGCGCCCGCCCCGCCACTGGAACCTCCCCCGCTCCTGCCGGGACCCCACTGCCCCCCTGGCCTCGCCTTTTGGGGTCACTCCTTCTTCTGGGGGGATTTCAGTCTCTTGGGAGTCAGTCTTTGCCCTTGGGGGGCTGCAAATTTATTGGGTGACCCTCTGATCTAGGAGGCTGCAGATTTTGGGGTGAATCTTTTGGGGGTGCAGATTCTTGGGGTGAATCTCTGGGGGCTGCAGATTTTGGGGTGAATTTCTGGAGGGAATTTCAGTTTGTTGTGGGTGAATCTTTGCCTTGGGAGGCTGCAAATTTATTGGGTGACCCCTGATCTAGGAGGCTGCAGATTTTGGGGTGAATCTCTGGAGGCTGCAGCTTTTGGGGGCTGCAGATTTTTGGGGGTGCCCCCCTGCTCTGAGGGGCTGAACCTTTTGGGGTGAATCTTTGGGGGGTGGCTGCAGCATTTTTTGGGGAATCACTTCCCTGAGGGGCTGCAAATTTTGGGGTGAATCTCAGGGGGCTGCAGATTTTGGGGTGAATTTCTGGAGGGAATTTCAGTTTGTTGCCCTGGGGGGCAATAAAGTTTATTGGGTGTCCCCCTGATCCAGGAGGTTGCAGATTTTGGGGTGAATCTTTGGGGGGTGGCTACAGCTCTTTTTAGAGGAATGTTTTCCCTGAGGGGCTGCAGTTTTTGGGGTGAATCTCTGGGGGGAGCAGCTTTTGGGGGCTGCAGCTTTTTTGGGGGGGAATCTCTTTCACTGAGGGGCCTCAACTTTTTAGGAGTGACCCCCTGCTCTGGGGGATACAGCTTTTGGGGTGAATCTCTGGGGGCTGCAGCTTTTGGGGTGAATCTCTGCTCTAGGGGAGGGGGCTGCAGCTCGTTTGGGAGGAGCAGGGCCGGGCCCTTTTCCTGAGCAGGATTTTCCCAGGTCTGATCCAGCTGTTTTCCCTGTGTTTTTTTCCATGTGCTGCCCCGTCCCCCGCGGATTGTGGATTATTCATTAGGTAAGAACATCCTTCCTCTCCTCTTTTGGACGGAAAGTGGGGCAGGGGAGGCCACACGAGGATGCTTTGTGTGATTCCCGAGTTGTGTGGGAGGAGGATTCCTTGGATCTGCCTCTTCCTTGGAGCTCCCCCGGGCAGGTGGCACAGAGGGGACGGGAAGAGCTTGTCCCTTTTGTCCCCTGCCATGATAAAACCCCTCTCTCTCCCTGCTGGATAAAAATTCCCTGAAGCTCAGGGATCACAGGGATTTGCTTGTTCTGTAAAGGGAGGTGTGAACTGCCCAGCATTCCCTGAGAATTCCCTCCTGGAAAACAAACCCCACGTGGCTTTGGGATTTATGGAGCCCGCTCCAAATCCTCAGGGTCACTTGGTCAAGTGGGGTAAATTGGGAGAGCTTTGCCCAAGGTTGTGACGCTTAATTAACTCCAGGCTCTGCCACAGTGCCGTGGGAAACCCGAGCCTGGCCCCACAGCCTCTGGAGAGCTGGGAAGGGCTGTGAAGGGGCTGGGAAAGGGCTGGGAAGGGCTGGGAAGGGACTGGGAAAGGGCTGGGAAGTGAAGGGTGCAGGAACAGCTCCCAGAAAAGGGTTGGGTGGCCTTGGTGGCATTTTAAGGGCACTAAAAGCAGCTCCAGCCTTTATTTTTTACAGTTTTCTTTATGCTTTATGATGGTTTCCTTAGGCTAGTCCATAAGCTATTCCTTAGGTTATTCCATAGATTATTCCTCAGTTATTCCTTAGGTTATTCCTCAGTTATTCCTTAGGTTATTCCATAGATTATTCCTGTTTTTCCTTAGGTTATTCCTCAGTTATTCCTTAGGTTATTCCATAGGCTATTCCTCGGTTATTCCTCAGTTATTCCTTAGGTTATTCCTTAGGTTATTCCTCAATCATTCCTTAGGTTTTTCCTTAGGTTTTTCCTTAGGTTATTCCTCAGTTATTCCTCAGTTATTCCTCAGTTATTCCTTAGGTTATTCCATAGGCTATTCCTCGGTTATTCCTCAGTTATTCCTTAGGTTATTCCTCAGTTATTCCTCAGTTATTCCTTAGGTTATTCCATAGGCTATTCCTCGGTTATTCCTCAGTTATTCCTTAGGTTATTCCTCAGTTATTCCTCAGTTATTCCTTAGGTTATTCCTCAGTGGGTTGAAGGAGGCAGAGCCGAGGGATTGGTGCTGGAATCAGGCAGGAATGGGATGAGCAGGATGATGGAGAGGGATGCAGGATGTTACTTTGGGATCTCCATGAAACAATTCCAAGGGAATTTTCTCCTGAGTGAAATCCTGGGAAGGGAGGCAGCTGCCCTACATGGGACTCTGGCAATGGCAATTCTCCAAAGGGAGAGGGAATGAATTTTAATGGAATCTTGAAAGACTTTAAATTTTCATGTTCCCGTCAATTATTCAGGACAGCAGAAAAGCGACTTTAAAGAGCAAAGGAAAGGGAGAGGCCACTCGGATTCCTGGAGGGGATCTGCATTTTGCTCCAGCACGGGGAAACGGGGAGGTTGGAAAAGCTCTGGTGCCGGGGAGGAGGGATTTTGGGAAGCTGGGATGCACTGGGGCAGGGCAGAGGGAAGGTGGGCTGGTGGAATTCCCGGTGGGAGCTGATCCCGTTCAGTTTTAGCATCACCAGGAGGCGTTTGGGGGTCTCCGTGCTGGGAACGCCGAGGCAGGGATGAATCCTGGCCTGGGACACCTTTCCCAATTCCTGACTGGGAAGGGGTTTGGGGGATCCTGGAGCCCGGTGGGATAAACCCCCCCGAGCCCCAGGGGGGGATCCGTGTGGGATCGGGGCTGGGAGTGTTTGCAGGGAGCTGATCCCAGCCGGGGCTCTCCGTGCCGGAATGCTGGAGCAGGGATCCAGCCCGGCTCCATCCCCCGCTCCTGAGCCGCGGCTTTGGGGGATCCCGGAGCCTCTGGCACAGCTTTTCCAGCTTTTCCCGGGAGCAGCCTGGCTCCTGCCGTCCCCATCTGTGCGCGGGGCTCTCGCTGTCCCCGGCGCGCTGCTCCGGCCTTGCCTCCCTCCGCGGCCGCCCCGCCGCTGCTCGGGGGCTCGGCAGCACAAACGGGGCTTTGATTCCCGCTGCTGGGAGCTGCCAGGCCTGGCTCCCTTCCCAGGAACAGCGCCGGGCCCACAGAAGCGCCCTTTGTGCGATCGGGGGCTGCGCTGGGGCCGGGGGACAGCGCCCGCCGGAGCCGCTCCGGGAGGAGCCCGAGCAGCTCCGCGGGCTCCGATTGTGCCGCTCTCACCCAAAATAAAGCGGCCGCGGCTCCTCCTTTGACCCGCGAGCGCTCTGTCCCCAGCCGGGGGGGTGACGGGAGCCAGCAAAGGAGCCTTTGTCCCCAGGGCTGCGGGGGAAAGGGGGCAGAGCGGCCCCACGGCCGGGGTCCCTCCTGGAATCGCCCCCCAGCCGCGATTGGGGTCCCCGGGGCTGTCCCGGTGTCCCGGGATGTCGCTCGGGGAGGTGACGAAGTGATGCTTCAGCTTTGTGTCCTCGCAGCTCCGTCCTGTCCCTGAGGGACGCTCGGAGCGGGGTTTGGAGTGCAGGGTTTAGGATGCAGGGTTTGGAGTGCAGAGTTTGGGATGCAGGGTTTGGGATGCAGGGTTTGGGATGCAGGGTTTGGGATGCAGGGTTTGGGGTGCAGGGTTTGGGGTGCAGGGTTTGGGGTGCAGGGTTTGGGATGCAGGTTTGGGATGCAGGTTTGGGATGCAGGGTTTGGGATGCAGGGTTTGGGATGCAGGTTTGGGATGCAGGGTTTAGGATGCAGGGTTTGGAGTGCAGGGTTTGGGATGCAGGGTTTGGGGTGCAGGGTTTGGGATGCAGGGTTTGGGATGCAGGTTTGGGGTGCAGGGTTTGGGGTGCAGGGTTTGGGGTGCAGGGTTTGGGATGCAGGTTTGGGGTGCAGGGTTTGGGATGCAGGGTTTGGAGAGCAAGGTTTGGGACGCAGGTTTGGGATGCAGGTTTGGAGTGCAGGGTTTGGGGTGCAGGGTTTGGGATGCAAGGTTTGGGATGCAGGGTTTGGGGTGCAGGGTTTGGGGTGCAGGGTTTGGGATGCAGGGTTTGTGATGCAGGGTTTGGGGTGCAGGGTTTGGGATGCAGGGTTTGGGATGCAGGTTTGGGATGCAGGGTTTGGGATGCAGGTTTGAGATGCAGGTTTGGGATGCAGGGTTTAGGATGCAGGGTTTGGGATGCAGGGTTTGGGATGCAGGGTTTGGGATGCAGGGTTTGGGATGCAGGGTTTGGGATGCAGGGTTTGGGATGCAGGGTTTGGGATGCAGGTTTGGGACGCAGGTTTGGGACGCAGGTTTGGGATGCAGGGTTTGGGATGCAGGGTTTGGGGTGCAGGGTTTGGGATGCAGGTTTGGGATGCAGGTTTGAGATGCAGGGTTTGGGATTGGTTAGGGTTTGGGATGCAGGGTTTGGGATGCAGGGTTTGGGATGCAGGTTTGGGACGCAGGTTTGGGACGCAGGTTTGGGATGCAGGGTTTGGGATGCAGGGTTTGGGGTGCAGGGTTTGGGATGCAGGTTTGGGATGCAGGTTTGAGATGCAGGGTTTGGGATTGGTTAGGGTTTGGGATGCAGGTTTGGGATGCAGGTTTGGGGTGCAGGGTTTGGGATGCAGGTTTGGGATGCAGGTTTGAGATGCAGGGTTTGGGATTGGTTAGGGTTTGGGATGCAGGGTTTGGGATGCAGGTTTGGGATGCAGGGTTTGGGATGCAGGGTTTGGGATGCAGGGTTTGGGATGCAGGGAGGCGCTTGCCGGGGTTTGCTGTCTGAAATCTCCCCCCGGAGCCTCAGCAGGGCTGGGGACGGATCCAGCTCAGGGCCCCGAGGGGATGGATCAGCCCTGGGGACAGCAGGATGGCCCCGCTGCTCCTCGGGGGGATGGAATCCAGCGCAGGGAGGGGAACCGTGGGGGGACCCGTTCCATAAATTGGGAATTCTGCGGTGGTTTTATGTGAAGGAGTGGAAATTCAGCCCGAGAACAAAGAGATGATTTAGGGAACAGGTGGAAAATGGCACCTGGTGTGGGAAACTTGGAAAAGAATGGCTCTGGATGCCACGGGGCCTTGGAAAGGTCCTGGATCTCACCCAGTCCCCAGGAAATTGTGAAATCTGCCTTGCTTTGGGTCTCCCTGCTCGGAACCTGTTCCCTGCAAGGACCCGCCTGCTCTGATTCCCTGGATTTGTGCGATCCAGCCCTGTAAACCGAGGAAAACCGGGAGGAAGGAGCACGGAGATGGCTCAGGGCAGCCCCGAGCTGCGGGGAAGGAGCTCCTGGAGGCGTCCGTGCCCGTTTTCCCCCTCTGGAAGCCGGGAAGGTGCCAGGGACTGACATTTCACGACTCATTTGGCCGCGGTGAGGCAGGAAAGTGGGATTTAGGCGGAGTTTTTCCAGTTTAATCTGCCGGGATGGTTTCAGATCCCTCAGCCCCCTGCCAGCCCCGGCTGGATAAACTTTCCCTGCCTTCAATCCCAAACGTTTGTGCAGCACAAACTCTGCCTTGAGGGGTTATTTTTCCCCTTGTCCCGGACCCACGGCGGCTCCTCCCGAGTGTTTTTGGTGGCGGTGGCCGAGAGGGGAAACCTCAAATCCTCGCAAAGCAATTACCGCTAATGAGACACTTCCTACACATCTGGTTTCAATCCTGGCGGCGTTTCGGGGACTTGCAGAGCTTGGGAAGGGAGGAAGGTGGGGGAATCCCGGCCTCTTCCTCTTCCCTCCTTCCCAGCGTGGCCCCAGGGATGCTCCCGAGCTCCCATCCCGTCTCCTGATCCCAAATTCGGCTCTGCAGGGGGGTGGGGTCGGTTGTTTGGTGCTGATGTGCTGCCAGTTGATTGATCTGGTTTTAAGAGCGGCTGTAACGTGCCTAATTAGTGTATAATTAACAAAATTAACAAAAGCGTGCCTCAGACTTCAGAAAATTCCTGAATTCGTTGCCAAGCGCGAGGAAAGGGGAAAAACTCTCGGGCTGCGTTCACAGGAGGGGTTTCAATATGAAATTGCTGGGAGCTGCTGGTGGCCAGCCTGGCTTTTTCCAGCTCCTTGTCCCGGTTCCTGGACACTCCCAAATCCATCCCCATCCCATTCCCATTCCCTGGCAGCAGCAGCTTCCCCTCCTCACAGGGATGATCCTCAGCCAGGCACTCCTGCCCTGCCCACGCCTGGTTCAAAGGCGCTTCCCAGAGCCTCCTCTGCAGGACAGGGAGCTCCGGGCTGGCTTTTCCAGGGAATAAAGGGAATAACCCGGCTGAGCTTTGCCCCGGATAAGCTCTGGGAGTGACTCAGGAGCGGCTCCGGGGCCAGGCCAGGCCACACGTGGCTTCCCAGCAGTGCCACTTGTCCCTGGCACCGGCAGTGACTCAGGCACGTCCTGGCTGCCTCAGCAAAGCCAAGCAGGGCAGGGCAGCTCTGGAATCCCCCAGCACCATCCTCCTGCCCTGCCGCGCTTCCCGGGAACATTCCCTGCTCCAAGCGTGCTTCTGGCCAGGGAAACTCACCACAGCCGAGTGCCCGGCCTTGGAACTGAGCCTCCCACTCTCCTTTCGGGTTTTGTTGTGTTGGATCCAGAGTAAAACAAACTTCCCGCTCTCCTCGGTGTTCTCAGCTGCCCCACGGAGCCGCAGCTCCGGCAGGGAAAATCAAAGCCGGGGGAATTTTGCAGGAGCTGGGAGGAGGGTCGGGCTCAATTGCATTTTTGTTCTGGAAATCGGGGGGAAGGCATGGGCCCTGCTGGGCTGGGGGTCTCCAAGGGACAGGGAGCTCTGGGATGTTTGGGAATGGTGTGGCAAGGGCTGGGGTGTCCATCTGGAGCCCTGGGTGGATGTGGCCAAGCACAGGAGAGCTTTGGTGTCCCTGTGAGTGACCCTTGGCTTGTGGTCAAGTGTCCAGTGTGGCCCAGGGGCATCCCAAAGCTTTTCTAATCCTTCTGGGATCGCCCCCAGGCAGCACCAGCAGCGCTCCCAGAGCACCCTGATCCTTTTCTCTGCTTTCCCTGGAAGTCACCTCTGCCCCTGCCAGGGCTGTGGCTGTCCCTTTGTCCCTCTCCAGGCTGGAAAAGCACAAGGGAAGCGTCTCACACCCCAAATTCCACCTGTCTGGAGCTCTGGAGCAGCTCTGGAGGGCCTGTGTGGATTTTTCACTGGGAATTGCAGTGCCAGGATGAGGAGGAATGGGATAAACAGAAAGAGGGGAAATTGAGGATAAATTTATCAGAGCAGTTCCTCCCTGTGAGTGGGTAAAACGCTTTCCCAGAGAAGCTGTGGCTCCTGGAAGTGTCCAAGGCCAGCTTGGAATTCCCATGGAAGGGGATGGGATTTAAGGTCCCACCCAGCCAGGCCACGCTGGGACTCTGTGAGCAGAAGAGGGGCCAGAGTTGGGTTCCAGCCCGGGAGCTCCCCGTGGGACATGGCCCTGGAGGGGTGACAGCTCCCGCTTCCACAGGCAGGGATTCCAGCCTGGAATTCCCCACTTCCCTGGAGGAGCCATCCAGGCTGGCAGAGCCACTAAAATGCTCAGCTGTTAACCCTGGGCCTCCTCTCTCATCACTTTTCTCCTTTCACTCTGTTTTCCTCAGCCCCAAAAGTGCTTCTGACCCCGACAATGCCTCTGGAGAGGAGGAATCAGGCTGGGATGGGAGAGGGAAACACGGGAAGCCGTGGCAGCTCCGGGTTGAGCTCCTGAACGTTGTCTGGTTTCGGAAAATCATCCCTTGGAGCAGAAAACCCACGGGATTTGATGGTTAATGGAAATTCTGAGCTTTGGCTGTGCCTGGGATATTCCCCAGGATCTCCTTGAGTGGCAGCTTCTCGTGGATCAGATCCCGAGGATGGAATCCAGCGCGGTCAGGATAGTCAGGAGTCCCTGCTGGGATGTTCCTGGTGGGATTTGTGCGGTGCTGGGCTCGGTTTTGGTGTCCTGGGGCCGTTTCCCCTCATTTTGCCGGGCAGGATTTGCGGTTGCCGCCTGTGGGATCATCGGGATCAGCCGGATCCGGCTGTTTCCCGGCTGCCTGCGGATTTGGGAGCTCCTCGTGCCTCTCAAATGTGTTTAAATCCACGTGCTTGGAAGGTGGGATGGGAATGAACTCCTGAAATGAGGGTTAATAGGGGAAGAACTGGGATTTTTGGGAATCTGGGATTTCAGCCTGTTGGAAGCGAAGGTGGCAGTGCCAGTCCTGCTGTCCCTGTGCCTCCCCTCCTTCCTGGCTGTATCTGGAGCACGTGGATGTCCCCAGACACGTCCTTGGCCCTGGATTCCCTTCCAGGACCTGCAGCACGTGGGAAAAGCACCCAGCTCTGTTCACTGGGACTCCCTCCTGCTTCTCACCTGTGGGATTAGGGATGAGGAATTCCCACCCCGGGAGCCTGGCCGGGATGTGGGGCAGGATCCAGCCTGGAAAGGGCTGGGAGAGACGCCTGGAAGTGCCCCAGGTGGCAGAGGGGGCTTGGGGAGGAGGAAAGCTTGGGGGCTGCTCCTGTTTTCCTGCTTCTAACTCGATTTCTTCTCTCCTTTTTCTCCTCCCCTGCTTTCTAAAGAACATAGGAAGCTTCTCGCCGGTAAGTGGTGGGGGTGTCACGCTAAAAAACCCTCAAATTCCCATTTTTTCCATCCACCATCAGCCTGGCTGGCTTAGTCCTCGTCATCCTCATCCCTCGGGATGCGCGGGAGCAACGGGAGCGTCGCGATCCCAGCCCGGGATCCCAGCCCGGGAGCTCCCGCTGTCCCCTCCTACCGGCCCGGGATTGTCCCCACCCCCAGGGATGTGGAACTGGGATCTGAGGGCTCCTCACGTAGTGCTTGCCTCATCTTCCTCTCCATCCTCAGCCTCTCACCTTCACCGGCGGCCGGGGAGGGCGGGCAGAGCTCCCTGAGCTCGCACTGGGCAGACTGGGAGGACTGGGCTGCTCGGGGGGACGGGGTTGGGGCGTGTTTTCCCATTGCTCAGATCCAGGGAATTCCTGTCCTGCCCCTGGCTGAGCTGGGAAGCTCCAGGTGTGGGGCAAACAGAGCAATTCCTCGGGAATCTCCAGGGAAAAGCGAGTGAGGGGCGCCGGGAGAAGCGGGGATGGGTTTCAGCTGGAGGAGGGCGGGTCTAGGCTTGACAGAATAAAGGAATTTTTAGGATGAGGGTGCCCAGAGAAGCTGCCCCGTCCCTGGGAGTGTCCAAGGCCAGCTTGGATGGGGCTGGGTTGCCAGAGGAGCTGAGGAGAAGGGATTGAACCAGGATTGAATCTGGAGTGCCCCAGATTTGGGGCTGGAGCTGCTCCTTTTCCCACTTTTCTGCTCACCCCAGGACTTTTGGGATCACCACCAGCCCAAAGCAGCTTTTTGGGGTGGTGTGAGGTGGGACAAAGCTGTGCCAGCTCAGCTGCCAGGGACTGAGCCAGGAGGGCCCCAGATCTGGGCTTTGGGCTCTCCTTTTTCCCACTCTCGAGCTCCTGTGCTCACCCCAGGACTTTCAGGTTCACTGCCGACCCCGGAGCAGCTTTTTGGGGTGATTCGAGGTGGGACAAAGCTGTGCCAGCTCTGCCCTCGGGTGCCAAAGGAGCTGAGGAGAAGGGATTGAAGCAGGAGCGCTCCGGCTGTGGAGGGAGCTGGATAAAGCTCCTGGATTTCCTCCCTTTCCGTGCCCCTGGCTGTGCTAATCCATGGGCTGGGCCGCGCTGATCCCGCCGGGAATGACCCCGCGGGCTCCGCTGGAAACGAGGGACACGGGGACACCAAACGCGCTGGGAGCCGCGGGAGGAGCGCAGGGAAGTTTCCCGAGCCGACAGCATCCTCTGCTGGCCACGCTTCCCAGGATTTCCGCTCCTCATGGATGCGGGAATCCCTCCTGGCTCCGGGGGCTGCGGGCTCTGCCCTGCCCTGGCCGGCTGCGGGGCTGGGGCTGCTGCTCTTGGCTCTCCCGGAGCTGGGGGCAGCTGGGAAGGGCTCTGGATTCCTGGGAATGCCCCTGCTGTGTCCCATCCAGCCCTCAAACCCCTCCGGGTGCTGGCTTGAAGCGTTGGAGAGGTCCCGCGTGTCTCTTTTTTGTCCCTTCCCCCGGGGCGGGTCCCTGGAGCCCCAGCGCTGTTCGGGTTCTGCTCCGCTCCCTTGGGAGCTGCCCGCGGCTCGGCTGGAATTCCCGGCGGCAGGAGAGGCTCGGCAAGGGCGGCAGGAGAGGCTCGGCAAGGGCGGCAGGAGAGGCTCGGCAAGGGCGGCAGGTGGCGGTGCGAGCCCGCGGAGGAGCCGGGGCACCTCGGCTGCCGCTCCCGTCCTGGCGCTGCCTGCCCATGGCGAGGGAACAGCGGGGACACTCGGGGGGCTGTCCCCATCCCCACGGGACAGCGGGGACACTCGGGGGGCTGTCCCCATCCCCCCCGGACAGGGAACACTCGGGGGGCTGTCCCCATCCCCCCCGGACAGCGGGGACACTCGGGATTTTGTCCCCATCCCCACGGGACAGGGACACTCGGGATTTTGTCCCCATCCCCACGGGACAGGGACACTCGGGATTTTGTCCCCATCCCCACGGGACAGGGACACTCGGGATTTTGTCGCCCTCCCAGCCGAAGGCGCTGCCCGGGGGCCGGGGAAGCGGAGCCGGTGCCCGCTGAGGTTGCGAAATCCCGGATTTGCCGCCTGGCTCTGGAAAATCCTGTGGAGCTGCGGGTTCCAGGCGGGAATGGGGTCCCAGCGCCCCGTGTGAGCCGCGCCCAGGGCGGTTTTGGGAAGGCAGAGGGGACGGGGATGCTCCGAGTCCTCGGAATTGCGCGGCTTTAGCTCGGAGATGCTTCCCCTCCCTCGGGTGGCCCTGGCTCTGCTGCGGGTCCCCTTCAGGAGAGCATTTTGTCCTTGCAGACCCCCCAAGCTCTGCGTGCCAACCTCGGCTGGATTTTTGTGGGTTTAGGGGCGAGGCGCCGGAGCTCCCTCATTGCTGGCTGGGATTTGTGGGGTCCCGCTGGGGACCCCAGCACAGGAGAGCAGGGAAGGGTCTGGGCTGGGAGAGGGGCCCTGGAGTTCCCGGGCACAGATGTGTGGCCCACTCCGTGCTGGAGCTTTTCCATCCATTTTCCAGGGATTTTCCATCCCTGAGCACATCTGGAGGACGCTGCTTGGTCCAGTTTTTGATCTGCGTCCCGACAAAGCCCTTAAGTGGGGAAAAAAACCCTTTTTCAGCAGAGGCAGCCCTTATCCCGCACTCCCTGGAGCGTTTATCGGGAATGGTTCTTGGGAATGTTTCTTTGGAATGGTGCGAATGAACGTCCCCATCCCACCCTGCACACCCAGCCCCGTCTCCCAGCCGCGCTCCCTCCTCTCCCGGGGAGAGCTTTAAATGCTCTTTATTTCCGAGCGCTGCTCAGCGGGGAGTCAAGCTGGGTCCTGCCAAGTGTTAAATGAAATAATTCAAACCCCCGCTCCTCTCCCCTCAGCGCCGGTAATTAGCCGGGAGAGCCGCGGGAGGGGATGGGGAAGGGAGAAGGAGCGAACGCCTCTCGCAGGCTCCCAACTCCTCCTCCTCCTCCCCGGAGGAAGCACAGAGCGGCTCTGCAGGCGCTGGGTGCTGGCAGATAAATCCCAATTAGCTCCTGCCAAACAGGATTAGCGGGAGCCGAGCCAGGTGGGGAATCAGCCTGGCAACAGCTCGGGGAGGAGGGGGTGATTGACAGCTGTCAATCATCTCCCAAAGCAGCTCCGATTTTTTGGGTGTTGCTGGCTGGGGGCTGGAATCTGGGAAGGAATTGAAGCTGAGGCTGCTGCTGGTGCCGTCGCTTCCCAAGGGAAGTGCTCCCAGTGCCCAGAGCGGCGTCTCCCGGCAGCTCCATGCTCCGGGAATAGCTCCGGGAACAACTCCGGGAATAACTCCGGGAATAGCGGGATAGCCCCTCCCAGCTGCCCCAGCCCCTCCTGGCACCGGCGGTGACGGATGAAGCCAGGAGTGGCTGGTGACCGCAGGGAGCCCTGGGTGCACGGAACTCCTTGGAATTTCTCCCAGGAAGAAGATCCAGGCAGAGGATGTGGGTTTTTCCTGGGAGATGATGGATTCTTGCCTGGAGTGTGAGGGGATTCCGCTGGTCCCCTGTCCCTTGTCCGAAGGGATTTTGTGCCTCCTCTCCCCGCTGGGGCTGTCTGTCCCCTGGGCACCTGCAGCCTCCTCCAGGAGGAGGAGGAGGAGGAGGAGGAGGAGGAGGAGGAGGAAGGCTATCGGTGCAGGGGGGATGATGGGCAGTGGCTGAGCGGTGAGGGATGAATCCATCCCTGCTCCAGGCACTGGGCAGGCTCTGGATTCCTGGATTTGCCCTCCCCAGTTGCCCCTTCCTGAGCCAAAGGTGGCTTTTGTGTCCTTTTTTTGTTTGTTTGTTTTTCATGGCCGTTTTGCCTTTTATGGCCTTTTTTTTTTTTTTTTTTCTGATTTTCTGGTCTTTTTAATTTTTATTTTTTTTGCTTGGCCCTCTCTTGCTGGCTCCTCCTGCCTATCCTCACTCCCCAAGGACACATCCCAAGTGTCCGAAGCACCAAGGGCTGGATGTTCCCGGCTGGCAGAGGGAGCAGGTGGCACACGGGGTGTCCCTGCTGTCACTGTCGAGGGAAGGACAGAAATGCCACCCCACATTGTGCGGGGCCACCCCAGGGCAAAAAGATCCCGAGATTGTCGAGCCCCATCCCAAATCCTGGCAAGGGCCGCGGGGTGTGTCTCTCCCAGGAGGATGAGGAGGCAATCTGTCCATGCTGGAGCCTCCAGCACACAAAGGCTGCTCAGACCCACGCGGGGCTGCCCCCAAAAGCGGCCCCGCGGTGGCTGCAGGGGACAGAAAGGGGCGGCGGTGCCGCGAATGATTTGCATGTGAAAACACGAGGGGAGAGGGAGAGGGAGAGGGAGAGGGAGAGGGAGAGGGAGAGGGAGAGGGAGAGGGAGAGGGAGAGGGAGAGGGAGAGGGAGAGGGAGAGGGAGAGGGAGAGGATGGCCTCGCTTCCCTCTGGGGAATTGAGCCTGGCCCTCGGCCTGGATTGCTGCGGTGGCTCTGAGACCGCACCTGGGGATGCTTGGAGTGGGGACAGGAGGGGACAGGGATGGGCTGGAGCAGGAACAGGAGGGGACAGGGATGGTCCTGGAGTGGGGACAGAAGGGGACAGGGATGGGCTGGAGCAGGGACAGGAGGGGACAAGGATGGGGACAGGGATGGGCTGGAGCAGGGACAGCAGGGCAGGGCCCGCTGGGCATCAGGCAGGAATTCGGCATCTGTGTCCCAGGAAGGATGGAGAAGCTGGGATGAGAAGGATGCAGGAGAAGGCACTGGAAGGATGCAGGAGATGGGATGAGAAGGATGGAGAAGCTGGATGAGAAGGATGCAGGAGAAGGCACTGGAAGGATGCAGAAGCAGTAGAAGGAAGCAGGGAGCGAGGCAGGTTTCAAGAGCAGCAATCTCTGGGACGTGCCTTTGGTTTTTTCTCCTCTTTTCTCTGTTCTTCTTCCTTGGAATTGCACCTTGGGATGCTCCCAGCCCTCGGAGAGGAGCAGGGGGGCTCTGTGGGGCGGCTGGGGGGTGACTTAGGCCTATCCCACCCCTTCCTGGGGTGCCCTAAGGCCACAGGACCACCCAGTGTCCCCCACGTGTCCCCGTGGGAGGGGAGTGTGGGCGGATTCCTCAGTGTTTGTGTCCCTCGGGCTGCAGGTGACTGCCAAGTGAGGGAAGGATTCTTGGAAGGGCTGGGAGGGGAACCTGCCCCTGGCAAAGGTTTTTCTCCCAAGTTGTTGCCTTTTGGAGGAGTGGGAAGCAGGAATCCAGTGGGAAGCAGGAATCCAGTGGGAAGCAGGAATTCTGAGCTGCCCCCAGAGCTGCCTCCATGGAGCCACGGCCCCCAGACATCCCAGAGGGAGAGGGGAAGCTCCTGGATCCGTGTGGAGGCTGCAGGAGGAAGCTGAGCTTCCCTCCCTGGCTGCTGCTGAGCTCCTGGAAAGGGGAGGAACTCGGGGCAGCTGCTCACACAGAGCTTCCTACGCCCCTCACCCCATCTCGTGTCCCTGTGTCCTGGGAGGGGTTGGGGGGTCCCTCCCGGTCCCGCTGCCAGCGCCTCTGCAGCACCTGAGGGACAGGGGAGACCCCGAGAGTCCTTGTGCCCCCTTCTTTGGGTGATAACCAAAACATTTTTGTTTTTTTGGCAGAGCTGTGGGCTCAGCCCAGGTTCTCTGTGACCCCAGAACCTTTCCCTTGCATCCTCCAGAGCCGCCCAGTTCCTCCTGGTGAGGAAGAGCTCGGCTGTGGTGGCTGAGAAATGACCCAGCAGGTCCTGGTGCCCTAAAAGTGCCGTTCCAAAGGCAGGGAATGACCTGCTGGGCCGTGGGTTTGTGTTGTGCCGGGAATGCTGTCCTGGCAGAGCAGAGCCAGCTCCTGGGTTTGTCTTTGGGGCACCAGGAATCTCTGCCTGGGGCTGTGGCTCTGCTGGCCCTGACCTCGCTCTGGTTTCAGCACCTTCCCCATCCGGGCAGCAGCACCCAGCCAAGGAAAGAGGAAAAGGGATCAGGCTGGGATGGGAGAGGGAAACACGGGAAGCCGTGGCAGCTCCGGGTTGAGCTCCTGAACATTGTCTGGTTTCAGAAAATCATCCCTTGGAGCAGAAAACCCACGGGATTTGATGGTTAATGGAAATTCTGAGCTTTGGCTGTGCCTGGGATATTCCCCAGGATCTCCTTGAGTGGCAGCTCCTCGTGGATCAGATCCCGAGGATGGAATCCAGCGCGGTCAGGATAGTCAGGAGTCCCTGCTGGGATGTTTCTGGTGGGATTTGTGCCGTGCTGGGCTCGGTTTTGGTGTCCTGGGGGCGTTTCCCCTCGTTTTGCCGGGCAGGATTTGCGGTTGCCGCCTGTGGGATCATCGGGAGCGGCGCCGTCCCTGCGCTCCCGGTTCTTTTTCCCGGCTGCTTTTGGGGAGGCCGTGCCCGGTCCGTGCCCCTCCCTCGCCGAGAACGTCCTTAAAAAATAACAACGGGTTTTTTTTCCTGCTCTCCCCGTGGCTGTGCCGTCCCCGGGGGTCTCTCGGGGGGCGATGCCGGCAGAGGTGTGAGCGCTTTCTCCGCCTCCCGCCATCTCCAGTGGGCGGAGGGGCTGAGCCCCTTCCACCCCCTCCCACCCTTCCCGGCTCATCCCGGGGGGGTCCCCCCGCCTCGGCCGGGGGAGGGGGAGCGGCTCCTGCGCGACCCCCGCCGCCCCCGCTCTTTGTCTGCGCCGCGCCCCTGCGCCCCCGCTCCCCTTTGTTGAGCGCTCGGAGGGGCTCGCAGGGCCCCCCCCGCCGGGCCGGGCCCGAGGGGTGGGCGGGCGGAGGGCGGGGGCCGCTCCGGGCCGTGGGGCGAGGGGAGCTCCGGGCCGTGGGGCGGGGGCAGCTCCGGGCCGTGGGGCGGGCGGAGGGCGGGGGCCGCTCCGGGCCGTGGGGCGGGGGCAGCTCCGGGCCGTGGGGCGGGCGGAGGGAGGGAGGGCGGGGGCCGCTCCGGGCCGTGGGGCGGGCGCTCCGGGCTCGCTCCGCGCTGCCGCTCCCTTGTCTGATGCTGCGCCGCTCCTTCCCCGCGCGGGGGGCGCGCCGAGACCACCGCGATTAGAGGATCCAGCCTCTCCCACCCAGCCCCGCAGCGCTCCATGCCGGGCTCCGCGCGGGGCTGCCATCCTGCCGGGAGGGACCGGCATGTCCGAGCGGCGTGAGGAGGGCAGCTGGCCCCCTCCGGGGCCGAGCCGGGGCCCTTCCCGCTGGCCCGAGGCTTGGGAAGGTGCCGGGGAGCCGGGCTCGGCTGGGCAGGGGCGGCGGGGGAGCGGGGATGGAGCTGCGGCGGAGCTGAGAGGAGCCTGCCAGGGCGAGAGGGAGCGGCTGCCTTCGGCTGGAGCGTGGCACGACTGAGCTGCACCTCGGGCTGATCCCGGAATCCTTGGGCTGCTCCCGGAATCCTCAGGCTGCTCCCGGAATCCTTGGGCTGCTCCCGGAATCCTTGGGCTGCTCCCGAATCCTTGGGCTGCTCCCGAATCCTTGGGCTGCTCCCGGAATCCTTGGGTTTCTCCCAGAATCTTGGCTGCTCCCGGAATCCTTGTTTGCTCCTGGAATCTTGACTGCTCCCACAATTTTGGGCTTCTCCTGCAATCTTGGCTGCTCCTGGAATCCTTGGGCATCTCCTGCAATCTTGGCTGCTCCCAGAATTTTGGTTTTTTCCTGCAATCTTGGCTGCTCCGGGCTGCGAGGACCCGCGGAGGGTCAGCGGCCGTGTCCCGGAGGAGCCGCTGGACAGCGGAGGCAGCTCCGTGTTCCCGGGGCGAGGCCGCTTGGATGTGAGAGAGCATCCCGGAGGATCTGAGAGGATATCCCGGAGGATCTGAGAGGATATCCCGGAGCACAGGGATATTCCCGAGCCCGTTCCTGTCCCAGCGCTGCTCCCAGTGTCGCCGCCGTGCCATTCCCACCGTTCCCACCCCGGCAGCGCCTTCTCCTCGTCCCGGTGGGCTCGGCCGGGATTTGGGCGCCGGGGTCGCGCTTCGCTCTCGTGGGGCGGGTGTGGATTGAGCTCCCTCGAGGGGCCGGAGCTGTCCCCGAGGCCGCGGCGCTGCCGTGGCACGGGATGGGAACCCCCGGGAACACTTAGGCTGCCGAGAGCGCCGGGGACGGGCACCGGGATCCGTCCGAGCCTCGTGGTGACCTCGGTGGCCGAGCATGACAGCGTGCCAGTACCCCATGGCGCCGGGAGCCCTGGAGCGGGACCGGCTGTACCAGCACAAGGTGTCCCTGGTGGTGCGCTACTTCATGATCCCCTGCAACATCTGCCTCATCCTCCTGGCCACCTCCACGCTGGGGTTCGCCGTGCTGCTCTTCCTCAATAACTGTAGGTGTCCCTGAGCGGGGCGGGGCACGGGCGGCTTCGGGGGCCGCTCCCGGAGCTCCTGGCTCCGCTGGGGACGATCCAGGTGCTGGATCGCTCCCTGGCCCACTTTTCCCCGGCAGGAAAGCGGGAGCAGAGCTGTGAGGGAGGGTGGCTGTGCGTGGGCCAGCACAGCTCCCACCTGCTGCTGCTGCTGCTGCTGCTCCCGGCAGGCTCCCGTCCCAAATCCTGCTGCTGCTGCGGGGACGAGCCGGGGATGTGAGGATTCGGGAAGGGATGGTGCTGATCCAGGGGGATGTGAGGATTTGGGAAGGGATGGTGCTGATCCAGGGGGATGTGAGGATTCCGGAAGGGATGGTGATGATCCAGGGGGATGTGAGGATTCGGGAAGGGATGGTGCTGATCCAGGGGGATGTGAGGATTTGGGAAGGGCTGGTGATGATCCAGGGGGATGTGAGGATTCAGGAAGGGCTGGTGATGAGCCAGGGGGATGTGAGGATTTGGGGTGGAGAGATGGTGAGGGCAGAGCTGGGGACCTTTGGGGACAGGGGGAGCCTCTCCTGGGCCCGGCCTTTCCCTCAGGAAAAGCCTCCTGACCCACGGATCCGTCTGTGGATCTGCCTGGCTGATCCCTGAGCCCTGCAGCGCATTCCTGAGGGTGAAGGGGATGCAGGAGGGATGTGGGATCATCCCTCTGGGTGAGGACAGAGGGCAGATGTCCCTCAGTGCTCCCTTTCTCCAGGGATTTTCCCGGCTGGAAAACGGGCTCCTGGGAGTGCTGCCCTGGCCAGGGAATTCTGCTGCTCCCTCATTCCCAGCAAACTGCTGGAGCTTGGAGCCGATAAGTGAGAGGGAAACGCTCCCAGGCTGCTCCAGGAATCAGCAGAATGGGTTTTTCCCTGAGGCTTGGCTGTTGATCTGATCCCTGGTGCAGCCGAGCAGATCCCACCCTTGGGTGTGGATGCATCCAGGTGTTCCGGTCAGGCTCCGTCACCTCCTGCTCCCCTCCCAAGGAATCTTCCATCACTCAGGGCTGGCTTTGACCTCCCTGACGCTGGAAGGGCCCAACAGCTGCTGTGGGAAAAGCCCACGGAGGGCAGGCAGAGCCTCCAGTGCGGCTTTGGGGTGTGCAGCTTCTCCTGGAGGAGCTGTGGCTGGGAATGAACGCTGGAAAACACAGGGATACCTCCAAGGGCAGGGCCCAGGTGATGGAGCGTGGTGGGGGTGGGGTTCTCTGTGCCACAGCCTGGCTCTGCTGCCTTGGCCACATCCCAAAGCCCAGGTTTTGGCAGTTTCCCGTTCAGCACAGGAGGGGTTTTGGTGCCTGAGTGGAGCTCAGCTCCCCCGTGCTGATCCTGGGTTCCAGGGGTGGCAGGTGGCCCTTGCTGGGGACCTGTGCTCGTGGTTCCCACATTTCGGAGGCTGTGGCATTCCCTGCTCCAGGATAACCGGCAGGGTGTGAGTTTGGGGTGATCCACAGCAGGATTGGCCTCACAGCCCCAGAGATGGGGCAGAACAGGCCCAGAGCCATCCCAGCACTGCCAGGGCTGCTCCCACATCCCAGCCAGGGAGCCAAAGCTGCGGCTGGAGGGATGAAACAGCACCGTGGACGAGGGCTGGGGGCCGGAGAGGAGGGAATGTGCCCCAGGAAGCCGTGACAGCTCCCTGCTTTCTGTTTCCTTGCAGACAAACCCAACAGCTACTTCACGCAGACGCCGCCGCCGCCGCGGGATGGTGAGTGCTGAGCCGGGACACGGGAGCCTCTCCTGGGCTGCCCGAGCCCATCCTGCCTCTTCCCCCTCCCATGGAATCAGATCCATCCCACCCTCCTGCCCCCGAGCTGCAACTCAGCTCTGGGGATTTAAAGTCACTCCCGAGCCAGCCCAGCCCTGCCAGTGCTGGGTTTGGGTGAGCAGAGGGCCCTCAGCGCTCCCTTTTTCCAGGGATTTTCCCAGCTGGAAGCAGGGAAGGGCTGGAAAAGGTCAGCACCTGGGTTTCCTGCAGACCTGAATTTCCATCCTTGCCTCTGGGTCGCCTCTCCCACCTTTCCTCAGCTTTCGCAGAGAACTTTGGGGTTTTGGGGTTTTTTTTGTGAGGTTCTTATCAGCCAGCAGCTTCAGGAGCTGCTGGATGCAGGGCAGGCAAGCCCAGGCTGAGATAAAACCATCACAGGAGCTTTGTTCCCTTTAAAACCAGGCTTAAATCCCTGCCTTTGCTGGCAGGCTCTTCCCCCACCTTCACGTGCACAGATAAGAGCTGAGCAGAAAACAGCAGCCAATTAATAACCTGGTTGTTGCTTTATTTTATTTTATTTTTTATTTTTTATTTTTTATTTTTTATTTTTTATTTTTATTTTATATTTTATATTTTAATTTTTATTTATTTTTTAATATTTGATATTATATTTCAGTTTTTATCTATTTTAAAAATATTTTATATTTCAATTTTTATTTATTTTTAAAATATTTTTTATTTTATTTTTTAATCTTAATTTAATTTTTAAATTTTTTATTTTATTTTAATTAATTTTATATTTTTATTTTATTTTAATTAATTTTTTTGTTTTTATTGAATTTTTATTTTTATTTTTTTTGCCTCCCCTGCCGGGGGTGGGGAAGGAGGCGGAGGAGAAACGGATGCGAGATAAAAATGTGATTAATCTATAATTGGCCCGGGGAAGGCATCTCGAGCGAAAAATAAAAACCCACGTAGGTGGAACTCCTTGCTCAGGGCTCCAAAATATTACCAGCCCAGCCCAGGCAGATGCCAGACTTCCAAAAGAGCTCTGGTGCTCCCACAGGAGATGGAAAACTACGGATCCTGGGAGGCTGCCAGGGCTGGGGGAGCAAATTCCTTCGGGGGGGGATTCGGGGACAGGGCCACGGGAACAGCTCCCTGTGGGGCAGGGATGGCTTCTGCTGCCTCTGCCCATCCCTGGCATGGATTTGTTGAGGTTCTGGGTGTCCCTGGTGCCTTTGGGCAGGGCTGAGGTTTAATCCAGAGCTGGGATCTCCCAGCACAGTTTGCTCGGAGGTGGCGCTGGGGTTTGGATGATCCTGGAGGTTTGGGAAGGTCCCTGTCCCCAAATCCTCCAGGTGAGGCTCAGGCAGGTGCTGGGAGCACAGGCAGGGCCCCTGGGTGGCTCCCGGGCTCCTCGAGCACTGTCACCTCCCCTGGGACATCCCTCAGGCCCCCAGCCTGGCCCTAATTAGGGCCATGTCTCTAATTAGTGCTCCCTGTGCCAGGGCCCGCTGGGACTGGGTGTCAGGACAAGATTTGTCACCCTCAGGGAAGGGGCCCAGCCCCGAGAGCACCAGGAGTGTTCGGACAGCGCTCCCAGGGATGTCTGGGGTGGGATTTTGGGGTGTCTGGGTGGGATTTTGGGGTGTCAGGGTGGGATTTTGGGGTGTCTGGGTGGGATTTTGGGGTGTCTGGGTGGGATTTTGGGGTGTCAGTGCAGAGCCAGGGGCTGGACTCTGATCCTTGTGGGTCCCTTGGGTTGTTCCTCGAGTCTCTGTTGGCTTTTTTACCTTTTCCTCTCCTCCCGACTCCAAACCCTGCCCCAGAAAACTCCTGAGCCCTGTGTGGATTTAGGGAATGCTTGGGAACAAGGCCACTGACATTCCCAAATCCCCACAAATCCTGGCATTCCCCAGCCTGGCAGGGATTTGAGGCTCCACCGTCTCATGGGGAGCTGCAGGACGGCTCCATTCCCCAGCTCAGGGACTGCCCTGCCCCTTCCAGCCTGGAGAAATCCTCTCCTCTCTCCCGGCTCCAGGGCTGGATGTGGCAGGATCTGCACCTGGAGAGGGCTCTGGGGGCAGCCAGGGTGGGCTGGGACCCCTGAGGGGGGAGGATCAGGAAGGATCTTCTTCCTCCTCCTCCTCCTCCTCCTCCTCCTCCTCCTCCTCCTCCTCCTCCTCCTCCTCCCATCTCCTCTGGCTTGTGTTTGTTTGCAGGAGTCGTGGCTGTTGCCTCTGAGGGCAGGGAGAACAAAGAGAGGGGATTTAGGTGGGATTTTGGGAGGGTGGGGAGGCTCTGGGATGGATTTCCCAGGGCAGCCGGGGCTGTCCCTGGATCCCTGGGAGTGTCCCAGGCCAGGCTGGAGCAGCCTGGGATAGAGGGAGGTGTCCCTGCCCATGGATGGGATTTAAGGTCCCTTCCACAGGGACCAGCTGGGGCTGGCCCTCCCCTGTGTGTGCTGTCCAAAACCTCCTCCAGCTGCTGGAAATCCAGGGGAAAAATCCAGGGAGACAGGAATTCCTTGGGCTCTTTTCTGCCCAGGCTCTGGGATTGCTGTGCCGGCTCATAGGAACAGGGAGGGGACACTCGGGAGCCACCGTGAGAAAACTGAACTGGAAATACAGCCCAGGCTGTTCCATCCCATCCCATCCCATCCCATCCCATCCCATCCCATCCCATCCCATCCCATCCCATCCCATCCCATCCCATCCCATCCCATTCCCATCCCCATTCCCATCCCCATTCCCATCCCCATTCCCATCCCCATTCCCATCCCCATCCCATCCCCATCCCATCCTATCCCCATTCCCATTCCCTTTGTTCCCAGTTTTGTGGCTCTCTGTGCATTAAAACCTCCCAGGTCCAAACCTCCCTCCCAGATGGATTCTCCTGGCCCAGTTTTAGCAGAGATGGGGCAGGGAATGGGTGAAAATGAGCAAATTTGGGCTTGGGGATTGGGATAGGGCCAGGAATGGGTGAGAATGAGCAAATTTGGGGCTTGGGGATTGGGATAGGGCCAGGAATGGGTGAAAATGAGCAAATTTGGGGCTTGGGGATTGGGATAGGGCCAGGAATGGGTGAGAATGAGCAAATTTGGGGCTTGAGGAGCGGGCCAGCGCGTCCCTGCCGGAGCAGAGCTCAGGGAGAGCTGCCTGGGTGAAGCTTTGTGCCCTCAGTGCCCACGATCCGATGGCTCTGAGCTTTCCCTGGTGCCAGGACCCCGTTCCCATTCCCTGGATGTTGGAGGTGCTCACCAGGGCTGTGGGGTGAATTCCCAGCTCTTCCCAGGGCTCTTCCCAGGGCTCTTCCCGGCGCTGGGAGCGGGGTTGTGCGTTTGAGGCGATGGATGTGGATGGCAGAGGGCTGGGCTGGGGGACAGGAGCTGCTCTCCATGGCAACGGGCTCCTCGCTCAGGCGGAATTAATGCCCAGCCCGGCCATTCCCGCTGCCCCTTTGGCACAGGGAAGCCTCAAAAGCCATCCCTGGGAGCGGCAGGTGGCGGGGGGGATGCATCCCAGCCCTTCCCTCCATCCAATCCCTCCTTGGGTTCCCGGCTGGAATGTTTTCCGTGGCTCCAGCGCGTTCTCCCGGCTGTTTTTGGGATAGCGCGGGGTTAAAGGCGCGTTTGTCACAGGCACGGAATTCTTGAATCCGGGCTCCTCCTGGGAGCTCCCGGCAGGGAATGCTCCAGCAGATCCCAGAGGTGCCCTGCCCTTCCCAGGAGGTTTCCATCCTCTCCCCGTGCAGGGTTGGTGGCTGTGCCTGGCAGTGTCATTCCTTCCGATCCCTTTTCCTGCCTTTTCCCTCTCCCGGTGCCACCGTGGAGCGGCTCCATCCTACCCTCCCACCCCCGAGCTGGGATTCAGCTCCCAGCTGTGCTTTTCCCATTGTTTTTCTCCGAGGGCTGGCTTCCCCACAGCAAGTTCCCACTGTGCCTCCAGCAGGCAGGAATTGCTTCCCTGCATTCCAAACTTCCCAGGTCCCCCTCATCTCCAGGGCCCTCCTCAGCCCTTGGCAAGATTCCTGATGAGGGGGAAGGAATCCCCTTCAGGAATCCTGCTGATTCCTGTCCTGGCTGAGAGGAGCCCTGTGACCCCAGAGACCCTGTCCTGTGCCATTCCCAGAGCCCCTCTCCTGTGCCATTCCCAGATTTCCTCTCCTGTGCCATTCCCAGATTTCCTCTCCTGTGCCATTCCCAGATTTCCTCTCCTGTGCCATTCCCAGATTTCCTCTCCTATGCCATTCCCAGATTTCCTCTCCTGTGCCATTCCCAGTGCCCCTGTCCTGTGCCATTCCCAGATTTCCTCTCCTGTGCCATTCCCAGATTTCCTCTCCTGTGCCATTCCCAGAGCCCCTCTCCTGTGCCATTCCCAGAGCCCCTCTCCTGTGTCATTCCCAGATTTCCTCTCCTGTGCCATTCCCAGAGCCCCTCTCCTGTGCCATTCCCAGATTTCCTCTCCTGTGCCATTCCCAGAGCCCCTCTCCTGTGTCATTCCCAGATTTCCTCTCCTGTGCCATTCCCAGATTTCCTCTCCTGTGCCATTCCCAGAGCCCCTCTCCTGTGCCATTCCCAGATTTCCTCTCCTGTGCCATTCCCAGAGCCCCTCTCCTGTGCCATTCCCAGAGCCCCTCTCCTGTGCCATTCCCAGTGCCCAGGAGCTGTTGGGATGCTGGGAATATGGGACAGACCTGGCAGGCAGCTGTGAGCAATCCCCAAACTGCTCCAGGAGCTTTTTTCCCCCTTTTCCAGGCACTGGAAAAGAGCAGCGTTGCCATTCCACTTGTGATTATTGAGCTGGAGAAACCCTTGAATGGGAGAGCTGGAGGCTTTATTAACTCGAGCTCCTGGAGAGCTCAGAGCTCCCGGAGGCAGCTCGCTGTTAATCCCTCCTCAAACCCAGCTCCTTCCCTGCCACCTGGGCCTTGTTTCCCGCGGGATTTGCGGAGGGAGAGCCCAGGGTGGGGAGCTGAGCTGCTCCCCATCCTCCCTGCTCTGCTCCAGGGGGCTCGGAGCGGGCTGGGGATGGGGAGGGATTGAGGAGCTGCTCCGAGAGCTCCGCCTGGAGCTGTGTCCTGGGAGGCAGGGACTGAAGGAGAACCCTTCTCCCTGGATTCCCACACTGATTCCTGGATTCCCACTCCAATTCCAGCATCCCTTCCCCAAATCCAGCATCCCCAAACCAACTCCTGCATCCCCACCCCAATTCCAGCATCCCCACACTGATTTCAGCATCCCCAAACCCATTGCCACATCTCCAAAACAACTCCTGCATCTCCCAACCAACTCCTGCATCCCCTCACCAATTCCTGCACTGCCATTCCACCTCTCCACCCCAATTCCAGCCTCCCCACCCCAATTCCAGCCTCCCCACCCCAATTCCAGCCTCCCCACCCCAATTCCAGCCTCCCCACCCTGGTTCCCCCATCCCTGCACAGAGCAGAGCCATGGATGGCTCCTGGCCATTCCCAGGGTGGCTCCTGGCCATTCCCAGGGTGGCTCCTGGCCATTCCCAGGGTGGCTCCTGGCCATTCCCGGGGTGGCTCCTGGCCATTCCCAGGGTGGTTCATGGTCATTCCCAGGATGGCTCCTGGCCATTCCCAAGGTGGCTCCTGGCCATTCCCGGGGTGGCTCCTGGCCATTCCCGGGGTGGCTCCTGGCCATTCCCGGGGTGGCTCCTGGCCATTCCCCCGCTGGCCCTGCCCTTCCCTCTGCCCATCCCGGCTCCATCCCGCTCCCAGCTGTCCCTCCAGCCCCGCTGGACATCTGCAGGCGCCGTTGGGCGCGGGGAGGTGGAGCTGGAGCCATCTGCCCTGGCAGCTCCTGCAGAGCCCCAGCACCTGCTCGGGGAGAGACCGGGCTGCTAACGAAGCCGTGCTAATTAGGGGCTGCCCGAGGAAGTGTCCTGGCTGGCCGGGGGGACGGGTTTGGGGCTGGATTGGTGTCACTGCTCCTGCAGCTGTGGGCAGCTGCTGTTCCTGCTCCTCTCCTGTCGCCTCCCACCTTTCCCCTTGCCTTGAGGGGTGCAGCTGCACCAGGGGAGGCTCAGGATGGATTTTAGGATTTCAGGGAAAGGTTCTGCTCCAGAGGGCGCTGGGGCTGTTCCCAGGCTCCCCAGGGATGGGCACGGCCCCGAGAGCTCCAGGAGTGTTTGGACACAGCTCCCAGGGATGCCAGGCTGGGATTTTGGGGTGTCTGTGCCCAGCTGTGCCCTTCCTTTTGTCTGGGCACTTCTGGGAGAGGCCTGGGTGCCCCCACCCTTCCCCAATTAGCCAGAGGACAGGAGCCCCTCGTTAACCTCGGGTTCCTCTCCCCCTGCACCGGGAGCTCCCTGCGGATCCAAGGTGGAGCCTCAGAGCCCCCTGAGCTGCAGCCGAGGCCCCGAGCCTGGCTTTTCCCTGAGCCTTGATCTCTTCCCAAAGCCCTTTTGGCTGGGGCAGAGCTGCTGTTCCTGCCCACGGGATCCCTCTGGATGCAAACACTGCTGGGAATTATTTCCAGCGACACCTTTGGCTCCCCGTCCTCTCTGGGAGATGCTTTTATTATTATTTTTTATTACAGTTGTTATTTATTATCCTGCTCCCGCTCCAGCGCTGCTGAGAGCCGTGGAGAGGCTTGGCTGGAATTCCAGGGGGGACAACGATCCCTCCTTTTATTCCCTGCTGCTTCTCCTCATCCCTGGCAGCTCAGGAGCTTTGGGAAAGGGCAGCTCCGAGGTTTTTTTGGCTGCAGCCGAGTGCAGCTCTCACTCTGTGCCAAATTCCTCGCTGTGCCCCGAGCCTGCAGCACGGGGGTGACGGAACCGGAGCTGGGATTTGGATCCAGGCCCTGCCCTCACCTCCCAGGCAGCTCTGGAGCTCAGGATTAGCGGGGATGAGACAAAGGCAAGGCTTTCAATCCGAAAAAGGAGGTTTAGATGGGATCTTGGGAAGGAATTCTTTCCTGGGAGGATGGTGAGGGCCTGGCACTGGTTATTCCATGGATGTTCCCCCTTTTTTTTCCCACCTGTTTTCCTGCTTTTTTTTCTCCCCCCTTTTTTCCCCATGTTTTCTCCTGCTTTTCTCCACCTTTTCCCCCCACCTTCACCGCTTTTCCTGCCTTTTTTCCCTCCCTTCCTCTCCTTTTCCCACCTTTTTTCCCCCCAACTTTTTTGCCCCATCTCTTTTTCCTCAGCTTTTATTCCCCACCTCTTCTTTCCCGCCTTTTTCTCTCTGCCTTTTTTCCCCCGCCTTGTTTTGCCCCGCCTTTTTTTTCCCGCCTCTTTTTCCCGCCTCTTTTTCCCGCCTTTTCCCTCCTTTTTCCCCCTTTTTTCCCCACCCTTGACCCCTCACCCTCCTTTTTCCTCTCCCCCTTTTCCCCCTTTCCCTTCCCCTCAGAGTCAGCTCCGTCTCCCTTGGCGCTGCTCCCATTCCCACTCCCCAGCCCCTTTTTTCGGGATGAATCCCGCAATTCCCGTTCTCCTGGACCCTCCCCTGGCCCTGGAGTTTTCACACCTCGTGTTCATTTAACACCACTCCAGGCGAGGGAAGGAGCAGCGCTGGGAAGTGCGGCAGAGACTCCGACTCCAGCCAGGGCTCTCCAGAAAAACGCTGAATCCCTTTAGATCCCGGGCGGGAGAGGAGGAGAGTCCTTTTCCTTTTGATTTCCCGGGATTTATCTCCCGCCGGGTTCTCTGTCGCAGCTCCGGAATCTCCAGGCAGTCAAAGGCAAGCGCTGGGAATTGAAGTGTAAATGAGGCGTTTGATTTCGCCTTTTAGGATTGCTCTGTTCCCTCGTTCTGTAGGTCAGGCTCTGCTTCTGACGGGTGGGGCAGGAACATCTCCAGGAATGGATGGAGCTGTCCCAGGAAACGGGGAAATTGCATTTCAGGGAACGATCTCCTGGAAAAGGCTCTCAGGGATGTCCCAGAGCTCCAGAGGCATTCGTTCAATGCTCCCAGGGATGCAGGCCGGGATTTTGGGATGGCTGTGCAGAGTCTGTTTGGACTCTGAGCCTTCTGGATCCCCTCCAGCTCAGGATATTCCATAATTCCGCGATTCCCTGATTCTTCCCTGCCCAGCTGCCAGTGCCAGGCTGTGTCCCCGGGCATCTCTCGCTGGCACCTTTCGGAGCTGGCTGCTCTGATAAAGAAATTCCTGCATCCCTGATTTCCTCGGGAGGCTCCAGGCTCGTGGTGTGGCTGCTTTGCATAAGCAGCGATAAATAAATGAGCGATAAATAAATAAATGAGTGCGTGGGGGAAGGTCTGGCCTGCTCCCAGGCAGCTGAGGACGAGTTCTCCTTCCCTTGACTTCCCTCTCCCTCGCCGGGGAGTGAAAAACACCTTTGGGGTGTGGAGAACTCCAGAAAAGCTTTGGATGGAGCGTCCTGGGGTGCTGGGAATGCTGCTCGGTGCTCACCTGGGACAGTGCGGTCACCTGTGTGGGCACTGTGGTCACCTGGCCCCTGTGGTCACCTGTGTGGGCACTGTGGTCACCTGGCCCCTGTGGTCACCTGTGTGGGCTCTGTGGGCACCTGGGACAGTGTGGTCACCTGTGTGGGCAGTGAGGTCACCTCTGTGGTCACCTGTGTGTCCCTGTGTGATCCTGTGGCCATCTGGCCCCTGTGGTCACCTGGGACAGTGTGGTCACCTGTATGGGCACTGTGGTCACCTGGCCCCTGTGGTCACCTGTGTGTCCCTGTGTGATCCTGTGGTCACCTGGCACCCCGTGGTCACCTGTGTGGGCACTGTGGTCATCTGCTCCCTATGGTTACCTGTGTGGTCACCTGGTCCCTGTGTGTCCCTGTGTGGTGCTGTGGTCACCTGGCACCCTGTGGTCACCTGTGTGGGCAGTGAGGTCACCTGTGTCCCCATGTCCCCTGTGTGTCCCTGTGTCCCCAAGGTGTCCCTGTGCCCCCTGCGTGTCCTGGTGTCCCCAGTGTGTCCCGGTGCCCACTGGCTCTCCCCGTGTCTCCCATATGTCCCTGTGCCCCGTGTGTCCCCTGACTGTCCCTGTGTCCCCCTGGCTGTCCCCATGTCCCCTGAGTGTCCCCTGAGTGTCCCCATGTCCCCTGAGTGTCCGTGTCCCCGCAGGCTGCCGGGGGATGCTGTGTGGGTTTGGTGTCCCCGTGTCCCCCGTGTGTCCCCATGTCCCCTGAGTGTCCGTGTCCCCACAGGCTGCCGGGGGATGCTGTGTGGGTTTGGTGTCCCCATGTCCCCTGAGTGTCCCCATGTCCCCTGAGTGTCCCCGTGTCCCCCGTGTGTCCCCATGTCCCCCATGTGTCCCCGTGTCCCCTGAGTGTCCGTGTCCCCGCAGGCTGCCGGGGGATGCTGTGTGGCTTCGGGGCCGTGTGTGAGCGCAGTCCCTCGGAGCCGGGCCAGGCCTCGTGCGTGTGCAGGAAGGGTCCCTGTGCCCCCGTGGTGGCCCCGGTGTGCGGCTCCGACCACTCCACCTACAGCAACGAGTGCGAGCTGGAGCGGGCCCAGTGCAACCAGCAGAGGAGGATCAAGGTCATCAGCAAGGGACCCTGCGGTGAGTGGGGCTGGCTGTCCCCGGGGACAGGGACACCTGGGACAGGGACACCTGGGACAGGGGGAGTGGGGCTGGCTGTCCCCAGGGGAAGGGACACACCAGGACAGACAGAGTGGGGCTGGCTGTCCCCAGCTGGGCAGGGCTGGAGTGGATGGTGGCAGGGCTGGGGTCAGGGGGACACTGTGGGATCAGCGGCACTGCCTTGGGGGTCAGCAGAGTGCAGCAAGGAGGGAAAATGATGGGGAAACAATGGAGAAATGATGTAGAAATAATGGAGAAATGATGGGAAAATGATGGAGAAATTATATAAAAATAATGGAGAAATGATGGGAAAGTGATGGAGGAATGATGGGAAAAGATGGAAAAATGATGGAGAAAAGATGGGAAATGATGGAGAAATGATGGAGAAAAGATGGAGAAATGATGGAGAAAAGATGGAGAAAAGATGGAGAAATGATGGAGAAAAGATGGAGAAATGATGGAGAAATGATGGAGAAAAGATGGAGAAATGATGGCCTCAGGCTGGGCCAGGGACACCAAGGCTGGGAAGGGACACTGAGGAATCACCAGCTCTGCTTTAAGGGTCAGCAAAGTGTGATCAGGAGGGAAACTGATGGAAAGATAATGGAAAACTGATGGAAAAATGATGTCCAGGGGCTGATCCAGGGGCGTGTGACAACCCCCTGAGGAGCATCTCTGATGTCCTGGGGATGGGGACAGGGCTGGTGGCAGAGGACACTGAGGAATCTGGGAGTCAGCTTTGGGAATCAGCAGGGTGTGATCAGGAGGAAAAATGATGGGAAATGATGGGAAAATGATGGACAGCTGAGGTGTGTGATAACCCCCTCTGGGCAGGAAAACATCTGCCACAGCTGGAATTGGGGGCTGGGTGTGCTGATAAAAGCTGATCCAAGCTGATCAAAGCCCTTCCCTGGGCTGGCATTCCAGCTGGGAGCCCGCAGCTGTGGGAATGAGCCCCCTCCAGGCTCCTCAGCTCCCAGGAAATGAAGTTGACCTTTCTGTCTGGCTCCCAGTGAATCCACACCCGGCTCTCCTGCTGGGATTCCTGCACGGGAGAGGTGGATTTCAAATAATAATCATCAGGAAGCGACAAATTAAGGGGGGGGGAAAAAGGAATTTGTCTGCGAGGAAATTGCTCCTTGAGCTCTTCCTCTAATTAGGGTTTGCAGGAGGGGCCTTGAGGACCCCGGGTTGGTTTTCTGGAGCTCCCAGGGAGCGTTTGCAGGGAAAAGAGGATTCGGGAGAGGTGGAGAGGGTGGGAAACGAGAGGAGAGTGGAGCCAGGAGGGGAGGGAGCTCCTTCCTCCCGTGCTGAGGGTTTGGAATGATCCTCGGTGGGCACTGGGGGGGATGGACTCACTGCTCAGGAGCTGGGAACGGCTCTGCCTCTGGAATCTGCTGGAGCTGCTGGAAAATCATCCACTGCACCTGGATTGGGGTGTTTGGAGGGATGGATTTGGGGGATATCGGGATATATCAGGGTTACCCTAAGAGGAACGGGACATCCCATGCCGTGCTGTCACCATGTCCCCTCCCCGTCCCTCGGGCTCCAAGGATCCACTGAACTGGTGGAAAATTATCCATTGCTGCTGGATTGGGGTGTTTGGAGGGATGGATTTGGGGAATATTGGGATATATTTGGGTTATTCCATGAGAGGAACAGGGCATCCTGTGCTGTGCTCTTCCCTGTGCTGTGTCCCCTCCCCATCCCTCAGGCTCCAAGGATCCACTGAACTGGTGGAAAATTATCCATTGCTGCTGGATTGGGGTGCTTGGAGGGATGGATTTGGGGAATATTGGGATATATTTGGGGGTTGTTCCATGAGAGGAATGGGACATCCCGTGCTGTGTCCTGACTCATGCCGTGCTCTCACCGTGTCCCCTCCCCGTCCCTCAGGCTCCAAGGACCCCTGTGCAGAGGTGACCTGCAGCTTTGGCAGCACCTGTGTCCCCTCCCCGGACGGCCAGGCCGCCAAGTGCGTGTGTCCCTCGTCCTGCGGCGGCGTCCCCGAGAGCCCCGTGTGCGGCAGCGACGGCCGCGACTACCGCAGCCTGTGCCACCTCAACAAGCACGCCTGCGACAAGCAGGAGAACGTCTTCAAGAAGTTCGATGGGCCCTGCGGTGAGGAGGGGCTTGAAGTGTCTCGGGAGTGAGGGGGTTAAAAATAAAAATATCCCTGGGGAGGGGATTTTGGGGGAAGGAGCGGTGGGAGAGGGGGTGAGGAGGAACTTGGCTGTCAGCTCAGGAGGGTCTGGCTGGGCTGGGAAGGGGCGGGCTGGGCAGTGAAAGGTCACTCTGGGCAGTGAAAGGTCACTTTGGGCAGTGAAAGGTCACTCTGGGCAGTGAAAGGTCACTTTGGGCAGTGAAAGGTCACTCTGGGCAGGAAAGGTCACTTTGGGCAGTGAAAGGTCACTTTGGGCAGTGAAAGGTCACTGTGGGCAGCTGAAGGTCACTGTGGGCAGTGAATGGTCACTACGGGCAGCCAATGGTCACTGTGGGCAGCCAATGGTCACTGTGGGCAGTCAGGGGTCACTGTGAGTAGCCAGTGGTCACTTTGGGCAGCTGAAGGTCACTCTGGGCAGCTGAAGGTCACTCTGGGCAGCTGAAGGTCACTGTAGGCAGCCAATGGTCACTGTGGGCAGCCAATGGTCACTGTGGGCAGCTAGGGGTCACTCTGGGCAGCTGAAGGTCACTCTGGGCAGTGAAAGGTCACTGTGGGCAGTGAATGGTCACTACGGGCAGCCAATGGTCACTGTGGGCAGTCAGGGGTCACTGTGAGTAGCCAGTGGTCACTGTGGGCAGCCAATGGTCACTCTGGGCAGCCAATGGTCACTGTGGGCAGTCAGGGGTCACTGTGAGTAGCCAGTGGTCACTGTGGGCAGCCAATGGTCACTGTGGGCAGCCAGGGGTCACTGGGTGACAGCTGCTGGAGCTGAGAGCGAGGCAGCGCTTTCCTTTCCCTCCCTCGGGGTGTTTGTGCTGGAGCCCCCCCAACCCAGAGAGCAATTCCAGCATCTGGGAACATCCACCTGCCCTGCCTCCTGCTGCTCCCCCAAACTGCTCCTGGGATCAGAGATTCCCAAACTGCTCCTGGGATCAGAGATTCCCAAACTGCTCCTGGGATCAGAGCATCCCAAACCGCTCCTGGAATTAAAACATCCCGAAGAGCTCCTGGAATTAAAGCATTCTGGAATTAAAGCATCACAAAAGGCACTGATCCCAAAGTTTGAGGGGGGATTCCTCCTCCTCCTCTCGTCCCTGGCTCGTGGATGCCAGGATGAGAAGCAGCTGCATTCATGAGGAAATCCCAGGATCAGGCAGGACATGCTCCAGGCTGCTGGCTCTCCCTGTGGGAAGCAGGGTGGGAATTTTGGGGCCGGGCTGGGAAGCTGGGAGAGCTTGGACTGTGCTCCCACAGCTCGGAGCGGGGTGGGAGCGGGAGGTGTGAAGGAGGGGCTGTCCTGCTGGCAGCTCCGGGATTTTGGGGCACAGGATAAGATTGGAGCCTCCAGGAGCGCCTGGTTTCAACTGGGAATCACCAGGAGCTCAGGGAGGGCTGCAGGATCTGGAAGTGCCTGAAGGAATTTGGTGTGCTGTAAGGTTTGGGATGTGCTTTGGGATGGAGGGAATCGCTTCATTCCCATGCTAAAAGGGACAAATCCAGCTGGGACCCTGCCCTAAACCATTCCTGGGGGATGTGGACATGGCAGAAAGGAAGATCCCAATTCTTGTTGTTGTTTTTCCCCCTTGTCAGCCTGGGGCTGTGCCCAGTGCAGGGATTGCAGGGATTAAAGGGTGGGAATATCCCCCGGTGCCTCTGGAATCGCAGACGAGGAATCAGCACTCTCCAGGTGCCTGCTTGGCAATCCTGTGGGATTAGGTGCAGCCAGCACATGTTTTGCCCCTGGTTTTGGAGTCCTCAGGGGAGCTCAGCTCAAAGATAAACCCAGATTAGAGCCTAAACCTGGATTAGAGATGTGAGGCACGACAGTCTGGGCCCTGGCTCCTTCCAGGGCTTTTCCAGCACTTTGGGAAGCCTGGGAGGGATAAAAGAGCAGGATGGGAGTCCCAAGTGTCCTGCAAACATTCCTTGGACTCAGAAGGTTTGTCTGGATCAGGAGAGAGGCAGAGGGGTGTGAGGGCAGTTTGGAATGGGGGAAAAGGCTGAATTTATCCCCGGAGAGAGGCAGAGGGGTGTGAGGGCAGCTCAGGATGGGGAAAGGTTGAATTTATCCCAGGAGAGAGGCAGAGGGGTGTGAGGGCAGCTCAGGATGGGGAAAGGTTGAATTTATCCCAGGAGAGAGGCAGAGGGGTGTGAGGGCAGTTTGGGATGGGGGAAAAGGCTGAATTTATCCCAGGAGAGAGGCAGAGGGGTGTGAGGGCAGTTTGGGATGGGGGAAAAGGCTGAATTTATCCCAGGAGAGAGGCAGAGGGGTGTGAGGGCAGCTCAGGATGGGGAAAAGGTTGAATTTATCCCAGTGCTGTTCCCATTGGAAATGGCCTCAGCAAGGAGCGAGTCCTTTGGGGCACAAAGGAAGGTTTGGGGAGGCTCTTGAGGCAGGGAAGGAGCAGGGCTTGGGAATCAGCAATTTGGGCATGGAATTGTCAGGAAGATTAATCCACAAATACCAGAGGTTTATGTCCAAAAAGGAGACAGAGGAGTCCTTTTATTTTATCTGAGTAAAGGGAGAGGCCATGGGCCATTCCCCTGGGGTCTCTCCAATTTTTGGAGGGTGCAGCCTCCCTTTTATCCCAATTTCCCGGCCGCAGGTCCCTCTCTCTTTCCCATTGGCTGAGGTCCTTGAGAGGCACAGACCTCACAGAATGCCTGATACCAAAGATTCTCCTTTTAATTTTTAATTCTTACAGAGTTTATGGTTTTCCCCGATTGTCTCTTTCATCTTTCGACATCCAATTCCATTTACCGGCAAACCCACAGTTTGTTTGTAAAGGCAAATATCCTTTTTTCCATTCACCGATCAGTGGAAACCATCCCATTGTTTATTTCATCTCTCAGCGCTGGTTTTATTTCCCTGTTTGTAAAGACAAAATTCCGCTGGGAATGACTCCGTGCTGCCCCTCCCTCCCTCCACAGACCCCTGCCAGGGCGTCCCGAGCGACCCGAGCCGCGTGTGCCGGGTGAACCGGAATGCCTGATACCTAAGATTCCTCTTTTAATTTTTAATTCTTACAGAATTTATGTTTTTGCCCCATTATCTCTTTCATCTTTTGATATCCCATTTCATTTACCAGCAATCCCACAGTTTGTTTGTAAAGGCAAATATCCTTTTTTCCATTCACCAATCAGTGGAAACCATCCCATCTCTCAGCGCTGGTTTTATTTCCCTGTTTGTAAAGACAAATTCCGCTGGGAATGACTCCGTGCTGCCCCTCCCTCCCTCCACAGACCCGTGCCAGGGTGTCCCGAGCGACCCGAGCCGCGTGTGCCGGGTGAACCCTCGGACACGGCGGGCGGAGCTGCTGCCCCGGCCCGAGAGCTGCCCCCCGAGCGGGGACCCCGTGTGCGGCGACGACGGCGTCACCTACGGCAGCGAGTGCGCCATGGCGCGCGCGGGGGCCCTGCGGGGGATGGACATCCAGAAGGTGCGCTCGGGGCAGTGCCAGCAGCAGGGTGAGTGTCAATCCTTCCAAAGCCCCTTTGGTCACGGGCAAAGAGCCTCCAGCTAACCCAGGTTAGAAAGGGCTGTGTTTGTTCACCGTCTCCAAAAGGTGTGACCGCCCCCAACGAGGTTCTCTCCCCTCTATTTATCTCCCAGATTTGTGCATCCCATACGTGTGCATGGCCCCAGTGTCGCTAGAGGATGCAGAGAGCGAGGGTTCAATCATAAACAGCAGCCAGTGATTTATTTTCAGGAGGCAAAAGTTTTTATTTCGGGGTTCTCAACCCTTTTTATGAGGTGTTCCATACAGGTTAACCTGACCGGTACAAGGACACCTCCTTCATCCCATTGGTGGGACAAGAGAAAAACACTCTCAGAACATCTGTGTCATTGTTTTGAGACACCAAAACCTTGTTTTCACAACAGCCTTTGAGAGAGAGAAAGCTCCCAAAAGACTTTCCCTTGAAGGATCAGATCAGCCCCCGAGAGCCTGAAACTCTCTCGGGCTCAGAAAATCATGTCCACACCCCAGCAGCTCCCATCCCCACTCAGCATTCACATGAAGATGTCAGTGCACAGTTCTTCTCTTCAGTTGGGTCGGTGATCTCAGATCGGGTCAGGGTCTCAAACTGGCTTGGTGACCCCAAAGGATGAAGTCAGGAAAGTCTTCCTCAGGTCTGTGCAGGCTCTGGCAGGATCCAGGCCCTGCTCAGTGATTGATCAGTGCAGAGCCCAGGTGCTGCCGTTGTTCTCACCAGGTTCATTCTGTTCCTGTAACAGCTCCCTCCACTTTCTTCTGTAAACAAGCTCGTAATTATAACATATAATTAATAACAATGTGACAATTAGCTCTGGCTTAAGCATATAATAGTCATTAACTTACCATTAGCTTATCTGACTTATATCTTGGTCGTTATAAAGTGCTTCTGACTCTTAGCTAAAATTTTAACTGTTCAAAAATCACGATTCAAGTGCCTCGGCATCCTCCTCCTCCTCCTCCTCCTCCTCCTCCTCCTCCTGTGTCGGAGCTCAGCAGCACTCTGGGCACCAGGAACATCCCCTTGGTGCCCAAAGAGGCTGCCTGGAACAGAGGCTGGAATAAAGTAGGGATCTAATAATAATAATAAATAATATAGAATACAGAATGCATAATAAACATTAATTAATAAATAATTAGTAAATAATTAATAAATAATAAATAATTAATAAAATAATAAATAATAGAGGAATAAAGTGGGGATTTATTAAAAGGCCTTCCAAGGATGCACCTTGGGCAGTGTAAGAGCCCGGCTGAGGCTGTACCCAAGCTGGACCCTGGGTCAGGAGTTTTCACCCTTTTATAAGTTTTGGTCCATATCCACATTGGGGTTAATTGCCCAATCACAGCTTCAGTTAATGAAGTCTCATCCTCCCAGTTTGCTCCATCAATTCACTGTTTACACTTTCTGGGCCTGAAGCTGTCAGGTGTCCTTGGTTCTGGGGCTGGAAGGGATTGTTTTAACAATCCTTTCAGTTAATTATCTAAACTGTGAGGAGAGCTCGCTCCCGGTCTAGGTGAAGTCCAGAGTTATCCCAGTGCAGTGCAGGGTCTGGAAAACACGAGAGCCGAAAGCTGAGGCCGTGCCCTGACCCCCATCCCGCAGTGCCGGGCTGGGTGTGAGCGCTCTGGCCTGTCCCCACCGCAGACAAGTGCAAGGACGAGTGCAAGTTCAACGCCGTGTGCCTGAACCGCCGCGGCGCCGCGCGCTGCTCCTGCGACCGCATCACCTGCGACGGCGCCTTCCGACCCCTGTGCGGCCGTGACAGCCGCACCTACGGCAGCGACTGCGAGCGGCGCAGGGCAGAGTGCCTGCAGCAGGCCAGCATCCCCACCAAACACAGCGGGCCCTGCGGTGAGCACCGGGGCCACCGGCCGGGGACACCCCCAGAGGGGTGCTGGGCACAGCGGGCCCCCAGGGGATGGGGGGCCTCAGATTGTCCATGGGGATGGGGGGCCTCAGATTGTCCCAGGGGATGGTGGTGCTCCAATTGTCCCAGGGGATGGGGGGCCTCAAATTGTCCCAGGGGATGGTGGTCACTCCTGTTCCATGGGGATGGTGATGGTCAAATTGTCCCAGGGAATGGTGGTCCCTCCTGCCCCATGGGGATTCTGGTCCCTCCTGCCCCATGGGGATTCTGGTCTTTGCTGTCCCACAGGGATGCTGATCCTCAAATTGTCTCACGGGGTTGCTGTCCCTCCTGTCCCATGGGGATGCTGGTGTCCCTCCTGTCCCATGGGGATGATGGTGTCCCTCCTGTCCCATGGGGATGATGGTGTCTGTCCTGCCCCATGGGGATGATGGTGTCCCTCCTGTCCCATGGGAATGCTGGTGTCCCTCCTGTCCCATGGGGATGATGGTGTCTGTCCTGTCCCATGGGGATGATGATGTCTGTCCTGTCCCATGGGGATGCTGGTGTCCCTCCTGTCCCATGGGGATGCTGGTGTCCCTCCTGTCCCATGGGGATGATGGTGTCTGTCCTGTTCCTTGGGGATGCTGGACCCCAAATTTTCCCATGGGGATTCTGGTCCCCCACCCACCCTTGGCTCTTCCCGGCTGGCTCCAGGCAGGGTGGGATGTTGGGAAGCTGCAAATGGATTCCTGCTGAGCGAGGCAGGGGCTCAGCCTCGTGTGCAGCCGGCCTGGCCCGTGGCTGGTTCCGTGTCCGTGTCCCTCCAGCAGCCCCGGTGTGTGCACGTCTCGCTGTCCGTGCTCCTGTCTCTGTCCCGTGTGGGGGACACCCATTTGTGTTTGAACCAAGTGTCTGACGTCCTGCTGGTTCCTCCCTACCTCATTCCCTTCAATCCATGCCATCCATTACTCCTCCCAGGGTAGTGCCAGTCTCCAAACCCTTCCCACGCTCTCCCTTCCATGCCTGCCTGCTTCTCCCAGCTCCAGGTGCTCTCCGCCGGGAACTCTTCCCTCTGTGCTCTCTCTGGAGCTCTCACCGTGTCTTTGTCTCGTCTCTAGGAGAAGCTCCCCAATGGACCTTTCTCAGGAGGATGGGATGGGGCTTTGGATCCTTAGGATGCTGGGAATGTCCAGTTTTAACATCTCCCCTGGGAAGTGAAGGAGGTTAAAGCAGCCATTGCATTGATTTGGATGAGTTACAGGTTGTTCATTTCAGCTCAGTTCAGTTTTCCCCACCTCTGGAGCTGCGTCCTGTTCTTTTAAGCTGATGTTTAATCAGGTATCAGCTGGTCTGAGCCTCCCGAAGTGCTTGGGAATCAGAATCCCACATTGGGGATGTGCTTTGTTGGCTTTGTGCTCCTGCTGGAGGCTTTCGAGGCTGCCAGACCCAGCTGCTGGAAAAGAATTTGTCAGGCTCCCAAAATCCCACTCAGAATAAGCACAGCTGTTATTTTTAAGCATCCGTTTCTCTGTGTTTCTGCTGGGGGAATGGCTGGGAGTCAATTCCCCAAGTTTTCCCAGTGGGAAGGGCTGAGCTCCTGATCCCAAGGGGGGGATTTTTTGCAGCCCTGGCTCCCTGGGCTCTCTTCAAACCCTCCCCTGGCCTCCTTGAGAGGTTAAAAGTTCCCAAATCTCTGGGATGAGCAGGGAATTCGTGCTGCTCCTCAGCGTCAGCCACGCATCATTTTCACCGTGTTCCGTGGAAAAAAGCCAGGAGCAGCAGGATGTGGCCCTGGTGCACCTGCCATTCCTCCCTCCATCTCCTTTCCTTTATTCCAGCTCCCTCCCCACTCCAGGCCAGCATCTGTTTCCAGGAGCTGCACCCTGCTGGGATAGGAGCAAAAAATGGGGGAATGAATCAAAACCAGGGCTCTGTCTGCCAAAACCTGGGATTGCAGAGTCCCTGAGGCAGCTCCAGGCAGTCATGCAGCCCATCCCCAGGAGGTGTGAGCAGGTTTTTTTATCCAGCTCTGGAGAGGAAAAGGAGAAGCTCTGAGTGCTGGGGAGCTCATCCGTGCCTGGGTGCTGTGGGAATGCAGAGCCAGGAGGGGCCTGGCAGCGTTTGAACCCCTGACAGCACCTGCCTGACAAACCCTGAGCTCTCTGCTGCCTTCTCCAGCACCTGGGCCAGCCACACAAAGCCAAACAAAGCCATCCAAGCCTTGTCTGGAATCCTTCTCAGTGCCACAGCTGGGAGAGAAGGGATGGGATGAGGCTGAAGTGGGAGGAAAGGAAAGGAAAGGAAAGGAAAGGAAAGGAAAGGAAAGGAAAGGAAAGGAAAGGAAAGGAAAGGAAAGGAAAGGAAAGGAAAGGAAAGGAAAGGAAAGGAAAGGAAAGGAAAGGAAAGGAAAGGAAAGGAAAGGAAAGGAAAGGAAAGGAAAGGAAAGGAAAGGAAAGGAAAGGAAAGGAAAGGAAAGGAAAGGAAAGGAAAGGAAAGGAAAGGAAAGGAAAGGAAAGGAAAGGAAAGGAAAGGAAAGGAAAGGAGGAAGTGTCTGTCTTTTCCTCTCTGTCTCTGCTCTGCGCTCCTCTTTTTCTCCCTCCTTCTCTCTCTCTCTTTCCTGTTTCCTCTGTGTCTTGTGTTTTACAGTGTTGCCTGTGTGGAGGAAGGAATTCTGTCCTGGCACCACCCTCCTGCTCCCAGCCCGGACATCTCTGCTGGGAGCTCGGCTCTGCCCCTCCTCCGTGGCCAGGGCCTCTCCTGGCCTCCTCTCACTGCTCCCACCTCTCTCTAGTTTGGCCTGAGAGCCCCCCAGGATGGAGAGCTTGCCCTGGGGGGTTTGTCCCATCCCTCGCCCCAAACTCTGCCTGCTGGAGTGGAAATTGCTGGGCTCTTGTCCGATGCTTGCTGTGCCTTCGAGGCAGAGTGGGAGCAGAGGTGGGTGCTGGGAGCCCGCCGCTCCTCAGCCAGCTCCTCCCGGGGCTGCTGCATCGCTCTGGACCGCTCCTGATCGATCTTCCCTCTCCTTCTGCTCCCAACTAACCCCCCTCGCTTCCCCGCCTCGTCCTTCCCGGAGTTCCTGCTGCCCGGGGCTGCGGCGCTTCTCCCCGTGCTGTCCCGGCTGTGTGTCCTGCTTGTCCCTGGGCCCAGGAGCTCCACAGGGATCCCAGCTCCCTCTCCCAGGCTCGGAGGAGCTGGCTGTGCTCGCGGGTGGCTCTTCCCTGGGAATATTTCCCTGTGCAGCACCGACGGCTGTCCCAGGCATGGACTGATGGGCTCAGTGCCTCTTCCCTACAGTCATCCCCAGCTGGGCTGGCAGGAGAGCTCAGTATTCCCTGGATATTCCCAACATCTGGGATTCCCAGATCCCTGGGCTTGGCTAGGTGTCTGTTCAGAGCCAGGGAATGCTTTGGGTTGGAAGGATCTTAAATTATCGTCCAGTTCCAGCCCCCTGCCACAGGCAGGGAACCTCCCACTGGCCCAGACTGCTCCAAGCCTGGTCTGGAGCACTTCCAGGCTCAGCAGCAGGTACAGGATCAGGCCCTGGCATCACCCAGGGTGCAGAGAGAGAGTTGGGCTTTACCTGTGCCTCAGTTTCCCTCCCTCCAGGGTGGAGCAGGGCCAGGACTCAAAGCAGGTCTGCATTAAAGCCCAGCTCAGCAGGTCCTCGCTTCTCCCACCCACAGCAAAATCAGTTCCAAAGCCCCTGAGATGTCTGGAGGTGCCCAAGGCTGCATGTGAGATATTCCAGGCTGGGATTTGGGAATTCCACGTGCTGCATCTCCAGCGTGTTCCTGCTGGAGAAGGATGGGGAGTGTCAGGGCCGGGTTCTCCAATAGGGCTGGCTCCTCCCGGTGCTCCCACTCCCATTCCTGTGCTTCCCAAGGCAGGAGGGTGAGCCTGGATCTCAAACCAGGGATTATCTTTGCTTCATGCCCAGGAAAACTGTCCAGAGGGAATTTCCCCATGGAAGCTGTGTCTGTGTGTTGGGGGGACGCGGTTAAGGGACAAAACCAGGAAACAGCCGGGGGCAGCTCCCCAGAGAGCAATTCCTGGTGCTGGGGAAGCGCTCGGAGCTGCAGGGACACTGGGGACAGAGCTGCAGAGGGGCTGGATTGTGTCCTTGTGCCTGAACTGTCCCCCTCTCCCTGTTCCTTTGCAGACCCTTGGCTCTGGGCTGTGACTTGGTAGGTGCTTCCCAGAGGCAGATCCTGATCCGGGCATTCCCGGGCCCTTCCTGGCTGGCTGGCACAGGGCTCCAGCCTGGCTGCTGCTCTGCAGAGCTGCCACCAGCGTGCTGCTGCCAGGGGAGGTGCCCAGGGCCTCTCCAGAGGGGCCTTTCCCAGCTTTCTGCTCCGTGCCTGCCTCGCTGCCGGGGCTGGGCTGTGTCTGCTGTTGCTCCATCTCCTCCGGGCCGCATTGTCTGTCCCCCCACGTCCTTGTCCTGTGTCCTTGTCGCTGTCCAGCACCCATGGAACCCGTGGTGTCCTTTCCTCGTGCCAGCCCCTGGGCAGCGTCCTCTGTCCCCAGCAGTGCAGCCACCTCGGCTCCTGGCTGGTGGGGGGCATTCCTGGAGGGAATTCTTGGTTGGGAGCTGGGATGAAGCCCTGGGATGTCCCTGCCAGCAGGGAGTGGGACATGGCCTCTGCTCTCTGCTGGCACTTTGTCACCACTGAGCATCACCCAGGGGAGGTGCAGGGCAGGGATCTCAGATCCAGAGGGAATGCTGCCTCCCAGCTGGGGAATTGCCAGCCCCTGGCAGGCTCAGGGCTCTGCTGCAGTCCCTTCCTGAGGGCTGGCCTGAGAGAAGGACACGGGTTGTCCCCTCCTTGGGAAGAGGAGGGAGGAGGATGGGACAGGGGATGAGCGGTGTGGCGGAACCAAGCATGTCCTCTCCAGCCAGCTCCTCCTGGGGAACCCCACGAGCTTTTCAGGGAACAGTGTGATCCCAGGTGTGGATCCCAGGGAAGGGAACTCTCCCTGTGAGAGCTTTGTGGAAGGTTCTGCCAGTGCTGCTGCTGCTGCTCCCATTTCCGGGCAGGGGCCGAGGTGGGAATCCCGTTCCCGGCGTGCGGGGGAGAAGATCCCGTGCCTGCTGCCCACCCCTAACCTCTGCCACGCATGGGGACCGTGCTGAGCCGGGCATGGCGGGGCGGCATGGAGGGGCCAGGGGCCGGGCTGGGGGCCAGCCCCGCAGCTCTGCGCGTTCACCACGGCTTGGGGCAGGCAGGTGTCCCCGTGGGACGCCGGCACGTCCCGCTCCGCCACCCGCCCGAGCCACCCGCGCCTCTCCTGTCCCCTCCGCAGACCTGGGCGCGCCCAGCCCCTGCCTGAGCGTGGAGTGCGCCTTCGGGGCCACGTGCGTGGTGAAGAACCAGGAGGCCGTGTGCGAGTGCCAGCAGCAGTGCCAGGGCCGCTACGACCCCGTGTGCGGCAGTGACCAGCGCACCTATGGCAACCCCTGCGAGCTGCGCGCCATGGCCTGCGTGCTCCAGAGGGACATCGGCATCAAGCACAAGGGGCCCTGCGGTAAGGACGGGCTGGGATCGTGGTACTGGTGGTGGTGACGTTGGCTGTGTTCTCAAAAAGGACATCAGGGCCAAGGACAAGGGGCCCTGTGGTGAAATTTGGGGCAGAAGTTCTTGTTTTGTTCCTGTTTTGTTCTTGTTTTGTTCTTGTTGGTGTTGTTGGCTTGTGTCCTCAAAAGGGACATCAGGATGAAGGACAAGGGGCCCTGTGGTGAGATTTTGGGTGGGATTGTTGTTTTGTTGTTCATGGCCTGTGTCCTTCAGAGGAACGTCAGGACCAAGGACAAGGGGCTCTGTGGTGAGATTTGGGGTTTGGTGTTGTTTTGTTGTTGTTGTTGGCCTGTGACCTCAAAAGGGACGTCAGGGTGAAGCACAAGGGGCCCTGAAGTGAAATTTGTGCTGGAGGTTCTTGTTCTGTTGTTGTTGTTTTGTTGTTGTTCATGGCCTGTGTGCTCCAGAAGGACATCAGGGGCAAGCACAAGGGGCTCTGTGGGGACATTTGGGCTGGAGGTTGATGTTTGGTTGCTGTTTCATTGCTGTTTGGTTGTTTCGTTGTTGTTGTTTTGCTGTTGCTTGGTTGTTTGGTTGTTTAATTGTTGTTGTTTGGTTGTTTGGTTGCTGTTCATTTGTTGTTCAGTTGCTGTTCGGTTGTTCAGTTGTTGCAGTTGTTGTTCGGTTGTTGCAGTTGCTGTTTGGTTGTTGTTCGGTTGTTGCAGTTGTTGTTCAGTTGTTGTTCAGTTGTAGTTGCTGTTCGGTGGTTTGGTTGTTGCAGTTGCTGTCCGGTTGTTTGGTTGTTGCAGTTGCTGTCCGGTTGTTTGGTTGTTGTTCAGCTGCTGTTCAGTTGTTGCAGTTGCTGTTTCGTTGTTGTTTGGTTGTTGCAGTGGTTCGGTTGTTGTTTGGTTGTTGCAGTGGTTCAGTTATTGTTCAGCTGTTGTTTGGTTGTTGCAGTTGCTGTTTGATTGTTGTTTGGTTGTTGTTCGGTTGTTGCAGTTGTTGCTTGGTTGTTGTTTGGTTGTTGCAGTTGCTGTCTGGTTGTGGTTTGGTTGTTGTTCGGCTGTTGTTTGGTTGTTGCAGTAGCTGGTTGCTGTTCAGTTGTTGTTCGGTTGCAGTTGCTGTCTGGTTGTTGTTCGGTTGTTGCAGTTGCCGTTCGGTTGTTGCTCAGTTGCAGTTGCTATCTGGTTGTTGTTTGGTTGTTGCAGTTGTTCTGTTGTTGTTCAGCTGTTGTTTGGTTGTTGCAGTTGTTGTTCTGTTGTTGTTCAGCTGTTGTTTGGTTTTTGCAGTTGCTGTCTGGTGGTTGTTCGGTTGTTGCTCGGCTGTTGCAGTTGCTGTCTGGTTGTGGTTTGGTTGTTGTTCGGTTGTTGCTCGGCTGTTGCAGTTGTCCATCCGTGTGCCGGTGCACATGGATTGGTGCCTGAGCCCGGCTGTGACGCTGCCTGTGGGCACAGAGGGTTTGGGCTGTTCCAGCTCAGTGGAGGCAGGAGAGGATCGAGAACCCACCCGGGATGTTCCTTCCTCGCTGGGAGACAGTCGGAATGAGTGAGGAGCTGTTCCCCCAGCTCGGGATGAGTGAGGAGCTGTTCCCTGTGCTCGGGATGAGTGAGGAGCTGTTCCCCCAGCTCGGGATGAGTGAGGAGCTGTTCCCTGTGCTGGGGATGAGTGAGGAGCTGTTCCCTGTGCTCGGGATGAGTGAGGAGCTGTTCCCCCGGCTCGGAATGAGTGAGGAGCTGTTCCCTGTGCTGGGGATGAGTGAGGAGCTGTTCCCTGTGCTGGGGATGAGTGAGGAGCTGTTCCCCCAGCTCGGGATGAGTGAGGAGCTGTTCCCTGTGCTGGGGATGAGTGAGGAGCTGTTCCCTGTGCTCGGGATGAGTGAGGAGCTGTTCCCTGTGCTCGGGATGAGTGAGGAGCTGTTCCCCCAGCTCGGGATGAGTGAGGAGCTGTTCCCTGTGCTGGGGATGAGTGAGGAGCTGTTCCCTGTGCTCGGGATGAGTGAGGAGCTGTTCCCTGTGCTCGGGATGAGTGAGGAGCTGTTCCCTGTGCTGGGGATGAGTGAGGAGCTGTTCCCTGTGCTGGGGATGAGTGAGGAGCTGTTCCCTGTGCTGGGGATGAGTGAGGAGCTGTTCCCTGTGCTCGGGATGAGTGAGGAGCTGTTCCCTGTGCTGGGGATGAGTGAGGAGCTGTTCCCTGTGCTGGGGATGAGTGAGGAGCTGTTCCCTGTGCTGGGGATGAGTGAGGAGCTGTTCCCTGTGCTCGGGATGAGTGAGGAGCTGTTCCCTGTGCTCGGGATGAGTGAGGAGCTGTTCCCCCAGCTCGGGATGAGTGAGGAGCTGTTCCCTGTGCTGGGGATGAGTGAGGAGCTGTTCCCTGTGCTCGGGATGAGTGAGGAGCTGTTCCCCCAGCTCAGGATGAGTGAGGAGCTGTTCCCTGTGCTCGGGATGAGTGAGGAGCTGTTCCCCCAGCTCGGGATGAGTGAGGAGCTGTTCCCTGTGCTCAGGATGAGTGAGGAGCTGTTCCCTGTGCTTGGGATGAGTGAGGAGCTGTTCCCTGTGCTCGGGATGAGTGAGGAGCTGTTCCCCCAGCTCGGGATGAGTGAGGAGCTGTTCCCTGTGCTTGGGATGAGTGAGGAGCTGTTCCCTGTGCTGGGGATGAGTGAGGAGCTGTTCCCTGTGCTCGGGATGAGTGAGGAGCTGTCCCCCACACTGCACACCAGGTCTGGCGCTGTCCCTGACCCTCCCTGCCCTGGGGTGAGGTCAGCAGGAGCCATCCCAGTCCCTGAGGAGAACCCAAACACTGCTCAGACCTTCCCGTATCACAGAACCACAGAATATCCTGGGCTGGGATCCACAGGATCCCTGAATCCACCCCACCAATCCCACCCTGGAGTGGTTTCAAACACTCCTGGAGCTCTGGCAGCCTCAGGGCCGTGCCCATTCCCTGCTCCAGGCTCTTCCCTCTGCCCCCTGTGCCAGTCAGGGTTTGCAGCCTGGCACAGCCTTGGCTAAACTGGATTCTCCCAGAACCAAATCTTTGGGATGTTCAGGTGGGGCTGAGCTAATGGCAGATTGATCAAAATACAGATTTTCTGCCCCAAACCTTCATGCTGGGAATCAGGAGCTGGCAGCTCTCATCATCCCCTCGAGCCACAGATCCCCAGCATGGGCCAGGATTTCTGCCACAGAAAAAATCCTCCAGGGTAGGATAAAAACGTCCAGGGCAGGATAAAATCCACCAGGGCAGGATAAAAATCACCAGGGCAGGAAAAAACCTCCAGGGCAGGATAAAAACATCCAGGCCAGGATAAAAACCACCAGGCCAACAGCAGGAACCGAGCAGGGGGTTGGTGCCTCCTCCTCCTCCCCATTGCCAAGGCAGCAGCTGCTGTGTGAAAGAAAAGCAGGAAAAGCACCTTGGAGCCAAATTCCTGGTGAAATGACTGGCAGGGAGGGAAGGGAGGTGTTGGGAGGGGAGGATGAATCAGTGAATACCCAGGAGTCAGGGGATGTGCTGGCTGGTGTCTCCTGCAAGGAGGGAGAGCTGCTTGGAGAGGGGAATTTTTACAAAATCAAGGTTTTCTGTGCCCCCAGCCTGGCTGGGAGTGTGCCAGGTGTGATGTTACACCTGCATATCCAGCAAAACAATCAAGCTGAAGGTGGAATTCCCCTTCCCACCACATCTTCCTGTGGGAATCTGCTGCCTCTCCGCCTGGAGCCGGTGGCTGATTCCTTGCTCCCTGTAATTGTGATCTCTCCCACCTCTTTGCTGGAACAGCCGTGGTGACAGTGACACTTCAGCCCCTTTCTCAGGGCCCTGATGGCTTTTAGAGGAGTTCTTGCCTTTCTCCTCCCAGCCTCTCCCTGCTCCTGCATCCCTTCCTTGCAGCGAGTTTTATTTCTGCATTGGTTTGGTTCCGAGCTGCCTTGGGAGGTTTGGGTGGGATTTTGGGTGGGATTTTGGGAGGGTGGCGAGGTTGCCCAGAGAAGCTGTGTCTGCCTCATCCCTGGAAGCGTCCAGCTTGGAGCCACCCTGGAGAGCAGAGGGTGTCCCTTAAAGACGAGCTTTAACTCCAACCCAGACAATTCCACGATTCCCGTGAAATCCCACACCTCCTGTGCTGTTTCAATCCTGATTTTTCCCCTCTCCCTGCACAGACCGCTGTGGCAAGTGCCAGTTTGGTGCCATCTGTGAGGCAGAGACGGGGCGCTGCGTGTGCCCCACCGAGTGCGTGCCCTCGGCTCAGCCCGTCTGCGGCACCGACGGCAACACCTACAGCAGCGAGTGTGAGCTGCACGTCCGCGCCTGCACCCAGCAGAAAACCATCCTGGTGGCTGCCCAGGGCCACTGCCGTGAGTGTGCCAGCGTCCCCTGTGTCCCCCGGGTCACCCTGGGGCTGCTGAGGGGGCAGGGAGAGGATGCTCGGCCCCGCTCGTCCTGCTCTGATCCCACTTTTATCCTGGATTTGGTCGCTCGCGTGCCCTGCCCGAGTGACCATCCCTTTAACCTCTGGAATAATTGGATATTTTGGGGCTCTCCAGCAGCTTTTTAGCTCCAGCTGGTTTGGGTTTCTCCCTCGCTGGAAGTGCCCCCCATGTTATTTGTCTGAGCCAAGCAAAGAAATTGGATTAATGTCCATGGGGCAGAGTCGGGAATTAGGCTAAAAACGTGTTAACAGCCAGCAGCAGAGCTGAGAGCACGAGGCTCTGTTTGATCCTTTCCCTCCCCTCCATCCCCTGGGGTCAATTCCTCTTTGTTCATGCCTCCCCTCCCCACTCCCCAGCCGGGGGAGCTGTCTGGGCTAATTTCTTAATGAATTAAAAGCCCTGCTCAGCTTCTTCATTAGGACAAAAGCTGCCATGATGATTCGAGCCTCATAAAAACCTGTGCAGCTGGGGCTGGGTGTTCTGGGGTGAGATTCTCCAAGAGTTTGGGGGAGGATGGGTGAGGGTGGCAGCTGACTCCCACAATAAACCATTAAATGGGATTTTTCCTCCAGAAAGAGCTGCTGGGCAATCCGAAACGCTCAGGGTGGGCACCCAATAATTTGTGGGGTTTAACTAAGGGATGAGGTGACAATCCCCGGCTCCGGGATGCAGCTCCAGCGGCTGCGGGAGCCGCTGGGGTGGCTGAGTGTGTCCTTCCCTGTGTCCTTCCCTGTGTCCCTCCCTGTGCCCCAGAGTCGTGTGGCAGCTCTGTGTGCTCCTTCGGGAGCCGCTGCGTGGCCGGGCAGTGCCTGTGCCCGCGCTGCGAGCGCCAGCCCCCGGCCCCGGTGTGCGGCACCGACGGCGTCACCTACGGCAGCCCCTGCCAGCTGCAGGTGGCCTCGTGCCAGCTGCAGAGGAGCATCGAGGTGGCCAGGATGGGACCCTGCGAGGACGGTAGGTTGGTCCTGCTGCCCCCACGGCTGGGGGAAAGGGGAGAGGGTTTGTGTACCGGGAGCTTCGCTGCTGCCCCCTGTGCCCTGTCAGACCCCAAACCCCCCAGAACAGCAGGTCCTGTGCCCTGTCAAACCCCAAAACCCCAGAACAGCAGGTCCTGTGCCCCATCAGGCCCCAAACCCCCCAGAACAGCAGGTCCTGTGCCCTGCCAGACCCCAAACCCCCCAGAACAGCAGGTCCTGTGCCCCATCAGGCCCCAAACCCCCCAGAACAGCAGGTCCTGTGCCCCATCAGACCCCAAACCCCCCAGAACAGCAGGTCCTGTGCCCCATCAGACCCCAAACGCCCCAGAACAGCAGGTCCTGTGCCCCATCAGGCCCCAAACCCCCCAGAACAGCAGGTCCTGTGCCCTGCCAGACCCCAAACCCCCCAGAACAGCAGGTCCTGTGCCAGCCACGTGTCCCTCACAGCACCCTGTGCCATGTCAGACCCCAAAACCCCAGTACAGCAGGTTCTGTGCCCCATCAGACCCCAAACCCCCCAGAACAGCAGGTCCTGTGCCCCATCAGACCCCAAACCCCCCAGAACAGCAGGTCCTGTGCCAGCCACATTTCCCTGCTGCCCTCTGTGCCCCACAGGACCCCCAGCACCCCCAGTTCTGTGCCAGCCCCCTTCTAATTCCAATCCCCATTCCGCTATCCCAGTTTTTCCCAATTCTGTCCAAACTACCCTTGGAGCCAGGGCCTCCCCACCCTCACAGGGAGGAATTTTTCCCCTATTTCCCACCTGAATTTCCCATTTTTCAGTTTGAAGCCATTCCCCCTTGTCCTGTCTCTGCATCCCGTGTAAATTTGCCCTCTCCAATGGCATCCCTGGCATCCTGGCCCCTGGCCGGGCTTTGGAACTGGATGATCTTTAGGCTCCCTCCCAACCCAACCCATGCCATGGCTCTGTTGAGCCAGCAGAGCTCCAGGGAAGGTTTTGGGGTCGGCTCTACCTTGCTTGGTGAGCCTAAAAATAAAGAACCTGCTGAATTTTCCCACAGTGGGGAAAGCTGCGGATTCCTGCTGGCACAGGGAGGGAGCTGAGATTCCCTGGCACACGTGGTGCTGCTGGGAAGGACGTGAGAGCAGGGCAGAGCTGAGGAGAGGGGAACAGACAGAACAGGGTGTTTGATCACAGCCCCGCTCGGGGGATTTCAGGTTGCTGTCCCTCTGCGAGCAGAGCCTGAATAATTCTCTGTGTAATGCCAAAGCCCAGGCTTTGATCACTCCATAAAAAGGGCCGGGTTCCCCTTCCCCCCTCTCCTTTTCCCCTTTCATCAGCCTTTGAAATCAGCCACATCTCTGCTGCTGCGGCTGCAGCTTCCTGCAGAGCGTCAGGGATGTCAAACCTCTCCCTGCCCCAAATCCCAGCCCTCCCCAGCTCATCCCCAGCTCCCTGTGCAGGTGGGTTTGGGATGGGGAGAGGAGCTGGATCCCAGCATGGAGCGGGATTGCCACCCAAGCCAGCAGCAGCTGGGTGGGCACAGCTGGGGAAGGAGGAGCTCGGGCCACCTGCTCCGAGCCCCTTTGCACTGTCACAACCCCCGCCAGCAGTGGGACACCTGCCTCGTCCACCTGGGGCAGGAATTTGGGGCTGGAAGGTGAAATTTCCTGGGATTTGGACGGGTCTGTGCAGCTCTGGACACGTCCTCAAACCGGGACGGGCCTTTGTCCCTGTCCCCTGCGCGTCCCCCGGCTCTGCCCCGCTGGGAGGGAGCCCCGTGCCACCGTGTCCTTGTCCCCAGAGTGCGGCTCGGGGGGCTCTGGCTCGGGAGATGGCAGTGAGTGCGAGCAGGAGCGGTGCCGGCAGTTCGGGGGCTGGTGGGACGAGGACGCCGAGGATGAGCCCTGCGTGTGTGACTTCACCTGCCTGGCCGTGCCCCGCAGCCCGGTGAGCCCTGCCCTCCTGCCGGCCCTCCCCGGGCACACGGGCACCCCGGGCCAGGACAGACACCCCTGAGCTGTCCCCTCACTGTGCTGGCAGGTGTGTGGCTCTGATGGTGTCACCTACGCCAGCGAGTGCGAGCTGAAGAAGACGCGGTGTGAGAAACGCCAGGAGCTCTTTGTCACCAGCCAGGGAGCCTGTAGGGGTGAGTCCCCTGAGGGAAGCCACCCCTCCCTGCTGGGTGTGTCCATGGGTGTGTCCATGGGTGTCCCCTGGGTGTATCCCCTGGGTGTTTCCCCTGGGTGTGTCCCTGGGTATCCCCTGGGTGTGTCCCTGGGTGTGCCCCCTGAGGGAAGCCACCCCTCCCTGCTGGGTGTGTCCATGGGTGTGTCCCCAGGTGTGCCCCCTGGGTGTGTCCCTTGGGCATGTCCCTGATGCCCTTTCCCTGGGAATAAGCAGGAACTGCTCACAGGGGACACCGCCCCGTGTCCCTGTGCTCTGCTGTCCCCACTCCCGGATCCCCCAGCCATCCCCTCCAGTCCCCACTCCCGGATCCCCCAGCCATCCCCTCCAGTCCCCACTCCCAGATCCCCCGGCCATCCCCTCCAGATCCCCCGGCCATCCCCTCCAGTCCCTGATCCCCCGGCCATCCCCTCCAGTCCCCACTCCCGGATCCCCCGGCCATCCCCTCCAGATCCCCCGGCCATCCCCTCCAGTCCCCACTCCCGGATCCCCCGGCCATCCCCTGCAGTCCCTGATCCCCTGGCCATCCCCTCCAGTCCCCACTCCCAGATCCCCCGGCCATCCCCTCCGGTTCCCAGCGTCCCCAGGAGGATTTGCGGTGACCCGAGCGCCGCTGTCCTCCCCCCGCAGCCCTGGCCACCACCCCGCCGCCCCTGCTGGTCACGCACTGCAGCCAGAGCGTCTACGGCTGCTGCCCGGACAACGTCACGCTGGCGCTGGGCGTGGGAGCGGCCGGATGTCCCAGTGAGTGCCACCTCGGGGCTCCCAGGCACCGCTGGGGGAGGCTGCAGCGGGCATTTGGGGTCCTGGCCCCGAGGAGATGTGGACACTCCCCAGCTGTTGGATCCTGGGATGCTGAAGTTGGCAAAGCCTTCCCCTGTTGCCAAATTCGTGTCCCCAAGTGCCGCATCCTGATGGTTTCTGAACATTTCCAGGGATGGCGATTCCACCGCTTCCCTAGACAGCCCATTCCAAAACCAGACCACTCTTCCAGTCAACAAATCTCCCCAAATATCCAACCTGAACCTCCCCTGGTGCAACTTTTCCTCTGGTCCTGAGAGAGGTGACTGACCTCCACAGCCTCCCACTGCTGGTGATCCTCCATCCTTCCAAAATCCCTGAGCCGACTCCCAGGCCTAAATCCCTTTGGAATGGGGGAGGGCAGGCTGGTGGAGTCCCCTTTGGATGTCCCCAGAGGTGCTACCAGGGCCTTGGTGCCTTCAACCCATTGCTGGGCTCAGGGGTTTCCGCCTGCCTGGGTGACCGGAATATTCTGTGCTGGGAAAGGCGTCACCTGGGGACCTGCCGGTGGCCCAGTGACAGGTGGTGACCCCCTGTGCAGGAAGCTGAGCTGGCCGGTGGCTCATTAATATTTATTCACTAATTAGCCGAGCCAGCGGGAGCGTTCGGAAAGGCTCTCAGCAGCTGAGGCTGTGGCTGCCTGATGGGGGAAAACATCAGCCCATGGAGACAACTCCGGGCTGGGATCATGCCTGAGCAGGGAGTGCTGGATAATGGGAACAGCGGCTGGATAATGGGAACAGCGGCTGGATAATGGGAACAGCGGCTGGATAATGGGAACAGCAGCTGGATAATGGGAACAGCTGCAGGAGATGTGGGGGTGCTGCCCAGGGGGATGCTCCAGGGGACAGGAGCATTTCCATCACTCTGCCAGGGACCATCTTTGGGTTTCCTGTGTCCCCCCTGTGCCCCCCCTGTGCCCCCCCGTGTCCCCCCCGTGTCCCCCCTTGTCCCCCCTTGTCCCCCCTGTGTCCCCCCGTGTCCCCCCCTGTGTCCCCTGTGTCCCACCTGTGTCCCCACTGTGTTCCCACTGTGTCCCCGCTGTGTTACCCCTGTGTCCCCTCCATGTCCCTCCGTGGCCCTCCCTGTGTCCCCTATGTCCTCCCTGTGTCCCCTCTGTGTCCCCCCGTGTTCCCCATGTTCCCCCCGTGTCCCCCCCTATGTCTCCCCCGTGTCCCTCGGGGGTTATCACCACGTAAGGAGCAGTTTGAATTCCCTGGACATTCCCTTTCTGCGCTGCTCCCCAGCTGTCCCCGGCTGTCCCTCGCTGTCCCTCGCTATCCCTTGCTGTCCCTTGCTGTCCCTTGCTGTCCCTTTCCCGCTGGGACAAGGACAGCGTGTCCCTGTCTCTCTTTGGCCGCCTTGCCGCCATCAAGCCGCTCGTTAATGAATTAATAATCAGCCTCTAATGACTTCCTTCCCCTCGGATGTTAATGGGAGAGGAGCTCTGGATGGTGGCGGCCTCGGCCTGGCGGAGGGGAGCGGGGCGGTGACGGGGGGTGACAGTGGTGACAGCAGTGACAGGGGGTGACAGCAGTGACAGGGGGTGACAGGGGGTGACAGGGGTGACTGGGGGTGACAGCAGTGACAGGGGTGACAGCAGTGACAGGGGGTGACAGGGGGTGACAGCAGTGACAGGGGGTGACAGCAGTGACGGGGTGACAGGGGGGTGACAGTGGGGACAGGGGATGACAGCTGGTGACAGTGGAGGAACAGGGGTTGACAGGGGGTGACGGGGTGACAGGGGTGACAGTGGTGTGACAGGGGGTGACAGGGGTGTGACAGCAGTGACAGGGGTGACAGTGGTGTGACAGGGGGTGACAGGGGTGTGACAGCAGTGACAGGGGTGACAGCGGTGATGGGGGGTGACTGACAGGGGTGACTGGGGTGACGGGGTGATAGAGGGTGACAGCAGTGACAGGGGTGACAGTGGTGACAGGGGGTGACAGGGAGTGACGGGATGACAGCAGTGACAGGGGTGACAGTGGTGACAGGGGGTGACAGGGAGTGACGGGATGACAGCAGTGACAGGGGTGACAGCAGTTTGACAGGGGTGTGATGGGGTGACAGGGGTGATGGGTTGTGACAGGGGTGACAGTGGTGACAGTGGGGTGACAGGAGGTGACAGCAGTGACAGGGGGTGACAGTGGTGGGACCAGGGTGACAGCGGTGTTACAACGGTGTGAGAGGGGTGTGGCAGCAGTGTGACAGGGGTGTGACAGCGGTGACAGCGGTGTTACAGCGGTGTTACAGGGGGTGACAGCAGTGACAGGGGTGTGACAGCGGTGACAGTAGTGACAGGGATGTGACAGGGGGTGACAGCGGTGTGACAGCAGTGTGACAGCAGTGTGACAGGGGTGTGGCAGCAGTGACAGGGGTGTGACAGCGGTGACAGGGGTGTGACAGCGGTGTGACAGCAGTGTGACAGGGGTGTGGCAGCAGTGACAGGGGTGTGACAGTGGTGACAGGGATGTGACAGGGGGTGACAGGGATGTGACAGGGGTGTGGCAGCGGTGACAGGGGTGTGACAGTGGTGACAGGGGTGTGGCAGCGGTGACAGGGGTGTGACAGGGATGTGACAGCAGTGACAGGGGTGTGACAGGGGTGTGGCAGCGGTGACAGCGGTGTGGCAGCGGTGTGACAGCAGTGTGACAGGGATGTGGCAGCGGTGACGGGTGTGGCAGCAGTGACAGGGGTGTGACAGCAGTGTGACAGGGATGTGGCAGCGGTGACAGCGGTGTGGCAGCAGTGACAGGGGTGTGGCAGAGGTGTGACAGCAGTGTGACAGGGGTGTGGCAGCAGTAACAGGGGTGTGACAGCAGTGTGACAGCGGTGTGACAGCAGTGTGACAGGGGTGTGGCAGCAGTGACAGGGGTGTGACAGCAGTGTGACAGCGGTGTGGCAGCAGTGTGACAGGGGTGTGGCAGAGGTGTGACAGCAGTGTGACAGGGGTGTGGCAGCAGTAACAGGGGTGTGACAGCAGTGTGACAGCGGTGTGGCAGCAGTGTGACAGGGGTGTGGCAGCAGTGACAGGGGTGTGACAGCAGTGTGACAGCGGTGTGGCAGCAGTGTGACAGGGGTGTGGCAGAGGTGTGACACCAGTGTGACAGGGGTGTGGCAGCGGTGACAGGCTGTCCCTGCTGTCCCTGCTGTCCCCGCTGCAGGCTCGTGCCAGTGTAACCCCTACGGCTCCTACGGTGGCTCCTGTGACCCGGGCTCGGGCCAGTGCTCCTGCAAGCCCGGCGTGGGCGGCCTCAAGTGCGACCGCTGCGAGCCCGGCTTCTGGAACTTCCGCGGCATCGTCACCGACGGCAGGAGCGGCTGCACGCGTGAGTGACGGCTGGGGACAGCCCTGAGTGACGGCTGGGGACAGCCTGGAGTGATGGCTGGGGACAGCCCTGAATGACGGCTGGGGACACTGCTCTGAGTGACGGCTGGGGACAGCCCTGAGTGACGGCTGGGGACAGCCTGGAGTGATGGCTGGGGACAGCCCGGAGTGACAGGGAACAGTCCTGAGTGACAGTGAGGGGACACTGGTCTGAGTGACAGGGGTGGGATAACGATAGTGATGTCACCCTGACTGACAGGGATGTCACCCCCGAGTGACAGGGGTGTCACCCTGCGTGACAGGGGTGTCACCCTGCGTGACAGGGGTGTCACCCCAAGGAACAGGGGTGTTGTCCCAAGTGACAGGGGTGGGACACTGAGAGTGATGTCACCCCAAGGGACAGGGGTGGGACACTGACAGGGGTGTCACCCTGAGTGACAGGGGTGTCACCCCGAGTGACAGGGGTGTCACCCCAAGGGACAGGGGTGTCACCCCAAGTGACAGGGGTGGGACACTGAGAGTGATGTCACCCCAAGGGACAGGGGTGGGACACTGACAGGGGTGTCACCCTGAGTGACAGGGGTGTCACCCTGAGTGATAGGGGTGTCACCCCAAGGGACAGGGGTGTCACCCCAAGGGACAGGGGTGGGCCATCCCCAGCCCACCCTGTGCGAGCCTTTGGCCACTTCAGGAACCCCAACGTTTGTCCCTTTTGTCCCCTGCGGTGGCTCCAGGTCCCCTTTGGGGTCACCAGAGGCCATTGGGTCATCCCGGCCTGCCTGGCCCCTCCTCCTCGCTCTTTCCTTGGATTTTGGAGGGAATCCCTCACCAGACTCTGGGGTTTTCCCTTTCCCACACCATGACAATGTTTTTTCCCCATTCCCACCCCATAACTGTGGTTTTTCCCTTTTTCCCCTATTCCCACCCTATAACTGTGGGTTTTTCCCCCATTCCCACCCCATAACAGTGTTTTTCCCCCATCCCCACCCCATATCAGTGTTTATCCCCCATCCCCACCCCATAACACTGTTTTTCCCCCATCCCCACCCCATACCAGTGTTTATCCCCCATCCCCAGCCCATCCCCGTGTCCCCCGTTCCCCGCTCACGGTGTTCCCGTTGGCAGCGTGCGGCTGTGACCCGGTGGGCTCGGTGCGCGATGACTGCGAGCAGATGTCGGGGCTGTGCTCCTGCCGGACGGGCGTCACGGGCATGAAGTGCAACCAGTGCCCCCACGGCGGCCAACTGGGCACCGCCGCCTGCCAGGAAGGTGCGGGGCACCCCTGGGACCCCCCTTCCTGCTCCTCTGGGGTTTGGGGGCTGCAGGAAATGGGATTTCGCTTCCTATAATTGGGATTCCCGGATAATTGGGGATGTGCTTCCCATATAATTGGATTTAGGTTCCTGCATCACCGGGGTTTTGGTTCCTGTTTATTTGGGATTTTGGGTCCTGTGTAATTGGGATTTTTGTTCCCATATAATTGGGATTTTGCTTCCTGTGTTTGGGATTTTTGTTGCTGTTACTGGGATTTTAGCTGCTGTAACTGGGATTTTGGCTGCTGTAACTGGGGTTTTGGCTGTTGTTACTGGGGTTTTGGCTGCTGTGACTGGGATTTTAGCTGCTGTAACTGGGATTTTGGCTGTTGTTACTGGGATTTGGCTGTTGTTACTGGGATTTTGACTGTTGTTACTGGGGTTTTGGCTGCTGTTACTGGAATTTTAGCTGCTGTGACTGGAATTTGACTGTTGTTACTGGGATTTTGGCTGTTGTTACTGGGATTTTGGCTGCTGTGACTGGGATTTGGCTGTTGTTACTGGAATTTTGGCTGTTGTTACTGGGATTTTAGCTGTTGTTACTGGGATTTAGCTGCTGTTACTGGGATTTTGGCTGTTGTTACTGGGATTTAGCTGCTGTTACTGGGATTTTGGCTGCTGTAACTGGGATTTTGGCCGCTGCCTGCCCAGGATGTTCCATGCATCGCTGCTCTCCCTGTCCCCAGACCCCACAGCCCCCAGGTCGTGCGAGGAGCTGAGCTGTGACTTCGGGGCCTCGTGCGTGGAGGTGAATGGCTTCGCCCACTGCGAGTGCCCGTCCCCGCTGTGCTCCGAGGCCAACATGACCAAGGTTTGGGGACGGCGCCTTTGGGGTGCTCAGGGGTGTGTGGGTTGCTCAGGGGTGTTTGGGGTGCTCAGGGGTGTGTGGGTTGCTCAGGGGTGTGTGGGGTGCTCAGGGGTGTGTGGGGTGCTCAGGGGTGTTTGGGGTGCTCAGGGATGTTTGGGGTGCTCGGGGTGTGTGGGGTGGTCAGGGGTGTTTGGGGTGCTCAGGGGTGTGTGGGGTGCTCAGGGGTGTGTGGGGTGCTCAGGGGTGTTTGGGGTGGGACGTTCAGGGGTCTCTCTCCCACAGAATCAGGCAGGAATTGTTCCCTGCCTGGCAGGGGGGACGTGCAGGTGGCACCTGTGAGCCCCCTGTCCCCCCCAGGCACGCTGGGTCCCTCTGTGCCCCAGAGACGCTGCCAGCCTGCAGGGCCCCATTGGTGTCACCGGGAGGGGCCCAGAGGTGCAGCTGAGTGTCCCCTGTGTCCCCAGGTGTGTGGCTCCGACGGTGTCACCTATGGGGACCAGTGCCAGCTGCAGACCATCGCCTGCAGGCAGGGCCAGCACATCACGGTCAAGCACCTGGGGCAGTGCCACGGTGAGTGTCACTGGGCAGTGTCACACTGAGTGTCCCCTGGGCAGTGCCACTCAGTGTCCCCTGGGCAGTGCCACTGAGTGTCCCCTGGGCAGTGCAACTGAGTGTCCCCTGGGCAGTGTCACTCTGTCCCCTGGGCAGTGCCACTGAGGGTCCCCTGGCAGTGCCACTGAGGGTCCCCTGGGTAGTGCAACTGAGTGTCCCCTGGGCAGTGTCACTCTGTCCCCTGGGCAGTGCCACTGAGGGTCCCCTGGCAGTGCCACTGAGGGTCCCCTGGGTAGTGCAACTGAGTGTCCCCTGGGCAGTGCCATGCTCAGTGTCCCCTGGGCAGTGTCACTCAGTGTCCCCTGGCAGTGCCACTGAGTGTCTCCTGGGCAGTGTCACTGTGAGTGTCCCCTGGGCAGTGCCACTGAGTGTCCCCTGGGCAGTGTCACACGTAGTGTCCCCTGGGCAGTGCCATGCTCAGTGTCCCCTGGGCAGTGTCACTCAGTGTCCCCTGGCAGTGCCACTGAGTGTCTCCTGGGCAGTGTCACTGTGAGTGTCCCCTGGGCAGTGCCACTGAGTGTCCCCTGGGCAGTGTCACACTCAGTGTCCCCTGGGCAGTGCCATGCTCAGTGTCCCCTGGGTAGTGTCACTGTGAGTGTCCCCCGGGCAGTGCCACTGAGGGTCCCCCGGGCAGTGCCACTCAGTGTCCCCTGGCAGTGCCACCCCGTGTCCCGAGGCCGGCCCTGCCTGTCCCACCCTGTGGGACACCCCTGCCACAGCAGATTCCCTTCCCGGGGTTTATCACCCCATTCCCGCTGCCACCCCCGGCCTTCCCCCTCCTCATCTCCGGTGTCTGCCCGCAGAGTCCGTCACCCCCGCGGGCCCCCCGGTGCCCCCCACGCCGCTGCCCACGCTGCCCCTGGACCGGCTCCTGCTGCCCGCGCCCCCTCGGGCCCCGGAGCCCACCGGGGCGGCCACCACTGTCCCCACCGAGGCGGCCACCACTGTTCCCACCGGGATAGCCACCGCCCCATCGCCGCGAGCCGAGCCCACGCAGAGAGGCCACCCCACCACGAGGCGTGTGACAACGGCCAGGCCGGCCACCACGGCCTGGGTCACCCACGGCGTGCACAAGGCCACCGTCCGCCCGCTGGTCACCGTGCCCGTGCTGGCGGCCACCGGCCGGCCGGGCTACGGCGAGTCCGGCAGCGCCGAGGGCAGCGGGGACCAGGATGCGGGTGGCAGCGGGGACCAGGAGTCCAGCGGGGCCGGATCTGCCGGTGAGTGCCAGCCCCACACCTCGGGCCGGCTCGGTCACCGCGCGCAGGGGGTGCTGCCCGACGTCCCCTCGCTGTCCCCCAGGTGAGGAGGAGCCGGACGAAGGCCAGGTGATGCCCACGCCCGCCATCGAGAGGGCCACGTGCTACAACACCCCCCTGGGCTGCTGCTCCGATGGCAAAACCGCGGCTGCTGATGCAGAGGGGAGCAACTGCCCAGGTGAATTTGGGGCTGGGGGAGGGCTCCGGGGTCCTCTTGGGGTCAGGAGCTGGGGATCTCTCAAGAGGGATGACACAGAAGTGCCCAGGGGCTGGGGGAAGGTTTGGGATCACTTTGGGGTCAGGAATCAGGGGCCGTGTTCCAGATTTTTCCTCACTGAAGTCCTCCCTTTTTCCTTGGGGTTCCAGTGGGACATCCCCTTTTCCTCTGGGAAAACACCAGTTTCCTTTTTAACCCATAAAGGACAGCGGCTGTGTGAAGGGAAGGGGGAGGGAAAGGGAGAGGGAAAGGGAAAAGGGAAAAAGGAGAGAGATGAAGGAAAAAGGGGAAGGGAAAAGAAAGAGAGAGGAGAAAAGGAAAAGGAGGAGAGAAAGAGGAAGGGAAAAGGAAAAGTGAAAGGAGAAGGGAGAGGGAGAGGGAAAGGGAAAGGGAAAGGGAAAGGGAAAGGGAAAGGGAAAGGGAAAGGGAAAGGGAAAAGGAAAGGGAAAGGGAAAGGAAGAGGAAGCCTGTGAGTGGTTCCCCCAGCGGGATGGGATCTCTCTGTCTCTGCCCCCCAGGCCTGGCACTCCTGGTGAGGCTGCAGGGGGGGTTGGTCGGCTGCCCGGGCTGGCTGTGCCCCGTGCCAGGTGTCCCCGTTGTCCCGGCCCCGCTGTGCCCCTGGCTGCCGTGGCGCGTTCTCTAACGTGTCTCTCTTGTCCCCCAGCTCCGGGGGCTGCTCTCCGGGCCGGAGCCCGCAGGAACCCGTCTGGTAAAAGCTGCCATCTCCAGCCTGGCCTTTGCCATCTGCTCCAGCACTAATCCTCCATGGCTGTCCCTGTCCCATCCCGACTAACCCGGCACTGGCACTACCCCCACACTGCCATCCCCCTTTCCCAGGGACTCCGGCACTCCCTCGCCACCCCCTGCCCAGCTAAAGGGATTTGTCTTGTGTTCCCTCCCTCTGCCAGCCACCAAAGTGTTCCAAGGAGTGCTGATCCTGGAGGAGGTGGAGGGCCAGGAGCTGTTCTACACCCCAGAGATGGCTGACCCCAAATCCGAGCTCTTCGGGGAGACGGCGCGGAGCATCGAGAGCGCGGTGAGTTCCGTGGGATCCGCACATTGTGGAGTCCGACAATCTCAGGATCCAGGTTGGGAAAGGCCTCCAGGATCACCAGATCCAGCCCAGCACCCCCATGTTCACCAGCAAACCCCATCCCAATCCCCACATTCCTCGAGCTCTTCCAGGGATAGGGATTCCAGCACTGCCGTGGACAACTTGTGCCAGCGCCTGGCTGCCTCTTCAGGGAGGAAATTTGTCCTTAATATCCACCCTAAACCTCTTCTGGTGCAACCTGAGGCCCTTTGCTGCCATCCTTTCGCTTCTTCCCTGGAGATGAGCCTGACTCCCAGCTGGCCACAGCTTCCCTTTGTTCTGTGCTGGATCAGAAATCCCTTTTCCAGCCTGACCTCGATGCTGGGACTGTTCTGACACCTCTGGGATTCCCAAAGTGTTTTATCCTCGGGAAAAGCCCTGAGACAAAGATATACCCCAAATCCTTTTGCCCTCCAGTTCAACTGCATGTCTGCGGGATATTCCTGGTGTAAATCCACTCTCCCACCTCTAAGAATCCCCTGCACTTCCACCTGTGGGAGGGGGTGGATTTGGGGTGAGAATTTGTCCGTTTGGGGATGCTGAGGCAGTGCTGGGTGGCAGAGCAGCCACAAATCAGCTCTGCAAGGGCAGGGATATCTCTGGAGCTGATTCCAAGCCCTTGGAGCAGCCCTGGGAGCAGCTGGGCTGGGCCAGGTGGCTCCTGCAGCCCTTGTGACAATAACGATGTCCCCAGTGTGCCCAAGGGTGGCAAAGCTCCCCAAATCTTCATTCTCCGGCTCGCTCGTTCTCCACGGGGGCTCCACTGGTTCCCGGTTTTCCATGGAAACACAAAACCATGGCACAAAAGTCCCCCTTGGCACGCCCTTCCCGATGCCATGGTCTGTCCCCAGTGCCACCTCCCCGCCCTGATGTGCTCCTGGTCCTTTCCAGCCACCATTCCCAAAGGGGAAATGGGAACGTGGGATCGTTAATTAATGAGTTAATGAGTTAATTCCTGCCTTTGCCTCCGCCGGGCTGTGCTGGCCTGGGCCGGGGCTGGTGCTCCTCGCTGTCCTTCCCGCCCCTCCTGACAAATCCCGCAGCATCCCAGAGCCAGGCTGGGGAGGCAGGCGGGATTTCAGGATGCAGAGTGAGGCTTGGCGGGATTTTCCCGAGTTCCTGAGCAGCTTTGCAGGGCTTTGGGAGAGATCAGCAGGACTGGGATGCCACACAAAGGGAAATCCCGGGATGAGCTGTGAGGTGGATCCGCTCTGGCTCCGTTCTGCTCCTCCTCACCGTGGGAATGGTTCCCTGTCCCGCTTTATTTATGGATCCAGTTCTTCCCTTTGCCGTAAAGAGCAGGGACCGGCTGGAACTGGCACATCCCTGTTCCCTCCCTGCAAAGGCTTGGAAGCAAATGCAAGCCTGGCTGAGAGTCGGGATTTTCCTGGGCAGGATCCCCATCCCAGGATCTCCCTGTTAACCAGGATGTTCCCTTTGCTCCTTCCCAATCAGCTGGATGAGCTTTTCCGTGCTTCTGATGTCAGGAAGGATTTCAAGAGCATCCGAGTGCGGGACCTGGGCCAGAGCAGCGCTGTCAGGGTCATCGTGGAGGCCCACTTTGACCCAGGTAGGGCCATTCCCAGGGGCATTCCCAGCAGGAATTCTGGCTGGAGAAACCCTGCTGGAGAGGAGAGGGAAAGAACCATCCTAAAATTCAGTGGGGTTGGCTCTTTTATCCGGCAAAATTGCCATGTGGGCAGAGCTGGGAGGAGCTGCACCCTAAGGAAGCTGGAAGGGTTTTCCTTGGGAAAGGAGGGGTATTCTCCTTGGGAAAAGACAATTGTTTTCCTTGGGAAAAGAGGATTATTTTCCTTAGGAAAGGAGGGGTATTTTCCTTGGAAAGGAGGGGTATTTTCCTTGGAAAGGAGGGGTATTTTCCTTGGAAAGGAGGGGTATTTTCCTTGGAAAGGAGGGGTATTTTCCTTGGGAAAGGAGGATTATTTTCCTTGGAAAAGGAGGATTATTTTCCTTGAGAAAAGACAATTATTTTCCTTGGGAAAGGAGGATCGTTTTCCTTGGGAAAGGAGGATTATTTTCCTTGGAAAGGAGGGGTATTTTCCTTGGGAAAGGAGGGGTATTTTCCTTGGGAAAGAGGATTATTTTCCTTGGGAAAGGAGGATTATTTTCCTTGGGAAAGGAGGGATTTGGGGAGGTCATGGGAAGGAAATTCCCGTTGGAATCTCCACTGTTGCTCCCCTCCCTTCCCCTCCCGGCTGGGATCAGCCACGTCCTACACGGCCGCCGATATCCAGGGGGCTCTGCTGAAGCAGATCCGAGCTTCCAAGAAAAAAACCATCCTGGTGAAGAAGCCCCAGACGGAGCACATCAAATTCATGGATTTTGGTGAGTGCCCTGGGATTAGGGTTTCAAAATGCCGGGGGGGCTCTGCTGCTCCTGCCAGGGCTTTGCAGCTGCGGCTCCAACCCTCCCAAAGCTTCCCCAGGTGGATCCGGAGGAATCATGGAATGCTGGGGGTTGGGAGATGAACGATCATCCGGAGCATGGGCAGGATCCTCCTGCTCCAGCCTGGCCTTGGGCATTTCCAGGGATCCAGGGGCAGCCTCAGCTTCTCTGGGAAATCCAGTCCAGGGCCCAGAATTGTTTTACCCTCAGGAAAAGCAGGAAGGGGTTCAAATTCCCCTGTTTCCATGGAATATGGCTGGTGGTGCCCATGGAGGTGTGGCATGGAGCTCAGCCTGGAATTCCAGGGGGGTGGCCAGTCTGGGACTCCTCCTGCTCCATCTCTGCCAGAATTCCTGGGAAAAGTGGGCACATGGAGCCTGGCAGAGGCACAGCCCCACCACCACTATCCCAAAAAACCCAATTTTTGTCCACTTTGAGGCCTCTTAGGGTGCAAATTCCTCCTCCAGGACCAGGCAGGCTGCTCCTCCATAAACCCACCTCTGACCCTAAAACTGACCCACCTCTGACCCTACAACTGACCCACCTCTGACCCCAAAACTGACCCACCCTGACCCTAAAACTGACCCACCCCTGACCCTAAAACTGACCCACCCTGACCCCAAAACTGACCCACCCCTGACCCCAAAACTGACCCACCCCTGACCCTAAAACTGACCCACCCTGACCCTAAAACTGACCCACCCTGACCCCAAAACTGACCCACCTCTGACCCCAAAACTGACCCACCCCTGACCCCAAAACTGACCCACCTCTGACCCTAAAACTAACTCACACCTGACCCCAAAACTGACCCACCCCTGACCCAAAACTGACCCACCCCGACCCTTAAACTAACCCACCCCTGACCCTAAAACTGACCCACCCTCACCCCAAAACTGACCCACCCCTGACCCCAAAACTGACCCACCCCTGACCCTAAAACTGACCCACCCCGACCCTAAAACTGACCCACCCTGACCCCAAAACTGACCCACCCCTGACCCTAAAACTGACCCACCCCGACCCTAAAACTGACCCACCCTGACCCCAAAACTGACCCACCTCTGACCCTAAAACTGACCCACCCTGACCCTAAAACTGACCCACCTCTGACCCCAAAACTGACCCACACCTGACCCTAAAACTGACCCACCCCTGACCCCAAAACTGACCCACCCCGACCCTTAAACTAACCCACCCCTGACCCCAAAACTGACCCACCCCAACCCTAAAACTGACCCACCCTGACCCTGCCCCACCCCTGCCCCACCCCTGCCCCCAACCCTTTTCCCCCGATCCTGACCCCCTGTGCTGCGTTCCAGACTGGATCCCGCGGCTCTTCACCACCACCGTCACCACCACCACGGCCACCACCATGGCCCCGGCCACCACCCGCCGGCTCCCCGCGGCCACCGCGGCCCCGGGCCAGCCCCCGGAGCCCATGGGCGGCACCAGGAGGCCGAGCCCCGGCGGGGGCCGCGGGAAGCCCACCCGGCAGCCCCCCGGCACCGGCAGAGCCCCCCGGCCCTGCGAGTCGCAGCCCTGCCTGCACGGCGGCACCTGCCAGGACGACGGGCAGGACTTCACCTGCAGCTGCCCCGCGGGGAGAGGAGGGGCTGTGTGTGACAAATGTACGTGCTGCTCCCAAAAAAATCCCCCCTTGCGGGCCTGAAAAACCCATTCCCGTGGGCGGGGGTGCCGGCCCGCTGTGCCAGGTTGTTCCAGCCTGGATTTGGACACTTCCAGAGATGGGAAACAGCTACAAAACCACGGAGTAGGGACAGAGGGACGGGGGGAGGTGCAAACCGGCCCCCAAATCAGCCCTGGCATGGCAGCGCTTGGTGCCACCAGCTGTGCCAGCTCTGCCACCACAGCTCGTGTGGGTCCAAAAGGCTGGAAAAGGTGAGCAGGAGCAATTCCTCCCCGGCTCCACCCTGATCCCAAACAGCTCGGGAGCTGCTGCTCTGTTGTCCCAGCTCGTGGCAGCATCACTTGGGGCCACCCAGGGTCACCTGGAGTCACCCGGGGTCACCCAGTGTCACCCGGGGTCACTCAGTGTCACCCAGCATAACCCAGTGTCACCCAGTGTCACTCTGTCACCTGGGGTCACCCAGGGTCACGCAGCCCACCCCATTGTCAGGGTCACCCGGGGTCACCCAGGGTCACCCAGGGTCACCCAGCCCATCCCACTGTCAGGGTCACCCGGGGTCACCCAGCATAACCCAGTGTCACTCAGTGTCACTCTGTCACCTGGGGTCACCCAGGGTCACCAGAGGAGTCTGGGGTTAGTGCTCCGAGTGTCTGGAGGGATCATTTCCTGGGAGAACATTCCCTGAGAGGGATAATTCCCAGGAGATCATTCCCTGGAGGGATAATTCCCAGGAGATCATTCCCTGGAGGGATAATTCCCAGGAGATCATTCCCTGGAGGGATAATTCCCAGGAGATCATTCCCTGGAGGGATAATTCCCAGGAGAACATTCCCTGGAGGGATAATTCCCAGGAGAACATTCCCTAGAGGGATAATTCCCAGGAGAACATTCCCTGGAGGATAACTTCCCAGGAGAACATTCCCTGGAGGGATAATTCCCAGGACCCCATCCTTCACATGCGGGAGAACATTCCCAGCTTTGTGTCCTCGTGTCCCCTCCTGTCCCCGCAGCTGTCGGGTACTTCATCCCCAGCTTCGGGGGCAAATCCTTCCTGGCCTTCAAGACGATGAGGGCCTACCACACGGTGAGGATTTCCATGGAATTCCGGGCCCTGGAGCCCAGTGGGCTGCTCCTCTACAATGCCCAGAAACACGGCAAGGATTTCATCTCGCTGGCACTGGTGGGCGGCTTCGTGGAGCTCAGGTGAGCCCCAGCACCGGGAATTTACATCCCGGCACAGGGAATTTGCATCCTAAAATGCCTCAAAGTGGACAAAAATCGGGATTTTTTTTTTTTTTGGTGGGGGGGATGCTGGAATAGTCAGGGAGATCATTCCCTCTTTTTGGCAAAGTGAACTCTGCTGGTCTCACTTTGAATTTCAAAAAGCTCCGAGGTGTAGGAGGTTGGGGTTTTTTTGAGACATCTTTTTTTGGTGAGGTTTTTTTTTAACTGGGAGAAGAAATGCGGAGAAAGGGGAGAAAAAGGCAAATGAGGAAAGCGCCAGAGTGGCTTTTTTTGTATTCCAAAATCCAAGGGTTTGGAATGAGGGGAGGGAGGGAGGGAGGGAGGGAGGGAGGGAGGGAGGGAGGGAGGGAGGGAGGGAGGGAGGGAGGGAGGGAGGGAGGGAGGGAGGGAGGGAGGGAGGGAGGGAGGGAGGGAGGGAGGGAGGGAGGGAGGGAGGGAGGGAGGGAGGGAGGGAGGGAGGGAGGGAGGGAGGGAGGGAGGGAGGGAGGGAATAAGAAAGGGAGGGAATAAGAAAGGGAGGGAGGGAGAACAGGAGGGAGGGAGGGAGGGAAGAAGGTCCCTGAGTGGCACAGCAGCTCTGGCACAGCCCAGCTGTGGCACCTCTGGGCACAAGCACCAGGCTCTCCCGGCAGGTTTAACACCGGCTCCGGCACGGGCACGGTGACCAGCAAGGTGCGCGTGGAGCCGGGCCGCTGGCACCGGCTGGTGGTGACGCGGAACCGGCGCAGCGGAGCCCTGGCCGTGGATGGGGAGCCCCACGTCAGCGGGCACAGCCCCCCGGGCACCGACGGCCTCAACCTGGACACCGACCTGTTCATCGGGGGCGTGCCCGACGAGCACATGGCCCTGTGAGGGTGGCACTGTGGCTGGCGGGTGGCACTGGGCCCCTGAGGGTGGCACTGGGCCCCTGAGGGTGGCACTGCGGCTGGCGGGTGGCACTGGGCCCCTGAGGGTGGCACTGTGGCTGACGGGTGGCACTGGGCCTGTGAGGGTGGCACTGGGACCATGAGGGTGGCACTGGGCCCCTGAGGGTGGCACTGGGCCCATGAGGGTGGCACTGTGGCTGACGGGTGGCACTGGGCCTGTGAGGGTGGCACTGGGACCATGAGGGTGGCACTGGACCGTGAGGGTGGCACTGGGCCTGTGAGGGTGGCCCTGGACCGTGAGGGTGGCAATGGGCCTGTGAGGGTGGCACTAGGCCCATGAAGGTGGCACTGGGCCCCTGAGGGTGGCACTGGGTCTGTGAGGGTGGCACTGGGACTGTGAGGGGACACTGGGCCCATGAGGGTGGCACTGGACCATGAGGGTGGCACTGTCCCATGAGCATGGCACAGCCCCTGCCATGGTGCCAAGGCAGGGCTGGCTTCCATCTCACCCTCAACTCCAGAATCCCTCCCACCTTGCCCACCCTGGCACTCCATGGGCAGCCTGAGCCCGCTGCCCACCAGAACTGCCTGGGGATGAACCCAGGGCCCAACACCAGAACCCCCTGGGGATGAACCCCAGAACCACCTGGGGACAAACACCAGAACCCCCTGGGGACAAACACCAGAACGCCCTGGGGACGAACCCCAGAACCCCCTGGGGACAAACCCCAAAGCTCCCTGGGGACAAACCCCAGAACCCCCTGGGGACAAACCCCAGAACCCCCTGGGGACGAACCCCAGAACCCCCTGGGGACAAACCCAGAACCCCCTGGGGATGACCCCAGGGCCCAACGCCATGTTCCCCTCAGGGCGGCTGAGCGCACGGCGGCCTCGGCGGGGCTGCGGGGCTGCATCCGCCAGCTGGGCATCAACAACCGCCTGCACGAGCTGCGCCAGGGCGCCGGCGACGTCCTCTACGGCAGCGCCGTGGGCGAGTGCGGCACCGAGCCCTGCCAGCCCAACCCCTGCCAGCACGGCGGCACCTGCCACGCCAGGGAGGCCGACATGTTCCACTGCCAGTGTCTCGAGGCCTACACGGGTACGGCATGGGCACCGCTGGGCTCTGAGGGGTTTTGGGGTACAGGGATGGGCACCGCTGGGCTCTGAGGGGTTTTGGGGTACAGGGATGGGCACCACTGGGATCTGAGGGGGTTTTGGGGGTACAGGGATGGGCACTGCTGGGCTCTGAGGGGGTTTTGGGGTACAGGGATGGGCACCGCTGGGCTCTGAGGGGTTTTGGGGTACAGGGATGGGCACCGCTGGGCTCTGAGGGGGTTTGGGGTACAGGGATGGGCACCGCTGGGCTCTGAGGGAGGTTTTGGGGTACAGGGATGGGCATTGTGGGGTTTTCACTCCTCTGAGGGTTCTGAGGGAGGGTTTGGGGTATGGGGATGGGCTCCACCGGGTTCTGAGGGAGTTTTTTGGGGCGTGAGGATGGGCACTGGTGGGTTCTGAAGGAGTTTTGGGGATGTGGGAATGGGCAGTGTAGGGGTTTCACTCCTCTGTGGGTTCTGAAGGAGTTTTGGGGATATGGGAATGGGCAGTGTAGGGGTTTCACTCCTCTGTGGGTTCTGAAGGAGTTTTTGGGGTACGGGCATGTGCACCACTTGGCTCTGAGGGGGTTTTTGGGGTGTGGGGATGGGCATTGTGGGATTTTCACCCCTCTGAGGGTTCTGAGGCAGCTTTTGGGGTATGGGTGTGGGCACTGGGGGATCCTAAGGGAGTTTTGGGGGTATGGGGGTGGGCACTGGGAGCTTTTCACCCCTCTGAGGGTCCTGTGGGAATTTTTGGGGTTGCTGTGGAGGTAAAGCCATGTCCAGTGCTGTCCATAAATTCCGGGTGGAATATGGAGATAAGGGCCAGGATCTGGCTGTCTTCATGCCCCAAACAATGTCCCCTTTAGGGGCATTAAACAATGTCCCCTCAAGGCATTTTAGGAGTGTGGTGCCCCTCCATTTGTGGGGTTCACAGTGGGGAAATTCTTCACTGAAAGAGGGATTGAGCACGGGAATTGTCTTTGGGCACGGGAATTGTCTTTGGGCACGGGAATTGTCTTTGGGCACAGGAATTGTCTTTGGGCACGGGAATTGTCTTTGGGCACAGGATTTGTCTTTGGGCACGGGATTTGTCTTTGGGCACGGGATTTGTCTTTGGGCACAGGAATTGTCTGCCCAGGCTGGAGTCACCATCCCTGGAGGGATTTACCAAAGCCTGGAGGTGGA